>NW_024543085.1:8242500-8852500 GCF_018167655.1 Microtus oregoni
CAGTCCATGTTTACTTTTAACATTTCCAGGTTTAATGGCACAAAATAGAAAAAATTAATTATTCAATAAAGCAAAAACTGAGAGGTCAATTATAATAAATAAATAATTTATAATAAATAAATATAAAAAAGAAAATGTCACTGCCTATGAATCTATGGGTGCCATTTTCATTTCAACAACCACATGAAAAAAGCCAAGCTTCAGATAGAAAGGAAAGACTTAATGCAATAGCAGAATTCGTTGAATATATGGAGCCCCAACCATTATTGTAAAATATAGTAGTAAAGAATGAAATCTTCAAAAAATACAAAACTTAAAATGAAAAAAATCTATCAGCCATGACAAAATGATATTGTTATTTGAAAGTATCAGGAAAATAACTTGACTAATCAGGAAATAAGCAGAGAAGAGTAAGATAAACATACCTAAACATGAAAAAGGACACTATACAACTGATATAATAAAAGACTTTTAGAAATCAGTATGACTAACCAATCTTACCTTAATCTAAACTTAATATAGAAATGATCGATGCATTTACAGATAAGATGACTTACCACACAAAGAAGAAATTGGGCCCATTTGTCTTTGATCCCAGGGAAACTCAGTGTAGAAATTCAAGTTAAGGCTACACACATGCCAGTTAACTACATGGTACATTTATATCAACTGAAGCTTGGATAACAGTAGTCCTGGCTATGTCCCATGACTCAAGAATCAACCACCCAATCAATGCATGAAATCAAAATAGAATAAATTGATATTCTTCAAAGCTTTATTTCCAAAAAAATATCCATGAAGAGTAGTTTTTTCATCTTGGGCAGTGCATTAATAATACACAAATGCTAAGTTTATACAGATATCTAATATTCAACATGTGCTAAGCAGTGTCACAAGAACATTACGTCAACCCAGCCATTTAAGTCGCAAAGTAATAGAATAAATTGGCTATCAAATAGTCTTTCAAGCCAGTACTTTGTAGAATCAGTATAACATATCCTTCAAACTTGTCTCTCAGAATATTGGCTTCTGTCACTGAATAATATCTTTACTATTTATTAGCTCCATGGCTTCATGAAAATCATTTAATTCATCGCCTCAGTTTCATCATTTCTGAACATGGAGTAATAAAACTTTACTTGATAGATTTCCTTTAATGCATTTAGGTACCATAGAAAGGAATAATTCTACTCTTTTTAAAATATCAGTGCTATGGTGGACAATGAGGGCTGATGAGAAGCCAAGGACAATGGCACTGGGTTTTGATCCTACTGCATGTACTGGCTTTGTGCGAGCCTAGCCTGTTTGGATGCTCACCTTCCTGGACCTGGATGGAGGGGGGGAGGACCTTGGACTTCCCACAGGGCATGGAACCCTGACTGCTCTTTGGAATGGAGAGGGAGGGGGAGGGGTGTGAGGAGTGGGTGGAGGGGGAGGGAAAAGGGAGGCAGGGAGGAGGCAGAAATTTTTCATAAAAATAAAATAAAATAAAAATATCAGTGCTATTTTACCTCCATAAGAAGAGTGCAAGTAATTATCACATTGTTTAGAAGACAAGAGATGAGCTCTATTCCTTCATCTGTATGTCCATTGGCAGTGAAATCAGGGTTTTGTTTTTTGTTTTTTTTTTTTATTTTATTGAGAAAAGGAGGAAAAAAAAAACAAGTTTCCACCTCCTCCCAGCCTCCCATTTCCCTCCCCCTCCTCCCACCCTTCTCCCCCTCCCCCCACTCCTTTCCCCCTCCCTCTCCAGTCCAAAGAGCAGTCAGGGTTTTCTGCCTGTGGTAAGTCCTAGGTCCTCCCCCCTCCGTCCATATCTTGGAAGGTGAACATCCATACTGGCTATGCTCCCACAAAGCCAGCACATTAAGCAGGATCAAAACCCCGTGCCATTGTCCTTTGCTTCTCATCAGCCCTCATTGTTTGCCATGTTCAGAGAGTCCAGTTTTATCCCATGCTTTTTCAGTCACAGTTTTTAATAACTAGTGTTTGGATTGGCGTTTTTGGAGCCCATTCTATTTGGCGGGATACCTTGCTCAGCCTAGATTTGGTGGGGAGGGCCTTGGTCCTGCCTTTGCTGACTCTTCATGGCCTTACCCTCTCTGAGGAGTGGATAGGGGGTAGGGTGGGTTGAAAGTCTGGGGAGCTGGAATAGGGGAGGGAGAGGGAACTTGGACTGGTATATAAAATGAGAAAAGATTTTTTTGAAAAAATAAATAAATAATAGAGAAAAAAGAACCTGGATAAATTTTCAAATTTGTCATTGGCCATAAAATGAATATAAAAAAATAACATCATTCAGAAAGTAAAAATATAATTATTTGAAAAACCATTCTGTGCCCTTTTATCATTTTTGTCATATCTCACTATTAAACATAACTTTCCACTACATCAAATAATTAAAATCTTTATATTCGGTAAGCCACCATGCAAGCTCTCACCCACCCATGGTCAGAATCCTGCTTATCTTCACTGCTACACTTCGCAACCTCACTCCAGTGTTGCAACTACCAGAGCAAAGATGTGTTTTGAAACATACCACTGTAATATGCTAACATGAGATTTATTAATTGATATAATAGAACAAACTCATAAGTGACAGTGCTGGCAAAACAAACAACAAACAAACAACAAACAGCAAACTCTGCTGCTGTTAATAGAATGGACCTTGATATGTTCAAATGCTTTTTATTCTTTGATAGTGGTTCCTAGTAACATGAAAACCATTTAAGATACTTAGCATATTATATCTACTCATTAAAAAAATGGGTCCATCCTTGTTTAAATAATTAGGTAGCAAACTGCCCCCTTATTAATTTTTAAAGATAGTAATTTATTGAATTTCCACAAGTCCTAGAATATATACTAATGTGCTCATATAATGATCTTTATTAATTATCTAAGGATTAATAGGAGAATTGTGCAATAATGATTCTTTTTAAAATGTGCACACTAACCCTTCAGGTGATTCTTGTCTCTCTTTTTTTATTGATTAGTATTGAGATCTACCTTTTTCTCTTCCCCTCCCTTCCTCTCCCCTCCCTTTCAACCTTCTCCCAAGGTCCCCAATTTATTCAAGAGATCTTGTCTTTTTCTACTTCCCATGTAGATTAGATCTATGTAAGTCTCTCTTAGGGTTCTCATTGTTGTCTTTATTATCTGGGATTGTGATTTGTGGGCTGGTTTTCTTTGCTTTATGTTTAAAAACTACCTATGAGTGAGTACATGTGATAGTTTTCTTTCTGGGTTCTGGTTACCTCACTCAAAGTGATGTTTTCTAGCCCCATTCATTTGCCTGCAAAATTCAAGATATTATTTTTTTCTGCTGTGTAGTACCTCATTGTACAAATGTACCACATTTTCCTTATCCATTCTTCGGTTGAGGGACATTTAGGTTGTTTCCAGTTTCCGGCTATGACAAACAATGCTCCTATGAACGTAGTTGAGCACATGTCCTTGTGGCATGATTGAGCATCCTTTGGATATATACCCAAAAGAGGTAATACTGGGTCTTGAGGATGGTTGTTTCCTAATTTTCTGAGAAATCGCCACACTGACATCCAAATGGGCTGTATCAGCTTGCATTCCCACCGTCAATGGAGGTGTGTTCCCTTTTCCCCACAACCTCTCCAGCATAAGTTGTCATCAGTGTTTTTGATCTTGGCCATTCTTACAGGTGTAAGATGAAATCTCAGAGTTGTTTTGATTTTCATTTCTCTGATGACAATTGGTGTTGAGCATTTCCTTAAATGTTTTTCAGCCATTTTATATTCCTCTGTTGAGAGTTTGCTGTTTAGGTCTGTACTCCATTTTTTTTGTATTGAATTATTTGTTCTTTTGATGACCAATTTCTGAGTTCTTTGTGTATTTTGGAGATCAGACCTCTGTCTGATGTGGGGTTAGTAAAGATATTTTTCCATTCTGTAAGCTGTCATTTTGTCTTGTTGGCCATGTCCTTTGCTTTACAGAAGCTTTTCCGTTGCAGGAGGTCCAATTTATTAATTGTTTCTCTTGGTGTCTGTGCTGGTGGGGTTATATTTAGGAAGTAGTCTCCTGTGTCAATTTGTCCAAGTGTACTTCCCACTTTCTCTTCTATAAGGTTCAGTGTGGCTGGCTTTATGTTGAGGTCTTTGATCCATTTGAACTTGAGGGTTTTTTTTTTTCCATGGTGATAGATGTGGATCTATTTTCATTCTTCTACATTTTTATATCCAGTTAAGCTACAACCATTTGTTAAATATGATTTCTCTTTTCCATTTGATATTTTTTGCTTCTTTGTCACAAATCAGGTGTTGATTCAGTTCCACTGGTCCTTCTCTCTGTTTTTATGCCAATAACAGGCTTTTTTCAGTACTGTAGCTCTGTAATAGAGTTTGAAGTCAGGGATTGAGATGCCTCCATAAGTTTTTTTATTGTACAGGATTGTTTTGGCTATCCTTGGCAAACTGCCCATACTATAACATTAAATATAATTTATTTTTCAGGACCAACTATCAGTTTTCTAAACTTTAATAGTAAAAATTGCCCCTTACCACAAAAATTTCTGTTTTTATTTCCCACATAATATCTTCTCCACAAAGATTTTATTCATATACATACATAATCATGATATTCTTCTTGGAAAACAAAAACAAAAAGAAATAAGTATTTTTATTCCCTCCTATCTTGTTGATCTGTGCTATATCTCCTAATTTCCTTCTATACCCAAGGCAAGGAAGGCTGCTGACCAGAATAAATGCTGTTATGATAGTAAACAGTAAAACTGTGTCACAACTGAAAGATGTGTTTAGCTGACTCTTCAACATAAAGCACATGTTGAGAAGGTTTAAAGATATGCAATGGGGAAAAAATGAGAAAAGCATGCTATGCAAGAATGTTTTGATTTCTTTAGGAGGCTTAACTTCCAGTTAACAATTTTCTGGATTGGATGTATTTTTCTTTGTTTGTCAAGCAGGCTCTATGGCTCCTATGAAACTGTACTGGCTTTTCCATACTCTATTGTCTCATTGTCAAGCATCAAGCAAATATCAGCATAGAAAGCATTGCTGCCTTAATAACAAACAATGCTCTTAGACACAAAAAGTCTGTGAAAAAAAGAATCACAGTTTACTTTGTAGTTTCATTGAAGCTTGGCATAAGTAATGCTGCCATAATTCTCCAAGCTTCTTCTCAAAGGATGCCAAGAATGTATGTTTTATCCATTGTTAGCCACTCTCCAGGCAGCAAGATTCTACAGTGCGATGTGGGCTTTTCATTGTTTCTCAAGCCAACAATATTTCACATGCATTAGATGAAACATCAGAACAAAAATAAGCAGTGTTTTAGCAAATCTTGATAAATACAAATGCTGCAGAACCAGTTCCACTCATAAGATGAACTTTTTTTTTAGCATAGCATATCCAATGGAGAAAAGTGACCAGATAAATATCAACTTAGTGTGCATAAGGCAAGTTTTCTGTAATATAACCAAAAGTAGTTGAATTCCCACTATAATTGTCATTTCAGCTTCATTCTGAGGAAGGAAATTTTTTGCCCAAGTAAAAGTCTATCTTTCCTGAATTCTTAGTAGAAAGCTGTTGAAAGGAGAGAGAAAAGTCATGTTATTTATGTTGAATTGATTCAATTCTTGCTCGTTAATTTAAATTTTCAAATTAACACAATTATAATAAAATATCATAAAGTTACTTTCTCTAGAGTACTATTCATATCTAAAATATTGAGACTGATAAAGCATGAATTTTGTCTCTTTTCTTTTCCTTGAAGAGTAAATATTCACTTCCCAAACTACAATCCATGTGCAAAGATGATTAAACTAATGTCTAAAACAACCAAGGACAACTATGATGTAATTTAATGATATAAGTATCATACTAAATGAATTTGAAATTTATGCCCCGGCAATGTTGAAGCATGCATGGGCATATATGGCAGTTCTGTTGAATTTGTCCATATAGGGTTTTATGATCTAAGTTGATGTAGAGGGCTGGTTTGAACTGCATAGAAACTCTGTGTAAGGAAGACTTGAAGTAGCATTCTTGGTGACAGGCATGGCAAACCAACTTGGGAGGAGGCAAACCTCTCCCATTAGTAGAGTGCCTTGACAATGGTCAGGCCTTGAGAACATAGATGTGCCCTGTAGTTCAAAGGCTCTGATTAGGTTGTGGTTTGTCTTCTGATGAGGTGTTTTTACATATTATATTACAAGAGTTTTTTCCACAACACCAAGCTTTTTGTTTAGATTAGTTAGGGCATGAAACCCTTGAAATTAGTCGCAACCAAAAGACTAGTCTATGAAACTATTTTCATGTATTATGGGAACCTAGTTTGAATAGTGATTTGAGTATTATAAAAAGAACACTGGCTTTGCAATAAAGGATGCAGTTGTATCTCCTAATCTGCATCCCCTGTGTCCTGATTTCTGCAGCACTACCCAGGGTCATCCATAACCGAGGAGGTTGGGGAAGGGTCCCCAACAAGTTGATGAGGATGACTTAAAAGAAATAGTATCATACTAATATGAATAAAACATACATAATCAATTCAGTCATGTTTTTTAGATTCTAACAACTGCAGCTGGAACAAAGTTCTTGGACCTACTGTGTATGGAGTTCAGTTGATCCAGGCAAACTAAATTCACAGGTAATTCATTTTTACAGATCAGATGTATGTAAAAATTTGCCATGTGATGACACAATGAAATATAACATTTGATTATTTAAAAAGCAGTCAGTTGTCATCTGGCTACTAAAGTGGGAAACAGAAAAAAAAATACTATGTAGATAATAAAAGTTAAATGATGACTATAATTAAATAATTATAAAGAAAATATAATTAGACATTCTATATAAATCTTTAATATCCTAAGGCTTATTTAAATAAGATGCATAATAAATTTTAATGTAGTTTTAATATACATAATGTAATTGATATAATAATTAATAAAAATATTTTTTATTTGGTATGCATCTATACATAGCTAAATATTACGGTGTCTAATCTAGTGAGATAGTAACACTAAAGGAAATAATGCTAACATATTTAGATCAAATAAAAATACATAGAAATGAGCAAATTTGTCCTGCTGCTCAGTAGCTGAGCTCCTCATCAAGAGATGATCAAGCTGGAGAGGTGGTAGAGTAAAGGGAACACTTCTGCATTGCTGGTGGGAATGCAAGCTGGTACAGCCCCTTTGAATGACAGTGTGGCAATTTCTCAGAAAATTAGGAAACAACCATCCTCAGGACCCAGTAATGCTACATTTGGGTATATACCCAAAGGATGCTCAATCATACCAGAAGGGCATGTGTTCAACCATGTTCACAGCAGCATTGTTTGTCATAGCCAGAATCTGGAAACAACCTAAATGACTCTTGACTGAAGAATTGATAAGAAAAATGTGGCACATTTACACAATGGAGCACAACACAGCAGAAAAAAACAACATCTTGAATTTTGCAGGAAAATGGATGGAGCTGGAAAACATCATTTTGAGTGACATTACCCAGACCCAGAAAGACGATTATCACATGTACTCACTCATAAGTGGTGTTTAAACATAAAGCAAGGAAAACCAGCCCATAAATCAAAATGCCAGAGAATATAGACAACAATGAGGACCCTAAGAGCATCTAATCTACATGGGAAATAGAAAAAGACAAGATCTCCTGAGTAAATTAGGAGCATGGGAACATTGGGGAAGAGTTGAAGGGGAGTGTAGAAGCAGGGAAGGGAGCAGAGAAAAAGTAGAGCTCACAAAAATCAAATAAAAAAAGAGAGAAATGGTCAAGTATATGGCACAACAGAAGTTTGTGTCACAAATATTCTATCTTGGAACATTCCACTGTTTATAGTAGACATTTTGGGTGACAAAATCTTTCATGTGGGCACAAAGTTGTTGTTGTTTTGTGATTTATAGCATATTGATGTGAATTTCTCAGGTTTTTAAATATTATTTGAGACAATAATAAACAACTGGGAAGTATATAATCATAGTACCTGAGAATGTGTTGTACTATCAGTGATAAGATGTATATCCTAACACAAAAGAATCCATCTGCTAAACTGAAACTATTTTACCTGAAAAATATCTGCTATGCTCTATACTCATAACACAGCCGGTTTCTATGCCATTTGTGAATTTACCCTGAAGTGTTCACTGACATCAACTAGTCCACAGGAGAAATGTTAAAGTACATTGGGAAATCACAAAATATAATTGTTAATCTTCTTGTCTTTTAAAAGAATCTTTGGCTTAATACTGATAGAAGGGGGATCCTCAAAGGAGCTAAGTCTAACAAAATGTTACAAAAGGTAACAATTTATATTCACTTTCAATGTAGTTAAAATTTCTAACAGTAGTGTCGTTTTGTAAAAGCTTACTTTAGGTGGATGTTTATTGCAATGTCAATTAAATTTATCTCCTTCAATACTCAATCTCATTATCTCATTTATACAGAGAAATAAACCACTAATAATTAAAGTTGGAAAGTAGATGGCTAGATTGTTGTGGCATCAAAGGAAAATCTACAAAAAAGCATTCATTCATACTTCTGTGATTTTCTGTTTTTTAAAGATTTATTTAAGTTTTATTTATGAGTGTAGATGTATGTCTGTATATCTGCCACATGTGTGTATGTACTCACAGAATCCTGAAACTGATATTGAATCCCTTGGAACTGGATTGCAGTCAGTATGAGTCACCCATTGTGGGTAGTGGTATTAAACTCAGGACTTCTGGAAGATTACCAATCACTCTTAAGTGATAAGCTATCTCCCAGCCTCCACCGTACTTCTGAGAGTTCCTTTCTTGGCCTCTGCATTCTTAATGCCACATTTAGTAAAATTTAGCTTCTGTTATACTTTCATTTACTATTTTTGGAAAAGAAATACTAGTGAGTAGGGAGTAGGAAAAGAGGGAGCAAAGAAAGAAAGAGGGACCTAAAAGAGTGTACATATAGAGAGAGGGAGAGAGAGATTATAGGACAGAGAGATGGGACAGGTATAGGTGAAATTTTATACACACACACACACACACACATACACACAGAGCAAGTGAGAGAGAGAGAGAGAGAGAGAGAGAGAGAGAGAGGTTCATATATAGCAGGAATGTTGTAGAAGAATCATAATTTAATATGAGCCTATTGGGTCTTTTAGGCTGAAATAGATTCTGAAAAACTTTATACACTTAGGATATGATGTGTAATATCAAAACAGTCACTGGTAATTGGGAGATCTAACCCTGTGGTATATTAAAAAACACCAAAATGCACTTACTAAAATAGAAAATGATGAGAAATTATTATCTAGGGGCAACATAAACACATTATAAGAATTATGAGCAGGAAGAAAAACTGCAGTATTGCAGAGTTCCTAAACAATATGCCCTACACAAATGTGGTTAGAGACCTTGACATTCTAATAGGATAAATGAAGACAGGCTGAACTTCTTTCTCTATTCCAAAAGTTGCCTTAGGGAAAGGAAAATCTGATTGAACAACCTGGGAAAATGTGTCAAAGCTATTTGTTCTGAAAGCAATAACTGAATTTAACTGTTAAATCTGGATATACATTTAAAAATAAAGTAACATTTGTATGAGATATTTACATTAAACATGTCCCACAGAGCACTTTGTGTTTCTATTTTCAGTAAATGGAGAGATTCCTGATTCCCAGATGTGAAGAAAGAATGAAAAGATATCTCTCCCAAAATGACTTTCAGAACTTTAGAATGTAGCAGCAGGCTGCTTGTTGGTTCCCAGCCACTTAGCCCCAAAATAATCACACAGAAACTGCATTAATTAAACACTACTTAGCCCATTAGCTCTAGCTTCTTATTTGCTCTTACATATTAATTTAAGCCATCTCCATTAATCTGTACTCACCCTGAGGTCTTGAACTATCAGCAAAGTTTCAGTTTGTCTGTTTCAAGTGGCAGCTTCATGGCTTCTCCCTGACCCCACCTCCTTTTTCCCAGCATTTAGCTTAGTTTTCCCCACCTAGCTCCGTTCCCTTATAGTTCTGCTAGAGGCCCAAAGTATTTTCTTTATTCATTAATGGTAATTGCAGCATACAGAGAGAAATCCAACATCACCCCCCCCTTTTCTGTTTAAACAAAAAGAAAAGTTTTAACTTTAACGTAGTAAAATTACATATAACAAAATATATATCAAGCAAGAATTACAGTTACAATATTTACATCTACTTTATCTTTTATTATAACTAAGAAAAACTATAACTATAAATTTTTCAACTCCATCAAAGGCTCCAGAAGGATATAGTATTACCTAAGTAAACAATTTGTTCATTGTAAGCAACTCCCAAAGCTCTAGAATTGACAGAGACATCTCACTGCCTAAACAGTCACCCAAAGTTCTTCTGTACCATTAGGGCATCCATATTCAGCCTACAGGCCCATAGGATCCAGCAGACTTTACATGAAGAAAGAAATATCAAAGACAATTCTGCTTATATTGGCAGTTTGTCAGTCACTTTCTTCTGTGTCCAGCAAAATGTCTAGTAGACTCTTTCATGAAGCAGGAACTTCAAAGGATCTTCTCACTTTTAGGCAAGTCCAGCAGTTATTTCTCTGTGGATCCTGCATGTCCAGTTCACGTAGCATGCCATAAAGCAATCTAGGCAAGAGTAGTTTCTTGCCCAAATGTCTAACAAACTCCATAAGGAGCCTCTTCAATGCCCATCTTCCTCTTGAAGTAGCTGGCTGCTGCCAGGAACAGATGTGCCTGACTGCTATGAAACATCCTAAATTTTTAAACACGTTCAATGCCATATTCTGAAGGTATCTAAAAGATTTGAAGAATCCCTATCCATCTGAAATACATCTCTGTATATCTAGAAAATCTAACTAACATGACTACAAGCTTGACTATTATAAATGACTATTTAATTATACATTTTAAAGTGTGGTACACAAACACAATACTTTAGTCAAGAGCAAAACTATATACACAGTATAACAAAATTGACCTTAAATTTGTATCAATAAACAAAAATCTATACCAATGCAAATCTCTATAGCATGTGTCCCTTTAAATGTAAAGAAATATTTACAAACAATATTTGGTAATATGGGCATAGTTTTCCTCCAAACTGCTTCCTACTCTTTATTGGGCAAAGTAATTTTTGAGGGGTGTTCAAGGCAACCTATGAAAGGATCGTGGACCATCAAACCACACTAGACTGGAAGGATTCCACAGGTTCTCATCCTCTGTGGAAACAAAAGAAGAACCTACTTTCCAAAGCAACATATCCTTAGATCCATATTTTGAAATCAAGATACCTTCAAGGTATATATGTTGGTTTAGATTAGCAACTTATACAATGAAATGTCTCTCTGTACTTAGCTTCTGCACAGTCAAAAAACTAAAAGAAAACATAATAATGTTCATAATTCAGACTCTATGTGTATTCTCCATCTTTATGTGGCTTATTTGTTTCAGTCAACAAAGCGTGAAACTCTTAATCTCAGGGTCATGAGTTCGTGTCTCACATTGGGCACCATTTGTAGCAGCAGACTGCTTGTTGGTTCCCGGCCACTTAGCCCTGAAATAATCACACAGAACATGTATTAATAAAACTGCTCCTTGACCATTAGCTCTAGGTTCTTATTGGCTAACTCTTACATCTTAATTTAACCCATCTTCATTAATCTGTGCATCACCACAATATCATGGTTTACCAGTAAAATTTCAGCGTGTCTGTTCCAGTAGCAGCTCCATGTTTTCTCCCTGACTATTCCTCCTTTCTTCCACCATTTAGCTAAGTTTTCCCCACCAAGTTCTGTTCCCCTATAGCTCTGCTATAGGCCCAAAGTAGTTTCTTTATTCATTAATGGTAATCACAGTGTACAGAGGGAAATCCCACATCATTGGAACTTCACAACTTCCACAGTAAGCCAGCATGCTGGCACTGTGTCCCTTAATGTTCCCTCATTAATTGTTCAATAACTATTTGGTGGGTATTTTCTATGTATATTTTTTAGCAATGCTTTCTCTCCAGTGGTTTTGGATGACATTGTCTTGTTCAGAGGCAGTAGAATGCTACTGTCATGTATGAATCCCTGATCAAAAATGAGAAGACTTTGAACCATGTGGAAGTACTAAACAATGTTCTCACAGGAGGCTACAAACAAACAACTTTCTATATAACATAGTGAAACCAGGGCAAATTTTAAGAAGTCATTGACTAGAATCTATTTGGAGCTTCAAGGTCACAGAACTTCTATTACATTAAAAGTGAAATTTTTCTGACATTTGCTTCTCTGATATGAAAAAAAAACCCTCAATGTTACAGATTCCATTATGTAATCCCATAAATTTCTCAGGTCTATCTTTTCATATAAATTATGTTTTTAAGTGATTTAGGACAATTTTATCCTCTTCAGAAACATTTACTGGAACACAAATTGGCTGATAGCAAGTTAAGATTCAGGTTGAAAAATCTGTGTTCCATTAAATGTTTCTGAACAGGGTAAAATGGCAGTAAATCATTAAAAATATTCTCTGTGAAGTAACTATTAAGGTCATTCAGCTAGAGAGAAGAGACGGAGAGTGAATAGAGAGTTCTCAAGGAAAATACCGACTGTTTATAAGTGACTTTGAGAAAAAACACTTAAATGCTTTGCAGACATAATGTCTATGTTAATGGATGAAACACTGAATTGTTACCCCAGTCTTTATTGAGAGTGTGAGATTCTCGGTTTTACAGTATTAAGCATCACATTTTGAATGGGGTGAAACAGAGCTCTCCATTCTGGAGATAATGAATAAGATGAGGAAATCCAACCACAAAATGAAAGGATGGAAGAGTATTCTGAGAGGGCTTGAGATAAATGACTGTCAATAGAATGGAGACTATTTCCTCTTAATGTTTCAATATTACCATTTACAGATTTTGATGACACATGTTCTGTAGTCACCTACAATATCCTAGTGTTGGTAAAACTTTTCTTCTGATGCTAGAGGATAAGAATTGATGCAGTACTGGCTTGGTTTCTGAGGCTCTGTCATGGCTGCACTGAGAACTTCCAATGGTGAAACGAAATTGCCTCTGACTTACAGTTGCATCATAGTTTTGAAGTGTTAAATCAAAGCACTGTTCTTCATCCTTGGGACATAGAAGTAACTGTATTAAAAACATAATCCCTCAGTGGCTAATTCTATAGTTTAGAAATGGGCAATTTACAAAATAGAGAAGTGAACTATTTAGAATGAGTGCAGAGGACACATAAAGCAAACAAGAGTCTGAGGTGTAGCATACATTGAGGGTGGTAAATACAAAGAAAGAAAGTTTCTTTGAGATGACAGTCCACAAAGACCTAAAGGAAACGGGAGAGTGCTGATGATTCATACATCTTGTGGAGATGAATTTTGTCTAGAGGAAAGATCCAAATCAGGTGTTCAAATGACACAGCTTCTATTTTACTTATTAACATTCAATTTAAAATGAGGATTTCAAAGAGAGAGAATTAAAAGGAGTTCCACTCCAGCAGCTATTTTTCAGTTTTTAATGGCTATATTAATTTTTGTTCTCATAGTTTTTCATATCTAGATGCTGCCGTTTAAGGCACATGAGACAGTATGGCTTACCCCATATTGGGACTAATGCATTCCAACTAAACTTTCTTCTTCTCGTTTTGTAAATTTCAAATTTTTAAAATCTTCTTTAAAGCTCACCCTGTAAGAATCTACAAAAAAAAAGAGAAAGGACACAAGAGATTGCCTCTAACTATAAATATGTCACTGAGAACTTATGGGAAAAAAACCAACAGGATAAAGACAAAACTCAACATAATGGGGCAAATCCAGAACCTGTGTCAAAACGTTAAGGTTAGAATACATAAAAGATTAAAAGAATTCAAAAAGAAAAAAAAGTAACAAAATGGTGTGCAGATGCCCACAGGTACTGAAAGCACTTACACTCAGTCAAAAGTTGTGTTAATTAATACATGGCAGTAGTTTTAATGAAAATGTTCCTAATACTCTCAGGCAATTTGTATATGTTGTTCAATTGGTGGTGCTGCTTGAGTTGGTGTAGATCTGACCTCATAGATGGAAAGATACTGATGCAGGAAGCTTTGAAGGTGTAAAGACTTGCCACTGTGACATTTCTAGATAGTTCTCTCTGCTTTCTAGATATAGGTGGTTCATGACTCAGCTCCTGCTTCAGTCTCCATGTGTGCTGACTCTTGCCTCCACTTCACCATCATGAACTCTAATCCTGTGGAACTACAGCTCACATAGACTCCATCTCTGTAAAGTTTTCTTTGCCATAGTGCTTTATCACAACAATAGAAAAGTAATGAACAAATACATACTCTTCATTTTAAAAATAGGCAAATACCCTATGATTATTGTGGTGGTTAAAGAGAGGAACACACTCATATATCTCTAAATATTAAAGAAGAAGGATCACCCTGTGAATTTCATGGAGATTCATAATGACTCTGAGGCCTCTGAGCAACCCATGAATTCATTGTGCCTACAAAAGAGTCATACCAGCCTCCTCCCTGACTATGAAATTTTCACCTTTAAACATGTTTAAAGAAATCGCTTTGATGTTCAGAAGCCAGCTGTGGATAGATTTTCCCTGAGTACTTGATTGCAATTTGAAAACTCTTACATATTTTAATTAAGTTAAATCTATGTCACAGAAAGTAAACATAAAGGAAAGAAATACAGAAACAAATACAACATATCATAGCCTGTGTTGTCAGCACAAGTTCCTCTGACAGAAAAAAAGTTTACAGTGTGGAATGAATAAACAGGCAGATAGGGAGAGGAGTTAGAAAATCTGGAGAGCTTTCAAAAAGGCTTTGACAATATTTTGCAAATACCAGTGAATAAATTTATCAGTGCTAATAAACAAGTTAGATTGCCCTAAATTCCTAAAGTCAACTACAGGAATCTGATCTTGACAAAAATAAAGGTTAAGGTTTCCTAAAGGCTCTGCATGTGTATGTGTTTATATGTGCATGTGTACGTTCTTGGGAGTGTGTGTGCCTGTGTGCATTTGTGTACAAAACATTAAGTAGTTACCTAACAGGCCATTGGAATGACTTTGTTCAGCACTTTTTTTTTTTAATATATTGTGTAGGAGCCTTGTGTAAGATAAGGCACCTTACTCCCCTCCAGCTGCGGGATGAATCTTCCCTGAAGTGGAACAAACCCCAAACCCATATGCAGGTCTGTCCTGGGCCTCTGAGCTCCTGACTCCCACTCCCACATGTTATAATACCTACACCATAGCACTGCACAGGAAGGTGCGGCGTGCTAATAAGATAAATTTGTATTTAAAGGCAACTGTTAGATAGATACTCAATATACCTTTTCACATTGCCATGTTAGACTCATTCTTGTGCTTCTAAAGTAGTTAAGAAGAATTGTGTTTTCTTACCCTTAATAAAAGGAAAAAGCCTTTAAAGGAAAAAAGATTAGAATTCTACAAACTCGATTCAGGAGTCACCAGCATTTGAAGTTCTCCCCTCTGTTTCCTGAAGTAAAAAGGAAACAGCCTCTTCTCTCAGAGAAGCTGCAGAATAGATATTGCACTGGAAGTATGTGTTGAGTGGATAACACAGCAACATTTTCTTTAATTATGTATAATTCCTTAAATAATGTTGCTTAAATTTAAGAAAATTATTATAAATTAGTGCTTTTCTCTCTTAATCACAATTGTTTCATTGCCAATATTTTTTTTGCTTATGTGTAGTGAACGATAATCTATTACCATGCATGTCTGCAGACATACTGAGTTCTGTCCAGTGAAAAGTTTCTGCACCCCAAATAAGCCTTTCTACCAATGCAATAATCTACACCAAACCAAATCCTACCGAAGTCCAGGTTTAATAGATAAAATGTTCCCAGATGGCTTTCCAGCCCTCCAGAGAGGAGACGAGAAAGGAAGACTAGAAAATCAAGTGTTTGTTCTCTAAGGGGCAATTTAAATACCCTGCAGAAGTGGTCTTGAGCATCTCTGGGGAAGGGGTCATAATTTGGTAGACTTTCTTGGGGGCAGAATCTGGACTGAGGCAACTCCATAGAAGAAAGCTTTGGGTGATGTCTCCACGCATACAATCCAGATTCTTTGGGTAAAAGGATGCTAGGGGCTGGGGTAAGGCTTCCATACAAACATTCCAGACACTTTGGATATATGGATAACGGTTCATATCTGACTGCTTTCTGTTGGCATGGGAGAGTTGGGGTTGGTGGGCTAATACTCAGTGGGAGATGTGGGTGGAGAAGCATCAGGATAACTGCCATCTTGGAGACCTTAGGCATCTGTTTCTTGAGTAAGTTGAGAAGGCATGTTGTTGAACCTGGAGAGGGGAAAAGAATGGAGAAGTCCCAGGAGCTAGTGAAGGGGCTGGCATATCTGGAGAACCCTATTCAGGTTGGCCTTGGCCCAGGCAGAAAGAGTGACCTGTAAAATATGCTCAAAAGTGGGTTGCTGTGAGATCTCCTTCAGTCAATGGCCTTTGGGATGTTGGTCCACTTTGGGCATGGTCTCGGGGACTATGTATGCAGATGTAGAAGTGAGCACAAGTCCTTTGACTGCTGGATTCAGTACCAGTTCCTAGAGCATGTGGAGGATTGTGGATCACTATTCTGTGAATTTATTCTCTCATAAATAAACCTTTTATATACTCCGCTCTGGGCTAGTGTGGAACTACTTTAAATCGTAACAATGGGTGGGGTTGAAATAGGCTCTGGATACTATTAGTTTTTACCATACCAGAGTTCTTGATAGAACAGCAGAACTTCTCCCAGGAACTTGAAAGTATCTATTCGTAAGACAGCTGGAAAAGATTTACATCTTGGTGTCATAGCAAAAGGCTGTGTATGACTTTAGGTCAAAATTCATGAACATTTTAGAAGATAATTAGAGGAAATTTAAGTTTTTGAACCTCTAAAGTTACATCTGAAAAAAGGCTGTGAAAGAGGAACACCTGCCTGTACTTTTAACAGGAAATTTAATTAATGTATTAATAAACTATGAGTACTCTAAGTCATCAAATTCCATCAGACAGCTCTTAGAGGGATAAAGAATTGAGCAGAAGAGAGACAGCTTTTCCAGCTACCCAGGCAATCCCAAGTCTTTCCATCATCTTTGGCAAATACCAGTCTAGAAGCAGTACTTGTCTTTAGCTGTTAAGCCCTGGAGGCCTGACAGATTTGTTTTTGTGGATAAGGTTCAATCTGCCTTTCTTAGTAGGATGAGACAATCAATCTCCAGTGTCATCCACTCCAGGCAGGGTCCAAGCAGCTGATAAGGTGAAAGGCAACTTTTTGCTGTGTGGGTGACTTTGCCATATACAAAGGCAAGCCTCCAGAAGGAAGTTCTTTTGCAACCATGCATCTTCTTGGAGGAACTGAAGGATGTTGCAGGAGCTGGTATGTCTCTCTGTCATAGGAGCTCTTTTGCTTAATGCCATACTCTCAGACCTTTAAAGGCACTTGAGAATAAGACTACTATTTCCTGTCATGTATATCTAAACTAGACATATAAGTTAAATTTGGACATATAGTTTACCTAATCAGTTATAGCTTGCCAATATTAGAAGAGGCAAGAAGATTAGAAGGAATAAAGACATAGGATTGTCTCAAGCACTCATTATATATTCTGTTAATAGAAAACAAAGCCATGTTGTTTGGTTGTTTTAGCAGTCCGAGTAGAAGAGGATAAATTAAATCACTGGGAATTTTATTCCTTCTGCTGTTTTAACAAGGGAAATGTCCTTGTCAATGGTTTGGAAAGAGCTGAAGAGTTGGCTCAGTGAACACAGTGCTTGTCTTACAAGCATGAGAACCTGAGCTAGATCCCCATAACCAGGCCTGATGCTGCGGTGTGCTTGTAATTACAGCAAAGGATGGATACAGGAAGATCTCCACAGCTCGATGAGCAACCTGGCTAGCCTAAGCAGAGCTCTAGAACCCAGTTAGAGACCTGGCCTCAAACAAACAAACTGATACAATGGGTGGGTTTCAAGACAGGGCATTCTGGCCACCACACACATATTCACACATATCATGCATGTGTACACCCACGTGCACACAAGCACACACACACACATACACACATGCACACACACACATACACACATGCACACACACACATCAGGAGATAATGAAATAGCAGTTGGTGACACATGAGCCTGTAAGCAGGCACAGTTTAAGGAACTCAAGTTTATATTGAAAAGAAATTAGATGCATTTGTGTTGAAATTAGTCTATGAAGCAAGGGAAGCTTAAAGTTTTATAATTCAGAGTGGAAAAAGACGTAGAGTTTTCCATAGTTGAAGTTACTCCACAGTTGCTATAACCCAACAGTCTGAGACTCAAATTTCTCTTCTGAATCAGGGCCTCAGCTTGCCTGATTTTCTTCTTCAGTTCCCAAATAACAAAGCTTAGAAATAAAGGCCAGAGAATTATTAATTTTGTGCATTTCTGAAATGAGTCTCTTACATAATACCTACTTTTGTCATATTCAGAATAAAGCAAAACACAGGTGTCAGCTGCCCGAAGGCTTTTTGAGGACCCAGAACTTTGTGGTTGGTGGAGAGAAAATTGACTCTGTTAAGAGTCAACATAAATGTGACTGAAGAGCTTCACTATAAAGAATAGGCACTGTTTCCCCATAGAAATGGGATTTTCAAACCATAGAGAAGTGACAAAACGCAGGTATTATGGTAATGAAAGGAATGTTCATCAATGGCTTTTCAGAACCTGTTTGGCCATTAAATGCCCAATTTTAACAAGTGGGTCCTTGTAGCTTATGTAATGTGACTGAGCCCACTGTGCTGTGGAGTCCATACAGCTTTCCGCCACACAGAGAGAGAAAGTAACAATGTTCTTTTCACTGCTACTCAAATTTCACCTGTTAAGGCTTCCAGCATTCAGTGCCATTTTAAATGAGCAAGGCCACGTTTGATCTGTCTGTGCCCCCTTTCTCTTCTCTCTCTCGGTCTCTCTCTCTCTCTCTCTCTCTCTCTCTCTCTCTCTCTCTCTCTCCTTCTTAATTGTGTTCCTCCCACCAGGCTTCTTGGGAATTCAGCATCTCCTTGGAAAAAGTATGAAAGGCTAGTTTGAGTAAGGAGCCAGGAGAAAGAAAAAAAAAAATCTCAATGTGATTTTCATTGTCTAACTCCTCTATCTTAAATACTGATAAATATTTCTGGCGCTTGTGTGGAGATATGCCATCTAAAATTATTTTATGACTATTAAAGTCAACTATACCCTACTGATGAGAATTACTTAATGAAAAACCAAATACTTTACTGAAAAACTAACAGAGACCAAGCTCAGATCCATAGAAATGGAATAAAAGCCAACAGTTTGTGGAAGTATTAGGTATTCTATACTCAGTGGATAGGTTAAGATTTTAAATGTTTTGAACAAACTATGAATAAATCATAAAATGGTTTTGAGCTGTCTGTAGCTCACTGCTTCCTGTAAGTCAAATAAAATATTTGGACACTCATAAATCTGGGAACATTCCAGAGTACTAAACAGACTGGCTTAATACTTCCAAAATTTTAATTGGGTGACATTAAGGTATATTCAAGAATGAAAATCATTGACCAAAACCAAGCAAACTATCAGGGAGGCAGGATTTGTCAATAGTTTTGTTCAAATAAATGCTATTTGCAAGGCATAAGATTTTAAAGCCAAAGGTGTTTGCCTTTAAATTACATAGTGTTACATTATGTCAGGAAGAACTGTTGACAGAGGCTGCTTGTTTGCTTCTGGCTGCCCAGACCATGAAATAACCACCCAGAAACTATATTATTTAAATCAGTGCTTAGCCATTTACTTAAGTATATTTCTGGCTAACTCTTATATCTTAAAATAACCCATTTCTATTAATTATGCATCACCATATGACTGTGGCTTACCCTCAAGGTTCCAGTGCACCTATCTCCTGAAGGTGGCTACATGGTGTCTCCCAGCATTCAGTTTAGTTTTCCCATCTAGTACTATTCTGCCAAGCCACTGGCTGAAGCAGCTTTATTCATTAACCAATAATAACCGCACACATACAGAAGGACTTCCCACTCTATGTAAATAAATTGTAACTTTAACAAAGCAATTTTTTTTTTCGAGACAGGGTTTCTCTGTAGCTATGGTGCCTGTCCTGGAACTAGCTCTTGTAGACCAGGCTGGTCTCGAACTCCCAGAGATCCTCTTGCCTCTGCCTCCCGAGTGCTGGGATTAAAGGCGTGCACCACCACCGCCCAGCTTAACAAAGCAAAATGATATACAACAAAATAGTTACCAAACAAGAATTATAGTTACAACATTTAGTCCATTTACATTTGGCTACTTAAGGAAAATACTCTATCATCTATCATATTTTGTGAGTTTAAAGTTTTATATGTAATCTATTCTTTATAATTATAAATATTTTTCTTCAAGTCCATGAAAGACTCCAGAAGCATATAAAATTACCTATGTAAACATAAAGTGCATTGTACATAACTTCCAAAACTCTAGAATTAACAGAGACATCTTGCTGCCTGGACAGTCACCCAAAGATGTTATGTAACTTTGGAATATCCATCTTCATCCTACTGACCCATAACTTCTGACAGACTTTTCTATGAAGAAGGAAATTTCAAAAACTGTTTCACCTATATTGACAGTTTGTCAGTCACTTTCTTCTGGGTCCTGCATAATGTCTGGCAGACTCTTAAGTGAAGCAGGAGCCCTGAAGGACTGTCTCATGTCTCACCTTCTTTAGGTAGTTTCAGCAGTAATTTTTCTGTGGGGCTTGCAAGTCCAGTCAAGCAGTCAAGGCAAGAGAAATTTCTTGCCCAAATGGCTAACAAACTCAATGAGGAGCATCCTCTTCAAAGCCCATTATCCTCTTGAAGTAGATTGTTGCTGCCAGGAACAGGTGTGTCTCATTGTCATGAAATGTCCAAATGTTTTAAAAACATTTTAAATGCCATATTCCATAGTCTTTGAAAGGTTTGATGATTATCTATCTAACTGAAACATATCTCTATATATCATGAAAACCTAACTAACATGACTACAAGCTTGACTATTATAGATGACTATCTATTAACCTGTATTTCTTAGTTATACATTATATTTTTAAATGAGTTGAACAAACACAATACCCTATTCAAGACTAAAAATATACATATGGCAAAATTGACCTTAAATTTGGATCAATACACCAAGATCCATACCAATGCAAACTACTCATATTTATAGGATATGCCCCTTTAAATGTAAATAAGCATTTATAAACAATCATCTTGGGAATTTGTATGTTGTTGTCTAGACTACTTCCTGCTTATTGGGGGTGCTGTTAATTAGGTCTGTAATGGGGTATCTCATGTGGTAGATCCATCTCAGATAGCAGTCCTGAAACCATTATGGATGTTGGACCATCTGGGCCAATGTTTCAGAGGGTTTTGTTTGATCAAACCACATTAGTCTGGAAGGAATCCACAGGTTCTCATCCTCTGTGGAAACAAAAGTAGAACCTCTTTTTCAAAGCAACATATTCTTTTTGTTTGTTTTTTGGACTTAACAGATATTTATAAAAATACTTTACCCAAACATTGAAGAATAAAAATTTTATTCAGCAGCTCAGGAAACTTCTCTAACACAGGTTATACCCTGGGATATACAGCAAATTTTTACAAATTCATAATGACAGAAATAACTCTATATAGTCTATTGGACCATAAGTCAACAAAACTTAAACTGGATTATAAACAAATCTCTAGTCAATAACACACTCATGGAGATTAAATAACTCATTACTGAATGACAAAAGAATGAAAGAAGTTAAGAAAGAAATTAAAAACTTCCTGGATATAAAGAGAAGGAAAAAGTAAAACATGCTTGGCGGTCGTGGTTCACACCTTTAAGCCAAGCATTTGTAAGGCAGAGGCAAGTGGATCTCTATGAGTTTGAAGCCAGTCTGGTCTACAAAGTTAGTTCCAGGGCAGCCAAAGCTACACAGAGAAACCCTGTCTTGAAAAAAGCAAACAGAAAAAGAAATCACAAAATTGACTTTAAGAAGCTTCAGTTGGTCAAATATGAACAAATTAAATATTAATATGAGAAGTGATAAGTTATATGATACACTGTAAGTATTTTTCCTACTGACCCATCTTAGCAGCACTATTTGGTTGGGTTTTGTTTTTAATGAATAATAATAATTATTATTATGATTGTGGGTATGTGTTCATGAAGTCCAGAAGAGCTTATAGAATCCCCTGGAACTGGAGTTACCAGTGATTGTAAATGGCACAGTGTGAATGCTGGGAACCAAGCTGGGTTCTATACAAGAGCAGGATATACTCTTAATCACTGAGGCATCTCTTCAGTCCCTCTATGTTTATGCCACTCTGGTTGTTAGTGTGAATCTGGGACAGGTGGCCTAAAAATGAGATGGATGAGAGTCTCTTGCAATAGCCAACTTTACTCAGAGCATCTGCCAATTTATACCCTGAGGGTTAATAAGAATCACCTAAGTGTACAATCACAAGACAAGCCACTCATGGCAAAAACAGGTTTTGCCTTGGGGACATATAAAGAATTTTTTAAACATTTAATTGGAATAATTTGAAGTAAACTCACTCCTATTTCCTAAATCTGAGGGGAATGCAAAAATACATTCTAAAAACAATTTCATGTTTTCAAGAAACGGAGGTCACATGACTCTTATTTTTTTCACACACATTCAAAATTCCCCTCATGTGACACCATGTTTGGACCATGTTCTGACACCAATAGCTCAGTTTTTAAGTAATGGATGTTTTATCATGTCAACCATTTTATTTTAGTATTAGTATTCAAAGCAACATATTCTTAGACCCAAATTTTGAAGTCAAGTTACCTTTATAATACACATGCTGGTTTAGCTTAGCAGCCATACAATGAAATGTCTCTCTGTACTTAGCTCCTTCACAGTCAAATAATTCAAAGAAAACACAATAGTATATATTACCCAGACTCTCTGTGTATATTCCATCTCTATGTGGCTTATTTTTCTTTTCTCCTCTAATCTATGACTGTCTGCACTGTGTCTGTTTAAAGGCTCTGTTTTATTTTTTAAAAAAATTATTTCCATTTATAATCGTCTATACTTTCTTTCTTGTATCTCAAGCCTATGTACTTTATAAAACAGACTGTGACCCATTCAGAGATTTATTTCTGCCTGAGTCTGTTTTTAGTGCATATCTATAATTATTTTCTGACCAGGTGCTTTTATTAAATGCTAATCAGGTATAGCAAGGACTAAGACTGCAAGGCTGCTTTGTCTTGTGGCTCCACCCAATCCAACATGGTGGAGGTCTGTTCACTGCCTCTGAGATTGCCTGGTGAGAGCAGTCCTCACCACCTCAACTCTTGGTAGCACCGAGCAAAATATAAACCTTTTTATCTGAGTAAAAGCTAAATCTCTTATGCAGCACATTGCACAACTGAAATATCTCTGGGCATGACAGCAGGAATTTGTTGAGCTGTGGGCATGGTCTCAGCTATTTTGCTCCTGACCCCAAGTGGGCACAAAAGCATCCAGACACAAAGTGAGTGGTGGACATTAGCCCCAAATATTTCAGACCACACTGGTGTGCCAATCTGTTGGCGGAGGCTGTTCATTCATTCCCAGCTGCCCATAGCCAAAATAATCACACAGAAATCTGTACTAATTATAATAATGTTTGGCCAATAGCTTAAGTGTAGTTCTGACTTACTCTTATATATTAAATTGACCCATTTATATTACTCTGTGTATTACCACGTGGCTGTGGCTGTGGCTTACCAGCAAGGTTCCAGTGTGGAACCTTGGCTTGGCATGTAGCTCGGGTGGCTACATGGCTTCTCACTGACTCTGCCTACTCACTCTATACATCTCAGTTTGTATTTCCTGGCTGGTTTTACACTGTCAAGTCATTGGCTAAAAGCAGCTTTGTTCATTAACAATAAAAGCAATACACATACAGAAGGACTTTGCACACCAAAGGACAATGTTGTGGATGAACTAAACATGTAGAGAAATTCACAATTTAAACAATTGCAGGACCAAGAAAAGAGATTTTCTCAACTCTTAGGAGAGCAAAACACAGAGGAATATTGGAGCTGTTTTCAGGCCTGAGCTTTCTCCTAAATGAAAATGAAGTCACAGAGCAAAGCATAGAAACAAGGCCAAGTCTTGGATTTAGCCCAAAACCATCTATGTGGCTGAGAAATAGAGTATGTAACTACTGTATGTTGTCTTTTTGTTCAACTGCCAGTGCTTCAAAAAAAATCATTGATCATTGTTAACAATAAAAAGATTAAATATTATAAACAAACCTAGCAAGAAGATAATGCTATCAATATTGTTTTTAGAGCATGTAGTGTATACTCATTCTTAGATAACTTAATCCTCAAAGAATTATTGTGAATTTGGAAGCACCATTGTTTAGAGAAAGAAAATGTAGACTACAGGGGTAAACATACTCCCCGAGATTCAATCAGTAATCAAAGCCAGGGTTCTGTCCTGAGTAGTCAGTAATGGTGGCCTAGAGTCCACAACAGTGCAGCAAAAGCAGTTTTGCATTTGTTAAGGGTAATTGGGATTGTGACTTGAGTAAATTAAGAAACTCTTATGGGGGCTGGAGAGATGGCTCAGAGGTTAAGAGCGTTGCCTGCTCTTCCAAAGGTCCTGAGTTCAATTCCCAGCACCACATGGTGGCTCACAACCATCTGTAATGGGGTCTGATGCCCTCTTCTGGCCTTCAGGCATACACACAGACAGAATATTGTATACATAATAAATAAATAAATACATAAAAAAAGAAACTCTTATGTATTAGATGTGCTTGTGAAGGTATTTCCAGAAAAGATTCACTGAGGGATAAGACCCACATTGAATGAGAACAGGACCATTTACTGTGCTAGGATCTAGGTCAGATTAAAAAAGAGGGGGCAGGTGGAGCCAAGTGCCATTATGACTTTGTCTGCTTCTTGACCCACCCAGAAGTAAGAAAGCAACTCACATTCTCCCCGTCATGACAAACTGTCTCCTGACCTGTAAGAACAGTATTTAATATGAGAAATCAGAATAAAACCAAGTAACACAGCTTTTTATAGTCATAAGTTATTACTTAAGTATAAATTTTGCAATTGTCAAGTCTCAATCACAAACTAAATATGTAGGTAAAGTTTAAAGTCTCATATCAAAGTAAAAACCGCAAAAAGGAAAGAATGCAGCTAGATAATTGAGTTATAATAATTTTAAAGCTGTGCCTGTGTCCAATCCTGAAACAAAGAGGTTAATGACAGTACACCAGGAGTCCCAAGGTGGGAGAATTTCAGAGAGGCTGCGCTATCAGGGTTCCAGCAGATTCAGACTTCTCCGACTGATCAACTCCCCACTCTATTTGTTCAAATCTGATTCAAAACTTTTTTTAATTCAAAACACATTACTAAAATAATCCCTCCTAAAATCAAGGGATCAAAGCTTACATGCACAGACCAGTTATTTTCTTATCTGTCTAGATTACTTCCATGAATATTTATTACTGGCTTGAGAACAATCTCATGCCTCCCGCATATTAGTTGTTCATATCACAAGTTACTTCCAATGAAGAATAAAACTTGTGGCAACTCTACTCCTTTTCAAACTTGCTTATTTCCCATGTATTTTATAGTATTCCTTTGAGAATAATATTCTTCATTGCCGGAAAAACTAACCTTTGAAGTAATGACCATATAAATAGATATTAGGTTTTGTTTCTTCTTCGGGAGAAAGTTGATCCAGTTGAGAAAGTATGAATCTTACATAGAAATTTATAAATTTTTACACTAAGTTAGTCTTGTCAGGCCAAGTTCATTCCTCATTTTTATTCTCCTTCATCCCTCTCAGTTTGAATGTGATCTTAAACCCCTAGAGCAGTACATTGCATTGGGAGATACAAGAATTCCTAGCAGCAAAAAATACAGAAATGATGTGATAAAAAAGCACTTTAGGGACGCATGTGGCATTAAAATCCCATCCAGCCTCATTGTCTATTCATGAGGATGGGATGATCATTTTGCAACATGTTCTCAAAGGAGATGCACACTTTTTATTTATTTGAAGAAGTATAACTGGTAACAAATAAAATTGCTTAAACCCTGCTATCAAATTTGGTTCAGAAGTATTTCTTAAACCTGATAGACATGTGCACATATCAATAGACTATTATTATATAACAAATTTTTCATAAAATTTTAAAATATATTTACTTATCTAATATTTTTAAGAGTAAAAAGTACAATCTTATGATGGAGGAAGGTCACTGGTTAAAAAAAAAAGAAACTGCTTGGCTGGCCCTCATAGATTAAAACATAGGTAGGCGGAGTAAACAGAACAGAATTCTGGGAGAAAGAAGCTGAGTTGAGGAGTCGCCATGATTCTCCCACTCCAGGCAGACGCAGGTTAAGATCATTCCTGGTAAGCCAGCTCGTGGGCTACAGCAGATTATTAGAAATGGACTAGTCCAGGTGCGAGAGTTAGCCTAGAAGAGGCTAGATAGAAATGGGACAAGCAGTGTTTAAAAGAATACAGTTTCCATGTAATTATTTCGGGTAAAGCTAGCCATGTGGGTGCCGGGGATGCAGCCCTGCCGCTCCTCTTTCAACAATCTTAGTTTTCCTGTCTGTTGTATCTAGTGTCTCAAAAGATTTGCCACTGAGGTGTCTGCTGCACTGTTTTAAATGGAGGCCAGACTAGAGAATATCAGCTTTTGTGAATTCTTAGGCACTTGGTAGAAGATCTCACTCACAGAATAATACTAAGCTTTTCTTTCTCTGCACTCTGATCTCAACACACTAGAGTATGCACTGTAAGCCTTCTAACCAGACAGAGACTTCACAAAGTATCACAATCACAGTGTAGATTCAAGGAGATTTTTCATTGTCTTAATTAGGGATTCTATTACTGTGATAAAATGCTATGGCTCCAGGACTACCTGCCTGGGGGTGACACTACTCCCATTGGACAAAACCTTCTGACAGTCAATCATTAATCAAGAAAATTTCCAGCAAAATTACCTATAAGCTAATCGAATAGAAACATTTTCTCAGTTGAGGTTCTGTCTTCTCAGATATTCTCTTTTTTTTTTCAATTAGAAAACACAAGTTTATTGGAAATGACAAAGTTTAAAGATGTGACACCATTTTCCTCATTTATTTTGCTATAGTGTTATCAGAGATGTGTTTGTAGTTCCAATTGTGTACAACTCTCTTTTAACTCTCTTGTAAACTATTTTATTGACTGCTTTTGTGTGACACAAGCTAGAATCATCAGATAAAAAGGTACCTCCTTGAGAAAAGGCCTCTATGAGAGTTAGCTGTAAGACATTTTCTCAGTGATCATTGGGGAAGAGCCCAGCCACAGTGAGTGATTCCAGCACGAAGCTGGTAGTCGTGGTTTATATAAGAAAGCAGATTGAGGCAGCCAGGCAGAAATGCCAGTTAGCAGCACCTATCCATGGTTTCTGCGTTATCTTCTCCCTCCAGCATCGTGCCCTGCTTGACTTCCTCTCCTGACTTACTTTCTTTTTTTCTTTCTTTCTTTCTTTTTTTATTATTACTTTAAAAAAACAATCCAAATTCTCACTTCCTCTCCTTCTCTCCATCCCCTCCCTCTCCCTCCACAGACCCTTGCCCCCACTGCCTCCACCCCTCCAACCCTAAGGGAGTGTCATGTACCACGCCCTGTGGAAAGTTGAAGGCCCTCGCTACTACTTCTAGGTTGAGCAAGGTTTACATCCAAAGAGAATAGGATCCCATGAAGCCAGTATATGCAGTAGAGACACATCCCAGTGTCACTATCAGTGGCCCCTCAATCTGCCCCAGCAGTCAACCCCCTTCAAAGCAGCTTGTTTCTTCCCATACTCGTTCACTCCCAGTCCAGTTGGAGTTGGTAAGCTACCATTAGCTCAACCAAACTGTCTCAGTGGATGACCCCCTCATGGTCTTGACTCCCTTGCTCATACTCTCACTCCTTCCACTCTTCAACTGGATCTTGGGAGCTCAGTCCAGGGCTCCGATGTGGGTGATTGCCTCTGTTCCCATCTGTTGTTGGATGAAGGTTCTATGGTGATATTTAAGATAATCATCAGTCTGACTACAGAGTAAGGTCAGTTCAGATACCCTCTCCTCTATTGCTTAGGGTCTTAGCTGGAGTCATCCCTGTGGGTTCTTGGGCATTTTCTAGAGCCAGGTTTCTTGCTAACTCCATAATGGCTCCCTCAATTAAGATATCTCTTTCCTAGGCTCTCTCTCATATCTGTCCTTCCTCCATTGCAACTATCCTATACCCTCAAGTTCTCCTCAACTACCCTTATCCCCTTCCTTCTACTCCCTTTCCTCTGCTCCCAAATTTTTGTCTGATTCTAATTTCCAGGTAGGTCTATATATGTTTTTCCTTGGGTTCACCTTATTACTTAGTTTCTCTAGGATTCTGAAGTATAGGCTAGTTGTTCTTTGTTTATGACTAATAGCCACTTGTGAGTGAGTACATACCATATTCGATTATTGGGGTCTGGGTTACCTCACTCAGGATAATGTTTTCTAATTCCATCCATTTGCATGCAAAATTCAAGATGTCATTATTTTTTTTTACAACTGAGTAGTACTCTAATATTGGGGGCAGAGGAGCCAAGAAGATTGTAAGAGCCAGAGGATCAGAGACTTTGCTGTGAGACTATGTCTCCTAGTAATGTCAGATGCTATACTTATAAAATCTTTTCATCATGACTACCTAAACATGAGTTGAATAAGGACAACAAAAGACATCCAAAAGTTGTCTGGTAATTACCAACTAGAACTCACCACTATGCAAAGAACTACAAGCAACTAAGGAGTGTTGAGGGTGAGAGAACTATTCTCTGCAAGGGAAGAGTATACAAATACGCTTGTAAAACAATGGCTGAAAAGAAGCCATTAACTTGAAAGAGAACAAGGGAAGATAAAATATGACGAGATTTGAAGAGAAAATAGGGAAGGAAGACATGATGGAACTGTATTATAATCTCAGAAAACTAAAGAAACAATAATTAAGAAAGAAAAATAAAAAAATATCATTATGAACATGTAATAAGATCAGGTCTTAACCACTGCACAGTTTAATATTTATTTTTATTTATACAAGGTTCAACTTCCCACATCTGTTTCTGGTTTACAGATTTTATTTATGGAACACTTATGTGGGGATTTATTCTAGGAATTTTCAAATGCTAAGTGCTATCTCACATTAGTGCCTTGTATCTATTATACCCTTACAGATAGCTATAAACCATTTTTAATTATTATTTTTACATATACAGCTTAAAAGGATACATTTTACTCTTTTAAAGTTGGATTTTTTTGAAGATTTTACTTGAAAAGTAAAGTGCCAGGTCATGGGTAATGATTTTGCAACAATTGAAGTAAGATTATAAAAATAACATGTATTAATAAGTTTAGTATAAAGCCAATCATCAAGTTCGTTGTCAGCCTTGGAACCACATTGCACTGTTAGGGCTTCCACAAGAATCAAATATTCTTTGAGAAGACAGTGATTTCACAGACACGCAGAAGATATCATGAGAAGGAATATTGATCTTCCAGTATTTAAAGTTGATTTTAACTCTTGATGCAAGATGTTAATCAGATACTCTAGAATCATTCACCACCATGCAGCAATGTCAAAATTAAGGCCCATAGCTTGAGCTCTGAGGAATGTATAAGGGAGGTTCAGCATCTAAAGAGAAGTGAAAAAAAAGTAGACCTCAAGGTTCTTCATAGAAAAATAACCAAGATCTTTGATCCATTCCTTTTTCTTTTCTTTCAGAAATGCATTTCCGATGCATTCTATATCTTCAGCCATGCTGACAACTCTCTTCTTCATCACACTACACTCTGAATCTTCTGATGCAGGTGGTAGTAACCTAGCAACTTGCCAGTTTCCCTAGCAAAATCCTTTCCCTGATCTACATTTTCAGAAATGTCCTTCCACTCTCTTTCCATATTATTTTTGTTTTTTTTCTGTTTTGTTTTGTTATGTCCTTTCATTTTGCTTTGCTTTCTTGAGACAGGGTTTCTCTGTGTAACAGTCCGGGCTATCCTGGAACTTACTCTGTAGACCAAGCTGGCCTCAAACTCAAGGAGATCCACCTGACTCTGCCTCCCAAGTACTGGGATTAAAAGCATGTGTCACCACCCAGCTATTTCCATATTCTTATATTTTGATCTTAGTTGTGTTTTCCCTAGACTGCTTTAAACTTTTATGTATTCAGATTTACTCCAATTAATCATTTTATAACACATCATATATGTCCCTAATGAGAAGGTCATTTTAGACAAAATAGAGAACAGTGACCAGTGACTATATCTCAATTTGGGAGACAGGGGAATAGTGGCTTCAATGCCATCTCGAGCTTCATAGTGAATTTAAAACAAAATAAACAAATAATTTATTTCACTGTTACTCCTTGTCTATGTGCCTGAGGTTTCCAGACAAAGTGAAAAAATAATTCTACCCTTTTTAACACAATAATCTAGGAGACTTATTGATATGTAGAAAATTACTAATAGTTGTTTCAAAATTAAATGATCAAATAAATTCATGTTTGTGGAGGGCTGACATTCTTAAATGCATATGTCTCAGGTTGTTGGAGGAAAGGTGATAACCACTGAAACAAAAGACTGACCGTTATATTTTGTCATACTATGCTGAAATACATGTGGATTCTAAGGGTTTGACATATATGCTGATATATATATATATATATATATATATATATATATATATAAAATATATATCTAATTACTAAATTCACTTCTAACATTATACTTTTAACATTTTTATCCCAATTAATTGCAAAACACGTAATTTGGATAAGCTGTGCTCTTAGTTTTTATTTTTTAAGTGTTATTGTCAAATCCATTATATACGTCATTATTCAAACAAATAATGATACAGATAAAATAAAGACAAAAGATAAAAGATTAAATATATCTTATTGTCAATGAATACTATTTGACAGAAAATTAAGGTTACTGTTTCTCTTCTTTTCAATGGCTTCATTAAAAACCCTTTCTGTTTATAAATTTTCAGGTAAGATTTTTTTAAAAAAGAATCACTGTCTTAATATTTCATTTTATTTTTAAGATATTATCTTTGTTTTATTTGTGTGTGTGTGTGTGTGTGTATGTGCGTGTGTGCACATGCCCGCACGTGTTTGTAGAAACCAGAAAAGGGTGTCCAATTCCTTGGAAATGGAATTAGAGGCAGCTGTGAACTGCCTGATATGGATGCTTGGAACTGAGAACAGCAGCTTGCTCTCTCTGCTGAGCTACCTTTCCAGGTTCAACCTTAAACATCTTGATTAACCATGATGGTCATTTAGTGACTGATTCTGTCTCTCTCTATCACTAGCTGTTTGGGGCTGCATTCAATACACTGTATTACTATTTACAGGACAATTGCCTTCTCTAAACATTTCTTCTGCTTCTAAAGCCTGAAATAATTCTGCTGTTTCAAAAAAATCAATTCAGTAAATATCTTATAATAGGACTCCTTACTGTTCCAAATGTGCACTCTACAGTACAGGAAAGGATAGGTATTCAAAAAATAAAGAGGTAAAATTGCTCTTAACAAAGGAGCCTTGTGCCTGGCATTCATGCTTTTGAAAGCTCTGCTTTGAGTTTGTATAAGAGAAATAGATCAGTCAAGCTTGGACAAAGCACATAAAATTTCAAAACAATATGGAATATTCATTACTTCCAATACCCTTTTCACAGAAAATTGTATTGATTTCTAGGGGGACAGAGCATCCTGCACAAAGACACACACATACACACACACACATACACACACACACTCACTCACATACACACACAAACACACAGACAAACAAAACCAAAACAAAATAGTAATTGAAAACTTGAGCTATATGGACTGAATCAAGTCTCAGTTCTGCCATTACTAGCCTGTGTAAGTACTAGTCATTTACTCTATCCTCACTAACATATACACACATGCACACACATACACACAAAAAAATGTACCCAATAATAACATTTATCTCAGAGTCTTATTTAATGGATCAGTGTTAATGATGAATGTATACAAATGTATATACCTGCACACTTTAATCCTTTGAAAAAGAAAGAAATCTCCTAATTATTTTTATAGCAGAGAAAATATATTATTTCAAACAGAAACTTAAGGGATTGTGAAACTTACAGAGTATCATGTCTAAGTGTGGCTAAAGCCCTGGTGACTGTGATAAAAGCCACATGAATCGTGAATAAAGCAGAAAATATTTTAGAAGGGAGATGAAAAGAAAATAAATCATTTGTGAATATTTCAAAACTTCGATGTCAAATATATAAGTAAAATTATGTAGCTCTGTGTAATATGCATAGAAACAGATATTTGCCATTTACATTTACCTTAAAGCAGAAAAAGGTCAATGTCTCTAGGAATACCCATATAGTTAATTATAAAAAGAAAATAGATAATCTACAAAATGCTATAAGTGAAATATCAACTAAAATGTGTAAATAAATTCCTATCAAAGAATGCTTTGTCCTACACTTTATACCCAACAAAAAAAAATAATGAAAAAGCTTAGTGTTTGGAACACCAAGAAATTCAAGTTTACATTAAAATAGCATAATTTTATAACAAAGTACAAAATGCCAAGTGTGGACAGTTTGTCTCCTACTGTAATTACTTTTAAAAGAACACACTAAAAGAATTTTTTGATAACCACAATTTTATACAAAAGATCATAAATATCTACAGGGCATTAAAAAAGAAATTGGCATGACACTCAATATCTGAGGGAGTTATATCCTGGATCTTTCAAGGGAGCTGGGCAATAAGTAGATTAAGGGGGGATTTGAACAACAATTACAACAGCAGCAAAGAAAGATATCAGAGGAAAAGAAATGAAAACAAGGAAAGATAAAGGAACATTATGATAACAAATATTTGAGATAACATGTGGATATAGATACATATAATATATGCATAAATATACAAAATACAAGGGTGTGGATGTGATTAAATATGAGTAGGTAAATTAATAAGTCACAAAGGACAAGAAGGTTTGTTTAAAACATACCTTAAATTCTCAGTTAATTTACACAGAGACTTAGTTACTTCTAAGAGAACGAATGCACTAGGAAGGTTATCTGGGGATGTTTAAACCGGCAGACACTAAAGTACTATCCTCTTGAGCCTATCATTTTTTTGATTAGGAGGAAAGTTTATAATTTGTTTAAAGGCACAGAGCTGATTATTAGCAGAGAGGGTGCTACAATGGAGCACCTTGATTTATTAATTCAAATACAGATTATCATGGCAGACATATGAATATTCTTTAATCATTTACTCTGAACAGTGTTAATCCTGGTAATCCAATGAAATAAGTAAACTGAAACTTTTATTTTCAATCAAGTTCAATGTTTTCAGTACTGTAAATAATTAAATGTTTAACAGCAAGTAAAGTGTTATGAAATATAAATGTTGTATTGTTTGATTTCTGATCTATTAATGAGCAAAAATAAGCAATGCTACTGAACTTGCAACATGAGATTCCTAAGGTACTAAGATTTGTATGATGTAATTGAAAATAGTGGCAACTTCCCAATTTTTGTGTATCAAATTCAAAATCAACTTACTATCAATAAGTACATAACAGTCATTCTTTATGAAGCAAGCAGTGGAATAACCAATAAGGAGTTTTTGAAATGATTAAAAAGCACCTACTTTGGGAAAAATAGTCTTCTTGCATTTACCTGCCAACCTCTATGTTTTAAATATATCAGCATGACTTACTTTAATCAACCTCTTATCTCTGAAAATGAATTGGAAAAAAATGTATAGGAGCATGCCGTTGTTGTGTTCCCAGGACAATTGTAGGCCTTTGTGAAACTGTGTAGCACCAACCCTCCATGCACTTGACTTCTCTCTGGGACCTTCTCTAAGAAGGGCAAATAACTAAAAGTACTAAAAATTGAATAAACTATTACATATTGTGTTATAATGAGTTCTTTGACAGAACTACCATGTTCAAACTCCATCCCTTTCCCTTTCAATATTTGAATTCTTCTCAAAATCTGTGTAGTGTAATTATGTGAAAACAGTATAAGAAGTATTAACTGAAGCAATTTTTATATCAATTGTTTTCGACTTAGTTTTTCTTCTTCCATTTTTAACTTCTTTTCTTCCATTTTCCTTTCACCCGCACTCTCTCATTTACATACCACACACACACACACACACACACACACACACAGACACATTAATGTACACACACACACACACACACACACACACACACACGTTTGTTAGCCAACCCAGTAATTGAATCAGTTCAGAATGTCAGCACTATAAATACATTAATAAACACAGATGGCCATTTCATCCCCTTACTGCTAAAATGATTTTGTAAGCAGATTGTTTTCCAGAAAATTCATGGAAATATACTGTCAGCTGTACATCACTGTACAGTCTTGTGAGCTCCAATAGCTGGTCTAAAACCTTTTTGAAGTATCAATAAAATGACTGCTAATGATATTCTGCTATACTCATAGATCACTGCCTTATCCAGCCATTATCAGCGATGGGAACAGATGCAGAGACCCACAGCCACCTTTATGTGGAGAAAGTCTAAATGGAAGGATTCCACCAAATACCTCCCCTCAGAGCTCAGAGAATCTCATGGAAGACGGGGCAGAAAATTTGTAAGAGTAAGAGGGGATGGAGGACATTTAGAAGACCCTCTGAATCAACTAAACAAGTCTCATAGACAAGAGACTGAAGTGTCAAGCACAGGGCGTACATGCATTTGTGCCAGGTTCTCTCCATACATATTATAGCTACTAGATTAGTATTTTTATTGGACTCCTGACTGTGGCAACAAGTGGATCTCTAATTATTGTTCCTGTTCTTTGGACACTTTTCATCCTGTTGAGTTTCTGTGTTCAACATCCAAATGATAGTTTTTGCTTCATCTTATTATATTTTATTTTGTCATGCGGGATTGTTGTCTCTTGGAAGCCAGCTCTTTTCTAATGAGAGACAGAAAGGGAGTGGATCTGGAGGGAAGAGAGAGATGTGGAAAGGACCATGGAGGAGTGGAGGAAGGAAAAACTGTAATCAAGATATATTGTATAAGAAAAAAAACACTATTTTCTCTTTTAAAAAATGCTAATTAATTCTTTGTGGATTTCCCAACATGCATCCTGATCCCATTCATGTCCCCATCCCCTAGCTTCTGGTTTTTACCCTTGCAACCTCCCTTACGAAACAAAATTTAAAAGTAAAACAAGATAAAAACCAAACCAAACAAAGATCAAATAAAAAGTCTTTACATGTAAGTGTTCATCGCAATGAGTCATTGTTCTGGTTCAAGGAATCTGGTTTTTGCAAAACTGTTGATACTGGGCCGTGATTGGTAATCCTTTTGGATATCCTATTGTTGTCTTATGTCTTGGAGATCCTGGAGCTTTGACTCTGAAGGTCTGACCCCTTCACATGCTCTAGAAGTTCATAGATGAGGTGGGCAACATGGGTTTCCTTGTAGTCCTGGTTCTGAGCCTGGGTGGTATCTGGATTGATTCGGCAGCTAGCTTTACCTCATTATCACCACTCAGACAAACTCTACAGCACTGCCTCAGCTAACTTGCCCAATGTAGCAGAAAGCAGGGAATGGGCAAGTTCTCCTGCTCTCACACCGTTGGGTCTAGCTCATCTGCACCCATCCACCAGAGCCAGCTCTATTATTTTGTCCAGGTGGGGTACAGGACCTGCTCTACTCACCCTATTGCTGCAGTTGGTGAGGAAAAGGGCTAAGTCCTCCATTCTCATGCTCCCTGATGTCAGCTCTCCCCGCATCCCAGCTAGCAAGGGTTGGGACAGAAAGCTTATTTCTGTTAAACTTGTCATCCAATGCTATAACAGGGAAAGAATAGGGGCAACTCTACTGTTTTGCCCAGGCAAGGTGTAGGGCCCTCTCTCCCATGTTCTGCAGTGGGTGGGGGTCATGGCCAGCTCCCTCACTCTCCTGGCCCTGGGCCAAGCTGTTAAGGTGACAAGGGTCAAGAGGAGGGAGAGCATTTTTTTATCACCCTTGCAAAAGCATGGCAGATAAGGAGTAATGGGGTCAGTTCTCTTTCTGTTATGCCCTCTGGGCCATCTCATCTGCACTCCTACCATCAGAGGCAACTCTAATGTGTTACCCAGGTGAGTTGAAGGACCTGCTGTCTTTAGTGATGCTGTTGGTTGGAAACCATGAAAATTCTCCTACTGCCATGTCCTCAGGGCCAGCTCTCTCACCTGTCACAGGAGATGAGGGGTGAGGGAGGTCATTTCACTCTTGTTCACCCCACCATATGGTGGATGAAGAGTGTAGCTAGATATCCGACATGACTTGCAATCACAGGAAGGTGGTACTATGTGGACTTCTATCTATGATCAGCTGTACTATGGTGCCCAGACTAGGTACAGAGTGCTGTTAGGAGTAGACTCTCCCACTCTCGAATAGTCAAGGCTGGTTCTTCTGCTGTAGCAGGAGTTCTAATAGGTCTTAATAATATATTAATGATATATATGTATAATATATATATATATAATCTTCAGTCAGATATTGATGAATATGTGGAAAGATCAGAGAGATGAAGGAGCAAAACCACGGTCACCTTACCTCTCCACTTCCCAGATGAAGGGAAGCTAAGTTCCTCTCTCCACCAACATTATCACTTCCTTGCTCTGCCCAATCATATCACGTCCTCTCTCTGTGTACAGACCTGTAGACGTATATGGTTAGCTGTGGCTACCTCTGCCCTCTGGTATTCAGGCAAACTTTATTTGTAAAAATAAGATAGCACCACATTTCTCCTATTTTTTTCTAAATTTTTTTAAAAATACTTTTGCTAACATAGGAAAAATTATATAAATAGATACAACAGGTATGTACAATATAAGCATGTAATAAATTCATTAGCAATGTCTAGTCCATTAACAATTGATAAATTCAGAGAAAATACTCCATATCTCTCCTATCTTGGTGAGTCCAAAAATTCTACCTAATTCACTTTCTGTTCCAGATTGTATTAACTATCTTTTCATGTCTCTCAACCTTTATAGATCTTTAATGACTCTCTTCTTCTGAATCTGATAACAAGGAAAACTGTAACTATTTAGTCTTCATCAGAGATCCAATGAGGAAATAATATTACATGAGTAAACAGGAAGTACAAGCAAACAACATCCAAAAAATATAAGAAATTGTGGAAACAGCAAACTGCCTGGACAGTCATCCAAGATTCCTCTGTAAAGTTTGGGTGCCCATATTTGGTCTATAGGCCTAGCATATCTGACAGACATTTCTGTGAAGCAGGATATTCTGAAGGGTTGTCCTCCCTTGTCTTGGCAAAGTTTGGCAATCATTTCTTTGTGTCCTCCTTGTCCAGTCTGTACAGCATACTGTCAGCCATTAAGGCAAGAGCACCTTTTTAGCCAGTGGCTGATATTTGCCACAAAAAGAATGTCTTCGATGACTGTTATCTTCTCTGAAGTAAATTGGTTCTCTCAGTAGCAGACATGTTTTATTGTCATAAAAAGAAAAGAAATGACATCTTCTTTACATATCTGAAATACTTGAAGATGATCTGTCTATCTGAAACATATCTTTATATGACCTTGAAAACCTACTTAATATAACTACAAGTTTTATTGCAATAGATGATTAATTGATAACCTGTACTTCCTTATTATCCTAAATACTTGGTAATAACATTCAAGGGCTAAATATATGCATTATAAGGTTAAATGAATTGCATAGTTACCATACCTTGAACAAGATTACAAATGTAAGCACATTATATTCTAACAAAAATAATCTCAATTTTGTATCAATATACAAAGAATCCAAGCCAATATTTAAAGCTAGCAGCTTTTTTATTTAAAAGTAGTTTGAATAATCTATCTTTTAATTCAATTTCTATATCCCCCTTATTTCTTTATACAGTAGAGCTGATATCCTATCACATATATGCACTTGCTCATTTTTTCAAAGCAAGAACTCTGAATCTAATTGTTTTCGTTCAACTTTCTTTCTGACTATAACCCCTAACAACATGCAACCAACCCCCCTAAACAATAACAAATATCCATAACCCATTACACAACAACAAAAAGCCACCTACTCCACCTCTTAGAAATGTGGGTATCATATTATTAAGTTACTTACTACTATCTAAGGGTAACGGTATCTTTAGGGAAACTACAAAGAAAATTTTGGGTTAGTTGTCAAGTCCTAGGAGAGGCAACTATAACTTTTGTTGTCTAGTCTAGTCTCTGTGTAAAGGGAAATGCATGGTTTGTCTCATGTCTTGACTAGAATAGTCTGTAAGGCTGGATTGTCTCAGCCAACTCAAAATTGTCCTGAGCAATTTTTAGCCCAAAGCTGATCTTTAGGTAGTGTTTTTCAGCTTAGTGGTATTATCATTGTCCTGGTGGAATTGTCCTTGTGGGGTCCCATCCTTTTTTTTTTTTTGACTTCAAATGTCACTGTTGGACATGGTCTTGGTTCACTATAGAAAACTTAGACATTTAAAATGTCATGTATATCAGATCTCAAAGAGGATAAAGAAAATTTTCAAAGACTCAAAATACAATGAAGGATTATGAGATTAGTGGCAATAAATTAGTCTTTTAATTTATTTGTCTTCTGTTCTAAAGTATGTGTCTCTTCTCACATGAGACAGTGACTTGGCCTTTACTTTAATGAACATGCTTGGGTTTAGAGAAGGGGAGAGTCACACTCCAACTCCAAAATCAGCTTTAATGTTTAAGTTGACTGGGACTACAAAAAAGACCACTTGTATTATGTATGTCTGTAAAGAATAGCAGAAACAAACATTTGGGAAGATTTATAAAATTTTATACTGATGGAAATGTGATATTCCAAAAGATCAATTGACTTTTTTTCTTGAGACATTTTTTCAGGATGATATGTCCTTTTCCTTCAGATGTCTTATATATATTCAGTGTTTTGGATTTCTTAGCTGAATGCCTTTGTTCTCATAAAAATGAAAAAAACAAAACACTCCCCAACACTAATTTTGGGGTTCCCTTATGACAAGTTATATCTGATCAAATGAAAAGCATTTACTAGTTTTAAAGTTAGTTTAGATTGAATGGCCACACTGTTTGATTAAATATTACCTCTTCCAATCAAGGAGTATCTCTTATTCAAATCAAATATTTATCATTTTTGATGGTATCTATAGGTTTTCTTCTCCTGTAGAAACAAAAGCAAAACTCCTTCCCCAACATAACACATGTCCTGGCTGCCATTCTGAGGTTAGCATATCTTTAAAATAAATGGCTGATTTAATTCCATAGTTTTTCTACTATCTAATGTCTCTCCACAGCTGTTGTTCCTTTGACATTAATATTTAGAAAATTCAAAGTTAATAAAACATTATTTAATCTATTTCTAGGGGTCTTTATCATCACTTATTTTATTGTTAGCATATCCTTTAGAGTTCAGTTTGATGTTTCTATAACTGGTTGCCCTGTAGGATTGTGTGGTTTACCTGTAATATTCTTTATTTTATAATAAGCAAAAACTATATAATTTTCATAGAGACATATGCTGGACCATTGTCTATCTTTATTTGTACAGGTGTACCCACCCATGATGGCCATAACATCTAACAAATATGCGATTACCAAATCAGCCATTTCCAAATTTAAAGCAGTTGCTTATTGAAAACCTGAAGTGGTTGCAATGATGTGGTGTACATACATATTTTAGTTTTCCACATTTGACAAAATGGAACCCATCCATCTGCCATATTTCATTCCTTTGAGTACCAGTTGGGTTACTTCTCATAGTGGTACTTGGTTGTATAAAAAACAAATAGTACATTTCCTTAACAAAATACCATATGATGGAAAAGTCTTTTTTTAAACCATTGCTATTGACATGATGTATTTTATGAAAAAAGGCCTCCAACATATTTCCCATCAATAATTGATCAATTTCTGCATTACGTTTTGCTAGAAGACCTGGCAAACCCATATTGATTTTTATGTGTGTTATGTATATGAGATGATTCCTATTCTCGATTATTTCTCTTTTTTTTTTCTTTTTTTTATTGAGAAAAGAAGAAAAAAAACATAAACAAAAAAACAAGTTTCCAACTCCTCCCAGCCTCCCATTTCCCTCCCCCTCCTCCCACCCTTCTCCCCCTCCCCCCACTCTTCTCCCCCTCCCTCTCCAGTCCAAAGAGCAGTCCAGGTTCCCTGCCTGTGGTAAGTCCTAGGTCCTCCCCCCTCCGTCCATATCTAGGAAGTGAACATCCAAACTGGCTAGGCTCCCACAAAGCCAGCACATTAAGTAGGATCAAAACCCCATGCCATTGTCCTTGGTGTCTCATCAGCCCTCATTGTTCGCCATGTTCAGAGAGTCCGGTTTTATCCCATGCTTTTTCGGTCACAGTCCAGCTGGACTTGGTGAGCTCCGTGTAGATCAGCTCCACTGTCTCAGTGGGTGGATGCATGCCTCGTGGTCCCGACTTCTTTGCTCATGTTCTCCCTCCTTCTGCTCCTCATTGGGACCTTGGGAGTTCAGTCCAGTGCTCCTGTGTGGGTCTCTGTCTCTATCTCTATCCATCACCAGATGAAGATTCTATGATGATATGCAAGATATTCGTCAGTATTGCTCTAGGATAGGGTCATTTCAGGTTCCCAATCCTCAGCTGCCCAAGGAACTAACTGGGAACCTCATCTTGGGCACTTGGGAGCCCCTCTAGGGTCAAGTCTCTTGCCCACCCTAAAGTGGCTCCCTTAACTAAGAATTGTGGTTCCGTGCTCCCCTATCCACCTTTCCTTTATCCCAATTCTCCTGTTTCCCCAGGTCCCCCCCTCCTTCCCTTCTACCTTTTCTCTCCCTATCTCCCCTTACCCCCATCCCACCCCACCCCCAAGATCCCATTTTCTCCCCGGCAATTTGGTCTACTTCCCTTAGCCAAGAGGATAACTGTATGTTTTTCCTTGGGTTCACCTTCTTACTTAGCTTCTTTGGGTTCACCTATTGTAGACTCCGTGGCCCTTATTTATAATCTCTCGATTATTTCTTATAACTGAATAAATAATAAAGTCAATTCTGAATCATCTGGTATAAGTTCAGTAGTTTCAATATGCAAAATTATTCTTTCTGTACATTGTGAATCAGTAATTTTGTTGAGCATTTCCTTAAAATATACTAGCACTGTCTTGATGGTTGTTGTGGGAGCTCCTTCCGCTTCTTCAGCTAATAGCTGCTGAGATACCAGCCCATTGGGGCCTTATCTCTCTTTCTATAAAAAAGCGGCAACTGCCCTGGCTTGCTCTCTGGCTTCCGGCTCCACTTCTGGCAAGTAGGCTCCCTTCCTGATTGCACAGAGGGCCATTGTCTGGGACGGTGATCTGTAAGTTTTTCCCCTTTAAATAAATAACCTCTCTATTGGTCATAATTCCAAACTGGTGTGGGATTGTTTGTGACTTACGCCATCAGATGGCGGTGGCAGACACCTTTAACTCCAGCACTTGGGAGGCAGAGGGAAGCAGAACTCTATGAATTTGAGGCCAGTGTAGTTTATAAGAGCTAGTTCCAGGACAGTCTCCAAAGCTACAGAGAAACCCTCTCTTAGGAAAACAAACAAACAAACAAAAAAAACAAAAACAAAACAAAAACAAAAAAATTAGTACTATGAGAATACCATATAATTTTGACTTTTGGACAGTATCATAAGGGACTTATGATTTGTGATCTGCATTTTCTGATTTATTTGCATCATTATAGAATGTAGAGGCTCCAGATATTTTCCCAAACAATGTGAAGAAGGATTCAGTCAGTTCTCTGTGGAAGTAGAATTCTCTTGCTTTTGGGATACATGCTATTAATATCTCCCCAAAATTGCTACAAGCTCTTTGCCAGGGTTAACTCTCTGCCCATAATTTGTCAGTTTCATCTTTCATGAATGTTACTACATTTTTTGCTGGGTCTATTTCTGCTAATTGATAAAGTCTCAATAATCTGTATAATTCAGAAGGGAGAGGGATTCTGTTTGAATTATGCTTAGAAAAAAAAAACATTGTTTCTAGGAACATCCTGTTTATAATCTCTTATTAGGTGACCATGTTTGCCATTATTGAAACATTTGACATTTCAATTTTTTTCTTCAAACTTCTGAAAATTACCTCTCCTATCTATGCATCATCACGGTCATGAGATAAATACTTGCTGTGTGTCAGATCCATCCCTCCATGTCTTCTGAACTTGCTGATAACAGCTTAATTACCCCTTTGCATTTTACATTAGTATTTTCAAATGCCAAATAATTATTATTTGTCTAGCTTCTGAATCAGGTATCCTTCTACTCATTGCCAAAGTCAGTCTTTGTAAGAAATCTATGAAGGCTTCCTTTGGACCCTGTATAACTTTAGTAAATGACTCAATTTTCTTTACTACTTCTTTAATTCTGTCCCAAGCATTCAAAGCTCCTATGCAGCATAAATGTAGGATGTGGTCATCATATAGAGATTGCCTTTGCACATCAGCATAATCTCCTTCTCTAAGAAGTAGGTTTTGGACAATTTCCATACCTCTGTTTCTACTTTGCTATTAAATGGTCTTAGCCTCTTCTTTTTCAACCAGTTTACCCACTGTAATTAAGGACCAGATTACAGGATCACTTTAATCAAGTCTTTCTAGTTTCTATAGATAATTCCATTACATATTAACCATGAGTTTAAGATTTATTTCACAAAAGGTGAATGTATTTTATGAAACTATTACTTCTCCCACAGGAGTCTACTTAACTCTCACACAGTCTTGGGGATCTCTGTCTTTGGTAATTTCTGGATAAAATAAAGTTGTTCATTTGCTGAGAAGTCAAGAACAATGGCACTGGGTTTTGATCCTACAGCACGTACTGGCTTTGTGGGAGCCTAGGCTGTTTGGATGCTCACCTTACTAGACCTGGAAGGAGGTGGGAGGTCCTTGGACTCCCCACAAGGCAGGGAACCAGGTCTGCTCTTCCCACTAATGAAAGAGGGGGAGTTGATTGGGGGAGGGGGAGGGATATGGGAGGCGGTGGCAGGGAAGAGACAGAAATCTTTAATAAATAAATAAATAAAAATGAAAAATAAAAGGAAATTTTAGGCTGCTTCTGTCTAACCTTATAATGCAATGATGAATTTGGTTCTGCATTAAATTTCTCTGTCTGATCCTGAGTATCTCTCTGATCTGTTTTATTAAGAATTTTTAAAACTTGTATCTCAGCACTCATGTTGAATAAACTTTTAGTGAAAAACCAAAAATGATAAAATTGATAGTGCTTATAATTGACATTACATAACATCTAAATTACATTACATTGCATCTAAATTAGTTTTCCTCTCATTTAATTGTTCCATTTTCAAACTGTTCGGCATATTATCATACAGAATCCTAAATCCCTCCATAGTAATAGTGTTTCCCATTTTTTAATGTGAGAAAAAAGAATCTCTGTCTTTTAACTACTTCCTCTCTTTAGAAACTCCCAATTGTCTTAGCAAATCTGCCCATGATATCAATGAACTGTGAGGGGTATCATGTCTGAGTGGAGAGCACAGGCAGTCAACAGCCTAGCTGGGGACACTGTGGCTGCTAGCATGTAGCCATGAGTTGCAAGTAGCAGACTGAGGGGAGGGGGTATAAGGAAAGTCTGAGAGAGAGAGAGAGAGAGAGAGAGAGAGAGAGAGAGAGAGAGAGAGAGAGAGAAAGAGGAGAGAGAGAAAGACAGAGAGAGAGAGAGAGAGAGAGAGAGAGAGAGAGAGGCTGTTAAGTCCTCTGGTGTTGGGATCTAGGGGCTTCTGGAGTTTGGGTCGCAGCTAGAGATTGTTTCAGAAAGGGGAGAAGAGGAAAATCCCAAACTCACTCAAGGAAAGAAAGCCTAGCCTTGTGGGACAGGAGCCCTGTGTGCAGCTCTGGCCTGTGTCGGTAGCTACATAGCCACAGACAAGTTGGGCTCCATTAAGTAGCATGAGTTCTAACAGGATTTAATAATAAAAGCTCACAGTCAGATATTGAGAGAAATACTGATATATGAGAGAGACAAAGTAGCAAAACCACGACACTTTTATCTCTCCACTTCCCTGTCAAAAAGACATGAGTTCCTTTTTCTTCCCACCTTATCACTTTCTCTATCTACCGAGCCATATCACTTCCTATCTCTCTGTACAGACCTCCAGACCTCTATAGTTAGCTGTGGCTATCTCTGCCCTCTGATCTTCAGGCAAGCTTAATTTGTACAAACTAGCTATCACCACATTCTGCATCCTCTCCAGCAGGGATAGTTTTACTGTGCTGCTCTGGGAAGTGCAGGACCCACTCTCCAGAGTAGTGCAGTTGGTGGGGAGGGGGGCAGGGCCAGTTCTCCCTAGTGCTGTACCCAGTGAGGAATAGGCTCAACTCTGTATAGATCTGTCCTCACTTCTTTCAGGGATGACAGAAGCCATGGACATTAACAAAAACAGTGACTGTGACAAGGCCACAAAATCAGGTATGGCTCCTGGAAACAGCCCAGACTCACACAATGCCATGGCTCTGGGTAGCAATGCAGGCTACTCAAATCTGCATGGCCCCAGCACAGGCTCAACCCTCAGACATTAATCTGGTTCTGGATGGTGGTCCATGCCCTTGATCCCTGTGGCACTGAGTGATTTTATGGCCACGGACATCAATACAGACCTCTGGTCAGATTAAACCATGGGACCCAGACATGGACCTTGGCAGCAGCCCAGGCTGTATATCACCATAGTATTGGTTGGCAGTGTAGATTATTTAGATCAACATGGATCCATTGGCAGCATGGCCCTTAAAACCCCACACCTCTACATGGCTCCAGGTCTGGACCCAGATCCTGGATATCTACACCAAGATTGATGGAGACACTATTATTCAGAAAAAAAATATTCAAAAATGAAAACAAACAGGCCTATAAGGGATAATGATTTAATATAATAAAAAAACAAAACCAACACACTTTCAAAAGGCAAAATAAACAGAAGGAAAAGAGCCCAAAAGAAGACATACGAAACAGACTCATTTGTCACCTCACACAGGAATGTCATAAAAATTAAATTGGAAACAGCAACATATGTGCAAAGGAACTGTGGAGTAAAAGGTGAGAATATGTATATACATATATATGTAAGTAACATTAAAATAAAAATTGAGACAAAATACGTTTAAAAGGGAAAGCTGTGACATAATACTCTAAGATAAGGAATCTGTAAATTTGCCTTTGAGTTCATTTTCTGCAGGCCAACTATTTATTCCTGGGCAGTCAGCCTACTCTAAAGAGTAATTTCCTTCTCAGTGAAACTACCATGGAGGAAACTAAATTGGCATTTGCAAGTGGTTATCAATTGCTGACTGCTTTTGTTTTAGAGATGAAATACTGGCCAATTTTGTGTGTCAACTTGACACAATCTAGAGTCATCAGAGAGGAAGGAACCTCATTTGAGGAAAGGCCTCATGAGATCTGGCTGCAAGGCATTTTCTCATTTAATGAATGATGGGGGGAGGGACCAGCCCATTGTGGGTGATGCCATCCCTGAGCTGGTGGTCCTGGGTTCTATACAAATGCAGAGTTGACGGAGCATCATGGTTCCTGCCTTCAGGAACCTTCGCTGTTTGAATTCTTGTCCTGACTTCTTTCAGTGGCGAACATCAGTGTGGAAGTGTAAGCTGAATGAGCACTTTGCTCCACAGCTTGCTTTATGGTCATGGTGAATTGTCACAGAAAAAAAAAAACACTAAAAGACTTAGAAAAGAGCATGTGTCCACTTCTTTCAGGTCTAGGACCCCTTCTTGTGTAGACCTATTCAGGCACTGTTCGTGCTGCCTCGGTTTCTGTGAGTTCGTATGTGTATCAATCTTGTTGATTTAGGAACCTTGTTTTCTGGATGTTCTCTATCACTGTAACTCTTACACTCATTCTGTCTTTTCTTCAGCAGCATTTCCTGAGCCCTGTGGTAAGAGAGTTGGTCATGGCATCCCATTTAGGAATGAGTGTTTCAAGGTCTCCCACTCTCAACATAATGTCTTGCCAAGAGTCTCTGTGTTTGTTCTCATCAACTGCAGGAGGCAGCATCTCCAATGATGACTGACAAAGGCATGAATATATAAGTATACTAGAATTTCTTTAGGATTCATTTTATTTTTTTCTTCCTCCTCCTAAGTCTTCTTCTTCTTCTTGTCCTTCTCCTTCATGTGGGATTTTCCTTTGTATGCTGTGATTACCATTAATGAATAAAGGAAGTGCTTTGGGTCTATAGCAGAGCTACAGGGGAACAGAGCTAGGTGGGGGAAAACTAAACAGAATGAAGAGAGAAGGTAGAGTCAGAGAGAAGCCATATAGCCCCACTGGAGCTGGATGGAATTTTACCCAGTAAACCACAGCCATGTGACAATACACCGATTACTAGAAATGGGTTAAATTCAGATATAAGAATTAGCCAATAAGAAGCTAGAGCTAATGACCTAAGCAGAGATTTAATTAATACAGTATTTATATGGTTATTTTAGGGCTTAGCAGCAAGGAACCAACAAGCAGCCTCTTCCTCATTACATCTCCTCTTCCTCTACTTTCTGAATAATAGTTTTTAATTTCTTAATCTAGGTCCCTGGGCTATCTAGTCTAGTCTCATATCAGAAAGCTTTTCCTTTTTTTTTTTTTTTTTGGTGTTTCAAGACAGGTTTTCTCTGTGTAATAATCCTGGCTGTCCTGGAACTTGCTTTGTAGACCAGGTTGGCCTCAAACTTACTGAGATCTGCCTGCCTCTCCCTCTCAAGTGCTGGAATTAAAGGCATGTACTACCACTGCCCAGTGTCAGACAACTTTCGAAAATAGATTTAGGGATCTCTTGCCATAATAATCTCCTCCTAGTCCAGTGAAAATAATACATGACATTATGGTTTATAATTAAATAAACAAGTTAATGTTTGTTATGAGAATTAATATAAAAATTTCTTCTTCTTCATCTCAAGATGCTACCCTTCCTGAAACTATGCAAATTATGATGGAAGGGCCATATATTCTGACTGTGCAAGATAATGATGACAGTTAAATTATAGTGGCCATGAACTGTGCTATTATTTCATTCTTTGAGAAATGATATAGTATATTTGTAATGGAATATAAATGCCAGGAGAATGAGGAAACAGAAAGCAAAACAAGAACACTTTAAATTGGCATAATCTAGAAGTGGAAATGGGAAAGTCATAACTAATTATTAAATCAAGTCATGTTAAATCAGCACTAGATTGTAGGAACTGCTTAGTAATTTGATATCCTAACAAAGCAGCCATTACCTAATGATGACAGCTATTTACCCAGATGGAAAGTCACAGGGAATTGGAACAAATGCCACCAGGCATTAATCAGCAAAGCCATCAGGAATGGCCTCTTCAGCCTACCAAATCAGTCATGATTAGTAGGGGTGGTTCAAGTTCAAAGGGCTGAGAAGTTAGACAGCATGCTCTTGGTCCCAAGACCAGGAGACTGCTGTTCACCAATCTGTTCCCTTCAGAGTTTTATGAGCTGGATACAAGAGGATTGAAGGTATGAAAATCCCTTTGTGGGCAACAGAGCCTGTCCTGTTTGATCATCATTAAGTAGAAAGTTTTGAAGTGGTTATACATTTTTTTAACTCAACAAAGTAAAAAGGTCTGCTTTGTGCTGTAAAATATATCATCGCTTCCTGACAACTCATTGTGCACCCCATCCCTGGTGCTAATCTCATGCCTTTTTTCATTTCTCTTTTTCTCTACACAAAATCAACCAAGAATCACTGCATTTTTTAAATGTACTATCGAGAGTATCATAGTGTAGACAGAGACTGCTTGTTTGTTCCCAGCTACCCAGACCCAAACTAATCACACAGAAACTGTATTAATCACAACAATGTTTGGCCAATAGTTTAGGAATATATCTGGCTAACACTTATATCTTAAATTAACCAATTTCTATTAATCTGTGAATCATCACATGCTTGTGACGGTAAGCTTCTGTCTAGTGTCTGTCTCCTGCAGTGGCTACATGGTGTCTTGCTTATTCCACCTTTTTTTTCCTCTATCTCTGCTTGGAATTCCCACCTTGCTCTATTCTGTGCTAGCATAGGCCCAAGACAGATTGTTTATTAACCAATGGTAATAAAACATATTCATAGGATACAGAGGGGGAATCCCACATCATCTCCTATTTTCTAACTAAATAAAAAAAGAAGATTTTAGCTTTAACATAGTAAAATTACATATAACAAGAGAGTTATCAAACAAGAATTATAGTTACAATATTTAATGCATTTACATTTGGCAAATTAAGGAAAATACTCTATCATCTATCATATTTTATGAGTCTAAAGATTTATATCTCATTTATTTTTTATCATAACTAAGGAAAACTATAACTATCTATTTGTTAACTCCACCAAAGTCCCCAGAAGGATATATTACCTAAGTAAACAGGAAGCACATTGTAAATAACTTCTAAAACTCTACAATTGGCAGAGACATTTCGTTGTCTGGACAATCACCCAAAGTTCTTCTATAATATTGGGGCATCCATATTCAGCCTACAGAACCTTAGTAGTATCCAGCAGACTTTCCATGAATAAGGAAATTTGAAAGACTATTTCATCTCGATTGAAAGTTTGTCAGTCACTTTCTTCTGGGTTCTGCAGAATGTCTGGCAGACTCTTTCACGAAGCAAGAACCCCAAAGGACTGTCTCACCTTTAGGCAAGTTCAGCAGTCATTTTTCTGTGGGTCTTCCCTATCCAGCCATACAGCATACCATCAACCCATTCAGGCAAGAGCAGTTTCTTGCCCAAAAGGCTAAAAAACTATACAAGGAGCCTCTTAGATGCCCATCATCCTCTATTAGTAGATTTGTACTGCCAGGAGGAGATATGTCTCATTGTCATGAAAAGTCCTAAGTTCTTAAAACATGTTAAATGCAATATTCTGTTCGCCTTTCAAGGGTTTGAAGAATACTTCTCCATCTGAAACATATCTTTCTACATCTAGAAAACCAACCTAACTAGCATGACTTTAAGCTTGACTATTATAGATGACTATCTGTTAACCTGTATTTCTTAATTATGCATTACATTTTTAGTGAGCTGCACAAACACAATACCTTAATCAAGAGCAGAAATATACATATAATAAAATGATCTTAAATTTGTATCAATCAACCAAAATCCATACCAATGCAAAATGTTCATCTCTATCCCCCATTTAAATGTAAACAAACAATTAAAAACAATCATTTAGGGAACTTGTGTGTTGTTCTCTACACTATTTCCTGTTGATTAGGGATGCTGTAAATCAGGTCTTTCATGGGGTATTTTGTGTGGTAGGTTCATCTCAGCCAACAGTTATGAAGCTATCATGAATGTTGGACCATCTGGGCCATTGCTTCATGGGATCTTGTTTGATCAAACCAGATTAGGTGGTAAGAAATCTAACAGCTTTCTATTCTCTGTAGAAACAAAAGCATGTCTTCTTTTCCAAAGCAACATATTCTTAGATCCAAATTTTGAAATCAAGGTGCATTTAAAACATATATATTGGTTTAGCTTAGAAGCCTGTACAATGAAATGTCTGTTTGTACTTAGCTCATTCACAGTCAAAAAATTCAAAGAAGACACGATAATAAATATAATCCAGACTCTTTATGTGGCGTATTTTTCTTTTTTACTATATTATTTTTAATATTTATTTTATTATCTTTACTCCTTTAATCTATGACTATCTTACTTCATCTTTTTAAAGACTTTGCTTTAGTTTTTAAAGCTATTTCTTCCTTTCTATAACTGTCTGTACACTTATTTCCTCTTTCTCAAGCCTACTTACATTTTTAAATACCCTGTGACCCATCCAGAAGTTTATTTCTATCATCATCTGTCTTTATTGCATATCTGTAATCATTTTCTGACCAAGAGAACTTTTAAAATGGTAAACAACTTGATCTCAGTGGTCCGGGACACTGGCTCTGCCTCTCTCAGTCTTTCAATATGGCAGAAGTATCTTTACTGCCAGCTCTTGGACCACTGTTTGGGAGTCATCCTCACCACCTCATCCCTAGGAATAATTTGACCTATGCTACCACCAAGAAACTTTCATGTTGCACAACAACTCCATTCAAGTATTTAACCTCCCCAAAACACCAGAGCTGTTCATGGAGCTAGCATGAACCAAGAAGCCTTCTTAAAAGAACCATGCAGTTTTCACTGCTGTGACTGAGTCAGGAAGCCTTCTCTTCAAGGAATCATGGCCCTCCTTGCTTCTAGCAAACCAGAGCCCACCAGAGAAAATGAAGCTCTGCTTAACTCTAGTGTTTTTGTGTCTTGAATTCCTTCCCAAGCTCTCTCAGGTTTTATGTGGATGTAGTCAGTCAAAGTTGGCATGCCATTTTTGTAGGTGGAGACTACTTGTTCATTCCTGGCTGCCCAGACCTGAAATAATCAAACAGAAACTGTATTAATTACAACACTGTTTATCCAAGAACTTAGGCATACTCCTGGCTAACTCTTTTATCTTAACCCATTTCTATTAATCTGTGTATTGCCACATGGTTGTGGCCTACCAGTAAGGTTCTGCTTGGCATCTGTCTCCTGCAGAGGCTATACTGCATCTCCTGACTTTATCTCCTTTTCTCCTCTATCGCTACTAGGAATTCCCACCTTGCTCTATTCTGCACTGCCATAGGCCCAAAGCAGCTTGTTTATTAACCAATGGTAATAAAACACATTACTAGCATACAGAGGAAAATCCCACATCATCATAGATAAAAATAAAGTATATTACACAAAACCGAACACAGAAATACAAGTTTAAAAGTCATGTATTGGAGTGGGACAATTCTGTATTCTGTCAATTATGTTTTAAATGAGCACTGATTGGCCAGTAGCCAGACAGGGAGTATAGGTAGGACAACCAGACAGGAAGCAGAGGCAGGGCAATGAGAACAGGAGTATTCTGGTAAGAAGGAAGCTCTTCCAGCAGTCCTGTCCAGATACTAAAGAAACAGGACGTGACCTGCCCCACTGAAAAAGGTACTGAGCCATATGGCTAACATATACTAGAATAATGGGCTAATATAAGTTATAAGAGCAAGTATGAAGCCTGAGCTAATGAGCCAATCAGTTTATAACCTATGGAGACGTCTGTGTGATTTTCTTTGGGACTTACCAGCTGTGGGAAATGGGAAGAACAAAAACCCCAACAAAGCAGGCCCTTAAATATTCTGTTTAATATTCCTTGACAAAGTGCCCCATCAAGATGACTGTCTTTACCTGATAATGCAATGACTAGTTAACAATTAAAGGTCTTATGACCACAGCACTGAGTACAATGAGATAAAAGAACTTTCTCTAGTCTGGGGGCTTCAAACCATTTTAGTCTATAAAAAGTAAAACTATATTTTTAATGAAGGAGGGCATGAACAGGTCAAAAAACATGTTGCTATGACTACAGAACTGATCCATTGATTTTTGCAATAGGCAAATAGAGTGAATTAGCATTCGTAACCTTTCCCTCAGACACTTGGGAGTCCCCATGGAGATAAATGAAGAAATATATAAAACAGTTCTGTTAGAAATGCCTCATTGATTTTTTTTCAATGAAAGAAAATCTTTGGAGACAGAGAAAGTTGAAGATTCAGGTGGGAGTGTAACCTATAGCAACCTTGCTGTCTGTGATGGAATGAGCATGTGACTATGGCGACTTGGTAATAAAGAAGTACGTCACGAGTTTATGAACTTTCTGTGGCCCTATTGTATCTGAGTAAATTCTTTCTACTTCTGAAAGTGTATTTATTGAAAAACATCAAACCATGTCATTCCAGGACTAAACATATACTTCTGACATGTATCAGGCATCTTAAATGTAGAATTTTTTCTTGCATTTATCAGTTTCTTTGCCATAGTCTCAAAAGCAATAAGTCAGATCATATATATACACACACATAAATATCTATAAATGTGTACAAATTATGAACAAATATATCACATATAAATATATACAAAAACATATAACATAAATATATGCATATATACATATTTGTGCCATATTGCCTTATTATTGGATGATATGATCCATTTTACTTAAGATACAATAAAGAAAGATTGAAAAATGGGAAAGAAAAAATACAGTAGTCAATCATAATTTCTGGTGCATTACCACATATAATTATTTTATAATTATATATTTATAAATATATATAATCATTATATATGTATGTATATATATACATACCTATATGTTTTTTCCAGAGAGGGATTCTCTGTATAATAGCCCTGGCTGTCCCGGAACTCACTCTGTAGATCAGGCAGGCCTTGAAGTATTAGTGATCCACCTGCCTCTGCTTCCTGAGTGCTGGAATTAAAGGCATGTCCAACCACTGTACAGCTATTTTATATTTTAAAAAGTACAAATGGACTTTCTACTCTGGAGGATAGATCATTTAGGATTCTTAGATTTTTCTATCTATGGAACCACTACATGAGATAGAATGGCTAAAATTCCTACAGGTTTGTAATGAGTTAGCAATCATTATTTCAGTTAATACAGAGCTTGTGAGTCACCCCAGGAAAGTTATTTATAAAAATATCAATGCACCTTAGAAAAACTAATTCTTTTTGTAATGTTTTATTTCTTTAGATTAGGTTACAATTTACTCCTTTCAACTTCTCAACTGTATCCCGACCCTTGCTCTCATTCAAATTCACGGTGTGTAAAGTTTACTAAATTTTATATGTGCATGTATACATGCATCATGCGTGTTTGCATGTGTGTGTGCATATAGTCTACATACACATATATTGATATATAAATAAACCATATATAAATATATACATATGTAAGTATAATCTGCTTATATAAATATAACCTGCTCAGTTTGCTGTGAGATTGTTTCTTCTAGGAATGTCAGAGACGTTGAATCTGTTATTTCTCAACAGCTTGGCAGCCAAAAGACGACCTGAAAGGAGGACACAAGAAAGTTCAGGAGGCCTCCACCCTAGACAAAACTGCCGGCAACTATGGAGTGCTGAGAGGGGGACATATTCTTCAGCAGGAAAGCATGCTACTTAGTTTTCAGGACCAGTGGCCAGCCTTGAAAACATACAACAAGCAACATCATATGGAAAACTAATCCTTGCTATTACCGTAGTTGTAACCCCTAAGTTAAGACAGAACTATAAAGATAGCTGACATTGTCCCAGGTCAGAGGCAGCTGCAAGATAGCTCTCTAAGTACCTATGTGATGGCACTAGGTCTAAAAGTGCTTGCTGCACAACTGAGTTCATTTCTGGAGCCTATGATGGAAGAAGAGAATCTGTCTTCTTACTTTCTAACCTACACACACACACACACACACACACACACACACACACACACAGAGGCATGCACACACACACACATGTAAAAAACACAAAGAGTATATATAATTCAACTTTTAAAAATTAAAATAATTTCTCCAAGATGAGCCCATATGTTTTGCATAGATGAATATCTGGTGCTCAATGCACTTTCTCCCCTCAATTATGAAGTATTTTAATGAATCCTTTTCATTTCAGTGTGTTTCATTGTTCCTGATTTTAGTTCTTGTATTTATAAAGTCTTAGTGAATTTTAGTGTGTTTAAGTTCATAGTGTGTGTTTCCAAGATTGTTCCATTTACAGGACATATTTTTCTTCAATACTGCAAAGATAGAATCAACCACAGTCTCTTTCTTCAATTTTTTTTCCATTGGTGCATATTTGTCAGTAAGATTTTTTCCTAGTTGAATACATGTGCAGTGGTAACAACCCCCTGATTACTTCTGTGCTTGACATAGAAAACCAACACTGCTCTGTTTAACAGTCTTCTATTAGAAATAATGAATTCTGAAAACCTAGTTCTCAACATTTCTCCCTATCAAATATTGACCGATCAGTTTTGTCAAAATTTATAACATTCACTTTCTGTTTCACCTTTCTAATTTACCATCTCAATTTATAATTCTGTTTTCATATCGAAATGCTCATGTTAGATCCTTTAGCTATAGTTTCCCCAGCATTTTTAATAGTCTTGCATGTATGCTTTAAGAAAGTTTCAAGAATAGTTCAAGTATAAAAAGCCCCTAAAAACTGCATGTGTAAAGTTACTTGACTGTGACCTTTGTAATAGGATCAGCACCCCCATCTGTACTCTGCACAACCCACTTTTTCCTCCTTTTTTTCTGTATCTATGTCATTTCACTGTTTGAAGATGTTAAATGTTGTGGAAAGAAATGTGAAGCCACGTTGACATTTATTCATACAAGATATTTGATATTTCTCCTTGGAACTTTGACCGTTTCTTTCGTGTTACATTTTCTTCTAATTTCACAAGGAAATGTCGTGTTGCTCACCTGGATCAATTTTCCCTGCCACATATCCCTCTCAGTATGTAAATTTAGCTCTTTTATTTTTCTTGAATGCCATTTTTGGAGCTGTTGTGTGTAATTGTTCTAACTCATTACTTTTCAATTCTTCTTTGAGGTGTTTTTCAGATCCATCTGGGTACCAGGATTAAGATGAAATTATGATGGGGATACTTGCTTAGGAACCCTTTACATCTTTGGGCACAACACTAATCTTCACGTGGCTGACCAAGATGTACATTGTTCTGATTTTCTAGTTTGGTCAGAGATAAGGCAGACTTACAGTATATCCCTTGTCTTTCTTGCCATAAGAGCTGTTACCATACCAGTGAAAGGTCAAGGGTGGTGTCTGAAGCCCTTACTAAGATATTTGTCTGGATTACATATTAGGTCGCATTAAACTAATATTAGAAATCATTCCAGAATAAATTTACAACATATAAATTGTGAGCATTTTCTTTTCTGGGGCTGTATTTATTATCTGCCGTCTACATGGATCAATTCCAGTAAGGAGACAAAAGTGAATATGGTGGCTCACCTTTGTTATCCCTGTGCATAGCACACTGAAGCAGGAGGATTGCCATGAGTGTGAGCCTGAATACAGTCAGTTCAAGGCCAATCTGGACTGATCAGTAAGATACTGTCTTAAAGAAAAGGAATGGTCCATAGAGCTGTTTGTGTTTCAAACAAACTTCAAATGTCCCTCTTTCCCATTATTCAAATATATTCTTGCCAGATTCTCTACTAAGTGGTTGCAGACCTTCCAGAGAACAATGTGAAAATTTGCTACCATATATTCTTGATATGACATATCAGAGTCTTTTCTCCCAGTCTACCTTCATTAATAAACCTGAAGTGTGAAAACTAATTGAGTTCTAGAAGTGTGGCAGGAATAGAGATTTTGTTTTAATTTTCTCTTTGGACATATGTATGTATGGTGTGTGTGTGTGTGTGTGTGTGTGTGTGTACACATTTGTGTATTGGTATGTTTATGTTAGTGAATATGTGGGTGTGAAGGCAAGAAGGCAAGGTTGACTATCTTCAAACATCACTGTTTCCCTTATTTTTTTGTGATAGAGTCTCTCATTAGGTCCTGGAGCTCACCAATTTTGTTTGACTAGGTAGTCAGCACTGATACTGTAAACGTGAATTTGTGTACCTGGTTTTAACCTAGGTACTGGGCATATGAATTCAGGTCCTCTTGCTGTGTGGCCAATACTTTACTGATCAAAGCATCTCCTTGGCCATGTGTTGTAGTTTGTTACTGGGGAACTACTCAATAAGCCCATTGACCCTTAAATTATCATGAGGTTCCAATTGATTTCTACTCTCTGCCTGCCTGTTTTTCACCAGTTTCACATTCAGTTAACAAAATCTAAAATCCTCTTATGTATGGCCCCTTGGGATTAAATTGGGACCTCAACATTCATCACAATAATTGCATCTGCTGTACCTTGGATAGTTTAGCTCCATCTATATGACTCATGGGGCTCTTTTGCTTGGACCTCTCTTCCCAACCACTGTAAGTGATCCTACTAAGGAAACAGACTCTCTGACTGATGCTCCTCAGTAATAAAGAATAAACATTGTCATTATTAAAGATTCCCCAGGACTTTCAAAAAACAATTCTAGCCTCACAAGCTTTTAACTTGTGGAGAAATTCACAGAACATTCACATACAATATAGTAGTCTGAAGGGTTTTCCAATGTTATATAGCATATTTAATCTAGATTGCACAGTTCCTGGAGTTTTTCAGCCTTCTTCTACTGTCTGACTTGGATTCTATAGGGAACATCACATGTTTAATTTCACAATGGTTTTTGAAAATAATATCACTATTTTTTATTTGAAATGCTTAATCTTACTTTATAATTCACTTAATATTATTTACTTATACATACCACATTTATTGAAAAATTTTATGATTAAAAATTACCCTCTAGAATCAACTCTACTATCCATAAATGAAGGATGATTTAATATTTGCCATCAATACAAGAGAAAGTGCATTGTTGTTAAGAGGAAATACTTTTACATATCTAAGTACAAAAGATGATCATAACATATATATGTGTGTGTGTGTGAAAATATTTAATTGTAGAATAGTACACATAATACATTTCAGTAAATATGGGAGTACATATGAATATTATTTTGAGGATATAAAAATAAAGAACAGCACATAAATTTATATCACAAAATAGTAGAAAACAAATTTAGATAGTATGTAAAATAAATGAGATTATATTTTTCTTCATATGTTTTAAGTCATTTTACTTGCTTCAACAAGTATGTGTTAGTTCTCAAGTTATAAGGAAAACAATGCAGAAAATGTGCCTGGTTGGTGGCTCACACCTGTAATCCCAATACTTGGTAGGCTGAGGCAGGAGGATTGCCATGAATATAAAACCAGAATGCATTATAAACATTTCCAGGTAAGCTAAAGTTGAATTGACACTTTGACTCAAGCCAAACAAACAAAAAAAGAAGGTGTAAAGAATGAAAGGAAAAAGATAAGAAGTTTCCCAACACAATCTGGGAAATATCAAAGTACCTAATTCTGATAAAGTTTAAAATCTTCAGAAAGCATTGAGAAATTAGAAGGAAAAACAGTGTCTTGGTTACTGTTCTACTGCTGGGAAGAAACACCATGATCAAGAAAATCCCTATAAAAGAAAGAATTTAACTGGGGTTTGTTTAAGGTTCCAGAGGGTTAGTCAGTTATCATTAAGCTGGGGAGCATGGCAGCAGGCAAATAGGAATGTTGCTGGATAAGTAACCGAGAACTGCATCATGATCCACAAGCAGAAGGCAGAAAGAGAGACTGAGAGGAGAGAGAGAGAGAGACTTACCTGGCCTTACTTTTGAAACCTTAGTGCCCACCCACAGTGATACAGCTCCTCCAACAAGGCCATAGCTCCTTACCCTTCCAAATTGTTCATGAACTGGGAACTGAATAAGCAAATATATGAATGTATAGGAGACATACTCACTCAAACCACAGATGGAGAGTTACCCTTTAATCGCAACCTACTTTCTCTCTACCTCCTTTTCTTTGTCCATTGTGAACTATTAAAATTTTCAATCATGCTGACTTGGGGTGACTCAATATGAAAATGAATGCTGTGACAAGGCTGATTTACCAAAATACATTTTTCTTGCTCATATTTTGCTTGGGTTTTGTCTTTTGTCTGTTTGTTTTGAAACAGAGTAGTTTTGAGCTCTTGATGTAGCAAAGGATAAGTCAATATCTGATCTTCCTCCCTTTGTCTCCAAACTAGAGGAATCACAATTACAGGACTTTGCTACTCCATCTGGCTTACAAGGTGCTGGGGTAGGAAAATAGGAATTCTTATCTGCTAGGCAAGTGTTCTCCTCATTGATCTATAGCCATTGATATGTTTCTTCTTTGTATACAATGTTTAAACAAACTAATTCAGTCACCATTTGGATATACAGAAGTTTCTCTCATTTTTTTTGGTGGGGGGAGGGTTATTTGGCTTAAAGTTTCACATTGTTGTTCACCATCAAAGGAACTCAAAGAAAGCAGGACTATGTAGGAAAGAGCTGATGCAGAGGCTCTAGAGAGTATTGCTTTCTTGTCGGCTCCACATGGGCTTCTTGACCTGCTTTCTTGTAGAACCCAGGACCATTCATTCACGCAGGGATTGAGCCAAACACCATGGGCTATACACTTTCCCATCAATAACTAATTAAGAAAGTGTCTTATAGTCAGATCTCGTGTGTGTGTGTGTGTGTGTGTGTGTGTGTGTGTGTGTGTGTGTGAAGTTGGCATGAGACTATAAGAACACCATGATAAAAAAAAATCCTACAAAACAAAGAAATAGTTCAGATAATTGGTAGCAGTCTCCTCTCTGTTGGTTCTGGCAAACTTCTCTGCTATCAACACTGTCTTGGCACATGTTTCTCATCATGATTGGATTAAGAGTGGGTTCTTCATCTTAAAATGTGTGGCAAATTGTGTAAAACAAAGGATTAATTCAGTCAAATTAATGAGCCTTTGAACAAACTATACCTATTTCAAGAAAGATTAGTTCAAAGTTTGACTCAGTCACTAAGACCCAGGGGAAATGTAACATGATGCCAGTCTAGCTGTTCCCTAGACCTTATCACAGGTGACCCCATGATAGAAGTACCGTTTTGGCCATAAAACTCAGCACATAGACAGTACCACCTGCCAAACAAAATAAAGAATATTTTCATTTTTCAAAGTTCATAATTCTGTAAAAGTCTCTAAATGTGAGAGCCTTCTATCTGAACCCTGAGGGGACACTGGGACTGGCACTCAGAGGCCCCTGATAGAACTTGTTCTCTCTACCATTTACATGGGTTCCAGGGATTGAACCCAGTTCAATAGACTCAGGTGGCAAGCCCCCTCTTACCTTGAAACTATATTGCAGACCCACGCAGCTTTCTTTCAGGTACTTCTTGCAGTGCATTTACCACTTCTGCTGTAGAATTTCAAGCTTCCTGTTGACATCTGATTTCTGTTTCTAAAATCAGGAAAGGTTTTTGAAATTTATAAATCACCCTGAAATTCTTAGTTTTCAATCAATTTCTCATTCCTATTCTATAATTGATGTTAAGTGGTCCTCTAAATATATTCTTTCTATAGCAAAGCAAACCGGAGATGTATTCTGGAACTGAAGTTTTCTTCTTTCCCACAGGGGCTAAATTTCAGTTTCCCAGAAACAGGATATATAGGAACCTCCAGATGTTCAGAGAGATTGGATTTTCCCATATATTTGGCAAAATACAAGTTTAGATGTGTTATTACCTGAACCCTAAACATTTATCCCTCTGCTTTGCAAAGTTGAATAGTAAGGTGTACAAAATCTTCCCTGATGAATCCTGCTATCTCTGAGAAAAGTTTCCTTGTATCTGAAAGTGCAAAAATGTTTACTGGGATGTATAAAACACTGTTGGATGCTTGTTTTAACAATAGTGACAGACTTTCTTTGCTAGATTCGAATGCATATATTATTTATAAAAACACTTACCCTCTGTGACAATGATTATTAAAGTAGTGCTATGCTTGCTTTTTCCAGTTTCAGCAACTCTCTCTCTCTCTCTCTCTCTCTCTCTCTCTATATATATATATATATATATATATATATATATATATATATATATATTCTCTTATAGTTTTGTAGTTATCATTAATCTTTTCTCCCACAGAAACTTAACTGCAATTTATTCTCAATATAACAAAAAATAACTAAAGAAAATTTCAGAATTAACTTCATCGTTAAAAACATTAATTTGACATTATTGGCCCAAAGTGATTGGAAAAGTCATGGTCCCTTCCAAAAAGAACTGGTAGATGGATGGCTTCTTGAAACCTCACCAATTCCCGATACTTCACTTTTGCTTGTGTTGGTAAATTCAATAAAAGTATGATTTAATATAAATGATGTTTGTATATTTTGAGAACAAAATGAATCTTATTTAATCAAAGACTCAATTCATTATAATATATTGTAGTAATATGGGGCGGCAGGGCTGCGTCCCCCACACCCGGCCGCCCACATGGCTAGCTTATGCCCCAAAATAATTACACAGACACTGTATTCTTTTAAGCACTGCTTGGCCCTTTAGCTCTAGCACTTACAGGCTAATTCTCACATCCCGATCAACCCATCTCTAATAATCTGTGAGAACCGGTCTTACCGGGAAGATTCTAGCCTAGTCCATCCTGGGTCGGAGCTTCATGCCGGGAGCGGGGCATGGCATCTCTGCTGAGGCGTCTGCTCCCGAGAGAAGAGCTGTGGAGTCTCTGCGCTCACTTCCTCTTCCTCCCAGCGTCCTGTTCTGTTTACTCCTCCCACCTATCCTCTAACCAATAAAATGGGCCAGGGCAGTGCCTTTATTAGCCAATGACCTTCCTCCATCATTTCCCCTTTTTCGGTTTAAACAAAAAGAAGGCTTTAACATAGCAAAATTACATATAAGAAAACAGTTATCAAGTAAAAGTTACAATAATCTTTATCATAACTAAGGAAAACTATAACTATAACTAACTATTCTTAACTCCATCAAAGACTCCAGAAAGATATATTACCTAAGTAATATACTACCTTAGTAATATACTAAGAAACTTCAAACTCTAGAAATGACAAAGACATCTCGCTGCCTGGACAGTCACCCAAAGTTCTTTTGTACCGTTGGGGCATCCATCTTCAGCCTTCAGGCCCATGGTATCCAGCAGACATTTCCATAAAGCAGGAACATTCAAAGTCAATTCAGTCACTATCTGTTGTGTCCTGCAGAATGTCTTGCAGACTCTTTCATGAATCAGGAACCCCGAAAGATCATCTCACCTTAGGCAAGTTCAGTAGTCCTCTCTCTGCGGGTTCTCTGTGTCCAGTTAATGCAATAGTCCATGCAAGAGCAGTTTCTTGCCCAAATGGCTATCAAACTCCATAAGGATCCTCTTCGATGCCCATCTTCCTCTTGAAGTAGATTGGTGCTGCCAGGAGCAGAGTGTCTCATTGTCATGAAAAGTCCTAAGTTATTAAAACATTAAATGTCCTATTCTGTAATCTTTGAAAGACATGAAGAATGTCTATCTAAAATACATCTACGCACATCTAGAAAATATTAACTAACATGACTACAATGATTATCCATTAACAACCTATATTTCTTAATTATACATTACATATTTAAATGAACTACACAATCACAATACCTTAATCAAAATCAGAAACACTTATACATATAACAAAATTGACCTTAAATCTCTATCACTAAAGCAAAATCTATACTAATGCAAATTATTCATATCGATATCATATCCCCCTTTAAATGTAAAAGAACGTTTATAAACCATATTTGGGAACATGGGCGTAGTTTTTTCTCTCAAAACTGCTTCCTGCTGAATGGGGGCGTCGTTAATTAGGTCTTTCATGGTGTAACCTGTGTGCTAGTTTCATCTCAGTTGGCAGTTGAGCGAGGCAATTTTTTGAAGGCGTGCACAGGAACCATTCAGGAGGACGTGGTCCAACATACCATATCGGGATAAATGCAATCCACAAGGTCTGATCCTCTGTGAAAACAAAAGAAGAATCTCTTTTCCAAAGTATCATATCCTTAGATCCAAATTCAAAATAACTATGTCGGATTAGTTCAGCAGCATTTATAAACAAATATCTTTTAGCAGCTGTTGCTCCTTCCTCAGCATTCAAATAATTCAAAGAGAGCATAATAGCATACAGTATCAAAATTCTCTGTGTATTTTCCATCTTTGTACAGCTTTGTTTTAACCTCTATTTTATTTTTACTTTTAACTCTTTGCTTTTTGAGACAGGTTCTCTGTATCTTTGACCTGAAGTAACTCTGTAGACCAGGCTGTCTTTGAACTCTCAGAGATCCGCCTGTCTCTGCCTCCCAGGCATTTGAGATTAAAGGTGTACACTACTACACCTTGAACTCACAGAGATCTGTTTGTCTCTGCCTTCTAGGCACTGGGATTAAAGGCATGTGCTACCACACCTTGAAGTCACAGAGGTCTATCTCCCTCTGCCTACCAAGTGTTGGGATTAAAGGTGTGTACGACACACAACAACTCTCTTCCTTTTTTTTTTTGTTACTTTAAGAACTTCAACTTTTAGTCTGCATATATTTTTAACACACTGTAAACCATTTAAAAATTTTCTTTGTCTTTGAATCTCTCTTTACTGTATATCTCTCTTTTTCTGACCACATGAATCTTTAATTTACCAAGCAATATCAGTAGGATTAAAGGCGTGGCTTTGCCAGCTAGATCCAGTCCATTCCTTAGCTTTCCAGCCTCATGGCGGAAACTGTTACTGCCACAACTGTATGGTATTTCAAGGTCCCTGCCAGCCAGCTAGCTACAACAGACAACACTCAAGTCCTCTCTCGGTAGCCGGCCCTCCTGCCTCAAACAGTCAGAGTTTGCCCTGGCAGGACAGCCCAGAAAGCCAGCATTTTTAAACGGCGCAGCTTTTTTCCTGCTACGGCTGAAAACCGAAAAGCATGCGTTCAGCTTTTCGTCAACACCATTTAAGTGTTTCGTGGCAGGACCTCTTAATGAGCTGCAGGCTTTGCAGCTAAAGCTGAGTCAGGAAGCCTCTCTTAGATGAGGCTCTTGCTTGCCTCTGGCAAGCAGAGTAGACCCGAGAACACAGTGAGTCTAGTTGCCATCAAACAAATCGTAGCACTTTACTCCAAAAGCTCTATTCAAAAGCTCTGTCTCCTGTAGGAGCCAGACAGAGATCGCAATGGAGGCACAGCCCCAGGAAGTTGCGCTTTAAAATGACATAGTGTTTTTTTCTGCTACTGTTGCCGAATCAGGAAATCTCTCTACAGCACGCCACCAACAAACAGCAAAAATCTGTGTTAAACTCTCTCTCCCTTATTTTTAAGCCTTCTCAGGTTTTTTAAGTGGGTTTAGTCCATCACGTGGGGTGCCATATGAAGTAATAAGGGCAGCGGCGGGGCTGCGTCCCCAACACCCCAGCCGCCTGCCCGGCGGCTAGCTTATGCCCCGAAATAATTACACAGACACTGTATTCTTTTAAGCACTGCTTGGCCCTTTAGCTCTAGCACTTACAGGCTAATTCTCACATCCCGATCAACCCATCTCTAATAATCTGTGAGAACCGGTCTTACCGGGAAGATTCTAGCCTAGTCCATCCTGGGTCGGAGCTTCATGCCGGGAGCGGGGCATGGCATCTCTGCTGAGGCGTCTGCTCCCGAGAGAAGAGCTGTGGAGTCTCTGCGCTCACTTCCTCTTCCTCCCAGCGTCCTGTTCTGTTTACTCCTCCCACCTATCCTCTAACCAATAAAATGGGCCAGGGCAGTGCCTTTATTAGCCAATGACCTTCCTCCATCAATATATTTTATATTTTTTTAGAGTCTTGGGCATTTTGGATGCAGTTTTATAACTCAGAAATCTAAATACACACACATATACACACACACACACACCAAATGCATATGACCATAGCTTTAAAAGTCTAATAAATCAAATGGCAACACGTTATTTATATGACTGTTCATTTAAATAAAACATGAATAGTTTCCAAAGACTTTGATTTTCTTAATAGAACATGGAGAATTTTAATTTTTCTGATTCTATACATGAAAGGATGAGGATAAATCTGAGAACTGAACAATTTCATAGCAAGGAGAACATAAAAGGCAGCTCCCTCTGATCTTTCAGGAGGAAGAGCTCTTGAAATACTGTGGGAAAGGCAGTAGTGTGATATTTCTCATTATAAAAGGTCACCACTCTGCTCATTTATTACTATTTTATGGGAGAGGCAGAGTGGACTGGATCAAGTTGGGACAAAGGTTGTTGAAGAGAGTTTTCGAAATTACTTTGTGCTAAGAAGGAAAGAGTAATGGCTCATTTTATTGAAAAACAAAGATTTGGAATTCATTGTTTGTGTAAAATCTGAAAATACAAATGATGTGAGAAAGGAAGAAATCTATTTTGAAGAACTATTTCCTCCCCTTATACATAATTGTATTGAACACGAAGTGAGAATTTTTGTGAAAATAAAATGTAAACCAAGTGTACTTACATCACTGGAGATGATATTTAATGAAACAAACTGTAGAATTGCTAAATATTTCTAAAAAAATGAAAGACACATATCAACACCAAACAAACACTGTCAAATCTATGGTTGAGCCATGTTCTTCTGAAAGCTCCCACTGCATAGAATTAGTGCCTAACGCCACAGAAAGTCTGCAATATAACAGACATGATTGCAATACATTTACAAGGAATGCCATTCTAGTAATTTTTAATTTATTTGGAAAGTACTGGGATGAGAAAGAGAAAACCAAGGTAGTGTTCACAGAGGTTTGATAACAGTGAAATAAATGTAGTTGGTCATTGTTTTCAGTGTACATGTACTACCGTCTTACTTAAAGTGTTATTTAACTAAGTAAATAAAAACCTTTATCAGAAAATGAGTTTTAATTGGGAGGGAAATTGGAAATGTGCAAAACTTAGTGAGAAACAAAAAGAAAATACATAGAACTAAAACCCCTGACCTAGAAAAATGGTTATTGGGTTCCTTCCTTTGATTTTTATTACTATAGAAATGGCAACTGCAGAGACTAAGAACCCAATTTTTCTACTATAGTTTTAGAGAAAAATACAGAAAATTATTTAATGCATTTCTCAGAAAATACAAGTTCTTTCACACTGCCTTTCTGTGATCTATTTTCAATCATATGAAGCAAGAAAAATTCTGTAATATTGTATCTATTTTTGCTAAAAAGAGATATATTCTTGTGTAAATTATTACACTAAATTTTTCAAAATATAAACAAAATTTATAGGTGTCAATAATATACATATATGTAGAAGATAGATAGATAGATAGATAGATAGATAGATAGATAGATAGTAATCAGGCATAAACATGTTTTATAAAACCCAACTTTCTATTATTGCTGATATTGATTGATTTGGCAGAAAAAGAAAGCTACAAAATAAATCAATCAATTATTTTACATGAGTAGGACATTGACAATATTCAGTTTCAACCAAATCCAAATTATATATACATACATACATACACACACACACACACACACACACACACACACATATATATATATAATGTTTTTTATCAATTTAAAAATTAACTTGTTAGAATGGCCACATGAATGTATGGCAAAGTAGTAACAAACTTTCTTTTACTCGAATTTTCTAAATTTGAATAAAGATTTTCAAAGAATTCACTTATATTATCACAAACTTGATCTTATTATTAAAGAAAATAAACAATTTTAACAGTGTTCACATTGAGTACTTATTGCCAAAGAGCTCCAAAATTAATGTGTAAGATTTCCAAAGTATCACCATTCATGAATATAAGCTTTGATGATTTGCATCTGTAACGGTGTAAATGAATGCAGATTGTAAACAAATATATATAGCTTTAATGGAGAAATAGACCTACAGAATCACCATTCCCGCAGAGACCAGGAAAGCAGAAGTGAGCGCAGCGAGCAAGCTGGCCAGATTTATAGGTAAACATTAGCCCGAGGCGAACACACCCACTAAGGGGCGGGACTTATCCCTACATGCATCTTGTTTTTTTCTGTCTTTCATAGCAAGGATATTAAATGAGAAAACACATTAATATTCTATTATTTTATTTGGATACTTTCATGTTCATGTATTTTGACTACTACTATAATTTAAAAGTTCTACTAGAATATAGATGTGCATTTTACATATTATTGGCTCACACTATTTAGAAAACTATTTCATATAAATGAGGTTATCATAATTTTTTGATGTTCAATCTGTATTTATGGGGAACACTATTTGTATGCTGACACCTCTCACTCTCTCTATTTTTATTTCTGTTCACTACTCTACTATGGATGGATTTTGAAATGTTATGTGAATTCTAAAGTCAAAGCAGAAAATTCAGTCTATTCATATGTTGTTTGGAAAATAATATTTTATAGTATTCCAGTATATCATATAACCATGTTTTGTATGAAAATTGTGTCATCATCATATTTCTCTGTTGATAGTTGTCTTATACTAACAGAGAGTAAAGAGGATAAAAAGTATATTCAGCCAATATAGAGAAGAAACAATTATCTAGAGACAAGAAAGAATGGCTAAAAAGAAACAGATTGTGGAAAAGGCAGACTGGATTTTTATTATAATTTTTAATAATTCTAGCCTATGTTTACCCTGTCAGAACCATGGAAACAAGCTGTGACTTAGGGGTAGTTTTATTGGTTTGTGGAATGAGAAGAGGAATATTTAAGAAAAGCAACAGCTGTAGTGATGGAACGTCAGTTCATAAGATGACAGTCATAATATTGATGAAAATGCTCACTTAATGAAACCCACCCACTCATGCTTGTGCAAAGTGTGTCAGTATGCTTGGGAAAAAAAAATGAATCTGGGAGTGAATTAGAATTCCAAACCTCAGAACCCAAGTAAAAATCCATATGTGCATGGAACCCATCTGTTATCTCAGCATGGAATGCAGAGACAGGGAATGACCAGCAGTCTGGCTAGCCACAGCAACCAGAATTGATGAACTCCAACCTCATTGAGATAGTCTTTTGTAGGAAGCAAGGTAGAGAGAAGAGTCATTTAAGATGACAACTGGTATCAACCTCTAGTCTCTACACATGTGTACATGTGCATCAACTCACACACATGTTGCCGCAAACACACACACACACACACACACACACACCTATAAAACAAAAGCAAACAAAATAACAATATAACTGAGGAATTAGAAGCTGTTCTTTAGACTATCCATGCACTTAAATAAGATGTAGACTAAGAGGCTTACAAGCAACAAAAACACATGTTTCTTAGAGTTTTAGACTGAGTGGTGCTGGAGATAAAGATGAAGCAAATGTTATGTCTTATGAGAGTTCCTTTTTACATATGAGAATGTTTTCTCAACTTTTACATGGTAGCAAGGACCATGAACCTTTCTAGTATATCATTCTATGAAGTCACTAATCACATTTTATGAGGATTCTGTCTTTATAACCTAATTATATTCCAAAGTCTGCATTTCCTAATTACTATAACCTTAGGAACAAAGATTTTAATACATGAATTTTAAGGAAACAAATAATAGTAGCTATGAAAAGCAAATAAGATTAAGTATGTCAGTTGAGTCCAGATAAATGAAATTATAGCATAAAATGGAATGGGAACATATAATGGATGTTCTCAAAGGAATGTCATGGAATCTAGACACCACAAAATTGCTATTCACAATGCTCTAAACACACTTTTAAAAAAGACTGTTCTCAATTGAAGAAAGCTGGTGTAGACCTATTTGTCTTTCCCAGGAAAGAATATACCAATTGTCCAGTGCATGGTCTACTCTGAAAGCATACATACAAGTAACATAGAAAGAGAACAGGTATATATATATATATATATATATATATATATATATATATATATATATATATTAAGCATTCAATAGTACTTAACAAAAACACAAGTTATGACTATGAAGGAGACCATGGAGGAGTATGTGGGAAGGGAATGTTTAAAGGGAGGAAAGGGAAAGGAGAAATGTTATCACTGTATTATATTCTCTAAAACACATATCAGCTTAAGAAAAATGCAGGAATCTATAATTCATTTATAGAAGAAAACAATGCCAAAAGAAACAAATTCTACCAATCAAGAGACTGGAATTTTTAAACCAAGAATTTTTAAAGCTGAATTACTAGCAATATATAAAAAAAATAAAAGGAAAAAAATGAAGAAATATGAAATCTACACAGAAAATTACAGATCAATGCCTGTTCCCTTTGAGCTTCATGGAACCCTGCTGTATAGCCTGCTCCAATAATGAGTGGACCTAAGAGGTGAGTCAGCAGTGGCCCTGTGGCCAGGAAGTTGCATGCCCCACTCTCTAGGACCTCTCTGTGGAACAATTGGGGGAGGGGGAGGGAAATGGTAGGCGGTGGCCGGGAGGAGGCAGAAATCTTAAATACATACATACATACATACATACATACATACATACATACCAGGGTCCCTTCACCAGTTCCCTTGACTTTTCTAGCTGCCAGCAGGGAATTTTCCTGCTATCCCGCAACCCACCTGGCCCCTAAACTTGCCTGTTCCCTGTGAGCTCTGTGGAACCCTGCAACACATCTTGCTCCAATACTGAGCGGACCTAAGTGACAGCCACAGCAAGGATGGCACCAAAACACCAAGACACTGCCAGCCTCATTTGAAAGAAGAGATGGGTAGGCGCCAATGCAAGATTCCCTCCCACATCCTAAAATGCAACATGGTAACACCAGAACCCAGCAGACACACAACAGGAATACTTGATTTTCCTAACCCAAAAGAAGTAAAATAAAACAACTTCAAACATAACTTTATGAAGATGATGGAGACCTTTAAAGAGGAAGTGAAAAACTCCCTTGAAGAAATGGAATAGAAGACAAACAAAAAGTTAGAAGAAATTAATAAATCCCTCAAAAATACAGAAGAAAATATAGAAAAAGCAATCAAGCAGGTAAAAAAAAAACAGTTCAAGACTTGAAGACTGATATGAAGGTAATAAAGAAAACACAAACTGAGGGAAGGATGAATATGGAAAATCTGAGTAAATGAACAGGATCTACAGAGACAAGTATAACCAACAGAATACAAGATATAAAATAAAGAATCTCAGGCGCTGAAGATACTATAGACGAAATAAACTCATTGGTAAAAGAAAACATTAAATCCAACAAATTCTTAACACAAAACATTCAGAAAATCTGGGACACCATGAAAAGACCAAACCTAAGAATAATAGGGTCAGAAGAAGGAGAACTGCAGCTTAAAAGCACAGAAAATATATTTAACAAAATTATAGAAGAAAACTTTCCCAACATAAAGAAGGATATCCCTATGAAGGTATAAGAAGCTTACAGAACACTAAATAGACTGGATCAAAAAAAATCCCCTTGCTATATAATAATCAAAACACAAAACATGCAGAATAAAGAAAGAATATTAAGAGCTACAAAGGAGCCGGGCAGCGGTGGTGCACGCCTTTAATCCCAGCACTCAGGAGGCAGAGGCAGGCGGATCTCTGGGAGTTCGAAGCCAGCCTGGTTTACAAGAGCTAGTTCAGGGACGGGCACCAAAGCTACAGAGAATCCCTGTCTTGAAAAACCAAAAGAAAAAAAAAAAGAAAGAGCTACAAAGGAAAAATTCAAGTAACGTATAAAGGTAAACCTATCAGAATTACACATGACTTTTCAATGGAAACCATGAAATCCAGAAGGTCTTGCATATATGTGCTACAGATACTAAGAAACCACAGATACAAGACTAGACTACTATACCTAGCAAAGCTTTCATACATTATTGATGGAGAAAACATGATATTCAATGACAAAAACAGATTTAAACAATACGTATCCACAAACCCAGCCTTACAGAAAGTACTGGAAGGAAACCTCAACATAAGAAGCTAACTATACCCACAAAAACACAGACATCTGATAACCCCCACCAGCATAAACCAAAGAAGGGAAACACACAAAAACTACTACCAAAAAATAAACGGAGATAACAATCACTGGTAATTAATATTGCTTAATATCAATGGATTCAATAAGCTATAAAAAGTCACAGGCTAAGAGAATGGATACAAAAACAGGATCCAACATACCTCAACCTCAAAGACAGGCACTACCTCAGAGTAAAGGTGTGGGAAAGGTTTTCCAATCAAATGAACCTAAGAAATAAGTGGGTGTGGCTATCCTAATATCTAACAAAAATGATTTCAAACTAAAATCAATCAGAAGAGATGGAGAAGGACAGTTTATACTCATAACAGGAATAATTCTTCAAGATGATGTCTCAATTCTGAATATCTGTGCCCCAATACAAGAGCACCCACAAATGTAAAAGAAACATTACTAAAACTTAAATCATACAACAAACCCCAGACACTAATAGTAGGAGATTTCAACGCTCCTATCTCACCAATGAACAGGTCAACCAGACAGAAACTTAACAGAGAAATAAGAGAAGTAACAAATGCAATGAATCAAATGAACTTAACAGACATCTATATAACATTCCACCCAAACAAAAAAGAATATACCTTTTTCTAAGCACCTCATGGCACCTTCTCTAAGACTGGTCACATACTCAGCAACAAAGCAAACATCCACAGATAAAAAAAAATTTTGACTAACTCACTGTGTCTTACAGGATCACCATAGAGTAAAGTTATAATTCAACAACAATACTACTCCCAGAAAGCCTACAAACTCATGGAAACTTAATGATCAACTTCTGATCAACCCATGGGTATAGGAAGAAATATAAAGAAATTAAAATCTTCCTTAATTCAATGAAAATGAAGGCACATCATATCCAAAATTATGGGTACACTATGAAAGCAATGCTAAGAGGAAAGTTCATAGCACTGAGTGCCCACATATAGAAAATGGAGAAAGCTCACATTAGTAAACTAACAGCACACCTTAAAGCTCTAGAAAAAAAAAAGAAGCAGACTCACTCAGGAGGAGTAGAAGACAGGAAATAATCAAATTGAGGGCTAAAATCAACAAACTAGAAACACAGAAAACAATACAAAGAATCAATAAAAGAAATACAAAGAATCAATAAAACAAAGAGCTGGTTCTTTGAGAAAATCAACAAGACTGACAAACCATTATCCAAACTATTCAAAAGGCAAAGAGAGAACATTAAAATTAACAAAATCAGAAATGAAAAGAGGGACATAACAATGGACACTGAAGAAATTAAGAAAATGATTGGGTCCTACTACAGACCCTGTATTCCACAAAATTGGAAAATGTAAAAGAAATGGAAAATTTTTTACACAGATACCATATACCAAAATTAAATCAAGACCAGGTGAACAATTTAAATAGGCCTATAAGCTGTGTGGAGATAGAAGCTGTTACCAAAAACCTCCCAACCAAAGAAAGCCCAGGGCCAGATGGCTTTAGTAAGAAATCTACAAGAACTTTTGAGAAGACCTAAGACCAAAATTCCTCAAAGTGTTCCATATAACAGAAACAGAATGTGCATTGCCAAACTCTTTTTATGAGGCTACAGTTACCCTGATACCAAAACCACACAAAGATTCAACCAAGAAAGAGAATTACCGACCAATCTCACTCATGAAAATGGATTAGAAAATCCTCAATAAAATACTGGCAAACTGAATCCAAGAATACATCAAAAAAAAATCATCCATCATGATCAAGTAGACTTCATCCCAGAGATGCAGGGCTGGTTCAAAATATGAAAACCTATCAATGTAATCCATCATATAAATAATTTGAAAGAAAAAACATATGATCATTTCATTAGATACTGAAAAAGCATTTGAAAAATTCAACACCCCTTCATGATAAAGGTCTTGGAGAGATTAGGGATAAAAGGATCATATCTAAATATAATAAAAGCAAAATAGAGAAAGCTGACAGCTAACATCAAATTAAATGGTCAAACTCAAAGTAATGTCACTAAAATCAGGAACAAGACAAGGCTGTCCATTCTCTCCATATCTTTTCAACATAGTTCTTTAAGGTTTAGCAATAGCAATAAGAAAACATAAAGAGATCAAGGGGATTCAGTTTAGAAAGGAAAAAGTCAAACTTTCATTATTTGCAGATGATATGATGGTGTGTATAAGTGACCCCAAAAACTCTACCAGAGAACTCCTACAGCTGATAAATACCTTCATTGATGTGGCAAGATACAAGATCAACTCAAAAAAATCAGTAGCCCTCCTTACACTCAAAGGATAAAGAAGCTGAGAGGGAAATCAAGGAAACATCACATTTCACAATAGCCACAAATAACATGTAATATCTTGTGGTAGCACTAAGAGAGTGAAATATCTTTTTGACAAAAACTTTAAATCTTTGAAGAACGAAATTGAAGAAGATACCAGAAAATGGAAAGATCTTCTATGCTCTTGGGTACGAAGGATCAACATAGTAAAATCGGCAATCCTACCAAAAGCAATCCAGAGATTCAATGCAATCCCCATAAAAATCTCAACACAATTCTTCACAGACCTTGAAAGAACAATAATCAACTTCTTATGGAAAAACAGAAAATCCTCGATAGCCAAGGAATTCTGTACAACAAAGGAACTGCAGGAGGGATTACTACCTACGACATCAAGCTCTATTACAGAGACAGATAAGAACAGCAATAAATAAATGGGACCTACTTAAACTGAGAAGCTTCAGTAAAGCAAAAGACACAGTCAATAAAACAAAAAGGCAGCCTACTGACTGAATGGAAAAAAATCTTCACCAACCCCACATCAAACAAAGGTCTGATCTCCAAAATATATAAAGAACTCACGACATGAGACATTAAAATTCTAAGTAACCTAATTAAAACATGTTGTACTGAACTAAACAGAGAATTCTCAACATAAGACTTTCAGATGGCCAAAAGATACTTTAGGAAATCTTCAACTTTCTTAAGTATCAGGGAAATGCAAATCAAAATAACTCTGAGATATCATCTCACATCTGCCAGAATGGCTAAGATCAAAACCACTAATAATCACTTATGCTAGAGAGGATGTGGAGTAAAGGGAACACTCATCCATTGCTGGTGGGAATGCAAACTTGTGCAACGACTTTGGTAATCAGTGTAGCAGTTTCTCAGAATATTGGGACTAAACCTACTTCAGGATCCAGCAATACTACTCTTGGGAATATACCCAAAAGATGCTCAACATACTACAAAAATGTTTGTTCAATTATGTTCCTAGCAGCATTATTTGTAATATCTAGAACCTGGAAAAACCTAGATGCCCCTCAGTTGAAGAATGGATAAAGAAAGTGTGACACATCTACACATTAGAGTATACTCAGCAGTATTAAACTAAGACATCTTAACTTTGCATGCAAATGTATGAAATTAGAAAACACTATCCTGAGTGAGGTAACCCAGACCCCCCAAAAAACAAATATGGTATGTACACACTCATAAGTGGATACAAGCCAAAAACAAAGGACACTGAGCCTATAGTTAAATGATCCTAGAGAAGCTAAGTAATGAGGTGAACCCAAAGAAAAACCTATATAGACCCACCTAGAAATTGGAAAAGACAAGATCATTGGACAAAATATGGGAGCATGGGGGAAGGGGGTAGAAGGAAGGGGAGAAAGGGAGGGTTGAGGAGAACTTGAGGGAATGGAATAGTTGAGATGGAGGAAGGACAGATATGAGAGCAAGGAAAGAGATAATTTGATTGAGGGAGCTATTATCAGGTTAGCAAGAAACCTGGATCTAGAAAAATGCCCAGGAATCCACAAGGATGACTCCAGCTAAGACCCTAAGCAATAGAGAAGAAGGTTCTGAACTGGCCTTACCCTGTATTCAGATTGATGATTTTCCTAAATATCACCATAGAACCTTCATCCAACCACAGATGGAATCAGAGGTAAAGAGCTAAATCAGAGCACTGGACTGAGCTCCCAAGATCCAATTGAAGAGTGGAAGGAGTGAAAGTATGTGTAAGAAAGTCAAGACCATGATGGGTTCATCCACTGAGCCAGTTTGCCTGAGCTAATGGTAGCCCAACAACCCCAATTAAATTGGGAGTAAACAAGCATGGGAACAAATTAGTACCTCTGAATGTGGTTGACAGTTGGGGTATACTGAGGGGCCACTGATAGTGATACTGGGACTTTACTGCATGTACTGGCTTCTTGGGATCCTATTCTCTTTGGATGTATACCTTGCTCAACCTAGATGTAGTAGGGAGGGCTTTGGACTTTCCACATGGCAGGGTGCCTTGCCCTCTTTTAAGATTGAAGGGGATTGGGGTGGGAGGGTATGTGGAGGTAGTGAGAGGGGAGTGAAAGGAGGAGAGGGAGTGGGAATTTTTTTAAAGTACTAAAAAACAAAAAGAACTAAACAGAGAAATAATGGTGCTAACAGACATTATAAACCAAAAAGATCTAATAGACAACAACAGAACATTTCACCCAATTACAAAAGAATATAGCATCTCACAGAATTTTCTCTAAAACTGATCACAAAGCAAGTCTCAGCAGATACAAGAAAACTGAAATAACCTTGTGCATCCTATTAGACCACCTTGACAACAGAGAGCCTACAAACTCATGGATTCTGAAAAACTACCACATCGAGGCAGAAGTAAAGAATTTAAAGACTTCCTACAATTCACTGAAAATGAAAGCATAACCTACCTGAACTGATGGGACATGATGAAAGTATTTGTAACATGAGAGGCCTGTTTGTTGGGGTTTCTGTCTTGCCCGGTACTCCACAGCTGACAAGCTCCAAAGGAAATCACACAGAGATCTCTATAAGTTATAAAGCTGATTGGATCATTAGCTCAGGCTACTTATTAGCTCCTGTAGCTTATATTAACCCATTATTCTTATTTATGTTAGCTACATGGCTCGATACTTTCAGCTGGGCAAGTTACATCTTGCTTTTTGGTGGTCTGGGCTGGAATGGGAGAAGAGCTTCCTTCTTCCCAGAATACTCCTGTTCTCATCACCCTGCCTCTACTTCCTGTCTGGTCGACCTGCTTATACTTCCTGCCTGGCCAATCAGCATTTGTTCAAAACATGATTGACAGAATTCAGACAATTCTCCCACACTAAGTATTGCTAAGAGGAAAGTTCATAACACTGACTGACTGCATAAAGAAATTGTAGGGATCTCATACTAGCAACTTAACAACACACCTGTGTGCTGTAGAACAAAAAGAAGCAAACACGCCTGATAGGAGTAGACAGGATGGCAGAAAATAATTAAACTGAGGCTGAAGTCAATACAATGGAAACAAAGAGAAAAATATAATGAGTCAATGAAGAACTGGATCTTTGAGAGAATCAATAAGAGAGACAAACCCTTATCCAAACTAACTAAAAGACACAGAGAGAATATTGAAATTAACAAAATACAAAATGAAAGGGGAACATCAAGGAAATCAAAAGAATCACTGGAGCATACTTTAACATCCTATACTCCATAAAATTGGAATATCTACAAGAACTGGACAACTTTCACCATAGATACCAACTTACAAAAGTTAAATCAAGATTAGATTTAAAAAAAAACTGAATATATTTATAACCCCCAAAGAAATAGAAACAGTCATTAAAAGTCTCACAATAAAAACCACCATGGGCCAGATAGTTTTAGCTCACAATCTTACCAGACTTTCAAAGAAAACATTATACTAATACTCAAATTATTCTATAAAATAGAAACAGAAATAACATTGCTGAATTAATTTCATGAGGCCACCATCACCCTGATTCCCAAATCACACACATAGATTCAGAACGGGAATTGCAAACCAATTTCCCCATGAACATTGGTACAAAAACACTCCCTAAAATACTCACAAACTGAATTTAAGAAGAAAGAAAATTCAAAAAAAAAATCATCACCATGATCAAGTAGTTTTCATCCCAGACATACAGGTATTGTTCAACATATCAAAGGCAGTAGATGTAATCCACCATATAAACAAATGAAAGGAAAAAAACATGTTATCATCACATTTAATGGTGACAAAGTCTCTGACAAAACCCAACAAATAAATGTCTTAGAGAGATCTGGGATACAAGGACATACCTAAACATAATAATAAAAATATATACAGCAAGTCCACAGCAAACATCAAATGAAATGGATAGAAACTCGAAACAATTTCACTAAAATCAGGGACAAGCAAGGCTATCCACTCTCTCCATATGTATTCAAAACTGTATTTGAAGTTCCACTTAGAGCAATATGACAACTAAAGGAGATCAAGGAGATTTGAACTGGAAAGGAAGAAGTCAAAGTATCACTGTTTCCAAATGATATGAAAGTATACATAAGATGACCCCAAAAAATCTAGCAGAAAACTCCTACAACTGATAAACTCCTTCAGCAAAGTGGCTGGATATAATTTTAACTCAAAAAATCAGTAGCTCTCCTATATACAAATGATAAATAGTATGAGAAAGAAATCAGAAAATAAGATTCTTCACAATAGCCACAAATAAAATAAAATATTTTGGTATAACTCCAATCAAGCAAGTGAAAAACCTATATTTAAATCTTTGGATAAGGAAATTGAAGAAGACCCCAGAAAATGGAAATAATTCTCATTATTATAAGTAGGAAGTATTAATACAGTAAAAATGGCCATCTTTCCAAAATCAATCTAAAGATTAAAGATAATCCCCTTCAAAACTTCAATACAATTCTTTACAGACCTTGCAGAAACAACTCAACTTTATGTGTAAAAAAATCCCAGAATATCTAACACAATCCGGAACAATAAATAAACTTCCAGAGGTAAAATTTGTCTCTGACATCAAGCTGTAATACAGAGATATACTAATAAAAACTGCATGTTATTGGCATAAAAACAGACACATTGATCAACAGAATTGAATCAAAGACCCAGACACAAACACACACACCTATGGAGACCTGGTTTTCAATTAAAAAAAAAAAACAGAAATATAAAATGGATAAAAAGGAAATATCTTCAACAAATGGCTCTGGTTCAAACAGATGTGTGCATGTAGAAGAATGCATATAGATCCAAATCTATCAACCAGAACAAAACTCAAGTCCAAGTGGAACAAAGACTTCAACATAAATCCAGATGCTGTTAACCTGATAGAAAACAAAGTGGAGAATAGCCTTGAATTTACTGACAAAGGAGACAGTTTCCTGAACATAATACCAAGAGCACAAAAACTAAGAAGAAAATTAATAAACAAGACCTTGTGAAACTGAAAAACTTCTGTAAAACAAAGGGTACAGACATTTGCAAAAAAAAATTCAACCCACAAAATGGGAAAAGATTTTCATCAACTCCATATCTGACAGGACTAATACTCAAAATATGTAAAGAACTCAAAACATATGAAACCAGCACACTAAATAAGCCAATTAAAAATTGGTACAGAGATTTTTTTGTTTGTTTTTTTTTGGGGGGGGGGGGTTGAGACAGGGTTTCTCTGTGGTTTTGGTTCCTGTCCTGGAACTAGCTCTTGTAGACACACAGCTGGGAGGAATTGCACAGGTCCCAAGCCCACCTCTGGCTCCTTATTCTTTCACTGCCTATAATTACACTCTTTCCTCACCCTTTGCCCCAACCCCAACACTTTTATTTTTTTTATTGCTTTAAAAATTTCCACCTCCTCCCCTTTTCCCATTTCCCTCCTGCTCCCCCCATCCCCCTTCCCCTCCCTTTCCAGTCCAAAGAGCAGTCAGGGTTCCCTGCCCTGTGGGAAGTCCAAGGTCCTCCCCACTCCATCCAGGACTAGGAAGGGGAGCATCCAAACAGACTAGGCTCCCACGAAGTCAGTACATGCAGTAGTATCAGCCCCCAGTGCCATTGTCCTTGACTTCCCAGTCACCCCTCCTTGTCAGCCACGTTCAGGGAGTCCGGTTTGATCACATGCTCCATCATCCAGCTGGCCTTGGTGAGCTCCCATTAGATCAGCCCCAGCGTCTCAGTGGGTGGGCGCACCCCTCGCGGTCCTCTTTCTTGCTCATGTTATCCCTCCTTCTGCTCCTCATTTGGACCTCAGGAATTCAGTCCAGTGTTCCAATGTGGGCCTTTGTCTCTAGCTTCATCCACCACCAGATGGAGTTTCTATGGTGATATGCAAGATATTCATTACTATGGCTATAGGATAGGGCCATTTCAGGCTCTTTCTCCTCAGCTACCCAAGGATCTAGCTGGGGACATCTCCATGGACACCTGGGAACACCTCTAAAGTCAAGTCTCTCACCAACTCTAAAATGGCTCCCTTAATTAAGATATATACTTCCCTACTCCCATATCCACCCTTCCTCCATTCCAACCGTCCCATTCCCCCAAGCTCTCCCCATCCTCCCCTAATCACTTTTTTCTCCCCATATCTCCTTACCCCCACCCCACCCCCACCCCCAAGTTTCCAATTTTTGCCTGGCAAACTTGACTCATTCCATATCCAGGAGATAACTATATGTTTTTCTTTGGATTCACCTTCTTATTTAGCTTCTCTAGGATCTCATCTTATAGGCTCAATGTCTTTTATTTATGGCTAGAATCCACTTATGAGTGAGTCCTAAAGCCTTTCTTATGATGAGATAGAATAATTCTTTCATTTCTGCTTCCCAGCATTTTGCTTTTATTCACTTATATTTATAAATATATATAAATAAGATTTATATATAATATATAAATATATATTATTTTCCTTTTTCTTTTAGGTATCTGCTTTTTAACTTGACCTTCTCTGGCAGTTTTACAGACAGATAGAAACCCAATTTCTATTTCTTCTATTATCTGTAATCACCTAGGAAACCATCCATATGTTTTTCCAAGGCATGTTCCATATGGCTCCACTCAATACAAGCCCCTCCCTACTGATATTCAGGTATTAGATAAATGTATTTGCTTAAGAGAAATTTAAAGATCAATGCCAGTGTATATATGAAACACCTTCTAAATATTATTTTGAGTCATTTTATATAACTGTTTTTCAAATATCAATAAATTACAAATTTGAATTAACAATATAGAATAGAAAACAAACATACTTCAGCTCATCATCCATTTTTAGCTCTTTCTAGTTATTAGATGGCATACACTTTGTTAGTCCCCACACATCACAAATAAGAGATTAATTAGAACACTGATAACTTGTAGAAACCTGAATCCATTTTTGTTGAGAGTTTTAATACTTCTGGTGTAAACACTTTGCTTTGTTTAAGACATATAATTCGTGTTTTTGGACAGATAAATGTGTCTGCTCCCTTTGCTTCCACTTAAAACAAAACAAATGGTTACTGCGGTGAGTACTCTACACTGTCAGATTTGAGGAGAAGATCTGTTAGCTACTCCAATATGGAAAAGCAGTGAATTATGCTAAGCCAGGTATCAGTAGCTTTTCAAAGACTAGATATGACCTGGGCAATGATGGTGCATGCCTTTAATCACTCGGGAGGCAGAGGCAGGTGGATCTCTATGAGTTCGTGGCCAGCCTAGTCTACAAAAATGAGTTTCAGGACAGGCTTTAAAACTACAGAGAAAGCCTGTCTCAAAAAATAAAAATAAAAATAAAACAAACAAACAAATAAAGACTGGGTGTGGAAAACAGAAAGTGGAAAGTGAAGAAGGAAAAAGAGGAAGGCAGATGGTGGGAGAGCAGGAGGAAAGGGAGGAAATAGAGAAGCCAATGGGGAGATTTTAGAAGCACACAGATCCTACAATCCTAGCATTAAGGACACTGATGAACCTGGTGGGTTTTTGAATTGATCCAAGAAGGATTTATCAGTGCAAAAAAATAAAAAAATTACTTTAAAACATATTTTCATTCTGTGCTAGTTTTGACACTGTGCAAATAGAGGAGAAATGACTACATTGGAGGACAAAGGTTATGAAAGTTCAGTTACCTTTAAGCAACAAAAAGTAAATGGAAAATCTATAATTGAAATAAAATTACTATTTTCAGGGAAATAGTCAGTAATAAGTTTCATTCGCCAATAGACAATATGTTAAATCATTGGGTTATACTGTATGATCATTCTCATCTATTTAGAAGTCTTGATTTAGTCTAATAACCTAATTGTTTTTTTTTAAATGTACACCTTTGTATAAAGCTTTTATCAGCCAGACCCAAAAAGAGGAACATGGGATGTACTCACTCATATTTGGTTTCTAGCCGTAAATAAAGGACATTGAGCTTATAATTCATGTTCCTACAGAAGCTAAATAAGAAGATGAATCCAAAGACAAACACATAGGCATCCTTATGAATATTAACCTTTATCAGGCGATGAAAGGAGACAGAGACAGAGACCCACATGGGAGCACCGGACAGAAATCTCAAGGTCCAAATCAGGAGCAGAAGGAGACGGAGCACGAGCAAGGAACTCAGGACCACGAGGGGTGCACCCACACACTGAGAGAATGGGGATGTTCTATTGGGAACTCACCAAGGCCAGCTGGCCTAGGTCTGAAAAAGCATGGGATAAATCCGGACTAGCTGAACATAGCGGACAATGAGGAATACTGAGAACTCAAGAACAATCGCAGTGGGTTTTTGATCCTACTGCACGTACTAGCTTTGGGGGAGCCTAGGCAGTTTGGATGTTCACCTTAGGAGGCCTGGATAGAGGTGGGCAGTCCTTGGGCTTCCCACAGGTCAGGAAACCCTGATTGCTCTTTGAGCAGATGAGGGAGGGGGACTTGATCGGGGGAGGGGGAGGGAAATGGGAAGCAGTTGCGGGGAGGAGGCAGAAATCCTTAATAAATAAATAAAAAAAGAAAGAAAGAAAGAAAAAAAGAACCTCTCCTTACATCAAAGTAAACTTTTTTCTCACTTGAAAATTTCCATTTTGAAATAAACATGGTTTAGTTACCCAAAATGCAGATACTTACTTTACACACACACACACACACACACACACACACACACATAGTGCAGATCCCTGGGGCAATGTATGTTATGCACAGTATTCCCTTTCCCAGTTGAAATGAGAATCTTCATTTTAATAAATTTCCAGAGGCTAGCACCGTGCTTTGAATTCTTATCACCTACAGGGAGAAATTTAAAGTTCAAAATGTCTGTTTTCTTACAGCACTAAAATCCAGCATTTTCTATAGTATACTCAAAGAAAATTAACTATATAACCAAGTTTAGGAAAGTAAAAGGATGTAAAAACTTCATTCACATCGAAAAAACAGTTTGCATATCAACTAACTTACCCTTCTTGCAAAATAAATGATTTTATGTAGTATTTTCTTTGGAGTTCCTCTGAAAATGTCTCAATGAAAACCCCGTTTTCCTAGTATTCTGTGGCTTACATCATGTGTGAGGATGAGATTGGGAAAATTCACTAGCTTTGATGCAAAGTATGTTTGATACTCACTTACTTTGGTATTTGTGAGCCTCAAATATTGAATCTCTATAACGACTACCATAAAACTCATTTGTGAAAATATTCACGTGTGTGTGTGTGTGTGTATGTGTGTGTGTGTGTGTGTGTGTGTTGTATGAGATGCAAGTGACTGTAAAGCATTTGATAGAAAAAAATAACTTCCTCCAGTTCCGATGTTTACTTCACTACTGAATAAACCTGATCTGAAAACAGAATGGTGATAGAAGTAATAGGATAATGGAAGCTACACAAATCCTTCTTGAAAAACATTACTTTCCTTGATTAATCATGGCTTGCCTTTCTGCTTATCTTAGGTGTCTTGGCCATTGCTGGGTTAATCTTTTCATTTTTATAAATCCTTTGCCTAGTTTTCTAACCCAATATAAAGGTCCAGATGTAAGATACTAAAAGGAATGTAGCATTAATATTTATAAATTCCATTTACACCTTTTCAGGTTAAGTTCTTACACACCTTTTAGATAATAAGTTTTGTATTATTAGCAAAGTAATTACTTTATTAAAGTTTGGTTTTAGAACACTAAATCATTTAATTAAAAAACTTTTCTGTACAACTCATAGTAATGCATGGAATGCCAATCGTTACTATAACAATTTAGTAGAAGAGTCAGTATATTATTTAATTGTAAAATAATAATTGATTAAACTGATGATAAAAATAATTACAATATAATTGAATTCATGTCTTACCAACAAGTATAAATCTAAGGGAAAATTAAGGTAATATAAAAATAATAAAATTAATAGTAGGAGTTTATAAATACTGGCCTAACTTATACAGACAGAATAAAAATTTGTAACATAGATGTCAGGAAAAATTTTCAGGCATCAAAGTGATGTTACAAGACCACAAGGAGTCATCAATGTATGATAATGTATCAAAAATCATAAAATGGTTCCATATAGTGAATATTCTAATGCAGCTATATAATTTTTAAAAATTATTACAAATGCAGTAACTCAGATGTATATACAAGTGAATAACCTAATAGCACATCTGGGGATGTGTAACAAACCCATCTGGGATGGAATATCCTCTTTCCTACTGATTCCAAAAAGGTGAGAATAAATCAAAAGTTAAAAATCCATGGGACTGCTTCTGTTTACTTGTTAGCAACCATGCTTGTAGAAAACTAAATACCAGACAAAAATTAAGCCAAATCCAGACTCTTCCAGGTGATGTGGCATTTAGAAAGTATTCTTTGTACTTACTATAGCCAGAAGCTGTAGCTAGGCATACTTCCTAGGAAATCTTCAGTGACTCACAAAAAATTTTACATCATAGAAAAAGCAACAGTTTTTTTTAAAGGCCATCTTTGTCTTTCTCTTATATTGTATATAAAATGTGAAAATAGACAAATTTGAAAATAGCTCTAAAACCAAAAGATAAAATCAAAATAAATTTATCTACAAGTGAATACTGTAAAGCCCACAAACATTTGGTGATCATGTAAAATGAGAGAAGTATCTGAATTGAAGTGCAGTATCTATGACTCAAAATTCATCTGGAGAGAAAACCACAGACAAAGGAAGGCATAGAACTAAGAGAACTAAGGAAAGCTATACTACCTTTGATGAAATAAGTACCTTTCTATGTCAGATTACTAGTATTGGTAATATATAAGGGCCCTGTGAAGAATAACAAGAGAGGAAAAAGATGGAATCATACCAGGAGATCTATCTCAGAGAAATCGTAACAGAATTATAGAAGGAAATAAAATAAAAGGATGCAACACTATTTCAGATCTAGACGGACAAGAATAGTCCCTCTATGAGTGAGGACCTAGATATGGAAAGGACTCAGACAGGACAGTGGAGGAAGCAAAAGTCACTGGGCTGAAAAGCAAGGTGGAGGTAATGCTGTCAACTAACAGGAAAAGAGCTCAGATGAATGAACTTTTGGATAGCAAAGAAAGACATGGCTTTCCATTTCAGCCTAATTCAGTTAAGGAACCAACATCTAAGAGGGAAACACACAGCACAGAAATAAAAACTTTTGAGGAATTAAAATCTTTTAACAGGGATTTTTGGAAGAAACAAAAAAAAATATTAGGTGTTATATCAGCAGAGCTAAGCAGTTCAAAAGAAGACACTTTGAACAAAATCACCAGACACTGAAATGTTCTGTGAGATCAAGTTTGAGATAGGGAATCAGTAAAATTATCTCTCAATAAACTAAAATTAGAACTGTCATATGATCAAGCACCAGTCTTGGGCACACATCTAAGAGATGCAAGTCAGCATGCCCTCAGATACTCCATATGATCAAGCACCAGTCTTGGCCATGCATTTGAGGGATGCAGGTCAACTTGCCCACAGATGCCTGCATAGCTACATTTATTATAGTACTATTCACAGTGGTCAATGTACAGAATCTGCCGGGGTATCTGTCAACTGACAAATAAAGGTGCATTCCTGGCCTCACCAACATATTAAGAATTCCCTGATGTGCAACAGATTCTTCTCTCACAAAATGACTGGCTGACTGACTGACTGACTGACTGATGGACTGACTGACTGACTGACTGACAAAGGAAAGGAGCAATGATTGAGTCCGGTTAGCATTTGACGTCCAGCTGTGAGCACTTTGTGCCGGTAGCATGTTTTCTGCAATCTGCACAGTTACATTCAAAGCTGTGGAAGAAGGTTCTTTGCCTAAAGGAGGCAACCCTCCTCTGACTTTATATCTTCAAAGAAGCATATTTCATGATCAAAGCCTTGTCTGTTCCACTTATTTGGGGAACAACATTACATTGAAGTATGAGCTTTAAAAATGATGAGAAAAAGTTAATCTCTAGGCCACTGCTTCCACATTTTTGGAAATGAATATTCAAAGGGATTTTTTTTTAGTGGTGCTTTCAGAAACCATGTGATTCTTTAAGCAGATATGATATGCAACATAACTCGGGGCCTGAAGGTAAGGAAAATGTCAAAAAAGACTAAGGCTTTGCCCTTGGACGCAATAAGCAGCCGCTTATTAGACATAAAAATTTCAAGGACTTAAATTAACCTTTCTTGATCTCAGTTTTGTCTTTGAAGTAGGGATCTTGATGCCACCTGCTACGATTCAGAGGGATATACTGGGACCCACATGTAAAAATTCCAATCGACTACAGGGCTTGAGGGATAGTTCAGTCATGAAAGGCTAAAAGACCTTTGGTTCTCAACCAAAAAGACACAGAGTTCAGTTCTAGAATACACTGCAACCCACAAGTGTCCATCAATGCCAGCTAGGCCCACCACCATCAGATCTTGTTTCAATGAACAACATCTACAAAAAATATACGCTGTTAAATAGTTAAGTAAAAATTTAACAAAGTATTTGTGAAATACTAAAATTTGAACATTTAAATTTTATTTTTTAAGGAAAGACAAGAGTAAACCAAAGTATTACAGCCTCTGATGGAAATTGATCCAAGAATTCTGACAAAGAACTAATCAAGTAGCTTCTTGCAAACCCCTCTCCAGAGAAGCCGCAAAAAGTTGCTAATTTTTATTCCCCCTGACTCACCATAAAATCAATCAAAGCATGCTCTTTGCTAGAGTCATGGTTTTCAGAGCAAGCAAAGACAACACAATTACAATGTAGCAAGTGAGAAGTTTCAAGATGCACATGAGAAAAGATACACAATTGGTGTCTGTAAATCAGATGCTGTCTACTCACTGATTTCAAAGCTCATATTCTAGGAAGCTTACAAAGCATAAACACACAGACTCACATATAATAACTCGCATGTTCTCCCATATACAAACAGGTCCTCTTAGCTCCTTGTTTTCGCGTGGTCAGGGAAGACTTAAGATTCCACATCTATAATACATGACTGAAGGAAGTTAGGACAGAAACTGAAACCGTGAAAGCCTAGCAGCAGGAGCCGATGTAGATAACATGGAGGGGTACTCCTTCCTGGTTTGCTCCTCCAGGCTTGTTCAGCCTGTTCTTTTATAGAACCCAGGACTACCAGCCCAGGGTTTCCATGCAATGGGCTGGGTCATTACTCACTAATTAAAAAAAAAATGCACAAGAAGTTTGCCTACAGTCCCATCTTATGGAAGCACTTTATTTTTATTTTAGATTTTCCCCTTCACTTGAAATAGATTCTCTCTCTCTCTCTCTCTCTCTCTCTCTCTCTCTCTCTTTCTCTCTCTCTCTCTCTCATTATATATATGTGTGTGTGTATGTATATATATATGTGTGTGTGTGTGTATATATATATATCTATATATATAGCCTAATTATGTTTTTTTCCTCCCTCTACTCTTCATAGTCTTTTCCCACCTCCCCTCACATAAGAAAAAATGGACTTCTAAGTGATAATATTAAAATATTATAAGATTCGGACAAAATAAGAAAACATAAGACAAAGACAAAACATAAGAAAAAGAGCCCAGTAAGAGGCAAAAGAATCAGAGACCTACTCATTCCCACACTCAGGAATCTCATAAAGCTACCAAATTGCAAGCCACAACATATGTCCAGAGGATCTGGTGCACACCAGCGCAGGCTTTGTGCATGCTGCCTCGGTCTCTGTGAGTTCATTCATAAGAGCTTTAACCACATTGTTTTAGAGAGCCTCGTTTTCTTTGTTTCCTTCTTCCCCTATGCCTCTTGCTCTTCCTGCCTCCACTCCAATGGTGTTTGTTGAACCCCAGGAGAGAGATCTGGTGGAAACATCCCATTTAAGGCTGAGTGTTCTAGGGTTTGTCACTCTGTGTAATAACTTGCTGTGGGTCTCTCTCTGTACTTCTTCTCATCTACTGCTGGAGGAAGCTTCCTGTTTCCCTGAGCTATGTAGTCTTAGGTGGTTCTTGATTCCACAAGCAGTGTCAGCTTTGTTTCTTAAGTCAAATGGGATGTTGGTTGTTTACTTCTGCAAGCGTTGTTCTACCATTTACTGAATATTTAATATTCAGTAAATATTGCAGTCAGGCAGGACACGCTTGTAGGTCAAAAAGCTGGTGGATGTGTTGGTATTTACAATTCTTTTTTTTAAATTAATTTACTTAACTAAATAGCATAGGACAGGGTGTGCTGCTGGGGACAGCATAGGACAGGGTCTACTGCTGGGGACAGCATAGGACAGGGTGTACTGCTGGGGACAGCTATATGACAGGGTGTGCTGCTGGGGACAGCAATAGGACAGGGTGTGCTGCTGGGGACAGCATAGGACAGGGTCTACTGCTGGGGACAGCTATAGGACAGGGTGTGCTGCTGGGGACAGAATAGGACAGGGTCTGCTGCTGGGGACAGCTATAGGACAGGGTGTGCTGCTGGGGAGAGCTATAGGACAGGGTGTGCTGCTGGGGACAGCAATAGGACAGGGTGTGCTGCTGGGGATAGCATAGGACAGGGTGTACTGCTGGGGACAGCATAGGACAGGGTGTACTGCTGGGGACAGCATAGGACAGGGTGTGCTTTTTTGTAACATGCAGAGTATATTCCTGTACCAGAGACACTAGAATGTTTGTAATTTCTCCATGTTAAATGAGGAGTATAGGTATTCTCTTCAACAGTTGGGTCTTTCTGTCATTTTTTTTTGGGGGGGGGAAGTATCCTATAGCCTTGGCAACAGCCTGGATTGTTTGGGAAATCTCATGTGACCAGTTTGGCTAACAACTTAGTTAGATGTAATCCAACCCTAGAACTGGGGGATTTATTTGGTAACAATTCTTGGACAGTTGGGTCTCTGTCTCCTTCATTATTTAGCAATTTCATTTAGTTCTCTCTCTTATATGTATATAATTTAGGACACTTCTACTGTATTAGGTTTCCATAATTATCCTTCTAATGAATCTTTATCTTATCTGTTTATCTCACTTGCCCCCTCTCTCCTACCCCACCCCATTTGATCATCCTGTTATAACCACCCTATTCATCCATAACTATCTATTCTATTTCCCATTACTAATGATCTATGTGCCTTTATAGTTTGTTTCTCTGTTCCTAATCTAGGGAGTTTTATAGATTGCTGCTTCATTGTCATAGACCTAAGAGCTAATACCCACATATAAATGAAAATGTACCATACTTACCTTTCTGGTTCTGGGATACCTCACCCAGGATAATGTTTTTTGCTAGTTTCATTTATTTACATGTGAATTTAATTTTTTTTATTTTTTTAACAATTGAGTAACACTCTATTGTATAATGCACCATATTTTTTTAATCCATTCTTTTCTTGAGGAACATATGAGTTTTTTTCAATGTTTAGCTATTCAGAATAGAGCAGCAATGAACATGCTTGATCAAGTGTATCTGTTGTAAGATGAAGTACCCATGGGGTATATCCCCAAGAGTGGATAAAGCTAGAGCTTGAATTAGAATGCTTCCCATCTTCCTGAGAAATTGCGACACTGATTATTATAATGATTGTTCAAATTTGAAGTCTCACCAGCTATGGGTGAATGTTTCCTTTACTCCAAGCCTTTCCAGCCTGAGCTGTTACTTGTTATCTTGATCTTAGTCATTCGGCTGTGTATATTTCAAAGCAGTTTTGACTTGAAATTCCCTGATGGTTAATGATGTTAAACATTTCTTTAGGTTCTCAGTCATTTGGATTTATTATTTTGAGCAGTCTCTTTTTAGAATGCACCCTTTCTTAATAAGGTTCTTTGGGTTTTTTTTATTTCTCATTTATGAGTCTGTGTGTTTCTTATGAATTTTAGACATTAGCCGTCTATCAGATGAATCGATAAATTTTTTCCCATTCTGTAGGCTATAGCCTTTTCAACAGATGGTATTCTTTGATTTGCAGAAGATTTTCAGTTTCATGAGGTCCCATTTATTAATTGTTGACCTTAGTGTCTGTGCTAATGGTATCTTACTCTGAAAGTCATTTCTCCATTTTTCTCTTCTATCAAGTTCAGTGTAAAGTGTTTTATGATGAGCTTTGTGACCCATTTGGATTTCAGTTTTGTGCAGAGTGATAGGTTCGGAGAATTTGCCTTTTTTTTTTTACCTACAGGCATCTAGTCTGAACAGCACTATTTGTTGAAGGTTCTTCCTTTTTGTCCAATGTGTATTTCTAATATATGTTCTAATATATACAGGTTTTCATAGGTGTGTGGATTGATATATTTATGTCTGGGTCTTCAATTCAATTACATTCGTCAATGTGTCTGTTTTTGTGGCAAGGCAATGCTATTTTTGTTGTTCTAGCTTTGTAGAAAAATTGAAATCCAAGGTAGTGATAACTCTCACAATTCCTTGATTATTTCAGATTGTTTTAGTTACCTGTTTTTGTTTTGTTTATTTGTTTGTCTCTATATGAAGCTAAAACTTTTTATTTCAAGATCTGTGAAGAATTTTGTTCAATTTTGCTGGGGATTGTATTGAATATGTACATTGCTTGATTGGGATGGCCAATTTTCTTATACTAATTTATGAGCATGGTAAATCTTTCCATAATCTGATATCTTCTACAATGTCTTGCAGCTTTTATTATATAAGTCTTTTACTTTCTTGGTTATAATAGCCCCAAGATATTTTCCATTATTTGATGCTGTTGTAAAAAAATATGTGTTTCCCTGATTTTCTTATCATTTTGTTTATCATCTGTATACAGATGTGCTAATGATATTTGTAAATTAATTTATATATTAAACTTATTTTCTAACAGTGTTTATCTGCTGCAGAAGTTTCCAGGTAAAAATTTTAGAGTCAATCATATATACTAATATATCATCTGCAAATAAAGGTATTTTGACTTCCTCCTTTCCAATTTATATCCCCAGAAACCCTTTCAATTGTCTTATTACTTTAACAAAGCCTTCATGTACTATATTGAATAGATAAGGAGAAAGTGAACAAACTGGTATTGTTCTTGATTTTTGTGAAATTTCTTTGAGCTAATTTAAATCTATTTAAGTTTTTGTTAAAACTTATGGGCCAAGTTTTAGATTTATGTTAGTTTTGTTAAAACTATGGGCCCACTGTAAAGCACCTAAATTATTATTGCCTTAATTAATTATGTTGAGGCATGCTTTTTGAATCCTCAATCTGTCTAGGCCTTTGATAGTGTAGGAGTGTTGACTTTTGTCAAGGGTCTTTTCTCTATCTAAGGAGATGATTTTGTGACTTTTGTCTTCAGTTGGCTTATAATTTGTAATCTGGCAACACTGACTACAATACTTCAAGTTAAAATGATGCATAAAATTGTCCATCTCTTCTTAGAAGCCCTAAAATGAAGAAAGAAAGAAAGAAAGAAAGAAAGAAAGGAAGGAAGGATCTGAAAATGAGGACTGAGCTTTCTCCTTATTCCATTATTTTTGTTATTTTCTAAGGGAGTAATTATTTCCACATCTCAAGCAAACCCAAGAAAGTTAATCTTTTATCTTATCTGCTAGACAACACACTTGGAATTTCATGTAAAGTTTATCATTAAATAAATTAATGAGTTCAGTATCTTTGAGTGATAAGTGTCTCTCTGCTCTCCTACAAGATCATGCTGTCTGCAATTTGCACAAAACTGAGCAGAAGCTTTTCTCACAATTACAATGCTACAATTGTACCACATTTTCTTTATCTGTTCTTTGGTTGCAGGGCATCAAGGCTGTTTCCAGATTCTGGCTATTACAAATAATGGTGCTATGAACACAGTTGAGGAAATGTCTTTGTGGTATGTGATACATTTACATAAAGGAGTACTACTCAGTGTTAAAAAAATGACTTGAAATTTGCAAGCAAAAGGATGAAACTAAAAAAACCATCCTGAGTTTGGCAACCCAGACCCAGAAAGATAAACCCAGTATGTACTCACTCATAAGTGGATATTAGATGTAAAGCAAAGTATACCCAGCTTATTGTTCACAACCCGAGAGAAGCTAGGTAACAAGGAGAACCCGAAGAGAGACATACATGCAACCCCCTGCTAAGGGAAAATAGACAAGAACTCCTGAGAAAATTGGGAGCATAGTGTGGGTGGGGGGAAAGAGGGCAGAGGGGGAGGAGGGAGGAGAATATGAGGAAATGGGATGTTTGAGAGGGAGAACAAGAAAAGAGATATCTTGATTGAGGGAGCCAATGGAAGGCTAGCAAGAAACCTGGCACTAGGGAAATATCCTGGAATCCACAAGGATGACCCCAGATAAGACCCTCAGCAATAATGGAGAGCGTTCCTAAACTTGCATTCCCCTATAATCAGATTGATGACTACCTTAATTGTCATCGTAGAAACTTCATCCAGCAACTGACAGAACCAGATGCAGAGATCCACAACTAGCACTGGACCTAGCCCCAGAGTACAGTCGAAGTAATTGAGAAGTGATAATCATAACAAAGGGGTTACAACCATGAAGGAAATACCTGCAGAAACATCTGAACTGAACTAATGGCAGCTCCCTGACTCTGGACTGATAGTGGGCAGAACCTGCATAAGCCCAAACTAGGCCCTCTGACTATGGATGGCAGTTATGTGGCTAGGGTAGTCTATAAGGCTACTGGCAGTGGGACCAGGATTTATTCCTACTGCTTGTACCTGGCTTTGTGGAGCACATAGGACTTTGAGTCAGACTTTGTTGACTTACCGACTCAATGGAAAGGATGGGAGGTGGGGTTCATGGAAGGTTATGGGAGCAGGAGGAAGCAAGGGAGATGGAATTTGTATTGGTATGTAAAATGAGAAAAGATTGTTTTAAAAATAAATAAAAGCAATGGTACAATTGTAGCTTTAATAAATGGTAATTAATAGCATCATTTTATTTTCTCCCAAAGTTTAAACTACAGATCAACTTATGAGTGAAAGCGTTCAGACTAATTAGTGAACCTTTTGTTTAAAGTTACAAATGAGAACAGTTAGCATAAGGAAAATGTCTAAGAAATAAACTTCATTAAAATAATGAGTCTGTAAGTGTCATCATATGCCAGCTTCAAAATTCTCCTCACTAACTCACATATTGCAGGTGATTATCAACAAGAGCCTGATGCAACGATTGTATGAAGGAGATGAAGCTAAAAGTGGACATATGTGCAGTGTTATACAAGCAGCCAAGAAAAATGCAAACTATTCCCTTCCCTAAGTTGCCCCACACACAATAAAAAGAAATATTCTCTTTGAATGAGAAGCATGAGGGTAGCTTCTTGTACAGTTAAAAATACATGAGGAACACTACCATGTTGATGAAAGCAAGACTTTTGTTATCTTTCCTATGGTTTAGGAGAAGTGGGACGGTATTTTAATTCAATAGTTGTCTCATAGGATAAACTGAACTGGAAGAGCGAAGGAGTAAAGCCCTGAGATAGAAAACATTAAATGCAGGACTGTGAGTTCTGTTCAGATTGAGCATCAATGGGAGACGAAAGCGCCTCTCTTCACTGAAGCAGCAGTTTGGAGTACTCTCATGAAGTATAAAAGAATAATTGACCCAATTAGAGCACTATTCATCAGAAATTAGATTTCTGCAGGTGCCAAGCACAAAGGCTTCTAAGGGCTTCCTCAGCTTCTTGCCACCACACTGAAAAGTTGCAGGGACAACAAAACTGCAAAATCTGCACTTTAATATCTTTGCTCCAGGTATCTCCTGAACTGCACTTTAATTGAAAAGACAGATGGAAAGAACTCTGCTTAGGGTCTGTCCTCTCGTCAAGGCAACTCTTTCTCTGAAACCAGTGGCCACTCATCTTCTCTAACCAAATAAACAACTTGGGCCTCTGGTTGAATATTCCCAGGGCTCTTAATTCCGAAGTCTGAGCAATTTAGGTCATCTCTTTTAGAATAACATTTTATTCGCCATTTTTAAACCTAGAATGACTTTCCCTCTTTCTATCAAACACCTTTCTTCAATGGCAATTCAGGTTGAAGATTCTTCAAACATGTACCTGAGATTGTCATGGGAAATACTAATAGTGGTAAAGGCTTTCCTGGGAACTTGAAGAAGGAGAGATGTAAGAAAAAGCCTCTTCCATGAAAATAAAGAGATTATGAAGCGAATTTCTCCTATTTGAGTATGCATTAAGGGAGGTGGAAGGAAAGCCTCTGCTTACCTCTGAAGGCCAGAAGTTGACAAGAACTATAACTCTAAACTTATTTTCTGAGACAAGTTTTTCAGAGAAACTGGAGATCAGGGATTAACTAGGCTAGCTGGCCAGGGAGCACTGGGGATTCTCCTTTTCCAGACCTTCCTGAACTAGGATTACAGGCACAAAAAACATCTTGTGGGAGAGATCTGAACTCAGACCTCCATGATCAAACAGCAGTCACCTAGCCATTAACCTAGCTCCCAGTCTCTGCGTGTCTTTTATAGCAAAGCATATGTTTTCATTGTAGGAAACAAAGAAATTCTCTTCAGTGACATTATTATCTTTTCTGCCACATCACATATACAGCCACTACATTTTTATTGTCATGGTTACTGTTATTTGCAATATGTTGTATGGGAAATTTACCTTCATTGTGTGGTTGTTGGTTTTTGAGGCAGGGTCTCCACATCTAACTTAAGTTGTCTTTGAACTCAGTTTTCATTGTCTTCCATTGTCTTTCTGGGTGCTGGGATTTCATGAGTACTCCACTCATACTTTGTTTGCAAACATTAAATCCTGATTTCTGTATCTCTTTTTAAATGTTGATACTATGAAAATTAAGGAATTATCCCATGTACCGCTCCTCATCTCTAGTATCTAGAGATGTTCAAGGTACATAGAACATTCTGAAACAGGTTTATGAGTGAATGTGTATAATAAAATTATCTTTCTTAGAGAAAAATAAAAGGATATAATGAAGGTAAATTGAAATTAAGGAGCCCAACACCTCTGTCTGATGTGTAATTATTTTGGGCATAAGCTAGCCGGGCAGGCGGCCAGGGGTGCTGAGAACGCAGCCCTGCCGCCCCTATTACTTCATCTGTCCTCCCAGGTAGGGAAGGAACAAATTATTCAAGTTTAGTAACTCAACAGTATAAAGTTGTGTTTAGGTTCTACTCAGCCTGGGGCTCTCGTTGAACTGACTCTGATCTTACTGGAATAGCTGCAACTCTCACACATACTCTGAACCTTCCATAAAGAAAACCTTTTGTTATACAATTTTTTTCCATCTAAGAAACTTTGATTATCCTAATCTGTACTAGGGTGCCTTTTCTAAGGCAAGCACTAAGTTGTTGTGAGTGGGTGAGGAACCTGTGTTGCTTTGACCTAAGTCACATATCTCACCTTTTCTTGACCTTGTGAATGGGGAAATTCAACTGAAGTACTGATACTTAAAAGCCACCAGGAATAAAAATTAAAATGTCAGTTACAACCATCAAAGTTCAAGTCAACAAATACTCCTGTACCTTTTTTTTTAATCAAATGCTGCTACAAGATGCCAAATTTTCCCTTTCCTTCTACTTTAGATATGTTCTTGTTTGGTTTGACTGAGCTCTCACACCACCACCATTTGGTTTGAGTTGACGTATTCAGATGATTGCATAATGCATACTTTTTAATTATTAATATGTTGAGATTTATCCCTCACACCCTTTTTATCATGTGACTTATCCCATACCCCAAGCATCGACTAAGTTCTGATTCTCACTCTGCTAAGTCTTCATTTCCAGATAAGGATATTCTCTAACACTTCGTGGGCAATGTGTCAAAGTATCTGCTAGGCATTACCATGACTGACATAAAATATATTCAGAATTGATTTGCTTCTCTTCCTTTCTCAGCTATATTGGGATCAAAAGTTGATTTATGGCATTATATTAGCTCTACTAAGTTGGACTGAGCAGGACCATGAGCAGACCTAAGCTTCATATGTATCAACCAACATGTAGACACCAAGTTTTTCCAATTCCATGTTTTAAAATGTTTCTACCATTCATCTTTTTCTCCCCTCCTTGCGTGTTATTAGATAAACTCCTTATTTTTGGTGTGTTACTTAAATGATCAGAATAGTAATACAACCGGTCTCTAGACTTTAGCTGCTTTTCCCTCAAAATTGCCTTTCCATATTTTGATTCAGAATAGTTTAAGTATAAATCTGCTCACATTTGATCAATAGTTCCCCTTACCAAGTACTCAGTGTGAAATCATTATTAGTACATAGGAGACTGTGGGTTTCGTGGCCTCTGTTGCCTGCTTCCCTATGCTGTCTGCAGTGAGCATGCTGTTATTCTCATACCTGCTGTGCTCTGTACACATTGCTACATTTTCTCCCCCTCCATCTCTGTCATTCATACCCTACTGCCACCAACACCATTTATTATCTCTATTTCTCATCCATTGGGAAATCCCTAGTTATTGTAATACTTCACTCCAAATGCCTGAGGAGTTCTGGGCAAACTGTGGTGCCTTGGGAGAAATGAGGACTCCATTTACTCTCATATGCTATGCGTTTTTCAGTGTAATTTGCTATGTTAGTGCTTTTGTTCATGGACTTTTCCTTTCATACTCACTTGAGACATCTTTATAAACACATGTTTTTTCTATTCATTGTTATGTCATACACTCAGAGGAAGCAGAGATAGAGACAGAGAGAGACAGAGAGAGAGACAGAGAGAGACAGAGAAAGAGAGAGAGAAGTTGAGATAGAGCCTCATGAGACCCCCACTTACACAACCTAGGGTTTTTAGCTAGTATAGTCTTGTCCATGCTGTCTCTCACAGCTGCTATTAGTTCCTTTATACACTGCTAATGTCATGTTCAGCAAATACTATTTCCCATCAGATATTCACTACATCAATGTCTTGCTGTCTTTTTACTTCCTATTCTGAGATGATCACTGAGACTTTAGGGTTTTGAGTTTAATAAAGATATTCTATTGAAATTGAGCATTACACAGTCTCTTGTTCTTTGCATGGTGGCCAGTTGCGATTCTCAGAAATAATTGACATCTACCAGAAAAGGATTTTTCTCTGATGAGGGTTGAGAGATGCACTAATTTATTAGAATAAAGATAAAGGTTTAGGCAGTAGTTTATTACTCCATCCATTTAGCAGAATAATAATATTAGGTTCTCCTACAGGGCCTCTGACCAAGACAGCTATGCCATAGTTAATGGTATCAGACATGAGTCTGCCTTGCAATGTCAGCATTAAATTCAGCTAAAAGTAAGCTAACATCTGTGCCACTACAGCACCAGTGAGCACATCTCAACATGCTATGGTTATTGTACTCCACGGAATTCACAGGTGGGTATGACTTTTACTTATATTTCCCCCTGAAATGTAAATAAAATTTCCTGCCCCTATGAAAACTACATAATGGGGAAAAAGCATTCAAGTCTGTGCCAACATGACTTCCCCATGTCTACATTATAATCGTGAAGTGTCTTCAGCAATAGGATCCTACTACCAAGCTATGGAGAGTAACCAGTAGTGTTGTAATAGGAGCGGTGGCGGGCTGCGGCACCCGGCGGCTGGCACGGCTAGCTTTACACCCGAAATAATTACACGGAAACTGTATTCTTTTAAACACTGCTTGACCCATTAGTTCTAGCCTCTTATTGGCTAATTCTCACATCTTTGATTAACCCATTTCTAATAATCTGTGTAGCACCACGAGCTGATGGCTTACCAGGGAGGATCTAAACCTGCGTCTGCGTCTGGTGGGAGAATCATGGAGACTGCCTGACTTGGCTTCTTTCTCCCAGCATTCTGTTCTGTCTACTCCGCCTACCTAATTTTCTGTCCTATCAGGCCAAGCAGTTTTTTTTATTAGTTAACCAATGAAAGCAACAGATACGATACAAGACCCACCTCCATCGCTGTAGCATTAACAGTATCCTTTAATGATTGTGGGAAGGTTAATGGGAGAACACTGACCAACAGCTCAAAAAGAAGCCACCTCTCCCTGGCACTGAGATTCTTGTATGTGACATGGTTTTAGGCAGAGATCTTGCTCTTCTCTGTATAAGGCAACTCTGTAAAATTCTGGTTTATGTCCTCAGTTCAGGAAGATTTCACAGTAGCTGGTTTCTATATGGCGTTTTTAAGGGTCTTTAATGGACTGATTCCCTCCTTTTATTCTCTCCTGCTTCCTGCCTTCCCATCTCCCCACACAATTTGACCCCTACTATTTCATTATCACAATTTTAAACCACTTACCTTCTATCCCTTCACTTAAATTATCTCCATAGTAGGATATAGAGTTCCTTGGGTATATTCCTAGAAAAGTTATCACTGGATCATGAGGTAGACCGTTTTCTAACTTTTTCAAAGACCTCCATAGTGGATGTATCACTTTGTTCTTCCGCCAACAGGAAATTTGTTGCCCCTTGCCCAAAATTTGTTTACACTTGTGTTTGTTTGATTTCTATCTTAGCCATTCTGACTGTAGAAAGATCAACTACCAAAGTAATATTAATTTGCATTTCTTTGATGGCTGGGGATGTTGTACATTTCTTTAAATATTTTCAGCCATTTGTATCTTTTCTTTTGAGAGCTCATTTAGTTCTATGTCCCAATTTTTAGTTGGGCTGTTTGCTTTCTTAATGTTTAGCTGCTTTAAAATTTTGCATATTCTAGACATCAACATTCTGTCAGATGTAAAATTTGTAAAGATTTTTTCCCCCATTTTATAGATTACCTCTTAACACAAATGATGGTGTTCTTTGTCAGGTAAAAGCTTATTTCATTTCATGAAGTCCTGTTTGACAATTGGTATAAGCTCAAAAACTTAAAACATAGGTCTGTGGATGACAAGGATCCTCCTGAACTTAAGTGTATATATGATGTGAGTGTGTGCATATATTTGTGTATGTGTGTTCTTTTTTTCTAGAAAGAGAGCCAATGTGTTTTATCAATCACAAAACGGATCAGTCCATATCCTATGGTACTTGGAAATTGTTATCTTGGAGCTTATTTTTCCCATTAAATTATGTGCTGTGGATCTAACAGTTATCTTGTATTGAAGCAAGTATGTAAATCTCATAAAGTCTTGAATATATGAATCTCATTTCTTTGCTTTTTGAATTTATTTGACTTGAAATTCTATGCAAATGATACAGACTTATTAGTATCAAATTTAGTACTACATCTGGAAATTTATAGGCCAAATAAAACTTCTCAGTCTTCAATTCATTTAAAAGTAGTGAATTTAGAAATTTCATGACCAAGCTGAAATTTGAAAAAGCTAATCAAATGGACTCAAAAATTAGGGGATACCTCAGGTTTATTTCTTATAAATAGCATCTTTTGTTAATTATTTTTAAGTACCTGTGCCAAATAATTTTTAAAATGCATACATTGATAGATGCTTCATTAAATTATATATTTCCATATTCATACTTTTTGGTGTAATGATTGACATTGCCCCAATTTCAGGGGCACTTTTTATCTTAATATTTTTAGATAGTATGTAAGTCTCATGAAAGCAATCTCCAGTATGAGTATGAGTATGAAGTATGAGGTAAAAAACAGACAACCAAAGGAAGCCACAGAAATTCTGGTTCCCATCCACAAAAAAAAAAAAAAAAAAAAAAAAAAAATTGTATGTGACTGATGAGAAAAATATACTTTTGTTCTTTGAAGCCACTTAGTAATAGAAAAACATGATTAGAATTCAAATCTTTAGCCTAACATATTTTGCTATGATTTAGAGAGTGTAGGAGGCTTGTAATTTAACAAGAGGAGCATTTTGCCAGCAAGCCAGGAGATACTTACAGCACAGACACACTGTCTGGCCTCACTGCTCTTCCAGGCTTAGGGAAACTGTATCTAATCTCCAGTTTCCCACTCTGGCACATCAAAGAATCCTCTGCCGCTGAGAAACTCTTGCCTCTTACTTTTTCCCCCATAACTAAATAGCTGGAAATAATCAAAACAGTGATGTCGTTTTGTACCCAAAGTGGACATGAGTTCCAGTCTCTGTCTTTAAAACTGCAAAATGCAAAATAAGAATAAAAAAAAATCAAAGAACTGTTGACCTTTATCTTCCACTAAGGATTTTTGGAAACAAACAAACAAACAAACAGCTAATGTTAGAGAGTTTAAGTTGGTCATAAAATTGCAACATTGGAAAATAATTAGTTTTTTTTTCTTTCAAATATACTGGATTAAAAGATTGAGGCCTCTTAGGGGACTCTGTGTATTTTAAATTTAATGTTGACCTTTATAAAAGTATTTCAAAACTTAGTGATAGAGATGTTTAAATATCAATTTTCCGGACTTATAATTTGACTAATTTCTGAAATGTAGAAGCAATAATAATAGTTCTGTACCCACCTAGAGCACTGTGTATGTGTTTATGTGTGTGTGTGTGTGTGTGTGTGTGTGTGTTACAAATGGCAGAGTGATACTTTTCAATGTTTATCTAAATGATGAAAGCCCATGCTTTAAAATTTTGAATATTTACAAACATTAACAAGCTGTATACAATAAATTTAAGCATTATATCACAAACTGTATAGACTGAAATAAATGACTGTGTTCATTAAAAACAGCCAACAACTCTATAATTTGAGATTATGAGATTATTATAAGGCACAAAAATAGTCACATAAAAACAAAAAGACAAGCTTATATAATTTGATCAATTTGACTTGACTCTAGTCTTAGAAATATATTCCAAGAAAGAAATAATCACATATTCTGAGCTGGCAAGACAAGCTGATAAAGTGACAGGTATTTTTATCCTTGAGAACACTCTCAATGGAGGTGTAGCCAACACATTCAAATGGATAACTGCTACCACCCAAGAAATGGACTTGTACTTTCTTATACATGAAAGTAGGAAAACTCCCTAGGAAAGGAAGACAATATGTGATTTGAGGAGGCAGCAGGTTCCTATCCAGAGCAGTCATGTAACTGTGTGTAAACTCTATAACCTGACACTGTAAGGATTAATGCTGCAGGGGAGGGGCACTTGGATGTGATTGCAGCAACTCCTCTGCAAAGTAAAATCCTATAAACCCTAAGCCTTCATGGTATTTGTTCATATTCTAGGGACTACATAAAATAGCATAGTGTCATATGTATGTCCTGTTTTCAGTTAAATGGGAGCAAGGAGCATTGACTAACAAGCTTACCAACCGCTGCCGCTCACTTATATGACCCTGAAGAGGTCTTGTAATCTCAAACAATAATGAGAAAATAGGGGCTGCAATGAATGTATTTCTTTTTGTTTGTTTGTTTGTTTTCAAGAGACAGGGTTTCTCTCTGTAATGGTCCTGGCTCTCCTAGAACTTGCTCTGTAAACCAAGATTGCATCAAACTCAGGTCTACTTGCCTCTCTCTTGTAAGTACTGAGATTAAAGGTGAGTGCCACCACAGCCTGGTTCGATTAACATATTTCCAACACTCTTAAACTGTTGAGTTCTTGATGCTAATAAAATCCATGGTGGTTCTCTACATAAAACAGAAATGAATTTCTGTCTGGTGAAGTTTCAGTAGAAATCGTTGGGCCCCCCTCACATTCCCATACAAGTTCTCTTCCTTCCAGGTCTCCTGAATCAGCACAGACACTCATAACTTACTGAGATTTGTTTCAAATGACACACCTGAGCCAAATGGTTTCTAGAGTTTTTTTTCCCTTTTGTCTAAATTTGCATCTTTAGATATGATATATCTTTGAAAGGAACCATATTTTATCTCTGATCAAACTTTTTTTGTTTGATATCAACATTCAGGTAAGGTCAAAGGAATTGACTTTAGAATAGCACTGTTTTCTGGCATATTTTAATGTTGTTCAAGAAGGCATGCAATAAGTTGATATGTTGCTTTTTCTTCCTCATTTACATTTTAATTTAGGAGAGGTGTTATTCTTTTACTATCAACATGGATATATGCTTTCTGGTACACATGAACATACTTTTAATCAGGTATTTTCACATCATGTATTTTATATATAATTGATAAATATATCAAGTCATAGTTACAGATAAATATGCATTTTCTTCAGGCTTTCTCTTTACTTCCCTCAGGTCTTTCTCCCTTCCCCCTTCCCTGGCCCTTTCCCTCCTCTTCTCCTCCCCTCTCACTCTCCCTTCACATTCCCTTTTCTCCCTCTTTTTCTCCTTCCATCACTTCTCTTTTTCCCACTCCCTTTTCATTCCTGTGCCCCTTCCTGCCCTAGAGCCATCTCCCACGTTGTGAAATAGACAGACGCTCTCACCAAAGGCCACTGAATTGAAATTGCCCTAACTTAGAATTTCACCTGCTAAAACAAAGAGATAAACTGACTTTTTCATTTGTTTGTTTGTTTGAGTTATTTATTTATTTTTGGCTTTACTCAGGTTCAGGCACTTTGGTTAAGGAACACAAACTGGATTATACAATGTATATATAAGTCACGTTTAAAATAGTTATTTCTAATAGATTAAAATGCTAGGAAAATATTTTTTACCTGATTCCAATCTCATTTCAAACCATAACCAATTTTTAAAGATATTTTAAATCAAATTTATTTATTTATTTTACATCCTGATGGCAGTTTCCCCTCCTTCATTTCCTCCCCTTTTTCTCTCCCAATCCACTCCTCCTCTGTCTCTGTTCAGAAAGGGGAAGGTCTACCATGGGTGTAAACAAAGCATGGCTTATCAAGTGGAGGTAGGTATTAAGGCTGAGCAAGGGAACCCAGTATGGGGACAGATCCCAAATGTCAGGCAAAGCATTAGGGATAGCCCTGTTTGCATAGCTAGGAATCCCACAGTTAGCTCAAGCTACACAACTGTCACATGTATGTAGAGAGCCCAGGATGGTCCCATGGGGCTCCTTAACTGTTGTTCAGACTCTGTGAGCTCCTATGAGACCAGGTTAGTAGTTTCTGAAGATGACCTTGCAATGACCTTGACCTGCCACCCACTAGTTCCTGCCATCCTTCCTTCTTCTCTTCAAGGAGATTCCCCCAGCTCAGCCTAGTCCTTGGCTGTGACTTTCCATCAGTTACTGGATGAAGGCTCACTGATGATAATTTGGGTAGTCACCAATAAGTTCAGGCTACCTATCCACGATTGCTAGTATTCTTAGCTGGAGTTATCCTTGTATATTTTTCTAAGTTTTCCCTGCATCATGTTTCCATCTGACTCCCAAACGTCCCCCACTTATCAAGAAATCTTTCAGTACTCCCTCCCTTCATTCTGCTAATTCAATCCCTCATGTTCCCATGCCCTTTCCCCAGGGATATTCTTGTTCCCCTTTGGGCCCTCCATGTTACCTAGCCTCTCTGGGGTTATGGATTGTAACAAGGTCATCCTTTGCTTTGTAGCTAATATCCACTTATTAGTGAGCAGTGTGAAGGACGATCCTAATAATAATAATTCTTAATAATGAAAATCTGGAGTCAAATAACAGGGTAAAAGCTGAAAGATCAGAGAAGCAAAGGTGCACACACTCCTCTTACCTCTCTACCTCCTCAGACCAGAAGGGTGGGGAACCTCTCTTCTCTCTTCCTTATTATTCCCTGTCTGTCTGTACAAACTTCTAAACCTTTGTGTTAACTAGTAGTTAGTTCTGCCCTCTTATCTCCAGGAAAGCTTTATTAATCAGAACACAAACAAAATATCACAACACCATTGGTTGTGATAACATCACATTTTTTAAGTAGCAATATAACATTTTCAAATGATAATTTGACAAAAAGGGTAGCACAGTATTTTCACTATGATTAACTTTTGGTATATAAAAGAAAACTAATATGAGTGTTAAAAGAAAACAAATATGAGTGTTAAGTATCTTGATGCATAAAATTTAGTTGGGAAGAGTTAGATTCGTGGTCAAGGGTAAAATCTCCAGCTCTGTTATTCACATATAGTTATTGAACTTTCCAGCCCTTATTACTAACATATAATAAAATTGTAAAACTTAATTTGTAAGTAGTGAAAGAAAAATTTGACTAAAGCAATGCCCAGCATAAGTGGAATAATAAGATGCAGATGAAATTAAGCAATAACAGCAACAACAAAAAGATACTGTTGAAAACAAGTAATTGCAGGACACTCATCATTTCCTCCCTAGAACCTATGTTTCTTAAATGTTCTTATCACAGTGTACTTAGCACTAGATGAGACTTTATTAAAATACTCAATCTTGTCCTCAAGTCAACCGTGTGACTACAAAGAAAACCCTGAAGAAGTCACTGATATTCACCAACAAAATGCCAACCTATCTGAATACGTAACACTTATTAGATGTTGCCCTCACTCTCCTTGTTAGACTATTCTATTACCTGGAATCTCTTATGGTTAATCTCTGGAAACATGGGCTGAAAAGAAAGGGCTCAACAGAATTGTTGTTGATCCCATTGTTCTTACTATGCTTCTTCAGTGACAGACAATAACAGTGGGCTTCCACAGTTATCCAGAGCTTAACTAAGAAAAGACCTAAGGTAAGAAGGAAGTAACTCCTCACTGGTCCCTCTGTCTTCCTTCATTCTCTTCATTAATCAAGTTAGTCTGATAGCGCCTTGCTCTGGTTCTGTTCAACCACTATTAGTGAACTGGCCTCACTGTGATCTGATGTTGTGACATCAACAAATGATTTTGCGTGCAGACTTTTCACTTACCTAGCTTGCTCTTGTTTCAGTCTGTAAATTTGTAATTCTGTTCTCTCTGGTTCTTTTTCTTACCACTAAGAACAGCTTTCACTTTTTGGACTGATATTCTGTTTGCTATTTAATTTGAAATTTAATTTTTCTCAAGGTTCCATGGAAGACTCTCACCTTTCCTCTTGTCCTAAGTCTCACTAGATTAGTCTACTCCCCCACTGTCAATCATCAGTCATTGCAGCAGTCCCTCAGGTAGTTTATTACAGACTTCATTTTCCACCTACTTGTTTGAATTGTACATTTTTTTCTGTGTCACCTTTTTCCATAGGCATCTAAAATTAAGTATATCTAAGTGGAATGATTTAATTCACACTTGAAGTTCCTCCTAATTAATTTTTCTCATGCTTTCATCAGATTTCTATACTTGGAAACTTCAGATGCTCTTCAAATCTTTTATCTATGTTGCTTCTTATTCACCCTGCCTAAAGGATTGCTGCCAATACTGCCTTCCTAAATTGAGGTCTCTCTAATTATCCCCTCTACCTATCTCTTCATGTTTTCCCCAATTTTTCCCTTCCCCTACTGCTTCATTCTCCCTACTATCAACTAAAATGATCTCCAAAAATAGAAATAAAATGTATTTGGTATTACTGGTGTATATTATGTGTGAGTTCATTTTTAGTGTAAGCATTTGTGAAAGTGGGTATGTGTGCCCATGCTTGCATGTAGAGGAAAGAGGAGGGCTCTGACCACTGCTCTCAAGTGCTGGGTTTTATAATTGTGCAATGGTGTGCTTGGCTTTTCAGGTGGGTATTGAAGATCATAGCGCAAGGCTGAATACTTGTTCAGCTTGTACTTCTTGGACAGTCTGTCTAACAATTGTGTTCAGTGTATTGAATAGAAATCTCTGTCTTCATTGCATAGTTTATGAAGTAGGCTTTTTCCTGTAGCACACCAGCACATGCAGGCACAGTCTGCACAGCTCCTGTCAAGGTTGTCCACACAGCCTCTTTGTGCCTTCAGATAGCCCCCATTTATTATTCCTACCTCCTTTTGCATGTTTAATAATGCTTGTTTGTCTTATCAACTACATTAATACACATTTATCACAGAATATTAAGTACAAATTTTTATTGTTTTGTCATCTGTTATGTCTCTGTTGCCAACGTTTCATTTAAGCTCTCTTCATTCCCTCTGCCACCAACCATATTAAGAAACATCCTTCTAATCAACAAATCCAGTCAACAAAATGTAATGATTATCTTTCATAAGTACTCAACATGATTTTATTTTCTGAGCATCTTTCTTCTTAATCATCTTTATCCCTGTAGTTTTTGTTTGATGACCCTTTTTGCTCTCTACATACAGTTCCTTTTATTTCTAAGGTGTTTCGTTTCTCCATCAACCTTTGAAAAATGATGGAACTATTTATTATCCCTTTCTGCTTCCTTCCCAATTCACACACTGTCTCCAGATAAAGTCCTTATACCTCTGGGTTCATTCATCATCTTTCATCTCTGGCTATCAGAAAGGGACCTGCAGCTTTCTTTTATTTGTTTTCATTTTGGTTTTAATTCTGTTATCAACTTATATCTGGGAAAGTAATTGTTTATTTGACATTTCTATTTAATAATCTCATACGTATTTCAAGTTCAGTATGTTCCATAAATTGACTCTTTTGCCTAATTGACTGAAATGTTGATAATACAATAAAAGACTATGCACCATATCAAAGCAGAAACCTGTCTACTATCTTAAATTATTCTCACACACTCTTCAGCAACATCAGCACAGAAAATGTCTTGCAAAGATCTGAGCGCTGCATCTTTTGTCTTTCTACTCAAACCTTATCCTTCTCTCATCTGTATCAATAGCAGTGCTCTCACTCCTGTTTGTTCTTTGACAGCCAAAAGAGTAAGCAAGAAGATAAATGAGATATAAACAATAATTTCTATTAGGCTGTTAAAATTTTATTCCAACCTATTTGTTTACATAATTTCAAATTGTAAAGAAATGTACATATGTAAATATGACCCAACACTCTAATGGAGAAAGAACTGAAAGATTCTTCTGTTGAAAAAGAGAAACAGCAAAAAAGATTAAAATATATTATTTACTTTCTATTTATAACTTTCTTCTATATAGAAAATAAAAGTTTGGCTTAGAATAAGTTAATGCCCTCTATTCAGCTCAGGATGAAAAGAGTGGAGCAGCATGGTGAGTCATCACTAATCCTGTGTATCCTTCAACAGATCAATGGAACTACTTTCTATAGAGGGGATCCTAAGAAGTACTATTAAGATGCTCTGTTAGAAGACTAGTACAATGGATCTTGAGGCCTTACTCCTGGCCACAATATATGAGAATTACAAAATCCTGCTATCATTGTATTTAACATAATTAGAATATCATTACACAGCCTTATAATGAGACTATTAGCGTCACACAAGAAGAAACACAAGAGCTTCCTCTCCCCTAGTTCACAGTGTCTCAAGGAGATGGTCACATACATGCCAACCAGGAGTGAGCTCATGAAGGATAGAATTATCCTGCTCCCTGACCTTAGTCCCCCCAGCATCTAGGAATTTTGAGAAAATACATTTTAAAGATACAAACTTCTCAAATATTTGTTTATTATTATGGAATCCTGCAATAAGACAATGGTTTTGACATTATAGACTTTGCTAATAGCCTATGCTGATTTTATCTCTTTGTGAATCCTGTGAAAAAAACTAATCAGTTAACAGTGGCTCATATCTGTCATTCTTTCATGCCCATCAAAATTCAACATGGAACATTAACTTTTCAGATGCCGGTGATGTTATAGGATCTTTTCCCACTATTTATTTATTTAACCAACCGATTTATTTATTTTATTTATTTATAGTGTGTGTGGGTGGTGTGGGTGTCTGTATCATGGTGCACTTGTTGAGGACAACTTGGGGTTGATTAGGAAACATCTTCCATCATGTGTTTCACAAAGATTAGACTGAGGGAACCAGGCTTGGTATTAAATTTTTTTACCACTGAGTTATCTGATATGTACGGCATTTAATACTATTATACTGATCCATTGGTCCAAATTAGCTTTATTTTCCTGAAATACAGCAATCCAATAGTTATTTACCTTATTGAACTTCAATGACTGTATCAAATAGCATTCAGGGAGAATTGGGTTAAATCTCTAACAGCAAAAAACAAGAAAATAAAACAAATTATGTGAAGTAAAAAAATAAATTAAGAATATATAGATAAATAAAAGTTCTAGATTAGACATTGATTCAACTACTCCATGCCATCAAGGTCAGTATTTCATTGAAATATCACTGGGTGCAAAATGGTGACTACTCTGACAGCTGTGTCAATATTTAGACAACAAGAATGAAAGACAATGTCTGCTTCCTATGTCCCTTTCCTTAGGAAAACAAGATCTCCTATAACTATCCATTACAAACTGGATCTTACAGACCATTTGTCAAAATGATCTGCTAGACGTGTGTGGTGTGAGAAGATTGCAGAAACAGGCTTGCCAGCCCTTCAGTGAGGTCAGGATCTGGAGAGTGTTAGCAGAGAGATTGTCAGTTAATAAATCATGTCTGCTGCTCTAAATATTGACCAATTGATCCAGAATTTAAATATTTTCTTTAACACAGAAGCTACTTGAATTTTAAAAATGCCTTAATTATCAGACACAAGATTTAAACTTTTATTTCATGGAAATTCTTTCAATCTGAAATGGCTTTTACAGTTGGAGGTCAAGTTACAGTGCCTGATTTTCTCAATAACTTTAAAAAAAAATGAAGAAGTTATCTTTAAAACTGCATGCCACAATTTTGGGGCTTTAAATATTTTTTATTTATTTTAATTATTTTTTCTTTTGTTGAAAATAAATTGTTTTCATATAATATATCTTAATTACAGTTTCCCCTCCTTCTAAACCTGATTGCTTTCAATTTCTGGCTATTATGAATAGAGTAACAATGAACAAGGTTGAGCAAGCGTCTCTGTGGAAGGATGAAGCATCCTTTAAAAATATGCCCAAGAGTGTTATACCAGAATCATGGGGTAGATAGATTCCCAGCTTCCTGAGGAAGAGGCATATTGATTTCCATAGTCACTGTACATGTTTGTTCTCCTACCAGCAATAGACAAGTGTTTCAATTACTCAACATCTTCACCAGCTTGAACTGTCAGTTGTATAACTGATCTTTGCTATTCTGATACGTGTAAGATTAAATCTCAAATTAGTTTTACTGTGCATTTTTCTAGTGGAAAACAGTGTTAAACATTTAAGTGTTTCTCAAGCATCTGAGTTTCCTATCTTAGAAAATCCGTTTAGGTCTGTACCCCACTTTCTAATTGGGTAATTTGTTTTCTTGATATCCAGTTTTTTGGGTTCTTCATATATTTTTGCCATTAGCCCTGTATCAGACATATAGTTGGTAAAAATCCTTTTCAATTCTGTAGGCTGTCACTTTGCCTGATTGACAGTGTCTTTTGCCTTACAGAGCTTTTCGGTTTCATGAGATCCCATTTATTAACTGCAGATCTTACTGGCTGCTTTATCAGCATTCTCTTCAGAAAGTTATCTCCTGTGCCGATGACTTCAAGGTTATTCCCTACTTTTTCTCTCAGGTTCATTGTATCTGTTTTTATGTTGAGATCTTTGATGTATTTAGAGTTGAATTTTATGCAGGGTGATAAGTATGGATCTCTTTGGCGTTTTCTACATGCAGCCGTCCAATTTTACCAGAAGGATTTGTTGAAGAGTCTGTGATTTTTTTCAGTGTGTATTTGTGGCTTCCTTATCAAAAATCAGGTGTCTATAAGTACAGGTATTTTTGAATGTTTTCAATTTAATTTTTTTAATAAAATAGTGTAACATGAAGGGCCAGGCCTGCTTGTTGTTGGTGGTGGGGGGCAATCTGTAACATGGGAGGGACGGGGGGGGGTGGGGGGTGGGGTGGGGGTGGGGGTGCGCTGGTTTGTCCTGCCCCATGCCCCCAGCTGTTTAGCCCCAAAGAAAATCACACATAGGTCTCCATAAATTATAAGCTGATTGGCCCATTAGCTCTAGCCTCTCACTGGCTAACTCTCACATCTTGATTGACCCATTTTTCTGATCTATGTTAGCCATGCGGCTCAGTACCTTTTTTCAGTGGGGCAGATCACATCCTGCTACTTTGGTGTTCTGGGCAGGAGTGGGAGGAATCAATTTCCTCCTTCCCAGAATTCTCCTGTTCTCATTATATCATTTTTACTTCCTCTCTGGTTTTCCCGCCTAGATTTCCTACCTGGCCAATCAGCATTTATTTATAACAAGACTGACAGAATACAGACAATTCTCCCACACCAGACAAGTCTGTTTTTGTAACAAAGTCGTGCTTTTTTTTTTTTTATTACTATAGCTTTGTAGTTAGTAGTCCTCGAAATCAAGTATGGTGATACTTCCATCACTTATTTTATTGTTCAGGACTTTCATTTTTGTTTCTGTGGTTTTGCTAACATGGGTTTTTGTTTCCACAGAAGCTGAACATTGTTTTTTAAGATCTGTGAAAAGCTGTGTTGGAACTTGTTGGGGATTGCATTGTATCTGTAGATTGCTTTTGGAAGGATGGCCACTTTTAATGTATTAATCCTGATGGTCCTTAAGCATGAAAGATATTTCCACCTTCTGATATCTTCTTCAATTTTTCTTCAATGTCATAATATTTTCATCAGACAATTTCTTACTAGTTTGGTTAGAGTTACTCCAAGATAGTCTATATTTTTTGAAGATGTTGTGAAAAAAGTGCTCTTTTCCTGATATATTTCTCAGTTCAAGGTCATTTGTATATAGGAAGGCTACCATTTTTATGAGTCAATTTGATATCCTACCATTTTGCTGAAAGTTTTATCAGCTGTAAGAGTTATCTGGAGAGATTATAAGGGTCACTTTTATATATATATTCAAATCATCTTCAAATAAAGACATTTTGACTTCTTTTCAAATTTATATCCCCTTGATCTCCTACAGTGGTGTTATTGCTCTTGCTAAGACTTAAGTATTATATTGAATAGATATAGAGAAATTGGATCACCTGGTATTGAACCTGATTTTAGCTGCATTGCTTTGAGTTTCTTTTCATTTAAAAGGACTTTGGCTATGGGTTTGTTGTAAACTGATTTTCATTAGAGTGCGGTATAACCTGGTGTCTCTAATCCCTTAAGGACTTTATCACGAATGGGTGTTGGATTTTGTCAAGAGTTTTTTCTGTGTCTAATAAGATGATTGTGTGGTTTTGTCTTTTAGTTTGCTTTATGGTGCACTACATTTATTGATATATGGGTGTTGAACTACCTCTGTATTTCTGAGATCAAGGCTATTTTATCATAGTGGAAGATATTTTGGATGTGCTCTGGAATTCAGTTTGCAAGTTTGTTCTATTGAGAATTTTTACATACATGCTCACATAAAGAAAATGAGCTGTAATTCTCTTTCTATGTTGGGTCATTCAATGGCTTAGGTACCTAAGTAAAACTGACTTCATAAAATGAATTAGTCAGTGCTCCTTCTGTTTCTATGTTGTAGAATAATTTAATGAGTACTGACAAGAATTATTTGAAATTCTGGTATAATTGTCTGCTAAAACCATCTGCCCATTGGCTTGTAGTTGGCAGAATTTTAATTACTACTTCTATTTTACTAGGGGATATAGGTCTGTTTAAATTGGTTAATTGATCTTGAATTAATTTTGATAAGTGATATTTATTGAGAAAATTATCAATTTATTTTAGAATTTCCAACTTGAAGGGGTACAGCTTTCTAAAGTATGTCCTTTTGACTCTCTGGGTTTCCTTTGTGTGAGTTGTTTTGAGCCTCATTTCATCTTGATTTTTTTTAATGTGGGTCTTCTCTTTATCTTTTAATTAATTTGGCTAAGGTTTTATTAATCTGATTAATTATTTCAAAGAACCAATTCTTAGTTCTTTGTCTAATTGATTATTTGAATTTTGTTGATGTTTCTTTTTTTTCTTCTTCAGCCCTGAATTAAATTATCTCCTACTGTGTATTGCTTTTGGGTGTGAAAGCTATTGGCGTGAGATTTCCCCATTTTTTCATGCTACCCCTTTTTCTGTGATATTGCATCCTAGAACTGTTTTCATTGTGTCATGTAAGCTTGGGTATGTTGTGTGTCCATATTCATTCAATTCCAGGATGTCTTTAATTGCTTTCTAAACTTCTGTCTTAACCTATCTTTTCATTCAATAATGAGTTGTTTAGTTGCTATTGTTTATAACCTTTCTGCTGCATTTGCTATTGTTAATATCCAGCTGTAATCTGTGCTCATCAGATTGGATGCAGAGGGTTATTTTAATTTGCTAATATTTATTGAGATTAGATTTCTACCAAATATGTGGTCAGTTTTGGGAAAAGCTCCATGTGGGGCTAGCAAGAAGGTATATTCTTTTGTTTTTAGGTAAAATATTCTGTAAATAAATATCTGTTAGGTCCATTTGATTTCTGATATCAGTTACCTCTAGCATTCCTCTGTTAAGTTTTTGTTTGGATGCCCTGCCTAAAGGAAAAAGTTAGATACTAAGGTTTCCCACTATTCGTGTGTGAGGGTCAATATGTGGTTTAAGTTGTAGAAGTATTTTTTTATGAACCTGAGTGCCCTTTTGTTGCATACATTTAAAAATTTGTATTGCCCTCTTGGTGAGTTTTTCTTTTGATTAATATGTAGTGTCTTTATCTCTTCTGATTAGTTTTTGTTTTAAGTTTATTTCATCTGATATTAAAATGGCTACAGCATCTTGCTTCTTAGGTTTATTTTCTTTTAATATAATTTCTATAATTTCACCCTGAGGTGATGTCTGTCTTTGAAGTTAAAATAAGTTTGTTGGGTGTAGCAGAAGGATGAATATTGTTTTCAGATAAATTTTTCAGTCCGTGTCTTTTTACTAAGGAATTGAGACCGCTGATATCGACAGTTGCTAATGGTTAGTGTTTGTTAATTAATGTTATTTTGCTGTTTTTTCTGTGCCCCTTTCCCCATGTGTGTATGTTTCTCTCTTCATTTGCTGGTATGGGATTATTTACTTGCTGTATTTCCTTCGATGTGGATAACCTCTTTAGTTTGAAGTTTTCCTTCTAGCATTTTCTGTAGAGCTGTATTTATAGCTAGATATTGATGAAATTTGGTTTTACCATGGAATGTCTTTTTTATCCACCTATTATGATTAAAATATTGCTGGCCATAGTAGCTTTGTCTGTCACCTGAGGCTTCTGTGTTTGTTGAACACTGGCTCTGCATGTTTTAGAGTCACCATTGAGAAGCCAGGTGTTATTATAATAAATCTGTTTTTATATGTTACCTGGTCTTTTTCCTTTACACCTCTTAATACTCTTTCTTTGTTCTGTACATTTAGTATTTTGATTAATATGTGCTTTGTTTTCTGGACCAATCTTTCTGGTGTTCCATATCCTTTTTGTAATTTGATAGTCATGACTTTCTTTAGGTTAGGGAAATTTTCTTCTGTGATTTTGTTAAAAATGTTTTCTGTGCCTTTGAACTAGGTTTCTTCTCCTTCTATTCCCATATTATTAATGATGTCCCATACTTTTTAAAAATTTTGTTCATGAACATTTTAGATTAAACATCCATTCATCCATCACTGGACTTCTTATCTAGAGCTTGTTGTTAATAAGGAAAGATTTTCTCAGTGAAATGAGGTTAAGAGGAGAAAAATATGGAAAATGAAAACAAAAACTGGCTTCCCTCATTTAAGCAATAAGACTAAAGAAAAGACTAAATCCCTAGAAACAAAAAGGGGGAGGGATTCTAGAAAGCCAAGAAAGAAATGAGAAATGCTTTCAGTTATGATATTGAACAGAGGACTTATAAGGAAAAAGAAGTAATTTTACTTAAGATACATATGAGATATCAAAGGCAAAAGAGCAGAAGAAAAACAGCATTTTTCTCTAGCAATGATATTGGCATGTTTTACTTTAAAAGAATGTGCCTACATGAATAGTTGCATGGTCATGGTGCTTAGAATGAGAGCTTCAAATGTACTTGGATACTTGGTCCCCAGTAGGTGTAACTGTTTGGAAAGGATTAGGATGTGTGTCGTTAGAAAAGATGGGGGTATAAAAGGCTCCCACCATCCACACTGCACTCTCTTCTTCCTTTATGGCTCCTTTTGTGAGCACTTAGCTGCTGCTCCATCTGCCTACCACTTGCTACCTGCTACTTCAGCTTTACTATTATGGACGCTAACCCTCTGGAATCATAAGACTAAAATTAAATTCCCCACAAGTTGCCTTGGCCATGATATCTTATCCATAGCTCCAGAAAAGTAACAAATACAGCGGATGAAATGTCTGTAAAAGTATCAGTGAGAAAGAAAGCAATACCATGCAAGATGACAGAGCTAATCCATTTGAGGGAAGGGAGAGCTTTATCTTTAGACAGCACAGGCTTCTGTCTGTTCATCATGCTTTCCCCATCCTTCAATGTTTAGTCATAGCTGTGCATTCAGTGTTGATGTTTTCCTGCCTCTAAGAACATTGTCTCTGTATGCATCTTCACAGTTTTACTAAAGGCACTCAGAATGTGGTACATCACATACTCGAGATGATTATAATTGTTCACAAACATTATATGTGATTGATGGATAAGAAACTGTTCAAATTAGAAATATTGTGGAATCTTTAAATAATTGTCTGAGTACTTGGAGTTTATGCTTGATCTTTGAGTCATGGAATATCACCAGTCACTGTGTTCTTCTATCCATAGACTTCAAGATCTTTCTTGAGGATCTATGATAGCGGATTTTGTGACAAAGGCTGGAAGATGAAAGTTACTCAGTTTTCCCAGTCATTTCTGTGAAATGTTGAGAACCTCTGAAGTAATTTTTAGAAATCTCTTCTCAGTAGTACTCTGTTGTGTACATGTACCACATTTTCTTTATTCATTCTTTGGTTGAGGGGAATCTAGGTTGTTTCCAGTTTCTAGATATTACAAATAATGCTGCTATGAACATAGCTGAACAAATGCCTTTGTAGTATAATTGAGCATCTTTTGAGTATATGCCCAAGAGTAGAATTGCTGAATCCTGAGGTATATTGAGTCCCAATTTTCTGAGAAACTACCCTATTAATTTCCAAAGTGGTTGTACAAGTTTGCATTTTCACCAGCAATGAATGAGTGTTCCCCTTACTCCACATCCTTTCCAGCATAAGCTATCATTGGTGTTTTTCATCTTAGCCATTCTTATATGTGTAAGACGGTATCTCAGAGTTATTTTTATTTGCATTTCCCTGATGGCTAAAAATGTTGGACATTTCCTTAAGTATCTTTGGCCATTTGAGATTCTTCTGTTGAGAATTCTGTTTAGTTCTATACTCCATTTTTAATTGGGATATTTAGAATTTTAATGTCCAATTTCTTGAGTTGTTTATATATTTTTGAGAATAGTCCTTTGTCTAATTGTGGTTGGTGAAGATCTTTTCCCATTCAGTGGGCTGCCTTTTTGTCTTATTGAGTGTGTCCTTTGCTTTTCAGAAGCAACTCAGTTTCAGGAGGTCCTATTTATTTATTGTTGCAAACTCTGCTGTAAAAAACAATGACATCTTGAATTTTGCATGCAAATGGATGGAAATAGAAAACACTGTCCTGAGAGAGGTAGCCCAGAACCCAAAAGATTAATATGTTATGTACTCACACATAAGTGGATACTAGCTATAAACAAAGGATATTGAACCTATAATTCATAATCTTAGAGAAGCTAAGTAATAAGGTGAACCCTAAGAAAAGCATATATAGATCCACCTGGAAAGTCAAAACAGACAAGATCGCCTCACAGAATTGGGAGCATGTGGTGGGGGGGAAGAAGGGAGGGTGGAAGGTAAGGGGGGGAGAAGTGGAGGGTTGGGGAGAACTTGAGGAAATGGGATATTTGAGAAGGAGAAAGGACAGAGATGAGAGCAAGGCAAGAGATACCTTGATTGAGGGATCCATTATAGGGTTAGCAAGAAACTTTGTCTAGAGAAAATCCCAGGAATCTACAAGGATGACCCCAGCTAAGGCCCTAAGCAATAGAGAAGAGGAAACGTGATCTTGACTTGGCCTGTAGTCAGACTGATGAATATCTTAAGTATCACCATAGAACCTTCACCTAGCAACTGATGGAAATGGAGGAGGCAGATACCCACATTGAAGCACTGGACTGAGCTCCCGAAGTTCAGCTGAAGAGTGGGAGAAATATGACCAAAGAAGTGAAGACCATGATGGGTTCACTTACTGAAACAGTTTACCTGCTGGAGCTCACAAACTCCAGCAGGACTGGTAAGGAACAAGCATAGGACCAAATTAGTCCCTCTGATTGTGGTTAACCTTTGCATGGCTAGGGCAGACTAAGGAGCCACTGGCAGTAGCACCAGAATTTATCCCCACTGCATGCACTAGCTTTTTGGGAACCTATTCTCTTTGGATGGATACCTTGCTCAGTCTAGATATAGTAGGAAGGGCCTTGAACCTTCCCTAAAGCAATGTGCCTTAACCTCTTTGAGGATTGGATGGCGGTGGGGTGGGAGGGTATGTGGAGAGAATGGAAAGAGAGGAGGGAGTGGGAACTTGAGTTGGTATGTATAATGAAAAAAAAATAGTTGGTTTTCATTTAAAAAATAAATAAATCTTTACTCAGTTTATACTTTTGAATAAAGCAAAATATTTTGAAGATAATCACATGAGAAATTTGAAATAAGATTCTTCCTTTTCAATTCATTGATTCTATATGTGAAATGGTACCAACCATTTAAGACAAATGCAAAAGAGCTTATAAAATAACATCTTTTATAAATGATGGATCTGATATAAATAATAGAACAAGAGTCAAATATGTTTCAGTTTCAAAAACTGAATATTATTGCTGAAATATATTCATTTTTGAAAATGTACACTTAAGATGTTGAAGAACTGAAGAATATTTGGTAAGATTTTATGCTACTTCATCATGTCATATTTTAATACTAAACTTGAGTGGCCATATTCTCAGGTTCAATGATCTATCTACTCTCAAAACATGCATTTGTTGTTTTAAAAAGAATCACTGGAGAGTAATGCTTGTTACATGGATTTGGTAGCATCTGTTGTATCACTCACTATTTAAAAATTGAGAGTTAAACACTGGCTCATTTCTTAATCCAACAAAAAGGAATGTATCTGTGACTTTGATTTTATAATGAAAAAATCTGTTTCTTGTAATTGGTTTAAATCCATTATGTGCTAAAAAGAATAAAAGACAAAAGAAAATAATGCAAATTCTGAAAGCATTATTAATACCTATAATAATGACAGGTAAGAGCTTTTTACCAGTGTGCTTTAGCAAAATGTATTGCTATCATAATGACATTCTCTAAATGTCTAGTATCTTTGTTTATATATGCCTCATGTGGCTTGAAGATTTAGCTCAAGTTTCACACCCAGCTCTTTGGCTTTTGCATTGACATGTTTGGTACAAATTCTGTTAAAGTAACATTTCTGTTCTGTGGCACACAAACAGAAGTCATGGGGAAAGTGTAAAATATAGTAGGAAAAACAAATATTATGATTCTCATTTGCTTCTTTTTTATTGTTGCATGCAAGCGAAAAGAAATAAGATACTGTTAGGAACAATGCACAATACAGGAATATAATCATTTCTTTCTCTAGTTCTTTTTTACTGTTCTTGTATAATTTTGTACACTTATTCTATAACTATGATATGATATCCTACAAAGCTCTTTTAATTTTTTTATTTTTGTTTTTTATTATTTATTTATTTGTTTGTTTGTTTATTTATTTTAGATATGGTTTCTCTAGGTAGCTTTGAAGCCTGTCCTGGAACTCATTCTATAGACCAGAATGGACATGAACTCACAGAGATCTGCTGCTTCTGCTTCCCTAGTGCTGGGATTAAAGGTGTGCACCACCACTACCAAGATTTTTTTTTAATTTTTAATTTTTACAATACATTCCAACCACAGCTTATCCTCCATCCACTCTTCCTATCTCCCTCCCCACTCCAGCCTCCCGTTGTCCAAGCCCAGATCCACACCCTTTGTTTCATCTTTAGAAAAGATCAGGTCTCCGAGTGATGATAATCAGACGGAACAAAACAAGATACAGGAAAACAAGGCAAAAGCTCTCATATGGAGGCTGGGGAAGGCAATCCAAAAGGATGAAAAAGAATTTCAAAAGCACACGAAAGAGTCAGAGACACACCCATTCCCACTGTTAGGAGTCTTAGAAGAACACCAACCTAATAGCCATAACATACATGCAAAAGACCATGTGCAGACACATGCAGGCCCCATGCTTGTTCTTTTAGTCTCTGCCCACATGAACCTTGCTTAGTATTGTCAGTGGGCCTTGTTTACCTGGTGTCCTCTATCCCCACTGACTCCTCCAATCTTTCCTCTCTCTCTTCCTTGGGGTTTCCATAGCTGAGCTTCAAGGTAAAGAACCCATGGAGACCTCCAATTTAGACTCTTTCTCTTCACACTGCCTGGCTGTGGATCTCTGCACCTGCTCCTATCAGCTGCTAGAAGATGCTTCTCTGATGCCAATTGGACAAGACACTGTCCTATGAGTATAGTAGAATATATTAAGAATCATTAAATTATTTTTTCATTACTTTATTTTACTTTATTGCCAGTTGTGTTAGGTTTCACCCTAAGTGTTTAGACTATCCAGTCTTCAGTGCTTGGCCTTCCAGGAAGTATAGAGAATGGGCTCCATCTAGTGGCTTGGGCTTCAAGTTAAATCAAACATTGGTTGGCCACACCCACATGTTCTGTGCCACCATTGCCCTAGCACGTTTCATAGGAATACAGATCACTGATATGTTAAAAACCAGCGACCATAAAGTTCTCATCTACATCCAGTCGCTGTTGAGGGAAAAGAACAACACAGTTGTATGGAGGGCTGTAATATGAACAAGTTAGTTATTAATAAACCAAGACACAGACAAGCATATGTTATGTAAGTTACAGTTTCTTAGAATTCAAGATAATTTTGAGAAAGAAAATTGCAAATAAAAATAGAGAAGAAAATAAAGATATAATAAGTAGAGCTTCAGAACGAAACACTGAAATCTAAACATTAAGTTCATAGACTGCAGCTCTAGAATGGAGTATGCGAGACAACAAACTACTACTGCTAACTGGAAAATATAATACTCTAAGTTAATATTTTACTTAGACTATAAAATACTCTGAAACAAAACACAGTGCTATATTCTGAAAAGGTAGAAATCCATACCTAGAGATGGAAAGAGATGAGATTAGAGTTATTTGTATCATTTTGGGATCAAAATGGTGAAGAACCAGGCAGTGGCGAAAGGAGGTGGGTGATGTTTCTTGACAGTGCATGGTGCTTCAGTAACTACCTGCTGCTGCTAGTTTTTCCAGTCAGACACAAGAAGTTCAATGAGATAAGAGCTTCAATCTTTGACCTCCAAAATGCATTTGAAATGTCTAAGCAAACAATGTCTAAAGTCAAGAGGTGCAATCCTTATTTCACTTCTTGGTGAAGGGTTTGAATGCAACAATAATGAGAAAATTTTAATCAAAGATGTATCAAATAAAATAGTAAAACATTGAACTTTGCATCTATAGTGAATATTCAGGAAATATATAATGTTTAAATAAGAAAGGTTAGAATATATAAAACAATATTTAAAAACTGTTTATAAGGACTATTAAAGTATGATGACTGGTGGTGTGAAGTGAAAAGAGATGAACACTGGAGAAACACAAATAATAACAAGAATGAAGCAATAAAACAATGTAAAGATGATGCCTTTCAAATCCTGTAGCTGTCTCTTCACTAGATAAGTATCTCCTTTTGTTTCCCAGAGGCATTTTAATTTCCTGAGTTCCCATTCATTATTTATTTGCCCTACTTGCTGAGAAACCAGGTTCATATTTCAATATTGTTATGTATGCTTACATTTTTAGTTGATATTTGTGCAGAGTAAGAGATAAGGATACAGTTCCATTCTTCCACATGTAGATATTCAATTTCCCTAGCATCCCCTGTTGAAGACTATGATTTTTTCCCTCTGAATATTTTTTTCTGCTTGTTTGCTTGCTTGCTTTTGCCTCTTTTTTTTTTTTAACAAATTTGGTTCTGTAATTGCATAAACTTGTATCTGGGTCTCTATTACATTTTGTTCATTTACAAGCCAATTTCTATGCTTGTACTCAGAAAAGAGCCACACTTGTATTAAAATTTCTGTGAAGTTGATTAATTAAAAATTTGAGCTATAATTAGCCCCTCCCAAGTAGCCATTCATTATCTATCTTTATCTACATAACATCACTCTGGTGGTCATATTAAAGATTTACAATGTATTAATTAATAAACTACTTGCTTCTACAAACCCCAAAACTAAGAGTGTAATGATATCATCTCAAACCAACATCAGATAATTCACTGCTTTGTTGTAACTCACATATCTCATGATTCAATCAACAAATTTGTTTTGCGCTGTGATCTATATCTTTATTTTGTAGTGTAACTGAGGCAGACAAGTGTAGAGGAGTGTTTAGCCAATCAAGATTTCACTTGTTTTATGTATACAGAGCACCCTAATAATAGTTCATTTAGAAGTCTAAATTCTTTATCTGAACATTTACACACACACACACACATTTTAAAAAAATGCCCCTCAGTTACACCTAGGACACAAGTCTACATTCAACTACACATACAGCCTACTATGAACAATAGAATGTATTTCTCTTCTGCTTGACAATTATCAAAGTCGGGCAATTTCTATTGAAACATATTCCAATAGAGCTGGATATGGAAGAGAAGGAGGGTAATCTGCCTAAACTATTTTTGAATGAATGCTCAATAAGACAAGTTGTGTACTTTATGCTAATTCTTAGCTATTTCTTTTTATTCTGTGTAGGCTCGATTTATGTCAACTTGACAAAAACTAGAATCATCTGAGAGGAGGAAAATTCCATTGAGAAACCATTTTCAACAGATCAGACTGTAGAAAGAACTTTAATGCATTTTGTTAATTAGTTGGCATCTCATTATGGGCAATGTCACTCCTGGGCTGGTTGTTCTGGGTTCTACGAGAAAGCAAGTTGAGAAAGTCAAATGGTGCAAGCCAAGAAGCAACACTTCGGCATGGCCTCTGCATCAACTCCTATCTCATGTCCCACCTGCTTTGAGCCTCTGCCTTGGCTTAAATCTCTCAGTTGACTGTGACTTGAGATAAGCAAGCCAAATAACCCCACCTTTTTTTTTTCTGAAGCTGCTTTAGTCATGGTGTTTCATCAGTACCTCTAAGACAGCATCTTATGCTTACACATAAGAATGAGAACCCAGTATTCACCATAACATGCCTATATGTAATCTGACAGGCATGTGATTAAAATCAGATGCATTATGGGAAGGGAGATGATAGTAGAAAAGATTTACAAACTTTATCAATCAAAAGAGACTGTCACCAAAACTATAGCCCTAATAATCTTGTCCTCTTGAACTTTATAAAAGACTACACAAAATCTGGCCTTTGAGTCCATTCACTAATGTGTCCTGATTTCAATCTTGAAGGTGTTTTCCTTCACAATATGCATCATTAGTTTCCTTTAATAATCTTTCCTTGCTACTTTGCAATCTGTGTGTGCCTCATTTCATTCTTTAATGAGATGCCAAGAACCTTGAAATGTCCATCCCAGAAACTGACCACTTTTAAAGAGTTCTTGAAAAATCAAAAGAAAAGTACAAAACAAAACAAAATTAAGAGCAAAAAGCTTCATAAAATTGTTACCATGTTGCAACATGGTCTTTGAGACAATCTGTCTCTATTTTGGTTAGCATTAATCACTCATATTTAGATGTAGAATAAAGTCACATTTCCTTTCAGACTCAAACTCTATTTTTGTGTCAAAAATCTATAAAGCATATTAAACACAATAGAAAAACCCTCTTTTAAAGTACACATCAGAAAGGATTACAGATTCAGCCAGGTTGTGGTAGTACATCCTTTAATCCCAGCACTCAGGAGGCAGAGGCAGGCAGATCTTGGTGAGTTTGAGGCCAGTCTGGTCTACAAGTGCTAGTTTCAGGACAGGCTCAAAAGCTACAGAGAAACTTTATCTCAAAAACCAAAAAAAAAAAAAAAATCCAATTTTAATTGTAAAGTAAAGTCCTATGCTTTTCTATCTTGAAACTGAAACTTAAAGCAGAAGAACTTATGGAAGTCAATGTTTTTAAAATCAAGCACACATTTCTAAAAGGAAAGTTAATGATATGCATGCTTAAAATAAATGAGTGTAACATGAGCGTGGCCTGCTTGTTGGGGTTTTCTGTCCCACCCAGTACCCCACAGCCAGCAAGCCCCAAAGAAAATCATGCAGAGATCTCTGTAAGTTATAAAACTGATTGGCCCATTAGGTCAGGCTATTTATTAGCTCTTGTAGCTTATATTAACCCATTATTATTATCTATTTTAGCCATATGGTTCGGTACCTTTTTCAGCTGGCAGATCACATCCTACTTCCTCTATGATCTGCGCAGGACTGGGAGGAATCAACTTCCTCCTTCCCAAAATTTTCCTGTTCTCATTGCATCATTTCTACTTCCTGTCTGGTTTTCCCACCTATACTTCCTGCCTGGCCAATCAGCGTTTATTTAAAACATGATTGACAGAATACAGACAATTCTCCCACACCAAATGAGTAGTATAAAACATGACTGTCGAGTTTATCTTTTGCTCTTGGTAGAATCTGGACATGAGGGCTTGGGATTTGTATAAAATGGATTTTTAAGTTATGAGCACCAGGGTTAATAGCCAAGATATTTCTCATAGTCTTTATCACACACTACCAGCCAGTTAGCTACATAATAATCAAAGTAACAGGTCAATTAAAATAAGAAGAATTATATTTACTGAGTAAACATGCAAAGTTGATTTATCATCAACATTCTGTACTTGAAGAACGGACAGCCAGGTCTTCTCCTAGGTCTTTTCCTACAGAAGTCATCTTACGAAATATATTGCTTTTAGATAAAGTCTTAGAAAATACTGCTGAAAGTATATAGAAAATAAAAAATACATTCAAGAAAACCTTCTAAGTTTCAATAGGAATATCTGAAATCCATTTGGAAGTATTTCCTTTTCCTGCAGCTCAAAGTGACACCTTTAATCTGAGCAGATGTGGCAAAGATAATAGTACTTTCCCCGACCTTATCCCTGTCATATCATTCTACAGTAGTAGGGCTTCCTTGAGATGGGCAGAGCCAGGGTTTCCTTTTTCGACATCTTTAAGTTCATGTGGTGGAAAGTTACCTTCCTCATCTAGAGTCTAGGTGTGGCACAAAAACAGCTGGCATTATTGCCTTCTCACAATAGGAAACATAACATCTGTGATTAAAGAGGCAATTTATGAAGAAGCAATCTCTTCGCACCTGGTACCATGTACACATAACAAGAAAGCAATTCAGAGGAACAAATCGAACCATTCTTCCCACCTCAACTCCAGAGTGATGGAACAGCAATATGCCAACAGAAATGACAGTCAGTAAAACCAGGAGTTTCAAAGATCTTTCTAAAGGAAATAACAGTATGTTAAATGGAGTGAGTAGAGATTCAAACATAAGAAAACTTCAAAAACTAAGAACCTTTTTAAATTTTATTTATTTTTTATAAAACAATCTTTTCTCATTTTACATACAAAACCCAGTACCCACTCCCTCCTCATCTCCTGCTCCTTCACCCTTCCCTCCAACCCTATTCCCATCCACTTCTCATAAAGAATAAGCGTTCATATATGGAGTCAATAAAGTCTAGCACATAACTTTGTGGCAGGACCAAGGTACCCTCCACTATATCTAGACTGAGTAAGATATTTCACCAAAGAGAGTGGGTACCAAAAAGCTAGTACAAACAATAGTGATGAATCCCAATCCCACTGCCAGTGGCCCAAGAATCTGCTCCCACATTCAGAGGGCCTACTTTGTTCTTTTTCTGGTTGCCCCACTGTCAGTCCAGAGTCAGTGAGCTCCCACTGGGTCAGGTCAGCTGTTTCACTGGGTATCCCTTTGCTCACATTATCATTCCATCCTCTCTTTGATGGGACTTTGAGAGCTCAATCCAGTGCTTCACTGTGGATCTCTGTATTTGCTTCCATCAGTTGCTGAATGAAGGTTCTATGATGACAAGTAAGGTAGTCATCAGTCTGATTACAGGGGAAGGCTAGTTCAGGTACACTCTCCACTATTGCTTAGGGTCTTAGCTGGGGTGATTCTTGTGGATTCCTGGGAATTTCTCTTGTGTCATTTTTCTTGCTAGCCTCATAATGGCTCCCTTGATCAAGATATCTCCTTCCTTCATCTCCCTCTCTGTTCTTCCAAACTATCGACCATCCAATTCCCTCAAATTCTCCTCCTCATCCCTTTTCCCCCTTTTTTTCTTCTTCTATGCTTCCTTCTTCTCCCACCCCAAGCACTGAATTTTTTCAGGAGATTTTTGTATATTTCCCCTTCCTAAAGGGAATCTATGTATGTTTCTCTTAGGGTTCTCCTTGTTATCTTAGCTTCTCTTGAGTTATGAACTATAACCTTTGCTTTATGCCTGATATCCACTTATGAGTGAATACATACTGTGTTTGTCTTTCTAGGTCTGTGTTATCTCACTCAGGATAGGTTTTTCTAGCTCTGTACATTTGCCTGAAAATTTCAAGATGCCATTGTTTTTATTTTTTTAAGTGCTGAGTAGTCCTTCGTTGTGGGAATGTATCATATTTTTTTATCCATTCTTCTTTTGGGGGGCATCTATGTTGCTTCCAAGTTCTGATTATTATGAATAATGATGTCAAGAACATAGGTGAAAAATGTCTTTGTAGCATGAATGGGTATCCTTTGGGTATGTGGCCAGTACTGGTATTGCAGCGTCTTGAGGTAGGTTTATTCCCAATTTTCTGAGAAAGCACCATAATGATTTCCAAAGTGGTTGTACAAGCTAGTAATCCCACCAGCAATGGAAGAGTGTTCCCCTTGCTCCACATCCTCTCCAGCATAAGCTATTATTGGTATTTTTGTTCTTAGCCATTCTGAATGTTGTAAGAATAATATCTCAGTATTGTTTTGATTTTCATTTTCCTGATGGGTAAGGTAGCAGTTTTTAAAATGTCTTTTGTCCATTTGAGATCCTTCTCTTGAGAATTCTCTGTTTCAATCTCTTCCCCATTTTTAAATTGGATTATTTGATATTTTAATGTTTAACTTCTTTATTTATATATTTTGGAGATCAGTCCTCTGTCTGTTGTAGGGTTGGTAATAATCTTTCCCATTCAGTTGGTTGCCTTTTTGTCTTATTAACTGTGTCCTTTGCCTTACAGAAGCTTCTCACTTTCAGACTATCTATTTATTGTTGCTCTTAGTATCAGTGCTACTTTATATTTAGGAAATGGTAGCTGGGCGGTGGTGGCACACACCATTAATCCCAGCACTCGGGAGGCAGAGGCAGGCAGATCTCTGTGAGTTCGAGGCCAGCCTGGTCTACAGAGCTAGTTCCAGGACAGGCTCCAAAGCTCCAGAGAAACCCTGTCTCAAAACAAACAAACAAAAAAAAGGAAATGGTGTCTTGTACCCTTTTACTAAAGGCATTTTCCACTTTCTCTTTTATGAGTTTCAGCATGGCTGGATTTACGTTAAGGTCTGAGATTCATTTGGATTTGAGATTTTCTACATGAGGACAGATATGATTCAATTTGCATTTTCCTACATGTTGCCATCCAGTTTTGTCCACACCATTTGTTGAAGATGCTTTCTTTTTTTCCATTATATAATTTTAGCTTCTTTGTCAAAAGTTGGGTGTTCATAAGTGTGTGGATTAATATCAGGTCTTCAATTCTATTCCACTGGTCCACCTGTAGGATTTTATGTCAATACCAGCTTTTACAATTCTGTAGCTCCTTAAAATAGCTTGATATCAGGGATGGTTATGCCTCCTAAAGTTCCTTATTTGTACAGGATTGTTTGGGCTATGCTGTTTTTTTTTCATATGAAACTGAGTATTGTTCTTTCAAGGTTTGTGAAGAATTGTGTTGGGATATTAACTCGGATTGCACTGAATTTGTAGATTGCTTTCTGTAGGACTCCCATTTTTATTATGTTGATCCCAGTTATCCAAGATCATAGGAGATCTTAGCATTTTCTGATATTTTCTTTAATTTCTTTCTTCAAAGACTTGTCTTCAGTCTATTTGGTGTTCTATAAGTTTCTTGTATCTTTGTAATAGCATCCTTCTTCAGATTGGGAAAGTTTTTCTCTATGATTTAGTTGAATATATGTTTTGTGCCTTTGAGGTTGATTTTTTATACCCCTATTATTCTTAGATTTGGTCTTCTCATGGTATCCCAGATCTTGAATGTTTTGTGTTAAGAATTTGCTGAGGTCCCCAGTTAGTTCCTTGGGCAGTTGAGAATAGCGAACCTGAAATGACCCTATCCTTGAGCAATACTGACGAATATCTTGCATATCATCATAGAATCTTCATCTGGTGTTGGATGGAGATAGAGACAGAGACCCACACTGGAGCACTGGACTGAGCTCCCAAAGTCCCAATGAGGAGCAGAAGGAGGGACAACATGAGCAAAGAAGTCGGGACCACGAGGGATGCACCCACCCACTGAGACAGTGGAGCTGATCTATTGAGAGCTCACCAAGACCAGCTGGACTGTGACTGAAAAAGCATGGGATAAAACTGGACTCTCTGAACATGGCGAACTATGAGGGCTGATGAGACGCAAAGGACAATGGCACGGGGGTTTGATCCTACGTAATGTGATGGCTTTGTGGGAGCCCAGCCAGTTTGGATGTTCACCTTCCTAGATATGGACGGAGGTGGGAGGTCCTAGGTCTTACCACAGGGCAGAAAACCCTGACTGCTCTTTGGACTGGAGAGGGAGGGGGAAAGGAGTGGGGGAGGGGGAGAAGGGTGGGAGGAGGGGGCGTAGGGGGGGAGGAGGGGGAGGGAAATGGGAGGCTTGGAGGAGGTGGAAACTTGTTTTTTTTTTCTCCTTTTCTCAATTAAAAAAAAAAAGAATTTGTTGGATTGAAGGTTTTCCATGACTGATATTACTACTTCTTCTATTGTATATTCAATGCCCAAGATTCTTTCTTCCATCTCTGTATTCTGCTGGGTATGTCTGCATCTGTAATCCCTGTTCATTTACCCAGATTTTTGATTTCCAGAAATCCCTCAGTTTGTGTTTTCTTTATTGCATCTATTTAATTTTTTCACATATTTACTGTTTGAAGTGTTTGATTCACCTGTTAGATTGTTTTTTTTTTCTAGTATTCTTGGGCTTCCTCAAGAAATGTATTGATTTCTTCTTCTAATTTTTGTTTGTCTGTTCCTCCATTTCTTTAAGGGAATTTTTCATTTCCTCTTTAAGGGTCTCTATCATTTTCATTATATAAAATTTCATTAAATAAAGGTTTTATTTAAGACTTTTTTTCTTCTGCTTCCTCTGGGATAAGATGTACATGTCTTCCTATTGTATGACCACTGGTTTCTGGTGTAACCATTTTGCTTTTCAGGTTGTTGAATGTATTCTTCAATTAACGCCTACGTATCTCTTCTTCCAATTGGTGCAGGCAGTGTATTTGTTCCTAGGTTGTAGTTGGTGTCTGTATCTAAAGGATCTTCTCTTAGACCAATTGTTGCAGTTGCTGTCTGTGTGGTAGGGAACTGTTCTTTGCTCTGTGTAGTAACTGTTTGTGTCTCAGGGAGCTACTGAGGTCTCCAGGGATAGGTGGGTGTAGGGATGAAGTGGGACTTGTAGATTACAGGGTCTGATAGATGGGGGCATATGTTAGAGCAGCCTGAATGGAGATGGCTTTCCTGCTTGATAGTTAGTGCAGCTGAGGCAGGTGGGGGAGGTGTCTAGAACCTAGAGACTGGGATGTCCAGCTGGGGAATTGGTTACTTACCTCTTGGTCTGCTCTGTGCCGTTACAGTGTGTGATCAGAGAGCCGAAGAAGTGATGGGGTTGGGTGGGTTTTGGGGCAGAGTGGAATTTTAGCTTACAGGGTCTGATAAATGTAAGGCATGGAGCAGCCTACCTACAGACTTGCATGCTGACTGGCTAGGGGAGGGGACTGGGGTTTTTCCTCAGGACCTAGGGCCTAGAGACTGGGCTATCCAGCTGAAGGCTGGTCACTCACCTCATGATTTGCTCTGTGCAGTCACAGTCTTTGTATCAAAGATCCTCTGAGATTCTGGGGGATGGGTGGGTTTTGGGCAGAGTGAGACTTGTAGATTACATGGTCCTATTGATGGAGGGGAAAGGATTGGAGCCATTGATGTGCAGGAGGCTTGCTAGTCCAAAACCAAGAATGTTTAAAGTACACAATTTAAGAGAAGATGCAAGGTAAGAGATTCCAAGAAGCTGAGCCATAAGATAGAGAGTTGTTAGGGAGAAATGGGGAATGAGAAAGCTAGAGGTGTTTTAAGGACAGAAAATTTATAATGACAAGTCACAAAAATTTTGCTTGCAAAGGTTCCAAATCTAATAGGATAATTCACTCAAGAAATAGATGCCATGTGAGACTGTCAAAAACAATAGAGCAATCAGATAGTAATTAAGGAAGTCTGGGAGCTGGGTGTAATGCCAATAGAAGCAGAGAAAGAGACAAAGAGGGGCCTGATGAAATCCTGGCCACTCATGGATAGCTGAGGCCATGTTTTGTGCTATATTGTTTGAGGAATAACTTCAAAAACTTCATCCTTGGGGAGAAATAGATTTTTTCATGAAATCCTCCAATTAAGTCAGCAAAAAAATAAAGTAAAAATAAAGACATGCTGTGAAGTTGAAGAATAGGATCCAGTTCTCAACTAGTCTTTATAATTCATCATACTAAATCAAAACATTTACTGAGCATTTATGTTATACCAAATATGGTGTAATGGGTACAAAAATAAAGAAGAAAGGAATAATCATATAAATATTTAGCTTGGTAGATAGATATGAGCGGTTTCTAACAAATTTCTAATAGATGCTATAAAAAAGCAGGACTAGAGAAAAGGTCAGCAGTTAGGAGCTCTTGCTACTCTTGCAGTGGAAACAGATTCTTTTCCCAGAGTCCATGTGGCAGCTCTTCTAATTTCACTTCGAAAGAATGCTGCTATCCAGTTCTAGGGACTCAGTGCCCTCTTCTCTTGTTCTGTAGGCACCAGACATACATGCAGTCAAAGTAATTACATGCAAGTAAAACACTTAATACTCATAAAATAAAAATAAATATTTCTTTAAAAAAGAAAAATAATATTAAAATTCATACTGAAAGTATGACTCTTAGTTTTGATGATCTAGTAATTAGTGAACAACTCAACAACAGGGTAAATATTCCAGAAACCACACAAAAATATGTGAGTAGTGAACTTATGTAAATTTAATCTTTTAAAAAATGCTTTTTTTATTAATTTAGATTATATTTTCAGAAACTGTAGCTTTTGTATATACTTAATAAAGGAGAGATTTTATATAGTTTAGTAGTATGTAGAATACATATATTATATATGTACATACACATAAACACATACACATGAATAGCATCTCTCTATGTAAAATTATAAAGGAAATCCTTATTTCTGTTGTGTAATCTAAATTACTATAATGATCCTGCTCATTGTATTTCTTATTAAAATCTCAAATTAATGAGGAAGAAGAGCATTATTATTCTGATAAATGTCTCAGCAATTCTAATTAAATTAAGAATTGGCAATAAAATCTACTTCTCAAGCAGGGATTGCTAAATACAGTAATCTAGATATAATAGTTACTAAAATATCCTCAGCAGACTATTAGAAGCAGTAAAGCTAAAAGGCAGAAGCTATTCATTGATTCTGAGGTTGCTTACTGTTTAAATACAGAGTTTATTAGTTACTTTTATGTTCTCATGACAGCTAACCTGCAGAACTATTTAAAAGGAAGAGGATTCACTATAGAAGTTAGCTTGATTAGGAAAATAACCAGGCTAGCTAAAAGTTGAAAAAAGTATTTTTATTCATTATAAAGGGAAAATTCATGAAACAGAAATGAAGAGCCCAAGCTTAGCTTTGCTGCGAGGAAACCACACAGAGAGGACACCTGGGCCATGCACCATTTTTCTCTGAGTCCCAGAAAGCCACACCCTAACTTGGTACCACCTCTTAAAGACAGTTGGTTGGCAAAAATTCCCCAACACCTCCCCATTTTTTTTCTAAATAAAAGCAATCCAACCCCAATAAAAAGTATATACAATAGGAACAGATATCAAGTATAAAATTACCACCAACATAAACAGTATTAAGCAATGAGCACATGATAAATGTTTTAATAGATATTCTATTTCACAGAGTCTACGTCTTGCATCACAAATAGGCTTGGCAAGACCATAAGAGGAAGGTAACTACGACTATCTAATCTTCAACCCCATCAAAGGCCTGAGAATGGAGATAATATTACTTGAGTAGGCAGGAAGTGCAATCAAGCAGCTCCCAAAGCAAGCAGTATATGATGGAGACAATTGGCTACCTGAGCAATCACCCAAAGTCTCATTTGCAATGTTGAAGCAACCAACTTTGGCTAAGGCCTAATGTAACTAACAGACCATTTTCAGAGGCAGGAAATTTTTCAGAACCATCTTACCCTTTCTAGACAAGATTTGGCAGTCCTTTTCCTTGTGTTCTTTTTTATCCAGTCCAGATAACATGTACTTTGTCAGTGGTTGAGGCATGGGCAGTTTCTTGTCCAAAGTCCAATTGTGCCAAGAAGAAAACACACTCTGAATGGAGTATCTTTGGTGCTCAACATTCTCTCAGGTATAGATTGGTGCTTTCAGGAGCAACCATATCTCCTGTCAACAGAACCCTAAGTTATTTAAATGCCATATTATATAGTTCCTTGAAGTGGCTGAAGATTACTTATCTAGACAGAATACAATCTCTGTGTATCTAAAGAGTTTAATTTATCTGACCATATGTATAACAAACATGAACAACTATTGACCTATAATATTTACTACCTGTATAACTTAAATACTAAGAATTCATGTCAGAATATTAAATAATCTGTAAACAAACATGAAGCAAATGAGGACAATGACCTCAAAATGTAAACAATGTTTAAGTATCTTGATTGGAGGTAAGAATAATATATAATTCAATAAGAAAATGTATCCTAAAAGTTATATCAATATACAGAATATCCTAAACAGAAATAGAAACATGCATGTATACAATCTGACAGAATAACTTTGTGTAGGTATACAAATAATGTAAACAAAAATAACAAATATAATTTGAACTTGTATCAACATACAAAAAACTATACCAATGTAAATTATCCATAAATAATAGCTCACAAGTATTCACTATTACTAGTGTGAATAAGTTCACACTAAATTATCTATTATCCCATTTGATTTTTTCCCTTTTCTTTTATTTGATTGAGCCTACTTAGTTTCCACCACAACCTGCTACCTTATACAAGTAATAATCAAAAACCCCTAAATGGTGTTCCCAATCCTGAGGGCAATCTTTGTTGGGAGAGGGGATGTCGTCTTCAAGAACTGCTTCCAGTTCTTATGGGGGTGATGTTCCTTTTATGGGATCTTGTGACAGTAACATGGTGGTTAATTTTTGAGATTACTGTTTAGTATAGTTGCAAATAATTTCTGAGCAGTTGATAGGGCTTTTTCCAAAGTTCTTATTTTTAGTTCTGGCCAGAATGTCATGAGAAGGTGCACGATTTCAGTAGCTGGTACCCCAAAACTGCTCTTGTAGTAGCACGATCAGCGTCATGATGTCATCTCAACCAGGTAGAGTTGTTGTGGGGCCCCATGTTCTTCCTGGAAACTTCAAAGATTACTGCAGAAAAAGGATCTGTAAGAAACTCTATTGTTCATAGTAGAAAACTTAAACATTACTTATATAGACATACATTCAATGAAGAATACGATACAGACAAAATAGACATGGAGAAAGTAAATTTTTCCTAAAGTCTTCCTTCTGTCCCATACCAGATTGTTCCTGACACGAGACAGAAACTCTGAATGTTCCTTTTAACAACATGTTTAGATTTAGAGACAGACAGAGCCATTGTCCAACTCCAGAGTCAGCTCGATATATTCATATATACATATATATGTATATGTATGTATATGATTTGATCACATGTCCTCATAAGTCATATTCCTTTTTCTTGATGATTCTTATTGGGTAGTTATTTTTCCTTCTGTCAGCATCCAAACATCCAGGGTCTCTTGAATTTTTAAAGATATGTATTTTCCTGTAAAGACAAGAGCAGAACCTGGCACCAACCCTATACGATTTCCTTACCACCTGTATGGTTGTCACCATTGGATGAAGTGTCATTTCTCTTTCTCAAGAGGTTCCTTTCAAAGCTAACCTTTACTAATTTTGATGGTATCCATAGTTTTCCTTCTCCTGTGGAAACAAGAGTGAAACCCCTTCCCCAATGTAGTACATCTCCTGGTTTACATTGTGAGGTTAACACATTCTTGCAATACACTGGTTGATTCAATTCAGAAGTTTTTTCCATTACCCAATGTCTCTCTGCTGCGATTGTTCCTTTTTTTATTAGTGTTAATAAAATGTAATGTTAATGCAATCTATTTATGGGGGTATTTTACATCCATTTCTGTTACTTTAGCATATCTTTTATAGTTTGATTTGACCTTTCTATAACTGCCTGACTTGTAGGATTGTATGACCTGTAATATGCTTTATATTATAATAAGCAAAAACTGTTTCCTTTTCTTAAATACATATGCTGGACCATTGTCTGTCTTTATTTGTACAGGGATACCCATGATTGTCATAACTTCTAATAAATATGTGATTACTAAGTCAACCTTTTCCGAGCTCAGGGCAGTTGCCCAGTGAAAACATGAATATGTGTCTATGGTGTGATGCACATATTTTAATTTTCCAAATTCTGTAAAGTGGAACATATCCATCTGCCAGTTCTCATTCCTTTGAGTATCCCTACAGGCAATGGTGTTTGATTATAGAAAGAGCAAGTAGGACATTTCTTTATAATCTCCCTAGCTTGTTGTCATGTAATAGGAAACTCTTTCTTTAAACCTTTGCTATTGATATGATGTTTTTCATGAAATTCTGAGACCTGCAACACTCTTCCAATCAATAATTAATCTATTTCTGCATTACCTTGTGCTAGAGGACCTGGCAGACCCGTGTGGGATTGGAGGTGTGTTATGTATATAGGACAAAGTGTATTCCTGATTATGTCTTACACATGAATGAATAATAAAGTCAATTCTGTATCATCTGGTATAAATTCAGTAGTTTCAATATGCAAAACAACTCTTTCTGCATATTGTGAATCAGTAACTATAAGAGAGTTCTTTAAAACCCCTTAGTACCATAAGAATGACATATAATTCTGCCTTCTGGACAGAATTATAAGGGCTTTGTTTCACCTTACTTAATTCTTCTGATTTGTAACCTGCTTTCACTGATTTATTTGCATCAGTATAAAATATACAGACTCCGGTTATTAGTATCTCACTCTCAACCTTCTCTCCATCCCTACAATCATATTTTTACCTCAAAAAGATATATTCTTATCCAATATTTTTTAAATTATATTTTTATTTTATTATTTTTATTTTACTTGACAAAAACAGAAGTCGTCACTGGTGAGAGAGCTGCCTCTGTTGGTGTGAGTGTAGGTGAGCTGGACCCAATGGTGTGAGAGCAGAAGAACTACCCTTGCTTCCCCCTTGCCAGGGTGGTGAATTTGAGGGAAAGCTGACCGACAGGCAGGCTGACCACTCAGGCCCAGAGCCAGGACAACAAGGTAGCCTACCCCAACATCCACCTCAACTATGATCTACTGGAGCATGTGAAGGGGCTGGTCCTGCAGATCCAAAGCAACAGGACCTCAGTGACAGAGGGCAACAATAGGAACCAATAGGAGTCCTAGTGAGGGCCTAGGATTGATGGTGTTGCCAGAGCCCTGCTACCAGACCAATGACTCATAGCAGTTAACACTTCCAAGTAAAGATGTCTGTTCTAAAGGGTTAACTATGTGACCCACTGTGTCACACAGCTTCCATGACAAGATTTTGTTTTGCTTTGTTTTATGTCTTGTTTGTTTTTACTTTGAAACTTTGTTTTGCAGGGGAGGTTGTAAGGGCAGAGGACAAGTGAGGGGATTGGGAGATGAGTGGGATTGGGATTCATGATGTGAAATCCCCAAGGAAACAATAAAAAGTTTTTTAAAAATGAAAAGATCACTGGGAAGAAGGTTGATAAATACTCACCAAACATTTCCTTCCAAGGACAAGCGATCATTCCCGTTTCTGAATATGCAAAGTACATAACAGCCAGAGGTGGCTACTTCCAGAACTGATTTTTATTTTACCCCAAGCCTCACAGTGTTTCATTTTCAAATAGTGACAACATAATTTCAGCTTACAATGACTGCATAGTAGTGATAGATGCTTGCATGGATCCATTCTTCAAATGACTTATTGAAATTCCTGAAATGTGTACACAGATGCACACTGGATGGGAACTGTCAATATCATATCTGCTATAAAAAAATCATGGGGAAACGACATGATAATTTGTGTTGTAAATTAATGAGGAAGCATTTCAAATAGCTTTGAGAGGCAATAATCTATTAAAATCAAAAAGAAATAATTAAAAGGTGCCACCAATTTCCTTATTTATTTATTCAATGATAGTGTCTAAATGAGCCAGAACTGGCGCTAGAGGGCTTCAACTACATATTTTAATGTCATATCAAATTACTGTCATTCTAAGTATATAGACAATATAATTGCATCATATTAGTGACAAATGTCAGGCTAATACCATAACAAAATGAATAGCAGATATTTCATAATTATTAACAGAATGTGTTTCTAGGTATAAGAATAATTTACAAGTTTCACACAGAGTTATGAAACTTGCAATCTCTGGATGAAGAGCTCTTACTTCATAGCACATACATCATTTATATCATTTAGTGAAATGAATACTTAGCATTCTTCCTAGCCCTCATTAAATCAACTATTTTCATTAAATATTCTTCAGCACTTCCACCTGTAGGGTTGGCTTCTGTTTGTTTCATATCAACATTCTCAAACTGCCCATAAATGGTTAATGTTTTCTTTTGAGGTGACATTTTAAAAACAGGAGGATTACCAGAAGTGCTTCAATTCTGTCTTGTCTGTACACTTAGAATACAATTATCTCTTCTACTCAAGGATAAATCTTTTCTTCTCTCATTTGACCTTGCACATTTTTCCGTTATCTCTCCTGAGTCATTTCAAACTAAGAAACACCAGGCATTTTTACACTGAGAAACTACATGGTCTTGTTTCATGAGAAATGATTTTGTAATAAATGTCCCCTGTACCAAAGTGTTTCTCAAATCTTTAAAAGGAACACATCCTTTGGTCCAACACAAGCACACTCAGGATAAATCCATTTAGAAGTTATATTTTATGTGATGTTAAAGAATAGAAAACTACTTTAAAAGAAATAGTATTGAAAGGAGTTTCTATATTAATACACAACAGAAGCAATCAGTCAGTCACCCAACGTCACCAACAGTCAGTAACTGAATCCTAGTTCTGACACAATCCCATAATAACCAAAGCATTAAAACTGTTGCTACATGCCTTTCCCATGTAAAGTTATCCTGTAGGCAGGAGGCTGCAGGATAACAGTATGCTGACTGTAGATTTATCTTGGCATTAAACAAGGTTCTAGGAAATTTATTTATTCTTAACTTTGTATAGTCATGAGTTGAACATGAAGAAAACTAGATTCTCTCTGTGTGTCTCTGTGTCTGATTCTGTCTTTGTCTCTCCTTCCCCCCCCTCTCTCTCTCTCTCTCTCTGTGTGTGTGTGTGTGTGTTATTTGTGTTTGTGTGTGTGTCCATTTCCTTCACAGAAAACTGCATTTCTGTATTGTAAACTTATTCACTGACTTCAGCTAATACTATTACTAGCTTGAGAACACATGAGCTTGTCACACCAAACCTGGATTTTCAAACATTACACCTCCCGGCAACTGTATCCTTCTGCTCTAAATCACTGACACTTTCTACAAAACAAGTTCAAGGCATTGACTCCCTCTGGCCCTTATGCTTACTGAATGGCTCCTTGAAAGCTTTTAGTCAGAAATCTCAACCTTTTATTTCATAGGCCAGTGTAAGAGCTATCTTTTCTATAGTGGCAGGTGTCTGGCATGATGGCATAAGGTACCATTAGGTCCTTTTGTTCCAGGAGATCTAAGTTTATATGCAAATTACAGCCCTGCAACCCACAAAAAGAGGAATGGGTTTATAATATATAAGAAAAAGTGTTCTTGCATTTTCTTCTCCCTTAGTACATAGGACTTTCCGCTGCAGGGTTACATATGAAACATACAGGAGGGCATACCAGGTAGGTTCCTGTTTCTGCTTAGTTGAGACAGCTGATAAGTACTTTTTTTTTAAGAAGAAAAAGTCAAGCAAGAGTGTATTTTGATCATCAGCTTAGGGTTTTTTTTTTATGTAAGTAGTTTTTCCAAATAAGTCTCCAGTATCCGTGAAAGTCAGAACTTGGAGAAACTTCCATGTGTAAAATCATTATTGCCTGGAAAATGTGCAATGGCAGCAAGGTTTGACTTCCGGGTTCTAAAGGTATAGCCAAATTGACTGCTTTTTTTTCTTAATTCTAAAAGGCATAACGGGAGCAAGGCTCATTAATGAACTCAAACAGCAATCCATTTAAAACACATCCTTTTCTCTTGGTTTTCTCTTCATTCTTGCCTTTTGGACAGATGCTGATAGTTAGAGCTTTCCTATACTGGGCTTTTCTCTAAAGTTGAAGAAAATTGAACTTGAGCTTTTCTTTGAATCCATTTTTAATTTCTTTTTATTTTAAATATTTATTAATTTGTGTGTGTGTGTGTGTATTCATATACACATGAATGCAGGTGATCACATAGATTAAAGGTTTGAAGACCCTTGGCGCTAGCTTTCCAAGCAGTTGTGAATTGCCTGTCATGGATCCTGGAAACTGAATTCATATCCTTTTGAAGAGCAGTATTCTTAACTGTTGAGCCATCATTTAAGCACTACTCATTCTTAAATTATTTTATTGGTGAGACTAAGTACCCCATGATAGAACCTCAATTTCCCCAGTATCATCAGACCATCATGAAAGGATTTCTCAAGATGTCGAGTAATATCAAAATAATTCATACTTGTCTAAGTCACAGAATTAGTAAAGATACTCAAGTTATCTAGTTTCCTACAGGTGCTCTAGACTTCTCTTGATGCCTAGTTGTCTGTTAACAGGAAAGCTACCCTGGAACATAGAGAGGTCAGGAACTAATTTACATGAGCCTCTCTATATTCTGCTTCTTTGTACTGCAAAGCTAAGGTTTTAGCAACAATTTGATGTCACATTTGTGGAAGGTTACAGAGCAGTAGAATTGTATAACAAACAAGCAAAACCACAACAGCATTTTCTATTCTTACCATCAAGGTAGGAAATAAACATCTATATATTATAAAAACTAATGTAGCTTGCAGTAGTTAGTGTGACGCTTGCCCTTGAAACTCTATGCATGAAAACTGTCAATCAAATAAAAGTGGCACTATGAATTTTGAATGGCAGTAGCATACTATGAGATCAGTGCACAAAGCTACAGGGTGTTCTAAGTGCCCCATACTAAACATAAGAAATGTTACCCAAACATCTTAAACATTGATTTTTTAAAATAACTTTTCACATAGCATATAATGTAGCTAAAGAAAAGCATTATAAATACATAGAGACTGTTAAAAAGGAAATTATAAAATTCACAGGTAAATGGGTAGAGCTAGAAAAAAATCATCTGGAGTGAAATAACCCAGACCCTTATAAACAAATATTGCATGTGTTTTCTTATATGTGGATGTTAGCTTTTAAGTATTAAATATGTGTATTATAATATGTATAACCCAAGAGGTTAGGAATAAATTAAGGGATAGGGGAGGGTAATATATCCCCAGGAGGAGGAAATAGAGAACATAGTTATAGAGAGACAGGATGTGAGATAAGAACACAAAGATTAAACAGAGATGGTAGGGAAGAGATGGGTAAAGTAGAGAATACAAAAAAGAGCAATTAAGATTGTCTATTGAGGTATTATATGGGAACCTCCTACTACTGTAGAATCTTCTTAAGGATATACATGTATAAAAGGATCTAAACAGAGTCATCAAACAAGGAGAAAATGTCTCAACTAGACATTTTTAGCCACTATATGAAACTGTAAGCTTAACCAATGGGCTAAATATGGTTGGGTTGTTGGCTTAAGAGACATCCTATCTATACCTACTAGCTAGCTATTGGCCATTCAGCCCTTTATTAAACCAGTAACAGCAATATCTCTTTACACAGTGTACAAATATCCCACAATGCTGGTTACTGTTCATGGTACTGAAAAGTACTTTGCATGCTGAACACTACCATGGGAGAAAAATAAAAACTAACCCAGCTACAAACCCTGTGATCTACAACAGTAATGTAGCTGCATGATGTGTTTGTGTAATACTGACACAAATAATGTGGTAGCAACAAACTACTTTTTGATTGCATTTAAGGCTCACTCCACAAGGTAGATCTCATGCCTGACACTACCCAATAGACAAGAACATGAGATTGGGTAGACCTTGCTCTTAGATGAAATCCACATACTATTGTTCTGCTAATATATAGCATTAAAATGGCTTCTGAGAACATTCTTCTGTAGTCATGGATCTCAATCATCAGTGGAACAACTTCCTCCTGAAGTAGATGGGAACTAGCACAAAGACCCACAACTAGACACGGTGCAGAAAGTGTGAGACATTAGAATACTATGTCCTAAATAGGATGTCTTACTCAAACATCTCTCCTGCGATGTCTAGAAGCTATGTGGAAGAGGATCATAAAGATTATAAGAGACAGAGTATGGATAATACCAAGGAAAACACTGTCTTTCAGACACAACAGAAATGACATACATGTGAACTCACAGAGACTATGGAAGCATGCGTGGGGCCATCAAGTCAAGCCAGGAAGAATCTGTGCTGGAGAGTTTTGTGTCAGCATGACATGAGCTAGACTCACTGAAGAGGAGAAAGCCTCAATTGAGAAAATGCTTCTGTACAATCCTAGTGAAGGAAGCTCTGTATATTATTTTCTTAATTAGTGGGAGAGCCCAGACAATTGTGGGTAGTGACATCCCTGGGAAGGTGGTCTTGGGTTATATAGGAAAGCAGGCAAAGCAAGAATGAGAGAAATCCAGTAAGCAGCACCCATCCATGGTCTCTGTATCAGCTCATATCTCCAGGTTTCCACCTTGCTTGAGTCCCCATCCTGATGTCCTATGATGATGAAAGTCGAGTCAAACAAACCCTTTCCTCCACAACTTGTTCTTGGTCATGGAGTCTCACTGCAGCAATAGAAACTGACTATGACAGGGTCTCAATGATGAGAAGGGGAAGTGGATACATGCTCCCACCAACTGACATCTGTTTATAAAGGAAAAATAAGTTCTTCTCAATAGAGTCACACTGTTATAGAAATGACACTTAAGGGTAGACCCAATGCCCAGAAACAGATGACCAGCACAAAATGAATTCAATGATATTTTTGTAGACTTTTTCTCTCATATTTTTGTTTAGTCATTTTTTTCGTGTTGGAATTTTGCTTGCGTGTTAGTTTTTAAATTTATGCTTTCATGATTTATGTGTATGCATGCATTCATGTGTTTGTGTGCCTATGAATGTATGTATTTCTTGTGATTTTTCTTTATTTTTTTAAATTATGATTTGTTTGAGTTGTGTTGGAGTTAGGTAGTTGAAGAGATGGAGAAGATTTTGGAGGAGTTGTGGAAGAGGAAACCACCATCAGAATAAATCATAAGATTTTTATTCAATAACTAATAAATATATAAATAAATAATAAATAGACAAATAAAAATACCTTGAGTGTTTAAGTGATAATTTATCAAATGATGTTTTCCACTTTCTGAAGTGTTAGACAGTACCAAGGAGGAATTCCAGTGAAACAATCTTTCCCTTTTTATTTGTTTTTTAAATGGAATAAATAATGATAATTTAATATTAAAAAAAATCACCAGACAGTGGTGGCACAGGCCTTTAATCCCAGCACTTGGGAGGCAGAGGCAGGTGGATCAAGGCCAGCCTGGCCTACAAGAGCTAGTTCCAAGACAGGCTCCAAAACTACAGAGAAACACTGTCTCAAAAAAACAGAAAAAAAAAAAAACAAGAAAAATAAAATTCTAGTTTAAAAAAAATCAAAGAAATAACCAAATAGTAAAACAAACAAACAAACAAAATGAGGCCAAGCTTTCAATTGTATTCTTTTTTATACAGGATTTTTTTTTTCTCTACCACAGAGCAACCAAAGTATCTTTCAAGCTATCGCTTGCTTTTGTAAATAAAGTTTGAGTGCATAGTGAATACCCATCCACTAACACAAAATCAATAGCTGCTTTAGAGTTAAACATTAACAATAGAGACTATCTGGTTGACAAAAAACTAAGCATGTGTGATCTCATCCTAAGGAAAACTTTTACCAAACCCAGCTATTATCTTGGTTCACTGATAATAGAAAATTGATTTCAATCTGACTAAGATAAGAATAGTTTCCTTATTTTTATTCTATCTCCTAGATAAATTTAAGTTTCATAGTTTTCTACTATGCAAAGATAGAATCATAAATCCCTTAAAAATTCATGTTTCTCTCTACCTTTCCACATTTATTCCACAAGCTAGTTCTGAACCACGTGGTCAGACACTCACAGCAATGCCTCCTACTTATTGCTATTAATTATGTGTATTAGTCAGGTTTCATGCTCTTTTGACAAATACTTGAAACAATTCAAAGGAATAAAGACTTATTTACGGGTTATGGTCCATCCTCACTTTGACTGTATTTGTAGACTCAAAGTGAGGTAGAGCATCTTGAGACAGAGGCCACAACATCACCACTTACCTCATCATTGCCAAGTACCAAAAGAGATATGCCTAAAATACTAGACTTCTCTTATTTGCCAGTTTGTTCCATCACTGCCTAAAACTTATTGTATAAGACAGTCAAAATCCACGGTGAATCAGCTGGGTGGTGGTGGCATATGCCATTAATTCCAGTACTTGTGAGGCAGAGACAGACAGATCTCTGAGAGTTTAAGGCCAGCTTGGTCTACAGGAGCTAGTTACAGGACAAGCTTCAAATCTAAAGAGAAACTCTGTCTTGAGAAACCAAAACAAACTAACAAACAAACAAACATCCAGGGTGTGTCTTCCTATCGTACTTGCTCATTTTGAAATACTCTCACAGATAAACCAAGAGATATACTTGACTCATCTAAAATTGTTACAAACCATTCGAGGTAATAGTCAAAATTAAACATCAAATGATGTAGGAGAACACGAATAAAATAGTTTCACAGCAGCTTAGAATTGAGGATAATGAAAGCTTCTTTATTTAGGGGGGACTCGCAGATTACAGTTCTCAGCATGAACAGGGAAGAGGAACTGAATTCAGCAGCTAGACAAGAAAGGAAAGAGAGCAGGAGCATACAAGTGTGCACCTTTTTGGTACCCAAGGCCCTGCCCAATCTGGTCCAGCCACTCAAAGGCCATTTGCAGAAGGAGGTTCCCCAGCACCTCCCCCTTTTATCTAAATAAGAGAGTTCTAAATCCAATACAAAACTATATTCATTAAGAACAAATATCAAATATAAAAATTAGAATTATAACCAGCATAGACAATATTAAGCAAAAAAACATACGTTAAATGTTTAATACTTATTTTATCCTAGGGAGTCTAAGTCTTATATGAGAAATGGCTTGACTAAGTCATAAAGGGACAGTAACTACAACTATCTAGTCTTTAACCCCATCAAAGACCTGGGAAGGGAGATAGTATTATTTGAGTAGGCAGGAAGTGCAATAAAGCAACATCCAAAATGTGCAGTAAATGGCAGACTCAACTGACTACTTGGGCAATCACCCAAAGGCTCATTTGTAATGTTGGAGCAATCAACTTAGGCTAAGGCTTAGAATAACTGACAGACTAATTATTAGAGGCATACAAATTTTCAAAACCATCTGACCCTGTCTTGGCAAGGTTTGACAGTCTTTGGGATTTTTGTTTGTTTGTTTTGTTTTTGTTTTGTTTTTATTTGGTTTAGTTTGGGTTTTTTTTGTATCCTATTTGTCCAGTCTGGAAACTGTATTTTATCAGTGGTAGAGGCATGGGCAGTTCCTTGCACAAATGCCAGTTTTGTCAAGAAGAAAGTGAGCTCCAAGTGGAGTGTCTTCAGCACTTAACATTCTCTTGGGAATAGATCAGTGCTGCAGGGAGCAATCATGTCTCACATCAACAGAACCCTAATTTGTTTATATTCCATATTTTACAGTTCTTGAAGTGATTGAAGATTATCTATCTATGCAAAATGCAATCTTTATGTATCTAAAGAATCTGATTATTCTAACTGTAAGTATGACAAACATGGATGACTATTAAACTATAATACTTAATACATGTATAGCTTAAAGACCAAGACTTTATATTAGAATATTAAACAATCTTTAAATAACTATGCAGCAAATGTGGACAATAACCTCAAAATACAAATAATATGTAAGTATCTTTATCAGAGGTAGAAATGTATAGTGCAATATGATAAATATATCCTAAAATTGTCTCAATCTAAAAATGTCTTAAACAGAGGTATAAGCATGCATGCATAAAATATGGCAAAATAACTTTGCATAGGTATATAAATATTGTAAAGAGAAATAGGAGCATATTCAATATAAAAATATAATTTGAATTTTTATCAGTGTACAAGAATTTGTGCCACTGTAAACTATTTTACATAAGGCAGGTAAAAACTGTTCAATCTCGCCACAGACAACCCTTCCAGATTTGTTTCTACCTTTCTTTATTCATTCCTTAAAATATGGTGTATTTTCAATCTTGAAATATACTAAATGTAAACATTTGATTAGATGAGATGCTCCTTTAACTCCTCTCTCTTGTTCTAACTTTTAGAATGTTGCCATGTTAACTAATGTATTTCCTTCGCACCACCTAGACATATGTATGATGAATTTTCTTTTTTATTGGCTAAGTACCATTGTAGACAAGACTAATTTAAATCCCCAGGGCTATACTTTAGGGGTGTTCTATGGCTAGCATTTTATCATATTGTAGGCCAATAAATATTTGATGAATGAAGAATTCACATTTGAGCTTCACTTTGTAAACTTAACATTCTCATGGAATCATGAAGGAGGCCAATCGATAGAAGCCATGGTAGCAAAGAAACTGAAGCTACTATCTTAACTCTAGATCTCAATACTTGCCAAGAAGCAGGCTGTGTTGTCAGTGTTCTACGTGTGTAAGAGAAGCTATAACATGAAGTGTAAGTAAAATCTAAAAGTGGTGTGGATCATGAACTCATAAAAACTGCTTCAAGAGTCAACAATATGTGAACTAAGCAAACTGCGTCTTTAATAGGTAGTGAGAGACCCCTAGGCAACATAAATAGTCTTGCTGTGTGGCCAAGCCCTGGACGTCTGAATGGGTGTTGTGACTCCTCATCTAATTAGCATTTATAAAATGTTTGCAGCTGTGAATACAATAGATTCAAATAACTAGACTAGAAATGGTACTTAGCACAAGACTGAGAAAGTAATTCTCTTTCCAAGTGCCTGTCTCTCCATTTTCAGATTTTAAGACAGATAAAAATATGTACAAATATCATGTCTGATATATTCACACGTGCTCTCTTTCCATACAACGTGAACATAATCTACCTGATAAAGAATATGTTTTCATTGTTACATGCAAGTAGAATTAAATGTTTAAAATTAACAGATAACCAAAAAAAATGGTTTCTTTTAGAAAAAGTCCCACCAAAGAATCAAAGTTTTATACTACTACTTTTAAAACTAATGATAGCATGGTTTACAGGCTTTTAATCTATGCTCATAGCTTCTTGACACTGAAAGTTGAAATGCCGCATCTGTTGTAACATCTTAAGAGAAAGGCAATGTATATATTCCATACTTTCTTCATCCATTATTCCATTGAAGGGCATCTAGGTTGTTTCCAGGTTCTGGCTATTACAAACAATGCTGCTATGAACATAGTAAAGCATATACTTTTGTTGTATGATAAGGCCTCTCTTGGTTATATTCCCAAGAGTGGTATTGCTGGGTCCAGGGGTAGGTTGATCCCGAATTTCCTGAGAAACCGCCACTCTGCTTTCCAAAGTGGTTGCACAAGTTTGCATTCCCACCAGCAATGGATGAGTGTACCCCTTTCTCCACAACCTCTCCAGCAAAGAATATCACTGGTGTTTTTTATTTTAGCCATTCTGACAGGTGTAAGATGGTATCTTAAAGTTGTCTTGATTTGCATTTCCCTGATCGCTAAGGAAGTTGAGCATGACCTTAAGTGTCTTTTGGCCATTTGAACTTCTTCTATTGAGAGTTCTCCGTTCAGCTCAGTGCCTCATTTTATAATTGGTTTGATTAGCCTTTTACGGTCTAGTTTCTTGAGTTCTTTATATATTTTGGAAATCAGACCTTTGTCAGTTGCGGGGTTGGTGAAGATCTTCTCCCAGTCAGTGGGTTGCCTTTCTGTCTTAGTGACAGTGTCCTTTGCTTTACAGAATCTTCTCAGTCTCAGGAGGTCCCATTTATTCAATGAGGCCCTTAATGTCTGTGCTGCTGGGGTTATACGTAGGAAGTACATATTAGAGTACTACTCAGCAGTATAAAACAAGGACTTCTTGAATTTTGCATGCAAATGGATGGAAATAGAAAACACCATCCTGAGTGAGGTAAGCCAGACCCAAAAAGAGGAACATGGTATGTACTCACTCATATTTGGTTTCTAGCCATAAATAAAGGACATTGAGCCTATAATTCGTGATCCTAGAGAAGCTAAATAAGGAGAACCAAAAGAAAAACATATGGGCATCCTCCTGAATATTAACCTTCATCAGGCGATGAAAGGAGACAGAGACCCACATTGGAGCACTGGACAGAAATCCTAAGGTCCAAATCAGGAGCAGAAGGAGAAAGAGCACGAGCAAGGAACTCAGGACCGCAAGGGGTGCACCCACACACTGAGACAATGGGGATGTTCTATCGGGAACACACCAAGGCCAGCTGGTCTGGGTCTGAAAAGGCCTGGGATAAAACCGGACTCTCTGAACATAGCAGACAATGAGGACTACTGAGAACTCAAGAACAATGGCAATGGAATTTTGATCCTACTGTAAGTACTGGCTTTGTGGGAGCCTAGGCAGTTTGGATGCTCACCTAACTAGACCTGGATGGAGGTGGGTGGTCCTTGGACTTCCCACAGGACAGGGAACCCTGATTGCTCTTTGAGCTGATGAGGGAGGGGGACTTGATTGGGGAAGGGGGAAGGAAATGGGAGGTGGCGGCGGGGAAGAGACAGAAATCTTTAATAAATAAATAAATTTTAAAAAAATCATGCAAACAGCAGGAAAACAAAAAAAAAGAGAGAACGGCAATGGATGCAGGGTACATGGTGCTTCCTTGGATATAGTGTAAGGTTAAAACCATGGTGATATACCACACAGTGTCTTTGAGAAGAACACAGGGAATTTATTGCCTATAATTTCTGGATAGCCATAGTATGCAATGGAAAGTGTCCTCAACATGGATTCAGAAAGCCACTCTTCCCATGCCAACTCTATATCCAAAGTTTCTGGGGCATTGGCAGGAGGTCCCAAGTACCTGCTCAACTTTACTGTGGTCAGGATAAATGATTCATTTCTGGGTCTGAATTACAAATTCCTTGACTTTTAAATGCAACAACACAGAATAAAAAAAAAAACTTAACAGAAATGGAAAGGGGGACACACAGATGAGAAAGAGAGAGAGACTGTGAGAGAGGTCCAAAACAATCAAGCAAGACAGAAAATCCAAATCACAGCAGTATCATTAAAGGAAACAGAAACAAGTAACATTCATAAAATGTATAGACTCTCCAATAGATACTAATATGAGAAAACAAATATTAAATACAAAGGGTACTTTATTCTTTTATTAAAGGGAAGCATATAATGTTACATTGACACAAGTTCAAAATTGCATGTCAAGAAAGAATGTGATAAGGTCAAAACAAAGGGGAGATGGACCAATGGAGCTAGCAACCCAAAGAGCAATAGAAGCACTATAGACTTAGTAAGGATTGGCATCTTTTGCATTAGTTTGAGAGTCATCATTTCTTCAGTCACATGGTTTCAATAGAAGCTCAGGAGGTACAGAAAAACAAGACCTTGAGGATTTACTGAGCTCTGAAATTCCATCATCACTCTCAAGAGATCTATCTTCAAGGCCAGTGAGATGGCTCAGCCGCTAAGACCAATTGTTGCCTAGAGTGATGAAAAGCTATATCTGCAAGACCCACAGGTACAAGGAGAAAACTAACCCTTTTAGCTTGTCCTCTGACCTCATACATGTGCTACAGTGCACACAAATATAAAAATTCATACAATTTTTAAAAACAACTTTTAATGAAGGGCACTTGATGCTCGCTCACTACATTATTGTTTCTCAGTCATCCTAATTTTTTTGACCCTTTAACACAGTTCCCTAAGTTGTGGTGATCTCCAACCATAAAATTTATTCTATTTTATGACTGTAATTTTGATACTGCAATGAACCATAATATAAATATCTCATATGCAGCATATGTGACATTTGAGCCCTATGAAAGGGTCATTCTGTACCCAAAGGGATCATGACACACAGGTCCTCATTATTCTCTGAACTAAGAAAATAATGCTGTGTTTCCAAATTCTTAGACTCAGTCTTCACTTCATAAAAAAATATTGCGGAGAGCAAAGCATTTAAAGTGGAGTATCTGAAAAAAAAGAGAGAGAGAGAGAGACCGTGAATTTTAAAGAGATCAAGAAAGGATATGTAGGAGGGTTTGAAAAGAGGAAGGGAAAGGAGAGATAATTTTATTGTATCATAATCTCAAAACCAAAAGAAAAATAAAATTAACATAATTAAAGTAGATTTTTTTTCAAGAGAATGTTCAGAATAGAACTTTATTTCCAACTCTCTCAAAATCACACTTGAAGCTGGGCTTAGTGCTTGTCTTTTCCATATAGTAGATCAGAAACTTTTAGTACAACCCACAACATAGACTCACCTATGAACAATACGAATGCCTTTAAAATCTTTTTTGTCTTTCATGGGGAAACAGAAATAAAGTAAGATACTGTCATGGGCAGGTATTATGAGATCATGAAGCTGACAGGTACAGAATGAAGCAGCCAGGAAGGAAGGAAGGGGGAAGAGAGCAAAAGGATTCTCAGTTCTGCTCTGTTGGGTATTGTTAATGAAGACCTTGATTTTCTAATCTTTCTCCTTTCCTCTAACTTTACCCACCCTGCAATTTTCCTTTGACTTGCTCACTTGCTCAGCAGTACTTGGAAAACAGCTATGTTGGTCTAAATGTCAATAAGCACTAAATGTGTATAAGAGGAAAAAAATATTAGCTACAACTTCCTTGTTACGCTGCCAAGAGGACACAAGGGCTTTTAATAATGTCATTGACTGGCTTCCTGTTTATCCTGAGAGACTCTTTAGTGCAGTCAGGAAAGAATCCACTGCACCACATTCATCATGGCCGATTCCTTTCTACCTCTTACATACAGGAACAGAAATAGAGCCTACTGATCATGGCTGCCTCTTAAGTGTCATGTAGAAAGCAAGAGAACCACGGAAAGTTGGAAGGTATATACCTTCTTTTTCTACTCTCAGAAGCTCAGTAAATTTCAATATTTTCAGAATATATTATTTAATATTTTTTTCAGTCTGAGTAATACTTTTACCTTGAGCCTGAATCATCAAAAATTAATTTTAATTAAACTATCCTCTGAATTCATCACTTCTATATCTTAAATCAAATAAAATATGAGTCACTGTTGGGACCTTTCAGTTGATCTCTGACTACAGTGGCGCTGATGAGTTAGGATACAAAGTCCCAGCTGTAGGAAGTGGGAGATGCATTTATTAACAAGGAAAATGACAAGTGGATGTGGATGTTAAAAGAGAGTAAGTAAATATTTTATGATATATGGAGCACAGTGGACCTCATGATTAAACCACGTTTAGCCACATTCTCTCTGTTGTTATTTTCCGGGCACAATGTCTCTGGAATCCTATTTGATGTGCTGGCCTGTAACATTTGACCACACTTACAGCACAAGTGCAAAATCAATTTTCTCTTCCCCCATTTATCTCTGGGCTGATGTTCGTTGGCTCTCTAATGGAATGACTCTTCTGGAGAGGTAGTTATTTTACTTCAGAGTGGCATTTCAGAGGCCTTAAATGGGCTGAAGAGATGGCATGTGACCTTTAGGAATATTTTAGGTCTACATTTCTTTGAGAAAGAACGGTTTAACCCTGTGTGTGTTCCTACACGGCTGATGCTGCTTTTGTTCCTCTTTGTATTTACCTTAGCAGAAGAAACTGCATTTTTACATACAATAATGGGGGGAAATTTAGTACATGTCAATTCTGATACCTCTTTGCTGAAAGAAAGAATCTCATAATTAAACTGTATACTGTCCAAAATCCAGATATTTTCACACAAAATTGTGCTCTAACCTTGATTTGTCAATCTTTAAAAGTGACATATGTACAAATGTGAATTAATCTGTATAAGAAGGAAAGATTTTTTTCAATGACATTGAAGTTGGTCTACTTTTTTTGATCGTATGGGAAAATATCATGGTATTTTTTAAAAACAGGATTCTGTGTTTTCACTGAGAGCTGTTTCACATATTCAGAAATAATTTACTTTTTTATTTCTATTTAAAAAACTATTTTACTTTTTTTATGTGTATGAGTATTTTCTCCAAACATATATCATCACATGTGTGCATGGTGCCCACAGACACCAAGATGGGTGTCATATTCCCGGGGACTGGCTTTAGAGACAGAATAAGCTGCCATGTGGGTGCTGGGATTAAAAGCCAGATCCTCTGGAAGATCATCCAGTGCTACTAATGCTCAACCATCTTTCCAACCCCATTTTCTCTTTTTTATACGAATTATCTAATTCACTTCATTTCTAATGAATACTGCTGGTAAAATCTGAAAGCACAGTCTATATCAGTTTTAATTGAATTATATGAATATTGAGATATTTAATAATTTTAGCAATCTTTTTCCAGTTGGTTTGTTCACATAATTATACACTACCATTCTTATAATTTGCTGTATGCATAGAGTCTATTCCAACAGGTCTTGGTCTCCAAATGTAATTTGATCTTGTTTATAGACAATTACAATATCTGAGTCACACTGAAATACCTCGAGAGGAAACTTTAAAATAATTATTAAACAATGCATTTATGGTTTATGCTAGACAGACAGTTCAGTAGGTAAACTTGCAAGCGTAAGGACCACACTCTGATCCCAGAATACAGACTAAAAACTTCTGAATTTAGCAGCACATGCTAGAAACCCCAGCAGTGGACAATAAATCCATGGGCCTTGTGGGTCAGCCAGCCTATTTGACTAGTGCCAGGGCAGGGAGGGACCCTGTCTCCAAAAACAGTAGCTAGTATCTGAGGAACAGCATTCAAACTTGTTCACTGGTCACCACAAGCCTAGAGGAAAGCACACACAACATAAACTATAGTAAACTGGATTTTTCAACTTTAGAGCTAGGTGGCAAGCAGTTTATTATGTTCATTATGAATGATACTTGTTGAATTATCCTTCAAATGTAAACAAATTGCAATGAAAGATACAGAAGAAAGCTTTCTTTGCATTGAGAAACTAATATGTTTGTTAAGTCTTTGCTTTCTGTTATTCTAGGATGATTGGGTCTTTTTCTGTTGTAAGAAAATTAGCATCTGCTCTTTTGCATTTTATAAACATGTGGCATCAACAGGAAAACCATAAGCCTTGCCCCTGTTGTAATACTGAGTCCTACCAGCAAGAATTGCCCCCTTTCTCAATCAAAACATTTCACACAGATCAAATTTTACCAAATACCCCAAGAGTACCTCAAAAGATGAAAGAATTGACCCAGTGAAATGGGAGCATTTTCCACATATTGTTAGATGGATGAATGTTAATTCAATGTCCTGAACCTCCTTAAATCTTAAAGACTTTTAACCAAGCAAAACCTTATAACTTACAAAAATTTGCTTATCTATTAGAAAGAAAGATAACCAAGTATTTGTAAGTTATGACTAGGGAAGAGGTGCATACACACAGCATAATCATAGAAGAAGGCAATCCTAACTGTGACACTCATAATAAACAGTCAAAACTCAAAAGTGAGAAACCCCAGGCAAAGAGATGGACAGCACCTAGGGCACTCTTGCCACATGTAATGGTATATTTTGTCAAATAAGCATTCTACATGTAGGATATATGTAAGAAAATGTACAGCTTTACTGAGATGCAACAGACATGATTTTGTTTTGTTTTGTTTGTTTGGAGGATGGTTCCAATTTCTTCAGCAGACAGCAATAATCTTTCTCCTCTGGTCCTAATTTCTAAATCAAAGCTTGTTCTTCATTTTCTTCTAACATATAGGTTGCTCAGCATGATTCTTCACATTGTACTTAAACAAGGACTAGTCTCATTCCTGCAGGGGCTGGTTAAACTAAGAAAATGAATTTGGCAGTATTCAGTTAAACACCAAGTAAATTCTGAGGTCAAAAGTTGCTGATGCTTGGAATAGCAAAATACTGATATCTCAAATATCTAAGCTTGCAATTGTCTGGGATTATTTATAAATCAATGCTACACAAAATGAATCAGAAAGCACTTGAGAATTCTCATTTATGAAATGGCACTTTAGAGGCAGGCAGCCTTTGCATTGTCCTCTAGAATTTTAGCTGTCAGAGTTTCACAAAAGTGTTTCTATATTTTTATTCCCAATCACGAATCAGAATAGTGCTCATAATGATACTTAGAATAAAGAAAGGAAGTACTTTGAGAGCTATAATAATATTAAAGTGATTTAACAGACTTATAAGGAGATGGCAGTGAAGTTACAATCAGAATATTAAACATAAAGCATACAAAAGACTTTATATCATGAAGCAAATATTTTAACACACTGCATTTGCCAGCCTCAGAATAATACAAGGATTACTTAATTTATTTCAATCTTCCTAATTAGCAAACACTTTTATTCAGGTTATCAGCCATCATAACTAAGGAACGTATATGGAACTCGAAAGGAATAGTGCCATGGTTCAGGTGATGTCATCAGAAATGATGCTAAGACTTTTGTTTTGCTGTTAATTTCTAATGCTCCACTCCAGGCATACCTTCCATACAGTAGAACTCAGCAGTCCCCAAATAAAGACAAAAATCTACTGTGAGAAACTGAGATCTTCCACCTCTTTGATAGTATTGGAAAAAAAAATATCTGACAAACCCTGGTATTTCTGATTCAGTCTGCTGGATAATCACAACCTTATGTAAATACTGCTCTTTATTCAAATTTCATTATCTAAAACTTATAACAGAATAAATAAGTTTCCAGTTATACAGAGTACATAAGGATAAAAATCTCACCAACATCAATATCTTCCTCTTTGCATTCTTCTCTACAGTGCCCCCAGCATTCCTAAAATACACACAATATGCACAGTAAGTTGACACTGGCAATCTGTGTCATACTCCCATACTTATACAAAACATTTAAACCCAAAAGCATCACAGGAATCAACCTAAGATATGTGAAAATGTCATTTGGCCGAAGTTGTATTTCCAATCTCATTTTTTGTTCTTTATATAACTCTCAGGAAGCAAATACACCCTGTACAGAAAATTGAAAATGCTTATCAGTTTACCCAAAGCACAACTCTGATTCATAAAGCCAAAGATACAATTCTTTTCATTATAAAGCAGAGTGAATTGAGCCTTAGCATCACAGAGAAGTTGACTTTCTGCTTGGGGGTGCTGGAATCTAAAAAACTGCATGACAGAGTCAGTCTACAGATGCATCAAGCTCTAGATCATTACAGTGAACTTGCTTGCTGTATCGTCTTAACCTCCCCACATCTTATTTTGCTTTTTGTTCCTTTATTTTCAACAAAGAAGCTTCAATCGACCTAGAAGGATGCTGTAATTTACTCTCCTTAGGAATCAAAGTAATAGTTTACAATTCAAATATTTACATTATATTCAAGAAAATAAAAATTGCAAACTGTCAGATTTTTGGAGTCTTTATGTTGTATAATTTCATAAAAAGAAATACTATTTCTGGAGCCCAACAGAAATCTTTCTAGAAAAAAAGAGTGATATAGAATCTTCTATTTATTTAACAAAAGAAATGTGTTTATATTAATTGTAGATGACATTTAAACACTTTCTTAATAGATAATATATTTCTATACTTCTTCCTAGGACTTTGCAGAATATGAAATGGGTTTAATGTTAGGAGTATCTTTGAAGTGTATAGACACATACATAATACACATCCACATATCCACACATCACACATATATACATATCACATATATATAACATGCCCACACATACACACACACACACACACACGCACCACATACACACATACACATTTTTAAGAATGAGTGAGACTGAAGGAAACAAAACCAACTCTGTCAAATTTCTCTACATTCCATTAGGTCACATGATAACTTTTCAGCCCAGGTAAGTGCTAAATACTGAAGCAAAACAGACAGGGAAAGAATCTATCTCTGTATTTATTCGTTGGTGAATGAATCAAATATTCAAAAGCTACTAGATATGTGGCAATATCTTGGTTAAATTCAGCACAGGGTTTGTTTAGCAGACATGGTTTGATACACAGAGTGTTTCAATTTTCTTAGGCAGTTAATGAGGCTTTCTAAAGAAGCATCTTTGTAGAAGGCTAAAACATAAACTTGCTCCCTGAGGCTTCAGAACTGGATCACTTCACATTCATAATTTGAAAGAGCATTTTGACACTGTGAGTTTTTTGATACATCAAAGGATGGATAATTTTTCTTTAATCTTTTTTCGATGTAATTTCTCCTTTGAGCTTACATGCTGAAATACAAATTTATTGTCCTTCCTGGGTATGCGGAACTGTAATATAGATATAATGAAGATTTCTACCTTACTGTCAAGTACAGAGTTAAGATCTTCAACTTTGTTACTGCCGACAATTTGAGTCAAGTAATTTTTAAAAGGGAGCTGGCTTATCTGCAAACGGAAATTAACATATGCAGGCTGTTTCCACTAGGTGCATTTAGAAATCCACCTTGTGTTGTATTTTTGCAAAAAAGGTTGCTAACTATTACTTCCAAAAAATGTCAATAAAGTGGATTGGTCCAAGTATTAAAGGACTGTTCTTTTCATTTGCACTTAATTTTAACTGGCACCGAAGCAGATGACCATTATTCATTAGATATCATGTGATCTGATACATATGCATGTCCAGCAATGTTTAGATCACCACACAGCTCCTGATGTGTCTTTTTGGTCTTCGGTTGGAGCCTTCATGCTCCTTTTCATTCTGGTGATTACTGGAATGCATGGTAATCACCTTCTTACATAGTAACAACAAAGCAAACTACTCTCTCTAACTGCAACATAGTACCCACTAACCAACCTCCTCCTGCCTCTCTCCTCTCCCTGTTGCTTTCCAAACACCACCTTTCTACGCTTAACTTCTATGAATTAAATTTTGGGGATTTCATTATTGATACCTGCCTCTCTACTGTTGACTCATTTCATATAAAATAATGATCTCAATTTCATTAATCTTGTCATACATGAAAAAGAATTTAATCTCTTTGGCTGAATACTATTCCTATTGTATACTTACCTCATTGTCTTTATAATTTGTCACTTGATGGATACTCAGGATGTTTCCATTGGCAGTTGTAAATGATGCTGCAACAAATAGAGGAATGTATATGCCTCTTTGGTACACATACTTCCTGTTCTTTGTTTATATGCCAAGTAGCAAGAGTGCTAAATCATATGGCTCTTTTGCTAAATTAAAAAAAAAACTTCTAGACTTTTTTTCCAAAATATTTGTACTATTGGTGGTCTCAATGGTGTGGGAAGTCCTTCTGTCTATAAGTTGCTTTTAATGGTTAGCGAATAAAGCTGTTTTGGCCAGTAACTTAGTATAAAAGAACAAGGCAAGAATTCCAAGCAAATAGAGGAGGAAAGAAGGCAGAGTCAGTGAGAAACCATATAGCCACCACGGGAGACAGATGCCTCTGACACAGCCTGCCAAAATTTTGCCCGTAGGTCACGACCACATGGTGATACACAGATTAACGGAGATGCTTAATTTAAGATATAAGAGCTAGGTAGAAATATGTATAAGCTAATTGTCCGAGCAGTGTTTTAATTAGTGCAGTCTCTGTGTGGTTATTTCAAGTCTGAATGGCTTGGAACCAACAAGGGTCCTCTGCCAACAGATTGACGTGCCAGTGTGGGGCAAGAATTTCCATGTGAAGTCTAAGAAAGCTTTCAAAAAAGTAAATAAAAGGCTGCTAGGTCCACAAAAACAGAGCCAAGCATAGCTTCTTGGTAACAGCATAATTTATATTTCTACTAAATATACATGAAGGTTCATTTCTCTTTAATTCCCATCAGCTCTACTGCAGCATGGAGGGTCAGAGGACCATTCTCAACACTGATAGTCTGTGCTACACTGCATAAAGTTAGGAAAATGCTGTGTGCAGATTCATTACTAAAGTAATCTTCAAATGTCCCTGATTTGCTCTATAACCTTTTGCTTAAATATATAGATTTCTCCATTTTATTTATGGTGTTGTGCTCTTTGATAAAGGTCATATTAGAAAAGCATGAATTAATCAATGAATATGTGCTCATACACTTTTGAGGGCATGCCAAATTACACAATAGAAAATGCCCTCCTCAAAAAGAGGGAGAAGCCACTGCTGGACTATCAGACATGGTGTTGTCAGAAGGTCTTACTCCGAATTTTACAAACTGCCACAGTTCTGGTGTGTCTCACTTCTAAATAACAACAAAAATGCAGTTAAGTGTGTTAGCCAAATGGAAATCTGTCAGAAATAACTGAAGTAATTTCTTTAAAACATCCACAGGGATAAAGAGTTAGAAGAGTTAATACATTCAATGCATCATTACTTCTCAACCTCCTTCAACAAAAGGGAAATCAGTTATTGGTGTATGTTGTATTTCGGTGCAGAATAATAAATAAATGTACATTATACATATAATTCTAAACCCGATTGAATAAAGTAATTTTGTTTCTAGAGCAGCAAACAGAGGAATCCATCAATCAGCTGAGCTCCACTGTGTTTTATACAACACATGTGGAGAATAAGGGCGAGCTCTGGTGTGAGCTGCATGCTGTTGCTGTGGCTGAACTTTCTGGGAACCACTGACACCTGTTGGTCACAGATTGTAATGCAGTCTGTTTTTATGAATATGGGCTTGTATCACTTTGAGTTAACCCTATTAATAAAATGATCATTTATTTCAATGCATTTCACTTGCAAACAGCTATTTCAAAAACTGTTAGGATTTTGAAATGGAGTCAAACCTTGGTGGCCAAGAGACAAGTGATACAGAGAAAAACATTTCTTAAGAGGCCTCTCTCTGTTTACTGAGGGTTTCCACAGAGCTAATCCTGTTAACTAGCACAATGAGCATGCTGTTTCACAGAAGAAAACTGTTGCCAAGTTAACAACTGTAGAAAGGAGCATGAGGATACGAATTAATAAGAAGAGTGGGACTCCTGTGGACAAGAGCAAGGGTTCATGGGATCTACATACTATCAAAAGAGAAGGCTCATATACAAATGCTAAATTAATTAATATTTTTAATTATTAATTACAAGATGGAAAAGTGCCCAGATGTGTGGTGCTTTCTAAAGAAAGAACAATGAAATGCTGAATTCCAAATGTCTCTACAAATCTATTTCTCATTTCAATATATTGTGTCAAGTTCAAGGAGCCCAGATGTGAAGTTATGTCAATCATTTAAACAAAGCGTTTTTACAACCATACAATAATTTATTCAATATGAATTATATGAATTTTTAAATTTAACTGAAAAATTTAAATCATGTGTATTTATGATGTACAGTACATGACCCCAGATAAGACCTTAAGCAATAGAGAAGAGGTTGACTCAACTGGCCTTGACCTGTAGTCAGACTGACAGATATCTTAAATATCACCATAGAACTTCATACAGCAACTGATGGAAACAGAGGCAGAGACCAGCATCGGAACACTGGGTTCAGTTGAAGAGGGGGAGAAATGAGACTATGAGCAAAGAAGTCAAGACCATGATGGGTACAGCCACTGATACAGTCTACCTGAGCAAATGGGAGCTCACCAACTCTAGCCAAACAGGGAAGGAACAAGCATAGGACCAAACTAGTTCCTCTGAACGCTTTTGACACTTGCATGGCCAGGGCAGACTGAGGGGTAACTGGTAGTGGCACCTGGATTTATCTCTACTGCTTGTATTGGCTTTTTAGAAAGCGAATATTTCAAAGCTATTCTTTTAGCAATTTTCATTGCATTGTCATGCTTCATAATAATTCAACAAAATATATCCTTTCTGTCCACCTGAGACATTGTCCTACTGGCCAAATTTCCCATTCTTTTCTCTTGCCCTCAAGAGCCTGGTAAGGCTTTTGTCATCTCCCTATCTTCTACGAGCTCAACTCTTCTAGATTGGACATATGAATGATAAAATAAAATATTCATGTTTTATCACTGTATTATTTTCTTTAACATAATGTCCCATAGGGCATTCCATGCTGTGGAAAAGGACATGATTTTCTTCCTTTTAGAGATCAAAGGGTATCCTTTTTCTTTATTAATTCATCTGTTGGATGTTAGTTCATTCCCAAACATTGGCATATGTGTATAGTGCTTCAGTGAACATGTGAGTGCCAACACATACATCTTAACATACTAATTTCATTTCCTTTGAAATTTTTCAAGAATTAGAATTGCCAGCCAAAGCAATATACACATGTAATGCAATTTTATCTAATTTTCAATAATATTTTTTACAAAAATAATATAATGCAATTTTAAAAGTTGAGTGAAATTACCAAAGACTTTGAAAGCAATCAAAACAAAGCTGGGAACATCTATGTCATTATTTGCTCCCATAATACTTTTAAAAGGTATTGCTATATAGAATTCAAAGTATTGACCTAAAATAAATCAGGCATATCAAAGAAGGAAAAATACTAGCAAATCCAGAAACAAATTCTTACATTTACAAAAAGCTAGGTTTTTACAAAGGAGCCAAGGACATGAAAGAGAAAAAAAATTTTTGAATATATTCAAAAAATGTAGGGAAAAATACATTTTCATATGTAAATGCATAACGTTGGATCTTTATTTTACATCATATAAAAAAGTAAATAAAAACTTACTATAAAATGATTTTTAAAGTCTTGAGATATTAAAAAATAATATCTATAAGTAGTCATAGAAGGAACATGGCTGATATTGATCTGGATTTATTTCATTATGACCACAAAGACTCAGTTAACACAGATACACATAGATAAGTAGGATTTCTATGAACTGAGAAAAACAGCAAAGGAAACAACAAAATGAAAAGATGAGCTTCAAAACAAGAAGGCATTTACAAACCATGTACCCAATAGTAGCTAATATCCAAAATATGTTTAAATATTTAAGAGTGTGAAAGCAAGAGACTTGAGTTAAAAGTGGCAAAATCATTAAATAATCCTTTTCCAAAATAAAACACACCAATAGTCAATAAGTAAATATAAAAGGGCTGAATATCAATGCTTATGAAAGTGATGAAAATTAGCTGCAGTGAAATGTCATTTCATACCTGTTAGAATGCTTCTGAATGAAACACACACACACAAAAATCCAGCAAGTACTGGCAAAAATGTAAAGAAGACAAAGCCATGTGCCTTTTTGGTGCATAGTGACATTAGCCACTGTACTATAGTAGTTCTCAAAAATTTAAAGACAGAACTGCTATAAGAGCTTATGTGTATTTTTTATATAGTTCTACTGTTTCACACAAGTTTTCTACAGGTATTATTACTTACAAAAGGCCATTCCCTTTATTAAATAAAATGATAACTTAAATATTGCTCATTTCACATGATGATGAAGCCTCTACTGAACCATTTCTTACATTTCCCCAAACTATAAAATAGTAGTACAGTAAATAGGAAAGTGGAAATGAAATAGGAAGGATTAAAGTAGGTAGCAGATGGGCAGTCAGAATTAAATAAGGAATATGGAGGACAGGATAGGTAAGACAGAAAACCTTTTTGAAAATCCATTGCTGTTGAAGATTTCTAAGATATATCAAGAATTTAAATATAGTGGCTGTATAATAAGTATTATATATTTACTCTAATTAAATATGATACCCCTAGCTAGACAGCACACACTGCCAAACAAAACCCCAATACCAAAAATGATTATCTTTTTGAGTTGTTGTCTAATGGAAGTCCCCCAAACCCCAAACATTATAGGCTATCACTATTTCTCTTCATTATGCTCTAGAATTTGATGATAAGACCCTGTTGCTGAAACCACCACAAACTTGAGTCTTAGAACAAAAGGAAATCAAGCTGTTCCAAACCTGGAAACTTTCTCTTTACTAGGTAGCTGGAAGTTCCTATGCATGAAACAATAAGAGAAAAGCAATCATCAGTCTTACCCAGGCTTAAACCCTATGAGCTATAAAAATGACTTGCCAGACAAGATGTGCATACCAGTGTAGTAGTGTCATAAATGTAATGGGTTAACCACTCCCTTTCCTACTGAATTTAAAGTCCTTTTCACTAGACAGAGCCCACTCCTGGCATTGTTCACAAGGTCAAGAACCTGTGACCAGATAGAACTAGGACCTAAAGGAATATTTACTACTATTATAATCTAAGATGAACATACCTCTAAAATGATTCAAAAATGACTTATCACTGTACTCGTAGATCAGTACATCCCTCAGCCTTCATCAGAGAAACTTATTATGTTGATGGTGATTAACATCGAGACCCATAACCAGTCAACATGTCAAGAGTAAGAAATTTATGAGTTTTTAGCCCTAAATAGGAAACCTATATCACAGCCCTTCCTTCAAGTCTTAGGGATCTTCACAGAAGAGGGACAGAAATATTGTAAGAGCCAGAGGTAACAAATAACTTCAAGGAAACTATTTTATAAACATATGACAGATACATATATGAACTCTCAGTTACTGTGACAGTATGCATGATTTATGCAAACCCAAGCCAAACAAAATCGGAGCATGGTAAGGTACAGGCATCTCGGAAAGCACATGTAGTCCCATGCTTAGCTGAGAAGTTCTTAGCATTTCATAGGTATCAGAGAGGGAAGAATCAAGTTCTCTAATTTTGTGATACACTGTACTTCAGTGTAGACCACACAACCAAGAGTATTTGGCTAGCACATACTGGGTTCCAGGCATTTAAGAGAAATTGGAGAAGAGACAGCTGAAACACAGAGTTTGGTAGGTTAGGAAGTGATAGCAAATCTTGAAGGAGTTGCAGGCTGGGGGACAATATGATAAAAATACATTGTATGAAACTCTCAATGAACTAATCAAAATAGTATTAAAACAATAAGAAGTAGTTGGAAGAATTGTATAAGCATCAACCCTGTGATTTACCACACTATTATTAAAGGCTACTGGAAGTAGGAAAAAAAAGAGATTAAAAAATGAACCATTCTGAGAATGTCAGAGTGAAGAAAGCCAAGGAAAGATCAAGACACATAACTTCTAACACCTACTTCTCCACTTACATTATCTGTAAAGTTATCTGTTTCAGGTTGTTAAAAACTGCTCTTTCTTTTTTGTTCAAATATTAAGAGCATTACACAGAAGAAAGTTACTATAAAGAACAGTTAGATTGACTTTCAACCTTAATATTCTGCTCTTCTAACCAAATCTTAATGGTAGCTTCATACTCTAAAAAATACACTGTTATGAGTTCTGTTGTGCTTTTAATAAATCTAAGCACTCCTGTAAATGGATTGCATATTATTTTCATGTTGCTAGGCAGAGTATTTTTAAATATAACAATTTATTAGTTCTTTGAGAATTTCAACATTCATACAATCAATATATATTAAGCATATTCACCCCCATTCCTACCCCTAACCTCTCACAACGGCATCTTCTATTCCCCACTCCTCCCGACTTCACATCCTTTATTTTTAAAAACTCACCAAGTTCAATTTGTGCTGCTCATATACTTGGGTATATGAGGTCATCCATTTGAGCTTAGTCGGCTTTCAAGGACCCAGAGCATTAAAAAATAACTGTCTCTTCCCTTCACAGAAACCATCAACTGTGAGTAGTTCCTCATCCAGGGATGAAGTTTTGAGCCTCACTCCAAGCTCCCAAAGTTAGAATGTTGATTTCCTGCAGATCTAATACAGGCAATCAATCACAACTGATATGGGTTCATGGCTACAACAACCCTGTCATATCCAAAAGACACTGCTTCATCCTGATCCTCCATGACCTCTGTCTCTTACAATCATTCTCTCCCCTCTTCCATGATGTTTCCTGAGCTTTGTATGGAGGGAATATAACACAGATGTTTAATTTCTGACTGAACCCTACACAGACAATTATTGCAAGTTTTGTGTTTCTAAATTAAACACTGTCTACAGCACAAACCTAACTGAAGAAGTCTGAGATACCTCTTATGCGTTCGGAGATACAAAATTAGAGGTCAGTTTTTTCTTCTTTGTCAGTTTAGCAAAATAATAGCAACAGACTTACTCCTAGGTTCTATAAGCTCCACAACTTTGTATGTCTACATATCAGGTCTTAAATCTGGTCATAAAGTAGTTGATCACCCACCTAACATTCCATTGCACTTATAAGTGTATCCTGATAGACTGGTCACTATTGTAGATTGTAGAGTTCACAGGTAATGTGACTATTAATGAATTTCCTTCCCCAGAATCCAACACAGCAAGACACTGGGAGAAAGCATCTTGGTCAACACTCACTTTACTTCTCCATGACCTATAGCCAAAATGTGTCATGTCTTCAGCAACAAAGTATCACCATCAATTATTGTGGGCAACAAAGAAAGATGTCAGTAACATGTATTATTTAGGAGGCCCATGACTCATCCTAACAAGCACTAGAGAGGAGCTATTTCACACAAGACACTGTACTTTTTGTTTGGTAACCTACGGTTTCTGTGATAAGCATTGTCCCCTGTGAATGTAACTACAGTTAAACTTTTACTTGTATGTGTGTGTGTGTGTAAACTTTTAAATATATATCTCTGTACTTATGAAGCTTGTAAAATATTTGGGTTCCATATGTCTTTTTCAAATGTCCTTAATGTTAATTAATTCTCTCTTCATATTTTCTGCTTTACTTAATGTATCGTACCAGCCATTGAGATTCCAGGGGCTTACATAAGTTATGAAACTAAGTGCTGAGTTAGTTCTAATGATAAAATCTAACTAAAATATGTAAACATTAGATAACAGTTCAAAGCAACAAAACCATCTTTCTACTTAGTTGGCTTTAATTGTTGCAGCATCTGCTGTATTGTACATTTTGTTTAAACACAAATGCTCAGCAGAAAAATAAAAGGAACCTTCAGCACTCCTAACTGAAAACTTTGAAATAGAGATATTTGAACATTGGATGGGAATTAATCAATTTCATGGCCCCATAGTAAACAAAATTGAAGCAATGGGGAAGTTTGGAGGCACCGACTTTATGTATGTCCCTGCTAATTATTCACAGCTACCTTGGATTCAACATTTCAACATTGAGAAGTAGAGACGGAAGAGATTCAAGAAAGGTGGAAACCTTTATGAGGATAAATGCTATATCCTTGATGGGATTTAGATAGAGTCCACATTTGCACAGACAATCCCAATCACTGCAAAAAGCAACACCATTTCCTAGCAGAAAAGACACCAGTGTATCTCAGAGTACATTTGGGAAGGAATTTCTCTCAGGACCATGATAGTACAAATACGGACAGAATAAATAAATCTGTCAGTGCAAACAAATTACTCACAAAACCAGCTCTCAGGGGCAGTTTTCTTACTCTCGCTCAGGCCTTTGGAAACAGCAGGATCTGTCACCCATGGACAGTGAGGAGAGGCTCTGTCAGATTAGCCAAGTAGTGAGGGCATGCTCAATCCTCAGACAGGCGTCTCCACATGAGCAGTTCACCTAGGGTCTGCCGCTCGGGTCTCATCCTCCCTGCTCCTGACAACCTGCCCCTCAAACCTCCCTTAGGGCACTATTTGTTGGTAAAGTCCTGACAAATACCTGTCTCAGATATCATACAGCTGTTGAAAGCTCAATTAATTTCACTTAAAATAGAAATAATGTCTGGATTTCATTCAAATCCAGTTTGATGTGTGTGTCAACAAGGAATCTGTAAAGAGCCCCTGGGGCTTTATGTAGCATTTCACTAGACCCTTTTCATGTGAGAAGCTCACCTAAAGAGTTGCCACACATGTATTAAAAAAACAAAGCGCTGTTGATAAACCCCTAAATTGGTAAGTCTTGGGAAAAGCTTTTCCTCTTAATTTCCCCATAATCTATTTATTTTTTAATGCAATATCAATGCTCTAATATGTTGTTTTGGCTTTAAAGACAGGGCCTCAAATAGCTCAGGTTGGTCTCAGACTCACTATGTAACTGGTACTGGCCTTAAATTCCTGATCCTCTCCCCTCTACTTTGCAAGTGCTCAGAGTATAGATTGCACTACCATGTTTGTTTGTTTCAAAATGCATTCTATAGCCAGAGATGGGAGCTTTCTTATTTACAGATCTTATTAGTTGATTCCAGCAAATGGAAGGCCATTTGTACACATTTGTCATTTTGGTGAAATAAATTCTACCTCCAATACCACAGACCTGTTTCAGGCAGTTTACTTTTATTTTACACTAAGGATGGATTAAAGCAGTTACAGCTCAAATGCCATCTTTCTAACAGGTGAACAGGTCTGGTATTTCTCACAGAAAAGTTAGCAAAGGTAAAGAAGAAAGTTTTTACTTCCTTCTCACCTCTTTGGCCACCCTTTTGTTCCTTCAAACACAGCTCTGTCTAACATCTGAGACACGCACTCTGAACCACAAGATGTAAAGAACATAGAAAAGTTTGATGGCATCAGATTCTTTTGCTAGCTGTCCTGAGAAGAGAGAAAAAGAAGCCCAATTAATAAAACTACTTTATATGAAAGGACTATGATCCATCATTTAGGGCAACACCCATAAGTACTTCTTTTTCATGCCTTCAGGTGACTTTGTGTGAACTCTGTACCAACAAAGTGTATCAAGTCTTAACATCTCTGAGTGCACGAGCCCCTGTTTCCCTTTCTGAGAAGCACAAACTCAAAATGATAGTATGCGTTTGGGTTAAATTAAATAATCTAACTTGTTAAATATGTCTAATATGACATGGTTGAAAATTAACTTTATATTATGAAAACCTTCTGTTTATTATATGTTCAGTCAAAATTTTATATTCAAGAAAGACATATGTCATTTTTTTACATTTGTTTCAACTTTCAGACTTACATTCAACCATGAATCTTGTGCAGGAAGTAATTTTAGAATATTTATACACTAGGGAAGATTCAGATTCTACTTAATACCATTCTCCTTGACTAGTTAAACTGGGAGTTTTATGCCGCAAAACCCTTGACCTACAATCTGTCCTGCCTATAAGACATCCTGGATAGCTTGGAAGTTCTAGGAGTTGCCAAGCCATGTCCAGTTTAACTAGAGGCTCAGGCATGAGAGGGAACCCATGCCCTATACTGCCTGGATGGCCAGGAATGAGACACCCAGGGTAGAATCAAATATGACTGGAAGAGAGAGAGAGAGAAAGGAAATGAATCAATGAAATGATTCCTAATAACTTTCTGCTATACTCATAGATCAGTGCCTTGTCCATTCATCATCAGAAAGGCTTCCTCCCACATCAGATGGCAGCAGATGGAGAGACCAAAAGCCAGATATGCAGAAAGAGAGGGAGAGTCTAAATTGGAGGTTTCCAATGGTTCCCCCTCTCTACGAGAGGGGAAGAAAGATTATAGGAGTCAGAGGGGATTGAAGAATACAGGAGAAAATGACCCATTTAATCAACTAAGCAGGGTTCATCTGGGTTCACAGAGACTGAAAAAGCAACCCCGGGGCCTGCATAGGTCTACTCCGCATGTATGCTAAGGCTGGTGTACTAGTATTTCTGTGGGAATACTAACAGTGGGAGAGGGTGTGTCTCTGATTCTTTTGCCTGCTCTTGAGACTCCTCTATTCCTATTGGGTTGTCTTGTTTGACTTTGATATGGGGGCTTTTGTCTTGTCTTGTATACTATTTTGTCCTTTTTAGTTGTTGTCTCTTGGAGGCCTTCCCTTTTTTGAAGGGAAACGGGGGGGGGGTAGATCTGGGTGCAAGGAGCAGTCTGGGGAAGTTGGGGAGAGGGAACGTTGGAGAACTGTAGTAGGGATGTAGCATATGAGAGAAGAATCTATTTTCAATTTTTTTTAAAAAAGATAAAGTCGTATAGAAGCGGTCTAAACAAAGTTGAAATTTATTTATATTTCAAGTATAGAAAGTCTGAAAGCAACTGCTTTAGCAATCACATGGTCATGTATGAAATTTCAGGAATGTTGCCTCTTTATACCTCAGTAATTCCTCATCTGTAGCGGTAGTCTTCCTTTTTCCCTAGATGTAACTCTGTGATTCGTTAGTGCTATAAACATTGCTTCCAACCAGCGCCCCTGCAGCTTGGTGGCCAAATGAAAGGGAAAAGAGGTGGCCTTCTGGAATTTATTCTTAAAACTGTTCTTATACATAATTTGTCAAAATCAAAGTGTAGGCCCAAACTTTGTTGCAAAGAGAGCTGGAGTACACATTCTTTGGCTGTAACCGTATAGTCAATTACTGAGTTCTTTGTGGAAAAAATGGAGGATCAGTGTGTGGGGACATCAAAAAGGAGCACACTGGAGAAATGAACTAGTCTGTCAACCTGAGATCAGGTAAAAAAAAAAATCCATATTCTGGCATCTTCCTAGAAGAAAAATTCACTCTTCTGACGACTGCACAAATATCTCAGTCTGAGTGTTTGGAATGATTTTTATTCCATGCACTTATTGATATTATAAATATAATAAGTATGACATATATTCAACAGGTGTCACAACACACCTCAGTGAGCAACAGTTACAAACTGTGTTGCTCTTCGTGTCCTTACAAGACTTAGAGCAGATCTGCAGATTTCCTTCTGTGACCTAAGACATCTATATGGCAGTGGGTCGTAATGCTATTGGTTTATCTTTGGATTGAAAATTAAAATTATAATAGTTTCCTTTTACATTATCCATATTATCCTAAGTTGTGTAGGTTCAGTCAGTTTAATGTCTGTGGAGCCATCCGAATAATCTAAATGGTTCGAGAGGATCACCAGCCTAGAGAACAAAAGACTTACATAATTCCCGTGATGAAATAATCAATATCACTTAGCAGTTAACTACACTGAAAGAAACCGAGTCCCCCGGCTGTCTCTCCTTATTCTCAGACTATACACACAATATATTGTCCTTCATAGGATGAAGCTGCAAGACACCAGAACTGATGCATATATAACTGCTGGCTTGAAAAGACCTGCCTAATCCATTGACACATTCACGCTGTTTTCTCTTGGATAATTTGGGGTGATCCTTGGGAGAAGAAATCAAGTGAAACCTTTGTCAACAGAGTGAATTTGGAGCCAAGAGAATGCATTTCCTGGCAGCCTGAAGTCTCCCTGGCTTCTCAAGAAGTTAATATAAATGTTGGCCTTGGGAAAGGAGGGAATATGTTAGATTGAAAGGAGATAAATCACATACTGTACTTGACACCATCAGCATCCCAAAGACTGAGTTTCCTGAGTGAGAAACGAACCTCACCTACTGATAACAGCACACTGTATGGGAAACTTGCTACTATGGATAAGAGGTTCTATTATTTTTTTTCTTTCATGTTCACTTATTTAAATAAATTTCACATGCCACTTAAAACAATACTGATCTGGATAGATTTTCTAAAAGAGACTAACAATAGGACATAAAATTCCATGGTCCAGTGAAACAGAGCAACTCATCTTCTCCGAGGACCAGCAATCTAAAAACCTTGTGTGAGGAAATTGAGAGCAAACTGCCAGAGAATCTAGGATCTACCCTGAAGGCAGAAATAATGTTGATAAGGAATTCCAACGAATGCTCTGCAGTTCAACGCTTAGTTTACAATAATGGGTGGAAGACCCAACACAAGCATGATTTGTTATAGCTAGCAAATGCAAATTAATATCAAGAACAGAAACTGAAAATTAGGCATACGCCTAGCCACATTACAGCTTTCAATCTCAATTTCATTCTCACAATGGAGTCATGGTTACCCCAAACTGTCACATCCACAATGCATGATAAGAGATGTGGAGTGTTGCTAATCAGGAAAGGTCACCCAGTCCTTAACGCCCTGGGTCTTTTGTATGAATGTCCCATGTAGACAGTACTGGACACTCACCCAGCTGTCTGCCATTGCCCCGCCTGCCAGTGGTCAAGACTTAAGTCTGGTCTGGCCCTCAATCATAAACGTCCCTCTTAGGACAAAAATATTTGGTATGGGCCAAGCCTCCAAGTAAGTGAACATACTTAGGTCAAGCAGACTAATGTATGGGCTTAGACATCTTCTTTTCAGGAGCCAGACCAGGGTCTGATGCTTTCTTGGGACAGACAAAATTTGGGCAAAGCTGACTTACTGAATTCCTGCTTTGGCACCACAGGTAGAAATCCCATGAATCTGGTATTGACTGAATTCTGCACGGTGGGTCTAAGTGAGAATGAACCTTTGTGAAACTACCTTGAACACTTCCACTTTACTGAGATTTGGAATTCTAGGAGCTTCCTAATTGTTTCTTTTTATACATCTTGTAAGCAAAGTTGTCTTTTTTCTTGCTTTGAAAACAGACTCAGAAACAGGTACTTGCAGAAAGCTGGAAGCTCAACCCTGCTGTCATTTAGTCCATTTTTCTTTTGCCATATTTTTAAAACATCAGCTTTAATTGTTGCACCTTATTTTAGATATGTAAAAAGTTTAAGTCCATGATGTCTTTTATTCAACTTTTGTTAGTCTTGTTCTGATCATTCTTTTAACCTAATTTTTTCTACCACTTTTTTGGATTTTCTATACCTGTGAAAGATAAAAATGCTAATCTAAATCATAGGTTTCCATAAGTAAGCTAGCATATTTAAAAAAAAAGTACATTAATCTGCCAATGTTGAAAAAGTGGCTCAGTTGTTAAGAATACTAGCTGCTCTTTCAAGGACCAGGGTTTGATTCTCAGCCTCCATGAGATACCTCATAACCTCAATAATTCCTGTTGCAGGCTGCCTGGTGCACTCCTCTGGCCTCTTTCAAAGCAGAAACACACACGTTGCACAGAAATACAGTCAGACAAAGCATCCATTTACATAAAATAATCCTTTAATTAAAAAGAAAAGCATACTTTCCAGATCCCAAAAAGTAACCTTTATTGCATGGGGACGAGGGCACACAGGTGCCATGGTGAGTATATGATAGTCACTGCCTGCGTATAGAGGGTGTGGTTTCCAGAGATGCAACGGAGGTCCTCGTGTGTGGCAGCAGTTTCTTTTACCTGAAAAACTGCCTCACTAGTCCCAACTGTTATGGAATTTGTCTCTTAAATATTCTCACTGCCTTCTCCTCCAAGTTACCAAATTTGTATCAAAGCTACTTCATTAAATCCAGTAATTTAATTTCATTACCTTTTCAATCTCTGAGATACACCAGGAGAAGAGGAGCAGAGACGAGACTGTAAGCCCTAGCTGATTTCCTTAGTAGACCTGAGGCAGGCAGCGACTTGAGGATGTGTGAGCTGTGTCTCAGGAGCACTGGGATGACAAAGGAATGGGTTTATCATAATGGGTCACCCAGAGTTGAACTCAGCCCAAGGCCGTGTGCTTCTCAACCTTCTTCAAGTTCTCTGTGGTCACTAGAGCAGCCCTGCTGTCAGAAATTGTTTGTCAGCCTCCAGAGGGTACTGGCTTTGCTCTTTCCACAGCAGATCCACATTCCATAGTGTATGGACTATTTCAAAACTGCAGCTTCATCAGCAAAAGCATAAGTAAAATTTTTGTGCTTAATATTTACATTAACTTTGTAAATGGTCTAAACGTGGAATCTATCGTAGATATTGCAAACAATAATACATCAGTGTAATAATATAACATAAAGCACAAAAAACAACCCCGATCAGAGTCACAGCCTCTTTTTCCGTTGCTTGCTCCCTGAGAAAGGCACCCCAGTTAGGATACTATTGTTTTAGAACTGAAATCTCAGTTTCTAAACCTCGTCGCAGACAGTCATGTGCCCCTAAGCCCTTCCTCCCCTGCAGCACCACCCTCCCAGCTGAATCTTCTCTATTGAATGCATCCGAACAGCTGCAGCTCTCTGCAGAAGCTTTACTAGCGTTTCTGAAAGACAGGCTGTTTCTTAAAACATTATAACATATTTTAAACATACACAAAGAGTCTTTAAATGCACACTGATTTCCTCACGCTGACCTAAATTCCTCCAAGTGCAGTGTGAGGCTTCTGTATGCTGATCTAATAGCGGGAAGGAATAACATCTGCTGCTATTCTGTGCCTGTGATTTCTTCAAAGCCGTGAATGTCACTATTATGTGAAATGGCTACTTGTCTGATTTAAGGCATTTATTAATTGACTATTGGTATCCCAGTGTGTTCTGTTGAGCAGAATGATGGAGTCATTAGGACTCAAATCTCCCAAAGACATACAACTATTTAAAGAAATGAATGCTCTCTGATTGTTTTAGCAATTCCACAGGAAGCCTGTGAATGCGGCCCAAGAGCTCAGTCGATTTAACAAAGCTGTGATGTTAGACAGGCACATTGGCCAAGTCAACTCCACTCCAGTCACAGAGATGCAGACACACCACAGATTCCAGGTGCTCGCAGGACTGGCAATGCAAGCTGCCACTCTTTGATTCTGCCAGGTTGCTTAGATCATCCTTGTACTTCACAGGATCATGAGTCTCCCTCGAAAGGCTCTGCGTTATGAAAATGACCCCCTGCCAGATTAGCAGACTTTGCTCAGTCTCCTCTGCCTTTGAGACTGATCCAGAGCAAAACTGATGGCTTTCCATATGTCAATTCCTTTAGAGTGTGTCCTCCACAGGCTCAGCAAGGCTCTCTGGGATTAGGTTCAGCACATTTTGGAGCATATATAGTGTTAAAATTGTTAGAAACATTGTGTGAAAGTAGGCAAAATTCCTAAGTTCTTAAACCTATGAAAAGTACTTTTACTACAGTCTTTGAGGAGTCTTGCCCAATAAAATATATTCTATTCTTTTCTGTGTTTAAAAAAGTAAAAAATACAAACTTAAATGATGTCAGCAGCCCATATTCTCAAACAAAATTTGTCACAATCTACACAATCGCACTACATGATTTTTATTTCGCTACAATAGAATTTTTGTGTTTAATATATATGTAAATGACAATATCTGTATTGACCTATGCACACATATCTACCTGCTGAGAGAGAAATATTTTTGAAGTTCAGCCAGGTGAAAGGTTCACTGAGAAAAATTTTACTCATATTTAATATGATTAAAGTGGATGTGAAAGTTGGTGCAGGAGGTAGTGGAAAACTTAGAAAGAGGTGGGTTAGGGTAGAAGCCATGGTCCTAGAGAAAACACAAAGAAGAAGTGATATATGGCAAATTTGGGAAATATGCATCAGGTCCTCAGCCCTTGCAAGAAGCAAGACTTCATGTCTGATGTGAAGGAAGTCAAATCAGACCAGAACAGCAGGCAGAACATCTGTGGGAGGCAAAGCGGCCCCAGGACTCAGATAAGTCTTACGAGGAGAAGGGTTAATAATAAGATAAAAACTGATTTTCTTTTCCACAGGGTGAGGAGTCTGGGAAAGAGACTTCTGATATTTCAAGTACTCATATATATTAATTTGTGTCGCCCACAAAGAAAGGCAAAATTTGACCACAGCAATAATAAAAGAGTGCAGCATATCAAATAGAATGAATCTGTTTATAGTTTACCTCATTTGAAGTCTGATTTAAAGACAGGGACACTTAAGCAGTAAGGACTATCTTTTTCTAGTCCTCAGGATGTGGTAGAAATTGGGTGTGAAAAAAAGACTGTAAGTCAGTGATAAGCGATTATTATTTGTTAATCAGAGCTAAGGCATTAAAATTTATAATATACTTCTTCTTGTTATTACCATTATATCATTTGACTTACAATGTCATCACAGTGACTGTAGGAAAACTTTTAAAAATTTTTCTGGGGAGCCCGATGATTTCAGAAGTTTTAGTCCGTGACTGGCTGCCTCATTTTTTTCTCTTTGGCCACAAAACATCTTGGTGGGAACACGTGAAAGAACAAAGCTTCTTACCTCATGGCAGTCAGGAAAGAGAGAGAAAGTCTAGGGACCAGATAAAACCTTCCAAGTCATCCTCCAAGGACTAATTCCCCGGCTAGGTCCCACTTTCTAAACTTTCAGCATACTCCATAAATAGAACTACATGAGTTTTAGTCTCAAACAGTAGAACTCTTATATCTAAACATATGTAAGTGACAATATCTGTATTGACCTATGCACACATATCTACCTGCTGAAGGACACATCTGGACTCTAAATTGTACTTTTGCAGTTCGGGTTTGTTGATATAAGCAGGTCTGGTTTATTCATCTGCTGCATGCTATTCCATCAGATTTATTTATCCGTTCTCCTTTGAATGGAAACTTACGTTGAATCTACATCTTCATGCCGCAGCAGTTCTCCTAAATGAGGCCATCCGGTCTCTTTCTCTGCACATTTCATAATTTCTCCAAGATAAACTTAGAAAAAATAGTGCTCATCTAAAACATTTAAACGTTTTAAGTGTTATGATAACTATTCTCCAGGGAGGATGTATGAATTTGTTTCCTATCACTGGTATTTTATGAGTTCACCTTTTTCCATATCTCAAACATAGTTCTTTTTTTAAACATTTGCGATTTGTGACCTTTAAATATTTGTCAGAGTGTTCCACAGGAGGTCGTGTTTGTTCTCTAATCCTGCCATAAAACAACTGCAAAGAATCCAGGTTCAGCACGTTCCAGTGCAGGAAGGCAGAAGGGCAATGCATCAAGTATCTGAGAGCTACAGGGCATGCTTAGGGCTTGCGGGTGGCGGGGGGGGGGGGGGGCTTTCATTTCTAGTTTTGACTATTTCATTTCTGGTTCGTGGCTCTCTCATCTTCAAAGCTGGCACTGTGACATTTTCAAATTTCTGGATATGATCCTCTATCTTCTTCCATTTATAAGAGCCCTTGCAATTACATACTTATTATCCGAATAATCCCGGATCATCTCCTCATCTAAAGGGCAGCTGAATTCCACTTGTGTCCCCAGTTCCTCCTTGCACTGTAACCTCACGTATGTGCAAATCCTGACCACAACTTTTAAGAGAGATTGCATTGTTTGTCATCAGGTTGAATTTCATGATGTCCTGCTTAAAATTGAGGCTAGCAATTTTTAAATGTTTATTCACACTTTGGAGTTTGCTTATAGAGTTCCACATTTTTAGTATTGACTTTTCCTTTTCTACAGAATTTAAGTAACTCCTTTATATTTTTAGGATTCTAGTCTGTTGTGGATTGCATGCCTTTTGGATAAAATCCTCAAGCAGTGAATGACTTGTCCTTCCTTTAGCTGTCTAGAAATGAGAAGCACCATTGACGGTCATGCTGGTGTGGAAGAGCTATTAAATTTACCCCCTCTTGAGTTACATTTTTGTAGCTCATGGAATCTTCCTACCTTGAAGCGGCCATCATTACTTTCATTTGTAATATAAGTGTAGATCATTCTTGCATGGTTCAGAAAGTTCGTGTTCTCTTTTGTCAGTCCTAGCAGTTCTACATAAATATTCTTTGATTCCCAGGGTAGACACTTACAGTATCATCAGAAAAAGAAAGGCTTTATTTCTTTCTCCAGTTCTTGCATGTTTTCACTCTTTATTGTTTGACCTAGAACCTCAAGTGCATCACTGACTAAAATTGTCAATAACAACATTTTATATTGTTCCTTTGACTTGCAGCAATTATTTCTAAATCTGTATTACTAAGAATATACCTTCCCAAAAGCGTCTAGTAGAAAACTTTAGGACTGCTTACAAAGTTAAATAGCTTCTTCCTAATCTAATTTAGTAAGAGTTTTGCTACAAGAAAATACTGAATTTTAGTAAATGATTAATCAGATTTTTATTATAAAATTATATTCAAAGATAAATGTAGATTAATTATTCTTTTCAGTGGTCAGCATAATTTTATTTAAGCTCACATCTATTTTATTTTTTAGCACCAAATAATAAAAGCCTATAGAATCATGCAATTACTGAATAAAATATTCACAAACCTAGACCTACACTTGGAAAAATAATAACAAAATTGGTCAATTTGGAAATACTCATTTCAGTCAGAAGATAGTCCAGTACGCTTCCAGAGTAAGAGGGCTAACACTAAGACATCGAAATGCCCCAATAAGAACTACCATTTCTCCTGTCCCAAGCATTAAAAAAAAAGAACTACCATTTCCCCAGATGGACCTGCTCAGAGTAGGGACACACCAGACATAAAAAGTTCACCTTAATCATCTTCAACTAGAATCAGCTACAAGCCTTTTTCCCCACAGATCTTTGCCCAACTGTTAGGGAAGTTTTATCTAACAGTCTGAGTTCTTGCCAATCTACACACACACACACACACACACACACACACACACACACACCCTTTGTTTTCCTGCATAACTAGCTGAAGCAGGGTTTAGGAGCACTGGCTAGCAAACACAGAGTTTAGATCATCCTGAAGACCACATGTGCTCTTCCTCCAGAGATTCTCATCATTCACATTCTGAAAAGAATGTATTTCACAGAATCAGACCTCTAAAAATACAAGATGTTTTTATAAATTTTAAAGTATTTGCTAAAAATCTATTTTGAAATTACCTTTAACACAGAACTTTAACTTAAAAAAATAAGATGTGTATTGCTCTTGAACATCAACTAAAAGCAGAAATCAGACTCATTCAAAGTTATTCGCTGACTTCAAACTGTCTCGGTGGTTACTGCACTGTGGTACACCTGTATTTCTTACACATTAATGTCATGAGGTTTCTAGAAGAAATTACCTAATAAATTCTTGCATGTCTTTATATGTCTATATCATAAGAAAATGGACAAGTTAAACACTGGGATGATTAGAACTAGCAAGGAAGGGAAGATTCAGGAAGGAAAGAATGAAGGGAGAGAGAGTATCAGAAAGACAGAGAGAGAAAGAGAGAGAGAGAGGTGGGGGGAGAATGGTTCTTCTTTACAGACTCCTGGTGTTTTAAATAGTAGGCAGCAAGCCCTCCATCCGAAGGGCTGGAAGAGATCTTGCTAGTCTCAAGCATTTTTCATACAAAATCAGAAAAGACTCAGGGTGCCTATTAAATGTGGTGCGGAGCAGCTAGTTAGCAGCCTCAGAGGTGTCCCGCCCTACTTTTTGTAGCATCTGCTTTTGGAGCTATCACTGTTACTGACAAGAGCCTTGTACTCCCTTGCCAGGAGGCAGATGAGTCAGGGAGAAGCACTCAAAATGATTGCACATTCTTTCTCGCAGGCTATGACAAGAGCTGATCAGTGCTGCCAGGGCAGCTTATGCAGACCATCACTGCCCCCTTGTTTCCGAAAGAATGCTAGATGCCTTGACTTCTCAGAAGAGTGTTAAAATAAATCAACTGCATTAAATAAGAATGGGTGCATGTCTATCCATTTCATTGTAAAAGTTCAGTGCATTCATATCTCTGACTATGTCTAACAGTTATTGATTGAGTGAATAAACTCCTCCCCTGGGGAAAAAATAAGGCACTATGCAAGGTTAATCAACCTAATTGTGTATATTAAGCAACTCTTATCCTATCTTAATCTAATATTTCAAGTCATTCTAATAATATCAGCTCTAGATTTTGCTTTCATTTTTACTGATTATATACGGTTGAAGGTACATTAGCAAATGTTCATCTTCTGTGAATTAAGGAACAACAGATACAGCAAGGTAATCCAGGAGATCACTGTAAGGTTATCTTTTCTTAATGTTAAAATGTCACCTGCTAATCACAAAACAAAGAAAAGATGCCGAGTAAGGCACTAACGATAGTACAGTCTTCTTGCCTAACACAAAGATATAGTATTTAAATGTAGATTGTGCCTTAGGAGGTACTGAATTTCTAATATTCCACTAAATGAGAAATTTAACTGAAAATTAGCTCAAATCTCACTTTTCTCCTGTTCTAAATATCATTTTCAGCCTTTGTAGAATAATGTTTTTGTCTGCTTAAGATGCTATAACAAAGAACCGTAGAGTGGGTAGATTAAACAATATAAATTTCCCACAATTCCAGAGCAGTAAAGCTGAAAAATCAAATATCAGCAATCTGGCAAGTATATTTCTTTTAGCTTGCTGATAGCTACACAACACAGAAGAAAGCAGAAATGCTCTCTTGTCTCTATTATTTATTATAAGGGCATTAATCCAATTCACGATGCTTTCTCTCCCATGATCTACTTGTCCCCCCACAACCCCAACTCAAAATAACATTACGTCAAGAATTAGGTCTTCAACCCATTGTATTTGGCAGATACACAAAACATAAAGTCATAGTGTTGACGAATAACAGAATAATTAATCTTTGCAGTCAAACTTATTAATAGAAAAATAGTTTCTCTGCATCTATTTCATTCAGTTTGGTTTATAGTCATGAAAAGTTCTGTGGAACCTTATATAAAATCCAACAGTGCAGGGCACACCATATGGCTATGTGAAGCTCTGCAATTTTCAATTTTAATGTATCTTCAGACATCATTTTCGTTTTTCAAGGAAAAGGATGAGGTTGAAGTTCACTGATTTACCCAGAGTAAAATACATTCTGTGTCCATGAATTGGAATGAAACCCCTCCATTCCCTGATCCACTGTCCATTATTCACACCATCCATGGGCGGAGCAAAAGCTAATTAGACAACTTAAGAAACAAAGGCTAATGTCAGTTTGAAAAGAAATGTTTTAAAATGCCGTGCAGTCACTTAGCTTAAGTTTAAAATGTGAATAAAATGCCTGTACTTGATCATTTTCCCACTGCTACTACAAAATATTTGGGAAAAAAAAAAACAGCTTGAGGATTGAAGGTCTTACTTTGATTTCTAACAGGAAGAAGCAATGCAGTGAGGGAGGGTCTAGGGGGGACCACTGAAGGGTACAGCATTTAGTCACGTGGTGTCCACATCAGGAACTACACACTCCTCTTGCCTTCCCCTTTGTTTTCAGTCCATAACCCCAGCACGCTGCATGGTACCACCAAAATTCAGGGTGAATCCTCACCATAATCAAACCTCTCTGGAAAATGATCCTCAGAGACATGTCCAACGGTATTTCCCTTAGCTCATTTCAAACACCTCACACTGACAAATCAAGATTATCCGTTGCAATCTTAAAAATTATAGAGATATTTTATTAGAGCCCATTAATTATGCATAGCAGTGAATACCTTAAGGAAATTTCACATGGGTTTATCATTCTTTCATCATATACATCCTATGCACAGCGCACCCATTCTAGCCTGCCTCCCACTACTCCTTTTTATTCTGTTAGTCTCATTTCTACTCCACAATAGCATATAGATGATTTCATGGATTTATATAAAATCTAGGATTTACAAATGATGGAACCATCTCAGGCCAGTGAGATGGCCCAGATAACAATATGAGTTTCATCACTGAAAACGACTGTTCAAAGTGGTCTTCTGACCTAAGCTCACAGGCAAACCTCCCCACAATAATAATAAAATTGCAAGGAAGTGCCTATGTGAGGTGTGGTAATTTTTGAATGAGGATGGCTCCCATCAGCTCATGTGTTTAAAGTGTGGGAAACATTAGCAGGATGCGTGGCCTAATTGGAATGGCTTTGCTTGAGGAGGTATGTTACTGGAAGTGAGCTTTAAGGTAGCAAGGAAGTCAGGACCACGAGAGGTGAGTCCACCCACGGAGATGGTGGGACAGATCTAATGGGAGCTCACTAAGGCCAGCTGAACTGGGACTGAACGAGCATGTGATCAAACCCGACTCTCTGAACGTGGCTGACAATGAGGGCTAAGAAGCCAATGATAATGACACCGAGTTTTGATTCTACTGCATGGACTGGATTTGGGGGAGTCTAGTCTGTTTGGATGCTCACCTTTCTAGACCTGGATGGAGCGGGAGGGCCTTGGACTTCCCACAGGGCAGGGCACCCTGACTTCTCTTAAGACTAGAGAGCGAGGGGGAGCAGGAATGGGGGGAATGGGAGGGAAATGGGAGGATGGGAGGAGATGGAAATTTTTAATAAATAAATAAACAAACAAACAAATAAATAAATAAATAAATAATAAAACCCATGCCAGGCCTAATCTCTCTGTTGGCCAACAACTTGTATACCAGTTGAAGCTTTTAGCTGCTGTCCCAGCATCATGTCTACTTGCCTGCCACCACACTCCCTGCCAGGATGATAATGGATTTGAAAGACCCCTATACTTGAAAGACCCCCGTGCCCACGTACTATGTTAAACTCTGCTGAAAATTTAGCTGGTCCCCTGGGCTCAGTCCATGCTAAAACTGGATATCTTTGGGTTGCAGACTCACTGACTAGGCTAAGGAGAGAGACAGAGTGCTATGTCTAGCTTTCTGTTTTTTCGGGACTAAGGAGAAGGGATACTCCACCCCCCTCCCCCAAAATATCCTATCTAAACTGTCAACTCGCTGCAAGGTGTTTTATCTGTCTTTATGGTTTTTCGGGGAAATTCGAGAATAGACATGGGGCCATTCCCAGGATGAGCTAAGCCCACCAATTTGAGAGTCAATGAAATACTTGTGCTATACTACCCTCTTATGTAATCATTTTTCCCTATAAATATGGCTGTTTGAATTTGCCCGGGGTTTGTGCAGTTGGCGTAAGCTCCTGTTGCACCCACAGGCGCCTGTGTAATCAATAAAGACACCTCTTGCTGATTGCATCCGTTAGCCTGAATTATTGAGTCTGGGGGATTTCTCCCACCGCCCTTGAAAACGAGGGTCTTTCAGAGTAACCATCTGAAACTATAAGCAGACGCCCAATAAGTTCTTTTTTATGTGACCTTGATCATAGTGAATCTTCACAGCAATAAAACAGAACCTAACACAAGAAGTCATGAGTATGCTCTGCTTAGTTGCAAGTGTCATTTCATGATGCTCTGTGTGCAGAAAAATATCTCACTGCACACCTTGAACATTTAGCTTTTGCTAATTAGAGCTCAATAAAGCCAAAAGAAACTACATTTAAATGCAAAAGTTAAACAAACTTTAAGTTAGCACCAATAAAATGTTAGCCATGGATTTGTCACATCACCTATAATTTCAGTAAAAGTCACTGCTTAAATCAGGAAGATTTGAGAAATGTATGACTACAGTGTGCACAATTGACAATGTCTTGAAGGTTGCCTCACAAAACATTTTATGATTATAGAAATCTCATATCACAGTCAAACCCACTGCTAACACCCTGAAATTAAAGCAAAATTTCACAGCTGTGAAAAAAAAATTTTCTTAATTTTTGTTAAATCGCCCTTTAAGATGTGGAATAAAAAATTCTAAAATTAATTTTATTTTAGAGATCAGCACACCGCATTTATGTCATAACCAATAAAAACAAGTATACGACTTGACTATTTGTACCAATAACCTTTCCTCTTCAACAGATCTGGAGAAATACTGAGCAGTAAACTTTACAAGAATCCGGACTAGCTGAACATAGCGGACAATGAGGACTACTGAGAATTCAAGAACAATTGCAGTGGGTTTTTGATCCTACTGCACGTACTGGCTTTGTGGAAGCCTAGGCAGTTTGAATGCTCACCTTATGAGACCTGGATAGAGGTGGGCAGTCCTTGGGCTTCCCACAGGTCAGGGAACCCTGATTGCTCTTCGAGCAGATGAGGGGGGGGGACTTAATCGGGGGAGGGGGAGGGAAATGGGAAGCGGTTGTGGGGACGAGGCAGAAATCCTTAATAAATAAATAAATTTAAAAAAAAAAAAAGAAAGTGTAGAACTTGCCTTTTGAAATGATATCTGTAATGAATTCTAAGTTAAAATACTCTATGCATAAAAGTGACGCTGAGTTCATAATTTGTTCATGTGAAATTAAGCCCATGAGGGCGATTTAAGAAATTCAACCACTCAATGAAATGTGCTTTCTCGTTTGAATATAATTCACCTTCATATCTTGCTGCAGTTATCTAGCAGATTTTCATTATCCTGTCCCCATGATGACTATTATCAGAAGTTATTTACCTTTAAAACTTATATCATTAGAATGCAGACCATCTATACTGAAAAAAGAAATCCTGGTTAGTCATATTGATTCCATTCCTTTTACTTACTCTTTTAATATTTTTATTTTTATTGAAATATAGTTATACCATTTTCTCCCTTTCTTTTCCTCCCTCCAATCCTTCCCATGCACAAACCCCCTTTCTCAGTCTCAAATCTTGGCCTACATTCTTTTTGTTGCTGTTATACACATATATCATATCATATATTATATTATATATAAATATTATATATAATATATATATATATATATAACCTTTTCGATCCATGTAACATTTCTTGTGTGAATGCATGATTTCAGGGATGAACACTTGGTATTAAATAACCAATTGGGGGCTCTTCCCCATGGAAGATTCTTTCTCATATTTTCCCTCTTTGGTGATAGTATGTGTGCTGATGTCCTTATTCAAGTCTTGTTTAGGCAGCATACGTGTTATACTGTAGATGCATCAGTTGGGGATATGTATCACATGATAAACTTTTCTCTACATTTTAACTGCTTTATGTTTTCTATAATAATAGCAGTCTGTTGATGAGCAGTGAGTCTTATATTTATCTTTTGGTATAAGTTCAAATATTTAGAATGTAGTTAGGGATTATGCTGGTTTAGTAAAGTGGCAACTGTAGGTTTTCCTCCAAGACACATGACTCTATTAGCCTGTGGTATTTGGCTATGTTTCCAGGGCCAGGTATAATTTCTCTCCTGTTGAGTAGACCTTAAGTCCATGTAAAAATAATACTGGTTACTATCAAGGTATAAGTATTGCACTCTTAGAGATATCATAGGACAATGGTTACTATTTCAGTTCGTTGGCATCACAAATGGGTAAAAAAATCTCTTGTTTTTTCTCTTGTGGAAACTTGCATGTTGCCTTCCGTGACCATGAAAGTTATTCTTCAGGGCAAGACTTTCAGGTCAGAATCAGTTCAAAACCTCTGGATCCTGTGTTCAAAGGACATGATTCTTCAGCAATAGGGACTTAATTTCCACTTCCTGCAAGCAAGTAGTGGCAATAGGAATAGTATGTGTTTTTGGAGTCTCTTGGGCAACCTTGACAAATATATCAAGGAGTGCTTATCATGCTTTATATTGGTGTTTTGATAGTCTATAGATCTTAGGAGGAGTGTTGTCAGCCTAGAAAAGTCGCTTAAACCAGTTTGTGTGTGTGTGTGTGTGTGTGTGTTATCTGGAATTTTAAGCATAAATAATAATAACACATTTTTCAGACATCTTTACTGTTACTTTACCCTCCATCTTACATAATATCCTTCTCCCCTTTCTAATTATAGCTGCCTGCCCCATTGTTCCCATTTCTCCTTTCAGGTCTGTTGCACCCTACTATCCCTCTTATTTCTTAGCACCCACCCAATATCCTTTTTAGTTTCCCATTTCTTCAGCTACTCCAGGTTATAAACTCATATCTGAAGACTTGGACTTGGAGCCAGAGACAAGAAAAAAAATCTGTTCCTTTGAAAAATAATTAGAATCCTAAATATAAAATTTAATACTTAAAATTACTCATTGTTGTAGAATTTGTTTAAAAGTCCATACATATTAAGAGCACCTAATATCATTTTATTCAGCAATCAAACATCTTTTTACTCAATGACCTAAAGTAAGCAGTTTCAAAGCTAAAATGAAAATTCTATTTTGAAAAGTTTTGGTCCCAAACCATACCTCTGATTTCTGTCCTGTTTTTTCAAATTTCCCAATTACATATTGTTCATTTTCTTCCTAATTTTGTTTATGTTTTATCGTTGACTTGGGGGAAGGAGTCTGTTTTGTGTTGCATTGTTTTTGTTTTTCTTTGTTTTGTTGGTTCTTACTATGTAGATCTCACAGACCCAGAATTTTCTATGGAAAATAAACTGGTCTTGAACTCACAGAGGTCTGTCTGCCTACAGCTCCTGGGTGCTGAGATGAAAGGTGTGACCAGAATATCTGGTGTATCTTCACATTTTGATACTATTATTTTTCTCTAACAACATTAAATACACATATAATACATTCTGGATGATCATACTTATTTTCCTACCTTCTCTTATATTTCTCCAATCTCCAAAACCTCCTACCTCACACTAAAAGCCTTATCCCACTCTTTACTTCATTTTGTTTTGTTTGTATTTTGTTTTGTGACTTATTAGGTTTAACCAGGGCCACTCGAAGGGGCATGTGTAAATAGCTATTTAGTAAAGCAAGAGGAACTCATCAGTGGCTACTTCACTAAACTCCCTGGCCTCATCTCCTCCAGCATTGCCACACTGACACTAGTTGTCATAAGGTGGGGTATCTACTGCTAACAATCATCCTGGATTCATTAGTTCCCACAATCCACCAGCAAAATACACTCATATACATATACATATAAAAACCTATCTTAATAAATTTTAAATAGATTCAAAATGTTCTTCAGGGTTTAATTCTTCTGTGATTTGTAAACAGTAGGAAGAGTAATTTTTGAAACACTGGTAACCTGTGACAGTTTGAATGGCAATGGCCATCATCGGCTCATGTATTTGCGTGTTTAGTCAACAGCTGATGAGCTGTCAGGGAAGGGTTAGAAGGTGTGTCTTGTTAGAGGTGATGTTCCCCTAGGGTTGGGTTTCAAGGTTTAAAAGCACATGCCAGTGCTCCTCTTCTTTTCAGCCTGCTGCTGCAGATCAGGGCACAGCTCTCAGCTGTTTCCCCGGCAACCTAACTGCCTGTGGGCCTCCTTGCTCCCTGTCACAATGATAACAAACTGTTTTTTTGAAAGTAGAAACATGCCCCAACTAAATTGTTTCTTTTATAAGAATTCTTTTGTCCAAGGTCCTCCCCCCTCCATCCAGGTCTAGGAAGGTGAGCATCCAAACAGGCTAGGGAACTCTGACTGCTCTTCGGACTGGAAAGGGAGGGGAAAAGGAGTGGAGGGAGGGGAAGGGAAATGGGAGGTGGGGAGGAGGTGGAAAATTTTTCAATAAAAAAAGAATAAATATTCTGCAGATATACAATAAAAAAAGAATTCTTTTGTCATGGTGTCTCTTCACAGCACTAGATCAGTGAATAAAGACATATTCTTATAGTTTCCAAATAACTTTAGAAAAATAAAATAAATCAGTATGATATCACCAGATCTGAAGCTGTACATCTGTTCATTATAGTTTAAATGCTAAACATTCCTCCAAAGCTTGCTCTCTAATTTGATGTCATTTGGTTAAATAGAATCTTTAAGAAATGGTTCCTGGTGGCAGGAGATTGTGGGACATAGTTCCTTTTCTCTGTCTCTGACTTCCCAAATATTGTGAGGTGAATGAGCTTCTTTTGCCATACCTTCCTTCCCATGATGCATTGCACAGACATAGGACAAAAAGTAATGGAACCATTATGAGCTGAAAACTCAAAAACTATTAGTAAATTCTTCCTGTTTTAATTGATTACCAATTGTTTCAGATATTTCAACACAGTCATGAAAAAGGTATACTTCAACAGGCTTTTATTACTCCTTCCTTACTCCTACTAGGTACATTTCCTTATATTCAGTATATCAAATGTTTTTCTCTGACACTTCCAAATACTGCTCCCTTTCCCAGGAATGTTCATCCTCTTTTCTCGGCTTATCAATTACCTTCTCATTGTTCACATCTGACCCTTCTCCTAAGACAAATCTTCTCAAGTTATTTATTTTTTGCTGTGATAAAATATCCAGGAAAAGAAGCTTATGGGAAGAGCGTTTTCGTTTGAAGTATGAAAAGATACAAACCATCACCATGGGGAAAGCACGGCAGTCAGAGGCTAAAACCAACTGGCTGCATTGCATGTACAGTCAGAGAGATGAACTACTGAGTAGATAGCACTATAAAACTTCATTTCCTACCTTCAGGACCAACTTCCACAGCAAGCTTTTACATCCTAAAAGCTTATGACCTTCCTAAACTGTGCGACCAGCTAGGGTACAGTATTCAGACATATGAGTCTATAGGCGATCATAGTCAAACTGTAACACTTGCCTTTAATCTTGACATATGCTGTGATTTTTCAACTCAGTAACCAATTAGTTCAGGTGATTAATTTATACATACAGTAGTTATTTGTTTAATCATTTATCTGTTATGGATTAGACTTTCTATCCACCTTGAGCTTTGATGGCAGCAGTCATATTTCCCTGAATTCACAAAAGTATTTTCAACAACTAATTTAACTGGTCAATATTCTATAAATAAATGAGTAATTGGGAAAGATGGGAACAAAAGTTTGAATCCCTGTAGTACTTTGTAATGCATGAAGCTTAGAAAAATAACAAAGAAATGTCAACAATATCAAGATAAGGAGAGAGAGCAGTTCTGAAAAAATGATACTTAGAGAATATACTATTTCCTTTACCTAGTGGAGACTTGAGATATTTTTAAAAATTAGATTTTTCAAAGGTGTTTAAAGTTGCAAAGTACTCAAGTAAAGCATTCCTAGGGTACTGCACAACTATGTGTAGTTATATATTGTTAAGGATGTTCAGGCAAATAAATATTTTCAAGTCAAACAATTTTATGGAGTCACTATTGGTAATTATTTATAACTTTGATGGACATTTGCTGATAATGAAATGCTCTATTGCTCTTTATAACTTGCGTGCATTGATAATACAGCTGGCAAGATTTAGACAGTATCTCAGGATCCAGAACAGAGATTTTCCGCAGTATGAAGTTAATTAAGCCACACAGGGGCTCCAATCCCTGAACTCGCCCTCATTAACACCATGCTGTAACCAACCACGCCAAATAGCCAGAGAGTCTGAAGGCCGAAGTTCTCCTACTGCCATTCTAATTCTGATTTTCAATCAGAGAAGAATCAGTTTTTGATATTTATCAAAATTTTAGTGGTAAAAACCACAGTTCAATTATAAAGATACTTCAAGGTCATAGCTAAACCACATTAAGACTTTATAGATAAGGCCTGTTGATTTTTCTTTGAATTACTCCATTTCCCCAAGCATTGTGAGTTTTGGAATTGGAAACTCATGGCAGTGATCTTTGAGCACATGAACTCCATAGGATAAAAAACAACACAAAATAAACTCAACATCTAGTAGCCCTGTTAAAATGAAAAAAAGAATCTGATTTATCCTAATCCTATTTATTTCTAAATGTGTTCCTAAACAATTACATTAGACGCATACAAACATGTATGATTATATATGCATTTGTATATGCAGTTATTGCCACTTTATGGCACACAGTTCACATATTTTCTCCATATTCTGAATGCTATTTATGCTCTAAATCAACTAGTGAAAGCTCTCAAATTGATTACTTTCAGTAATTTTGAGACCCTGAAACACATATTTGCAGTTTTTCTGCCATATATTTTGTATTTTGGGGAAAGGAAAAATACTAACCTATGAATATTGCTAAGAGAAGAATAGCTCATAACACTGAAGCCATTATTGAAAATAAAATGTTGCTAGATGTATTAGTCATCTTTCTGATGCTGTAATCAAACATCAAGACTAAAAGCAACTCAGGGAAGGAAGGTTTATTTGGACTTACGGTGCCAGAGGAATAGATTCCTTCATGGTGAGCAAAATACATCAACAAGCAAGGAATTATGATGGCAGGAGAAAACTTTCAGCTGCACAAGGAGCTTAAAGAGCAGGAAGCTCTTAAAAAGAGTAAATAATTTCAAAATCCATCCCCTGTGGAATGTTTCCTTTAGCAAGGCTGTACCTCCTAAAGGCTCCATAATCTCATCAGAGAACAACACCAACCAAGGACCAAGTTCCAAAATGTGATCTTTTGGTGCATATTCCACCTTTAATCCATATATCCTGGTCCTGGGCCCCATAGGGTCATGACCATTTTATGATGAAAAATTAGTAAGTTCAATTTCAAAAGTGTGCACAGTATTTAACAGAATCAACACTGTTGAAAAGTCCAAAGTTTTTTCGGTGTCTCAAAGTAATTTCTTAACTGTGACCCTTTGCAAAATCAAAAAATAAGAAATATTCTTCTAGAACAAAATGGCATAGACTATAAATTTCTATAAAAAAAATGAAAGAATGATGAAATAGTGACAAAATGAAATGGAAACCCAATAGGAAAACATCAAATTCTGTGACTCTAGTTGGGAATGTGTTGTCTTGGTTTCAAGGAGTTTAAATCTAAGCAAAAAAGCTGGTATAAAATTTTGCAATAAATTAAGGAAAATATATAAAGAAAAAAGTAGAATATTAAAAATAAGGAAATGACACAAGTCTTTGATATTGTAAAAGAAATAGTGGAAAGCATTGCTTACTAAGACAAAATGAGGGGCTGAACAGTAAGGAAACAGTTACATTTAGGGATGAAATCTTAGCTAATATTACATCACAATTTGGCAAGATTTGACAGGCACCAAAGAACAATTGAAAAGTGTTAGAAAATAGCATCTTATTTGGGATTGTGCTGCATTGTTTGTGAATAATTATCCCATTTCTAAAATATATTTCCTATGTTCAAGAAAACATATTTATGCATGTAGTCTTAGAGTCAAAGAAAGGCTTTGAGTGATATGCAAATGATCTGAAAAGTTTTACTGAATAATCAAGAAATTAACTAAATAATATATTGCAACAATAAGCTTACAGTCTGATACTAATTTAAAGAATTGATTTGATTTGAGGCTGTAGTCAGACAGAGAAGCTAGCATTATGGCTCTCCTAAATATTAAATTGCACTAAGTACATGAGGTGACTTGTTGATAGAGGTTTCTGTCCCACCCGGTCCCACAGACATTCAGTCCCAAAGAAACACACAAAGGCCTACATTAATTATAAACTGGTTGGCCTTCTAGCTCAGGATTTTTTTTATTAACTAATTCTTACATCTTACATTAATCCATGATTCTTGTCTATATTAGCCACATGGCTTGACACCTTTTTATCAGTGAAGCATTCTTATCTTCTTTCCTCTGTGTCTGAGTGACAACTGCAGAAGGAGCATTTCCTCTTCCCAGAATTCTCCTGTTTGGGTCACCCGGCCTATATTTCCTACCTGGCTACTGGCCAATCAGCATTTTATTAAACCAGTACTAGTGACAAATCTTTGCAGTGCACAAGACCATTGTCCCACAGCAGTGACCAATTTCATTCTTCTAGCAACAGACGTCAAAGATGGTGATCCTTGTAAAAATGAAAATAAAGTAAATGACTAATGACTTTACACCACTATGCTGAGATACACACCAAATAATGACTCAGAAAAGGGAAGCCTAAGCAGAACATGGAAATTCCAGTACAATTTGGAAGTGGAGATCAGGTGGAGGAATTGCTTTGGCATCTGAATGTGTTGAGGACCTGGAGTCAAAAAGGAGAAAATTATTCAGCAAAGCAATCTCCAAAGTTGCTCTAGGCATCTCTCTAATTTATTATCCTTTGAATAAAGAAGACAAGAGCTTAGAGGAGACCAATTGTGGATGTGTGAACTAAACACAAAAAGCAATATTAAAAAGAGTCACGATATTTAAGAGCTCTAACTAGATAGCTAGAAGCAAAGTTCTCAAACACTTTCAATAAATTTCAAAACATTAAAGTTCTAATAAATACAATTTTCTTCTAGAATAGTTTAGAAATCAGGAAGAGTGAGATAATAGAAAATTCCAGTGTAATAAAAATATTTGAAAAATCATGTCCATGACAAAAACCATTAGTCAAAGAAATGATCAATCATAAGCAAAAAATAATATATATATATATATAATGTATATATACTCATGTATATATATACTCATACATGAGTATAATATATATGCATATGATTTCCATAATAATAACATGAACTTTTAAAATCTGAAATACTTGCTTGCAAGAAACTTCATGCCTCTGGCTGTTGTAACATAGAAATGGAAAACACTGACAAGAATGAAACATCACAGAAAAACTTTTGAATATCCTTAATATCCTCTTGTTCTGAAAGAGCATAAATATCTTCATATCACAAAGTTGTGAGTGTGAAGATTGTATCTCAAAGGGATTAATTGGGTAACTATTTGAAAATTAAAGTTATACGTACCATATTAGAGAATTCACATAATAATCATATAATAGCAAATCATTTACAATTATTTAACAATATAGGCAGTATCAGGCCAAACAAGATAAAATAGCAAAGCTCTAACACAAAGAAAAGAAAACTACCCAACAACACCCTGTGCTCTTCAATATTGTCTTGACATTAGGCTGAAAGACTGCAAATAAAACAGAAGGAAGCATGTGATTGAAGGCTTTTCAATTAAGTTTCTTATGGATCAAATGTAGAGAGCAATAATAACTAGGAAGGAGAATTTTGAGAAATTTATGAGACTATGTAATATGAAATTTTAATATAATAATTTAGGACATCTGTAGTCTTTATAAAATATATACCATTATTATTATTTTACAATATATGGCCATTGAAGAAAATACATATACAAATACATATGTATATGGGTCAAACTAGGTAGTAGGAATTATAATAATAGTTTCAGGTGCTTGCAGGAATTATGGCTAACTTTCAAGCATGTCTGTTCCTTCATTACTTTAATAAGTATATTGATTTTAATTTTTAAAATATTCATCTTCCCAATATCAAGCAAATATTAAGATGCCCTCCAGTACATTTGCCCTTCAAATATTCAAGACACCATCCTCAGTGAATTGTGTGCTGTAACCATGTGAAAATATCTCCTCAATAATTAAAGCATTAGCCAGTTGGCTTTTTCCATAAAATCATAACAGAAATAGTTGAACACCACATTATAATGGAATCTCTATCCCATGGTTGGAGATTAATAGAATGGCAAATTCTACTGACATTGTTATAGTCAGCAACAGTGTTCTCTCCACACAGCCACAGAAGTGGGTACGCTGTTCTGAGCCAATCTAAGGTGATTACCACAGAAACAGCCCTCATTTTACTAACAGCAAGGCACATTATCCTTCATGCATGGTCTGGCATCGAAGTTTAATAAGATTTCAAAGTGAAACTGGGGACATCTGGAATGAGGACCCTCAATTCTCTGGAAAATATTTTGTTGAAACTTATCTGTTTATAACCTGTCTGTCAAATTGCCACCTCTATTGTATCAACAAATCAAATTGTTAAAAGTCAAAGTAGGCACACGTCCTACAATAGAAATGAGGAAACCATGATATATATATATATATATATATATATATATATATATATGAAAGTCTGATTCAAATAGTGATGGTGTTTCATCTGTTGTAGTCATTCCATGAAATTCTGGAAAACAATTTTATATTAGGTTACCACAAATATATCACAACCTTCTAAATGCTTTACGAGGAAACTACAGTTATATAACAGCCTTCTAAATCATAACTTTTGAGGATGCTAAGATATTAGTACAGATCAATACCGCCCTAACAGCTAGAAGATGTCCCATCAAACCAGAACAAAGTTAAAATGGCCTTGTGAATATCTACCTCTATCATTCTTCACTCTCACTTCCACTGAACCCCTGAGGTTTCAGCACCACTATGGTAATTAGTCATCTCTTAACCCTGTACTGTTCTACATAAGATGTGTTAGCACATGCTATGTGCCTTATGCAAAATGAACTGTCCTTTATCTGGTTTATTGTTCATAGCCAATATGATAAGCTTATTTAATGTATAAATATCAGACTTTGTTATCCCTCCTTTGAGCTGTTCACACTTTGTATATACTTAATACATTAAAGCTGAGATTGTTGATGAGTGCTTGTCTCCATAATAGACTCTGTGATTTATGGAGGTGGAAAAATGTGGGTTTTTTTCACAAAAGATGTTTTATGAAAATATATTAAATGTTGACGGCTGATTAAATGGAATTAATTAGGATAAAGGCAAGCTTTAAAAAGCAATCATTACAGAATATAATCAAGGTAATCTACTCAAAAATGAAGGGAGAAAACAAGCCCAGCTCACTCAGTGATTATGAGTTGTATTTTGTTCATGCTTTTTCCAATTTTCTTTATGTACAATAAATCAAGTTCTGCTTATACTCTTTTAGATTCTTTGAGTATGAATCATATCAGTGTCTCATCTGATATTAAAAAGTTTAAGAGATTGATGAATACCCTAATTGTTATCTAGAACCTTCATCCAGCAACTAATGGAAGCAGATGCAGAGATTCAAAGTTAAATACTGTCCAAGCTCCCAGAGACCAGTTGAAGAGAAGGGGTAACAATAATATACACAAAGGGGTCAAGACCATAATAGCTATACCCACTGAAAAAGCTGACCTGAGCTTGTGGGAGCTCACTGACTCTGGACTGGGAAACCTGAATAGGATCATACTAAGGCCTCTGAATGTGGGTGACAGTTGTGTGCCTGAAGCAGTCTATGGGACCAAGATTTATCTCTAGTGCTTGAACTGGCTTTTGTAGCTCATTCTCTTTGGAGGGATTCCTTGTTGTGCCTAGATATAAGTGAAAGAGCTTTGTTTCTGCCTCAAAGTGATGTGCCACACTTTCTTGACTCACCATGGGAAGCCTTACCCTCTCTGAGGAGTAGATGGGAGCTGAGGAGGGAGTGGGAGGAGTGGGAAGAGGGGAGAGGATGAGAACTGGGATTGGTATGTAAAATGAGAAAAGGGTGTTTAAAAAATAAATATAAAAAACAGGTCATCAAGTTAAAAAAAAAAACAGCTCCAGAGAATTTCAACATCACAACTAAAGTTGAATGCCAAGCTTTAATATCACTGTTTCTCATCTAAATAGATTGAACAAATGTATGGTAGGAACATGTGTTTGTTCCTGGGCACTTTTTTACAAACATCACTTGGACTAGACACTGTAAGGTATAGTAACAGTATTTGAATATCCAGTGATAATTAGAAAATTAGGAGAAAATTATTGGTTAAATTTAGGGCAAGAAACATTTCTTGTTTCTTATAAGACTGTTTTTAGAATTCCTTGTTAAATGATAACTTATATACCAATAGAGATTATGTTTAACTTTTTATTTCAAATATAAACAAAATCACAGGTATATCTAATGAATGAAATAAATATCACAGGTTTATCTATAAGATTTACATTTGGCAGGCTAAATAAATTATTTTATAAAACAGACACACTCTAGGCTCTTAAACTGTCCTCATAAATATATACATGTGACTTCAGCAGTAAATTTTAGGTAAGGGTGGCATCTTTAGACAGATTTCAGGTCTAAGTTAGGTGACAAATGAAAAACGTGTGTAGAAAATAGCTAAATATTTAATTCCAGAAATATCTTTGATCCAAGTGTACTGATGGCAAGTAGAGAATATTTATACATTCAACAGAAGCTTAACTGAAAAATTTAGTAAAATATAAACTGCTAGTTTCAGATCATTGAGACACTGGAGATCACGTTCTAAATAAAAGCATAAACACAGAATATTGCATTCATAGTCTGCTGTTAACTAGCTCTGAGGCTTTAAATTTTTCCTATAGCCAATAAGATAACCAGGATGATTTCACAAATGAATTATATAAAGCATCTGGAACAATGTCACTTAAAAGTATTGAAACTTTAGTCATATTTATAACCAACACGTTTCCATACATTAATTTATTAGGATTGGGATGAAGCCCCAGAGCTACTTATATCAAATACCCTGATGTGAGATTCTCCTCTGACATGGAATTCCTCTCTGTACACTGTGAATACCATTGGCTAATAAAGAAACTGTTTTGGGCCTGCGTAGAGCAGAATAGAGACAGATAAGTGGAGAAAACTAAACTGAATGCTGGGAGAAAGAAGGCAGAGTCATTGAGAAGCCATGTAGCCCTGCTGGAGACAGGCACAGGAACTTTACTGGGTAAGCCAAAGCCTCATGGTGATACACAGATTGATGGATATGAGTTAGTCAGAAATATGCTTAAGCTATTGGCTAAACATTATTGAAAATAATACAGTTTCTGTGTGATTATTTCAAGAGTCTGGATGGCCAGAAAACAAACAAGCAGGCTCCTACAATAAATTGGTGCTCCAACGTGTGCTAGCTACATCCACATAAAACCTGAGAAAGCTTGGAAAGAAATTCTAGACATAGGAAAACAAAGTTTAGCCACTTTCTTTTTCAGCTGGCAGTGTGCAGCAGTTCCCTTAAGAGAGGTGTTCCTGATTCAATGGTAGCAGAAAAAAGCTGCACGGTTTTGAAATGGCAGCTTCCTGGTCCGTGCTGCCAGCACGAACTCTGACTCGTTCAGGAGACTGAGCATTTAAATGGGGTTTCTGAGAAGAGTGCTACAATTTGCTTAATGGCAGCATAGACCCACTGTGTGCTTGAAAATTGGGCTGTGAGCATGGCTTGTGCTAAACGACCCCTACCCCACCATGTTGGACTAGGGAGAGTCAAAGACAAGGCAGTCTTAGAAGCACTTAGCATTTTAAGAAACACTCCTGGACAGAAAAGAAGTACAGATATACAATAGGACAAATTAAGATATAAAAGAACTCTAACAAGTCACAGTGTTGCATAAATATATGTAGGCTTGGGAGAGAGAAGAAAAAGAGTATAGAGAGTTGTAAAAGGAAATAAATGTTTTTTTAAGTCTTTAAACAGACAGAGTACAGTCACAGATTAAAGGAGTAAAGATAATAAAATAAATATTAAAAAGTAATACAGTAAAAACAAATAAGTCACATAAAGATGGGATATACATAGATGGTCTGGATTATGTATATTGTTGCCTTTTCTTTGAATTTTTGACTGTGAAAGAGCTAAGTAACCAACACATATACTTTAAAGGTATTTTATCTTAAATTTGGGTCTAAGGATATGTTACTTTGGAAAAAGGGTTCTGCTTTTGTTTTCGCAGAGGATGATGAGAGCCTATGGAGTTCTTCCAGATGAACGTGGTTTGATGAGAACACACCTCCTGAAGGATCGCCATATTGTAAATAATACAGCTTCTGTGTGATTATTTTGGGAGCCAGGAACTAAACAAACAGCCTCCTATGACTCCCCTCTATATACCATGAATATGTTTTATTACCCATTGATTAATAAAGAAGCTGCTTCAGCCAATGGCAGGAAAGAATATAGCCAGGCTGGAAGAGATAGATAAAGAGAGTAGGCAGAATTAAAGGAGACACCATACAGCGGCTGAAGAAGAAGGACACTGGAAGCTCTCCAGTAAACCAAAGCTTTGTGGTATTAATAATAATAATCCAAAACATGGATTAATAGAAATGGGTTCATTTAACATATAAAAGAATAAGAGTTAGTTAATAAGAAGCCCTAGTTAATAGGTCAAACAGTGTTGCAATTAATATAGTTTTGTGTGATTATTCAGGTCAGGACAACTAGAAAATGAACAAGCAGTCGCCATTTACAATACACAAAGAAGATTTGGATTGAATTATAGATACTTTTTTTATCCAAATCAGGAAGAAGAGGAAAATTAAGATGCACTGAGTGACTGCTGTGTTCTTATTCACAGCTAAGTGTCATTTCAGATTTAATGCCAAGTCTCAGTTTTCCTTGAGAAGTGAGCCTTACCTGTTCAATCTAGCTTATGTAGTCCACAAATTCCCCTATCCCTCCCAAAACACACTCTCTCTCTCTCTCTCTCTCTCTCTCTCTCTCTCTCTCTCTCTCTCTCACACACACACACACACACACACACACACACACACACACACACGGTGGCAGGCAAAAGTACTGACAGGTCACTCTGGAAGTTTTTGTAAGTTAATATTGTCCCAATAACTACTGATAGGATCAGCAACTGTGCACCTGAATTCTGGGGATGGCAGATCAGTATCAAAGCCAAAGTTAACTTGAGTAATTCTGAAACACAGATGTGCACAGAGGAGCTCTTGCCTCAAAAACACGGTTCTCATCCTAACCTTTAGTCATTGCTGGGAAGAGTAATTATTCCCTGCAAGGTTTGAGTTAGTCACATGAAACTACCTTGTTACCTTTTTCATATTCTGTTCCTGTAAATATCAGCTCAAAATAAGAGGCAAAATGCAGAGCATAGCTTTGAGTTTTAAAGGACAGTTCAAATCTGGATATCTGTTATATTTTGTGTATATAATATATAACTGTAGGGAAATTATTTCTTTTCTAAAAATCCCTTCAATGAAAATTGTTGTAGAAAACAGATCACTTACGAAGCATACACTAATTTTAAAAATCTGCCTCTAAGTTGTATTTTTTTTATTACAGTCATCCTTTTGGACATAAAACTTTTCAAAGTGATGCAAAGGGGTTGCTAAGTGGAAATATTTTAGGATTTCTTGAAGTATAAGTTTGACAGAGTCATAGCCTTGAAATCCCGAGTTTACAAGAAAATTTATTGTACTCACAGGTTGCAGCAGAGAAATGTGGTGTGTAGCATTAAATCAAGAAACAGAAAGAGGGTCCAGCAAACACCTACAGTTCTACAGTCTAGTTTAAAAAACAAACTGTCACAAGACAAAAAAAAATATAAGAACCAGGAGGAAAATGACAATAAAAAGAACCATGAAAATGTTTAATCTATAATTTTCTAAGCCCTGATCTTGAGCACTTAAGAGATTGTCTCCTTCATTTTTAAGTGGTTTACGGCTTCATCAGAAGGAAAAATAAAACATTGCCAATGAATTCTTTGGAACTTTGCTTTACATCTCTGTACATCTGAGATATTGCAAACAGGAAAGGAAAACTGAATCCATATGTAATGTAAACACAGCCGTCGAAGGTGCAAAGGTAACGTGCATGTCATTGGTCTGAGTGGTATGGAAGGCATTATAATTTTGTGGAACACAGCATGTGAATTTGTGCAAACAGAAAACCATAATTTTCAAACAAAATCACAAGTATGACAGTCACCTGTGACAACGCTACTGGCTCTATACAGAGCTCACCTGCCTTTCCTGTAGGGAAGTATGAAATAATTCCAAATATACAAGAAACATCATCCAGAAACTCTTGAAAATACATATTGTTAGTTAAAGAAAATTTGACAAATTTGCAAGTACTGATGTCTTCACAAAGGCTACTCATAACCCTTTGTCTTGCCCTTCAACTATAATTCTCAGGAGTAGCATCTTTATAAGAGCCGGGTGGTGGTGGCACACGCCTTTAATCCCAGCACATGGGAGGCAGAGGCAGGTGGATTTCTGTGAGTTCGAGACCAGCCTGGTCTACAAGAGCTAGTTCCAGGACAGGCTCCAAAACCACAGAGAAACCCTGTCTTGAAACGCCCCCCCCCAAAAAAAAATCAAACTACACATTACACTACCAGGTATGAAATACACAATAAGAACAAATAATTACAAACTGTTTTTAATAACATGTACTCAACCAGAATCCAAATGAGGTATGCCAAGAAATTCTGAGAAAGAGAGGAAGGAAGGAAATGGAGAAAAATTATATATGGTTAGCAAGTTAACCTCACTTAAGTTCTGTAGTCTTGTGAATTAGAAATATTTGGGTATGAGCCACATATTTGACCTGGTGCACTGTAAAAGGCACCAGAGCAAGATTGTTATTAGTGATGATAATCAAGAGAAGGAATATGCAGATTCATGTATTCTCTGCATAGCATTACAAAGTCTAAGATTTAAAACAAAAAATCCAAGTGATAAATGAGAAATTGAATTATATGATAAGGTAATCATTTAGACTTTTATGCATTTTGATTTAAGTGTTCACCTTTCTTCTTATGTTCTCTAAAAAAATTTGCCTGCTATGCTCTTTTGCTGCATGCACCCATGCATAAGATTCTTTGTTGAGCATGTTTATGTTTTGAAGAAAAGACTCAACAACGGGTGTTTAACCAACAATAGCAGAGCCCTAATCACAACCCCAGCGAACACATAATGAATGCAACTAAGTCTGCACTGTGCCAACTAGATTGTTATGCTGACCCCGTGGGACAATTTATCATGTTTCAAAACAACTATTAGTAGCATATGCAGACAAAATGTATGATGGCTTCAATTTTTAATTTGGAGTTGCAGCTGGTTCTGCTTTTTACCTTCCATCTGTTAACCCTTAGTCCTTCTTATACAAACTGAAGAATTTTAGGCCATCATACCTCCCCAAAAATCTCTCATGATTTGCAGGAGACTGTCTCTCTGAATGCCAGAATTTGTCCATGGAATATTCGCACATTATACTATCCACTGGGAAATGTGACAAAAGTAAGTAGTTGCATATGCATGCCGAGCCTCCTCTATTCATCTGGATAAGGCACAAATAACAAATATTTGTTACCAAATACTTATAGTGGAATGTGTTATGCTGCCCATTCAGAGAGTCCAACAAATTCAAGATGTAAGATATACTCGTGGTTCAGTCATTCTTCCTTAGCCTCATCCATGGCTAGTCTAGCAAATCCTTAAAATAAGAATGGTGTTTTCACTGATGACTAGGCCAACACTATCCTCTGATGATAATATATCAGATTTTGTTGGTGCCTGATATTTGATATTTGATGAAGTTCTTTCAGTAGTAATAAAAAAAGGCAAATATGAATTTTACTATTATAAAGAAATGTCCAAGGGCAAGTTGTCTTGGAAAATGGTCAGCATCAAAGATTTTATAATGTTTCTCATAATGAGGCTTCAGTAATCATGCAATTTTGGAACAATTCAAAAGTAATTCATGAGCAATCCCAATCTACAGGAATAAAATATAACTTGTTGTAAACCATGCGTAGACTAGAGGGACTAAAACCTAGACATCAGTGCAAATATTGTGGTGGCGCATGCCTGTAATCCCAGCACTTGGGAGGCAGAGGCAGGTGGATCTCTGTGAGTTCGAGGCCAGCCTGGTCTACTAAGGGAGTTCCAGGACAGGCTCCAAAGCTACAGAGGAACCCTGTCACGAAAAACCAATATATATATATATATATATATATATATATATATATATATATATATATTGTGGAACTGACTTAATGATCAAAACATGCTACCTTAATACAGGTTAGGCTAGAGACTCACATCTGCATGTTCATAAAGGTAAATTTTTATTGTAAAAACATGTTTTTACTTGGAATTTATTTTAGTATTTTATCATTATTTAAGTTTAAATTTATTTTTTAAATTATTTGTGTTTTATGCTCTTATATAATGAATTTTAGCTCTTTTTACACTCCATTTCTTTCTCAACCACCTGTCTTATCAACATGTCCCCCTACTACTATAATGTCTTGTTTTAGTGTGTGTCCCACTATGCTTCTTAAATTTCTGTACCTGAGCATGCACTAATGAAAGTGGCATCTACTAGTCCATAAACATCATGGGCTCTACCTCTATCCATGATGAAATATTGAATGGATCTGTGCTACTCTTGTATACAGATAACCATTTAGACCAAACAAACTCATCAGCTAATTTTTTTAGAAAATAATATTTTCTGGAACTGACAGTACCCTTTATACCTTTCCTAATATATTATTTGTTTTATTTTATTTTATTTTACTTTCACTAGAATGTAAACTCTGCAAAACTATTGAATTTTACCTTTATATATCTCTAGTAGGTACCCAAGAAGTATATCTGAATGAGTGAATGAATGAACTTAGAACACAGAGTAATGGTCTGCACAGAAAAATCTTAGGTATAAATTTCTTAGTACCAGGCATATAACAAAGAACAAAAGACAAGTAAATGCTAGTACATTGTCACTGAATATCAGTAACCTGATCACATCACACAGCATGTCAGTGGGTGGCATGCATGTCTGCATCCCCACGCTAAACCACAAGAACCATCCAGATTCCCTGTTACATTAGCATTAATATTAAAAGTTAATCCATTTTGAACAATTGATAATCACTTGTCATCTCTGACTTTTAGTTAAGAGTTTATAGATGTCTTAAGGGAGGATTTGTGAGACTTGTGAATGATGGCTTAACATGACATCCCTGTCATCAAATCATTTCACCCATGACATCAAGGGAGCCCCTGAAACTAAATCATGTCAAGTGCATCACTTCAAAATAAAAAATGAAGGACTTGAGACCTAAAGTCACCACTAATGGGATAAAATTTCAGAGCTTGGGAAATGGTGACAGAATTGCTGAGGCAATTTCAAAAGGTCCACAGATGAGTATACAACATTGCATGATCCTATTTATCCCTGACTCCCCCTACCACACCCCAAAAGACATTTCATCACTCTTAGCTTCCAAATTCATGTTCTAGGTGTAAGAAAATTTTAAAGAATGGATACTTTTGGAAAGATGAACATATTTCAAAGACAATGCTCAAACCCAATGACTGTAAGGCTAAAATGAAAAAAAGTCACATTTTGTGAGAGAATAACATTAAAAATAATTTAGATATAATAGATTCCAATATAAAAACCAAAGCAGAACTTTCTGGGCTTCAAGAATTCAATTCACATATTTTCTGCTTTGTGTTATTTGTACTGACAAGATTAAGCTATTGCTGTCAATAGAATTGACAATCAACTCAATTTTGTTTTCTGACAGCTAAAGTTTGTTTGGCAATTAAGATGTAGAAAGCAGAATGAGGTAGATATGTCCTTTTTTGTATTCTCTACAATAAAGACCAGAAGGATTCCTTCCTGTTTTTTTTTTCTTTTTTAATTATTAAGACCATGGCAATATCTGAGCAAAGGCCATCTGGAAGCATGATTATAGCATTCCTGCATGTTTGTGTCTCCTCATGCCATGTGGCAAATCCATAGTAGCATATCACATGATATTATTCACAGTTTCTTAGTAAAGCAGACATTTTTCACCATAAGGTAATTAGGAATCCCAAGTTTCTATTCTTGAAATTTTCTATAGCACTACATTGAAACAAAGCAAAACAAATGTGATCGTCACATCTACATATTTTATACTACTGGACATTTCTGTATATCCCATTGTATTTCACTGGTCTGTGACTGAGACTGATAGCCTAGTTGCACTAAGTACAAAGTTTGGAGATTTGGATGGCTGAAGGCCTGAGCTGTTTCAACTTTTTTCCAGCAGCCTTGTTGAACTTCCAGGTTGCTCAGTTCTCACAATACACTTTGAATCTCCATATCATTGTAGCGATAGCTCAATCAACCCTCTGGATTAAGAGCTCCCAAATGTAAAAACAATTTAATTCACAAATGACAACAGCAATGACGTGTAAAATGAAAGAGCTGTGCTGCATGCTTTAAAGCCCATGTCCCTGAAATCCCGCTGCCTGTTCAAGGGTGGATGATTAGCCCTGATTTGTATGCAGCCGGCAACTCGTCTGAACCCTTCAGGTTATGACCATGACACCAGGATACTTTTGATTTTCTTCTTAATTGAAAATCACATGGTAACGATGGCCACGTTCTGTGTAGCACAATCTCATCATCTCTCAGGGGCAATCAATGACTTCCCAGCTGTCTGCCCTAATAGAAGCTCAACTGAAGAACCTTCAGAATACAATCACTGTCTTTCCCTTCACCGAGGTTTTCAGCACAATTATTAAGCAACGGAGAGAAAAGTGATCTCTAGAAGAGATATTTTTATTTCATTTGCTTTGTTTTCCTTTTAACTATGTCACTTCAGACAAGTTGTTTAATGTACCTGTGTCTTGACTAACACATGCTTTGTGACAGAATATAATGGCATTTGCTGTGCCAGTCTTGAAGGACAGTTAGAATTAAATGATTTAAGCGTCTGTGTGGAGAATCATGAAGCTACAAAGGTCATAGAAGGAGAGATTTTTCAATCAAGATTCTGACTTTTGCTTTTTGTTTTTTTCCTCTCCCTCATGTCTGCAATGTAGGAGAATTACAATATGGGGGAAAAAAATTCCAGACGTTTCCTTTCCATCATGGTTTTCATGTTTTACAAACACAGTGTGGTCGGTTCATGTTTTCTTCTCTTACATTACTTTTTATTTCTAATTTCACATGTTGTATGTATACCTCTAAAATCAAAATATCTTCTGTAAATAAGAAAGAAGCCATTCATGACACATGCCACAGATAAAATTCTTTCTTTGCATGTATATTTATTGATAAATGTACATTGTTAATATTTAATTGTTCTTTTTCACTTACCAGGATAATTTGTAGATTCTTTATCTGTAAAATATAACATTTTAAAGTGGAAACTCAATATCTTATTGACTAAATGTAACAATTAATTTTTGAATAAAACAGAGGTTTTTTCAAGGTTAGACCACTATCAATAAACATATGATTGTCCTTATGTATAAGCTATTTTTTATACGTAGTGCTTTCCGTTTCATTTTATCCAAGCATTATCTTATGACTTATTTTTAAAAAATGGAGTTTCTGTGGCAAATATTATGAATATCTGTATAGATTTTGTTGTAGATTTAATGTTTATTCCTTATAACCTTAAGCTTCTGTAAAGTATAAGTACAGCTGTCCTTTACCCCTCTGAATTCAACCATCACACATAAGTTCCCATAGCACAATATAAAGCATTGCATGTCCTCTGTGGATAAAGAATGTCTGGCAGCTTACAGGCCAACATGAACAATATGTAACTGTACACGTGGCAAGGCTTCCTGGAAACTTATGCTGATAAAATGCATAGGTCTGAGGCTTTGCATCTAGTGCTCTCTATTTTCTCTGGGTCTACTCTGAAACATAAATGTATAACTTAAAAAAATTTAAAAATATTTTATAAATAATGTCTCAAATGTTTTTAACTAATACCATATTGATTTTCATTGTGATAAATCATGTCTTTCATTTATTTATTCATTCATATATTCAGCAAGCACCTATCAACCACTTTCTCTGTGTCAGGCGTTATTTTATACATTAAAGAAATCATTCATGAAACTCAAGCTCTTTGTGAGGAAAAAGAAAATAAGCAAAATTAATAAGTAAAAGATGACCTATATAAAATATTTTTAACAGGTAAGTCAAAGCAGCAAGCAAAATTGCAAGGACGGGACTCCCCCAGATCTCGTAATTAGGGGAAGCCTTTAAGATGCAACCCTAACTCTTGGTCCTACACATGTTTACTATATTAGTGTCACTGTGTTACTTTCTCTGAGTAGGCTAACTTGATTTTTAGAAACTGACCAGTAAATTTAGTGTTACGAGGCCTTTTTCTGGCCTTGGTCCAACTAGTCTCACTGGAGTAGCAAGAGGTGGAGCTGAAAGTCAGGTTTAAGGGTCAAGGACCTTATTCCATGTTCAGCTTTCAGTATTTGAGGTATTAGGAAAAGATTACATCGAAACAGGGCATCAAAAAGTGACCAAGTGCACAGTCAAAGATCACAGCACTTTGTGCATTTGTTAGATTTTTCTTCATGTGTTATATCCACATGTTAAAAATCCCACATTTTAGCATAAAAATGTTCAGACCTGTATTTAGGTATATACCTTATATATGTGTATATATATATATATATGATCATTTTATATAATTTAATATTTATGTAATTTGATAATCGAATATATCTTACATATACATAAATACACATACATAATTTATGTTAATAAAATAAAATCTAGAATCTTCAAGTAAAAGAAAAAAGCAATATTTATTGCTCATTTCTTTGATTTAATAAAGTTTTAATTTTCTAAACTTACAGTTGATTGAACATGTTCATGCATCCTCACCAGCAGCTGGGCATCTCCACCCCTTATATTATATATATGGTGTAAATTACTTGGACCCTTTGCTTTTTTTATTGATTTTATTGAACTCTACATTTTCACCTGCTCCTCTCTCTTCCTCTCCCCTCCCCTTCAACCCTCTCCCATAGTCCCCATGCTCCCAATTACTCAGGAGATCTTGCCTTTTCCTACTTCCTATGTAGATTAGATCTATCTACGTCTCTCTTAGGGTCCTCATTCTTGTCTAGATTATCTGAGATTATAATTTGTAGGCTGGTTTTCTTCATTTTATGTTTAAAAACTACTTATGAGGAGTACATGTGATAATTGTCTTTCTGGGTCTGGGTTACCCCACTCAATATGATGTTTTCAAGCTCCATCCATTTGCCTGATAATTTCAAGATGTCATTATTTTGAAACCAGCTTAATAAGTCCTTTGCTAGTAGCTCCTAATGGGTTGCACTGGCCAAGGAACCATTAACCTTCAATCTCTCAGAGGCCACAGCTGGAGTAATGAGCTTATATTTGGGACTTCTTTACAGAGTACATTGTATGTAGCTTTGTCAGATATTACTAGATCATTAATCTTGTCCCGAACTTTGCCATTGGACTACTTCTTTTTGGCCTTGTTTACAGACTTGCTCACTGGTACTTTATCTTTACTGGCCAACTTTCAAACATCTTTCTTGTTATTCTTATTCAACACGACAAAGCTCAAAAAAGCAGCACCAAACACTGAATGAAGCCTGCTTAGCATGCTGGAATATATATATATATATATATATATATATATATATATATATGTGTGTGTGTGTGTGTGTGTGTGTGTATGTATATGTATATATTATATTATATTATATTATATTATATTATATTATATTATATATATTTCTTAATAAAATGCTTTTCAGTCACATCTATTTTCTCTAAAAAATATAACTTCTCTTTTTGTAAAGATTTATTTTATGTATGAGTGTTTGTCTACACAAATGTACAAGCATCATAGCTCCTAGAAGAAAGTTACAGATGTTTTGAGCTGCCAGAGTTCTGGGAATTGAATCCGTGTCTTCCGCAAGTGCTCTTAAACTACAGCCACTGATAATTTCTTTTATATGAGTGAATAGAATTAATACTAAGTCATTGTCTTAGTTAGGTTTGCTATGGCTGTCATGAACCACCATGGCCAAAGTCACTTGGGTAGAAAAGTGTTTATTCAGTTACATTTCCACATCACAGTTCCTCAAAGCAAGTCAGGTGAGAAACTCAAGCAAGGCAGAAACCTAGAGCCAAGAGCTGATAAAAAAAAAAAAAAAGTGATGGAAGAGTGCTACCTACTGGCTTGCTCAATCCACAAGGCTGGATGTCTCAGCTGGTCTTCAGTGTATGCTGGAATTCCAGAGCAGTAGTCTCAAATACCAGTGAAGGAATGGACTTGCTAGCAATATGAGGACATGGAGAAAAAGAGCAAATGCTTCCTTCTTCCACATTCTTATTTAGCCTTCCAACAGAATGAGAGGCCCAAGTTAAAAGTCTGTCTTCCTGCCTCAAGTTCCAAATTAAAGTTGTATATCTTCCCACCTCAAAAGTCCAGATTAAAAGTGAATATACCTACTTGGAATTAAACAAGGGATCCTTTTCAGGTGTGGCCTCTATTTTGGGATTTTAGTTAGTTCTTTAAAAGGTCAATTTGACAACCAAAAATAGCTATCAGGGTCTCTCTCTCTCTCTCTCTCTCTCTCACTCTTTACACAAAGAGGGGATAGGAACTAGCTTATTCCATAACTTGGATAACTTCTTGTTTGGGATTGTGAGAAAGGAGCAACAGCTGCTAAAAGATATTTGCTTATAAATGCTGCAAAATTAATCCAAGATAGATATTTTGAAAGTGCCTTGGCTTCAAAATTGAAGTCAAAAAGTATGTTACTTTGGAGAAGAGATTTTGCTTTTGTTTCCACAAAAATGAGAGGCTGTGGATTTTTTCAGAGTTAAGAAAAATCAGCTTTGATCAAGGAAGACCACCTGAAAAATCTCTGACAGGAATAGATGGCCCAGATTTCTAAATTCTTCATCCAGAACAGGTTCAAGACTGCTGCCTGAGATGACCAAGACTCACTTGATACTTCAATCAGGACTTGATCATAACTCTAAATTTTCTTTAGGTCACCATGGGATTATCAGCACCCCCAACCAGCTGGAAGTAGCCTGGAATACTATGCCCACATTCCCCCAAAAAATGAACTATGGATATTTCCCTTTTATTTTTTTTAAAGAGGGGGAAGTGATATGGGAGAATTGTCTGTATTCTGTCAATCATGTTTTAAATAAACGCTAATTGGCCAGGCAGGAAGTATAGGTGGGAAAACCAAACAGGAAGTAGAAATGATGCAGTGAGAACAGGAGAATTCTGCGAAGGAGGAAGTTGATTCCTCCCACTCCTGCCCAGACCACCGAAGCAGCAGGATATGATCTGCCCCACATGACTAACATAGATCAGAAAAATGGGTTAATCAAGATGTGAGAGTTAGCCAATGAGAGGCTAGAGCTAATGGGCCAATCAGCTTATAATTTATGGAGACCTATGTGTGATTTTCTTTGGAGCTAAACAGTTGTGGGGTAAAGGGCAGGACAAAAACCAAACAACAAATAGGACCCTTCATGTTACATAGCACCCATGCACATAGAAAGCCTGTCATGTTAATACACATGTCTAAAACACTAAGGAGCTCTGAATCTTGTGGAATACTAACCTAGTCCGGGTCCCAATGATAGAACTCTGCTTTTACCGAATCCGGGAGAACCTGATAATGTTCCGGACCTAAAACCTGAAAGTTTCCACTGGCTTTGAACACATGCACAGGTGCACACACCTGTGCACAGCTGTATATACATTGTACACATATATAATACACAAACACACACGTTTTCTACTGTGCACACTTCCTCTTACAGTTAAACTTTCTGGCAGATAATGCATGCAACTAAGTCTTTATTCTTGAAAGTTTCCAATCAACTAAAGCATGGTTTATCCAAATAATTAGCTCTGTTTAAATAACTATGAGAAAGAGAGAGAGATAGAGGAGAGAGCGAGAGAGAAACTAAAACCATAAACTGAGAAAAATACAACCTATCATGCTGAGGTAAAGTCAATATTGCAAATGGAAGTTTTAAATTTTACCCAACTTATTCAACCAGTCTTCCTCAAATTGTCTTGCCTTAAAAATCATCTGTTAATTCAGCCTATAATGTCTTCATTTCACTTAATGTAACACAGGCCTTGTCACAGTACGCAGTTACCAAAAATAGTTATTATGTCTTTGGGCAAAAATAGGAAAACAACATTGGCAACAAGAGCCTGTGAAAGCTTAGCTCCCCTACAGAGATAGAGATTATATGTCTGACTTCCTAAATACTAGAGGCAGTATTGGATGAGAAGTGTGCCATTGACAGACTTCCAAATGCAGCCGGGTGCAGTCCAAGGTTCATATTTCTCAAATATACCTGATTCAGAGGAGGGAGGGAAGAGGGAGGTAGAAAATGCTTTATTTTTTCCTATTCATTATTGTGGGCTTATCTTTTGTGACTAGATGACACATGGAAATGGAATGCTTTTCCCAGTGTTATGATTTCACAGTCTTTTCTGACCTTGGGAAAAAATTTTCAGGCTCTTCAATACCATCAGTAAAAATCTCTTACACTTAGCTTTGAAGGTTTATTTAATTAGCTAAGTGCCCTGAGACACTACATTAAAAGCACTGGACAAGTGTAATGTTTCTTCCATTATTAAGTACAAGTTTAAGAACAGTGAAACATTCATGTAAGATCTCTATCCAGACTGTCAATCACCAGAACTATGTAGGTATGGCATAGAATACAGACGAGAAAGCAATCTACAGAAAGTATGTAAAGTTGTATTCCTTTTAAATGTATGTGGAAAAGAGGTGAAGAATGCAAGGGTATACATAAGGATACTGTGTTGGGACAGTCTGTTCCCATGAGAAGAAGGTAATGTTTACATATGTTTAGGTTTAAAAACAATTTTGCTTTAAATCGTAGTTATGGATATAAGACATTCATTTATTGTAAGTTAGCACCTGAAGTAATGGGATCATTATGGCATTTTCATACATTTTCCACATTGATCTCTCTTCCCCAGTGTTTTTCTTCTTTCTGTGTCTCACTGTTTCTTCTCTTCTTGCTTTGTGGCCCCCGTTGTTTTCCTGTCACATGTATTTTGTTGATCTTTAATTTCTGTCTGTCTCTCTTTCCTTAAGACCGCTTCTCGTTTCATGTTCCTCTTTGTGTGCTTCATAACTCCCACACTCCCAAAATACATATACATGTATGAAGATTCTCTCTATATATATGACAAGAAAATATGGCTTTTGTCTTTTTGAACCTGGAGTATTATACTTAGGATGAACATTTCCAGCTTTATCCATGTTTCTACAAATGTCACTGTTTCATTATTTATGGCCGTATAATATGCAATCTGTACTGTTTGTGCAGATACCATATTTCCTTCTTCCATTTATCTGTTTGTTGATATCTAGGCTGGTTCCATTTCTTGGTTATTATTAACTGAAATTAACAGAATTATAATAAATGTAAATGTGTACGTATTTCTGTGATAGAATCTATAGTCCTTTGGGACTATACTGTATCACCTAGTAATTCTATTTTTTGGTTTTGGAGAAACATCCATAATTATTTTAATAAAGATTCAAACAGCTTGAAATCACACCAACAGTGAAAAAATATCATTCTTCTCCCACAGCTATAGCAGAATTTGAAGTCAATTGTTACCTTGATAATATTCATTAGAGGTGAAATGATGTATCAAAGCAGTTTTAGTCTTTGTTTCCCAAATAAGGATATTAGTGAGAGTTCTCTAAAGAAACAAATTGATTAAATATATATACATATGACATATATATGGTTTATTAGACTCTACAGAACATTGTTCAGGTAGTCCAACAATGGATGTTTCACAAAAGAAAGCCTGAGATTCTGAGAGTCGCTCAATCCGCATGGTTAGATACCTTTATAGTCCCAATCTGATGCTGGAGTCCTGGAAGATTCTGGGAGAAGTACTGACTTTCAGTCTATGTTGAGATACTGAAAAAGCTACGTTTAAAACATAGCCAGTAACAGGGAGAACAAACAGACTTTAAAAAGCAAAGCTTCTTTTTTTTTTTTTCTAGTCTTTTATGTGCTTTGCTACCAGAAAATGTGATCTAGGTTTAGAATATGTTTTGCTTTAAGTAATTTTAATAAGAAAATGCCCACAGGACTTACCATCAAATTGGTTTTTAACTGAAGCCAGATGACAACCAAGATTAGCCATCACATTTACAATTTTATAAATATTTATTTGTCATTTGCATTTTCTCTTATGAAAAGAAATTTCTATTCCATTCATTAACAAATTTGTCTATTAGAAGACAGATCAATACCTTATTCAATTACCATTAGAGTGGCTTCCTCTGGCAGCAGATGAGATGGCATATATATGGTCCAGAGACCCACAGCCAGATATTATGTAGAGAATTTACATTGGAAGTCTTCATCAGATCCCTCCCTTTAGAGATCTGGGAACCTCACAGAAGAGGGAGAGGAATGATTACAGGGGTCAGAAGGGATGGTAGACACCAGGAGAATATAGCCCACTGAACTAAGCAAGGCTCACAAGGGTTCATTGAGAATAAAGACACAAACGCAAGAAGGACATGGGGCTGTACCAGGTCTTCCGTGTGAATGTTGTGATTGTTAGCTTGTTTTTGTAGGACACCTGACAGTGGGAGCTGGTATATCTCTAACCCTTTTGCCTGTTCTTGTGACTTTTCTACTATTCTGTTGCTTTGTCCAGCATTGGCATGAGAACTTTAGCCTTGTCTTATTATATCTTGATCTGTTTTTCTAGCAGCTGTCAAGCTTCTTTTGGAAGCTTGTGCTTTTCTCAAGAGGACAGAGAGGGGAGAGGATCTGGGGGAAAGAGTAGTTGGGAGGAGTGAGGGAGAGAAAATTAGTTGGGATGTATTGTATGAGAGAAGATTCTGTTTTCAATAAAAATAAATCACTATAAAGAAGATTCATTTCATTGCCCTTTAATTCTCACAGATTTTTTTAATTATGTAAAAGATCAAATAAATCTTAAAAAAAGAATGACAAGTCTTGCTGTCTCACATATGTATGGGACAACCTTAGCAGAGAGAAAAGGAAAATAGCACTGACCTAAGTAACAGTGTGAAGAGAGGAATCTAAAATTGTGCAAAAAAAATTGAAAATATTTTTTTTTGCATTTAGCTAATCATCTTTTCCCAGTGGGCTTATGGCTCCTATTTTTTCCTACTTGTAAATTGATAAGAAACATTTCAGTTCCCACCTTTGGAGTATGAACATATAAATCAGTGAGTTAGGTTACTAGAATAAATCAAAAAAGCTGGAGATATCAGTGGGATCTCATGCTTGCTTCATAAATTTTTAGGCAGAGACTAAAGATGGAGGTTTGCACATCAGTGAGCATCTTAGCTACTTTCCTCTTGTTGTGATATAATGCCCTCACAACACCAACTTAGGCAACAGTGTTATTCCATCTCATAGAATGAAGTTCCAGTCCATCATGGTGCAAAAGTCACAGCAACAAGAACTTAAAATGCTAACATTGTATACCAAGTTAAGAAGGAGGTACCAATGAATTTTCTGTTATCCAAGAAACTCTAAAGTCAACATGGTGTAAAGACAGTGCTCTATTACTCCTGTCTGCCAAATCTGAAACAATTTTATTAAAAAAATTAAGTAATATTTATTATAACCCCAAGTATAAATATTTATGAATAAATTCTAAATAAATATTTATGAATCAAGTATGTAAATAAATATATTTTTAATGTTGGTATCAAAACATATACTTTCAGAAGAATTCCAAATAACCAATGAGATACTCTGAAGTCAGTCAGCCTAACTACCAACCTTCAGCTACTGGTTATACAACATTCTTTACCCAAAACTTAGAGGAAATAGTAGGGTAGGGTGGGGATAAACTGACAGGTTGATCAAGGTTAACATCAACAATAATGTCATATATCAGCATATGTACCATACAATGTGAAAAATAGTACTTAAAATTGTGGTACAACTCCTAGTACCTTATAATCCCAAGCTCATCAGAAGAAAACTACAAGACTGAGACATGCTACAAAATGCTTTATCAGTTCTCTCGTGGTCATAAAGTTCGTTCAAAACAGGAACTGCCTTAAAAATCACCAGTGACAAGAAGAACCGAATGAGGAAGCTGGAAGTTATGTGACTTTGCTGTTTGAAACCTTAGATGAACAGAAGAATACAAAATAAAACTAAGAAGGAGTGAGAAAATTATGGATATTTGTTAATAACCATGTATTAGAATCGGTTCATTAATTACAACAAATGTGTCATGACCATAAAGGCAACATGATGTCAATAATGTGAAAATTAGTACCCCTTTATTTCTCTGAAAATAAAATTTCTTTGCCTTTCAGAAGCTTTTTGGTTTTATGTGACCCCATTTGTTAATTGTTGATCTTAGTACATGCACTATCAATGTCCTGTCCATCAAGTCTTTTCCGGGGCAAATGTGTTCAACACTAATGCATACATCCTCTTCTGTCAAATTAAGTGTATTTAGCTATAGGTTGGGGTTGAATTTTGTGCAGAGTGAATAGTATGGATACATTTGCATTCCTCTATATGCAAACATTTAATTTTACCAGTATCATTTACTGAAGATACATTTTCCAGTGTGGATTTCTGGCTTCTTTGTCAAAAATCAGGTATCCATAGGTTTGTAGATTTATTTCTGGGACTTATTGATTCCATTGATCAATATGGCTGTTTTTATACCAATCCCATGCTGTTTTTATTACTGAAGCTCTATACTACAATTTGAAATCAAGGATGGTGGGACCTCCAACAGTTATTTAATTATTTACAGTTTTAGTTTTTTTTTTCAATGTGAAACTAAAAATTGTCCTTTTAAAATCTGTGAAGAATTGGGCAGGAATTTTGGTGTGGATTGTATTGAATCTTTAAGTTGCTTTTGGTAGGATGGTCAATTTTATTATGTTAATGTTTCTGATCTGGTAGTAGAAGAGATCTTTCATCTCCCGATATCTTCTTCAGTTTTTTTCTTCAAAGATTTTAATTTTTTATCATACAAGTCTTTCATTTGCTTTGATCACTGTCATTTAGACAAATAGGCAGCTTAAAGAACAGGAAAAGATTTTTACCAACTGCGTATTCAATACAGGACTAATACCCAAAATATATAAAGGACTCAAGAAAAAAGATACCAAAAATCCAAATAATCCGATTAAAAATGAGGTGCAAATTTAAACAGAATTCTCAGTCGAGGAAACTCAAATGACTGAGAAACACAGAAATGTTCGACGTCCTTAGCCATCAGAGAAATGCAAATCAAAAACCCTTTGAGACTACTTCTCTCAGATATGTATGACAATATGTCGAAATGACAGCTCTTGCTGGGGAGGATGTAGAACAAGTGGGACACTCCTCCATTTCTGGTGGAAGTGAAAACTTGTTCAGCCCATATGAAAATCAGAGTAGAAATTCTCAGAAAGTTGAGAATAAATCTACCTCAAGATCTAGCTATACTATTTTTGGATATATACAAAAAGGATGATTCATCCTACCCCAAGGAAACTTACTCAACTATGTTCATGGCTTTTTTATTCACAATAACCCAAAACTGGGAAAAACCTAGATTGGTGTGGGAGAATTGTCTGTAATCTGTCAATCATGTTTTAAATAAATGCTGATTGGCCAGGCTGGAAGTATAGGTGGGAAAACCGACAGGAAGTAGAGATGATGTACAGAGAATAGGAGAATTCTGGGATGAGGAAGTTGATTCCTCCCACTCCTGCCCATACTACCAAAGCAGCAGGATGTGATCTGCCCCACTGAAAAAAAGTACTGAGCCACATGGCTAAAATAGATAAGAACAATGAGTTAATATAAGCTACAAGAGCTAATATGTAGCCTGAACTAATAAGCCAATCATCTTTATAACTTACAGAGATCTCTGTGTGATTTTCTTTGTGCCTAAACTGCTGTGGGGAACTGGATGGGACAGAAATCCCAACAAGCAGGCCCTAGTGTTACACTAGATGTATGTCAAAAAAAAAAAGAATAGATAAGGAAAATGTGCTATATTAACACAGTGAATTATTACTCAGCTGTTAAAAAGTGACATCATAAATATACAGACAAATGGATGGAGCTAAAAAAAAGTCAACCTGAATGAGCAACCCTGATATGAAAAGATAAATATGGTATATATTTGCTTATATTTGGCTATTATTCATTTAAAAATGGTAAACAAGCTATAATCCGTAGTCCCACAAAGGTTATGTATAAAGGAAAAGACTAGGAGAATACATAGATCTCCTTGGAAGGGAGAAACAGAGTAGAATTTATGGTTTCATTAGGAGCAGGTGTGACTGGAACAGGAAGATCATCGGGGAAGGGAAATAGAATTGAGAGAGGAAATGCAGGGAGAGACAGCTAGAATTGAAGGGCATTTGAGGAGTGGTATAGACACCTAGAGAAGTGGAAACACCCTAGAATATATGAACATGATCCTAATTGCAAGAAGCCATGGAAGGATAAAGCACATGAAAATTGATAATTCAGATGTTCATCCACCAGACTATATCTCTAATAGAGATCATCCTGCCTAGCAAGGATTACAGGACTACTTACTTTGAAAATCAGTTGCCTGGATTTTTAATTTCTCTCATGCACCACATCATTTATTCTCTAAGAAGTTCATTTCTTCCCTAAGAACAGCTTTGAATACATTTCCATTGCTTTGTATTTATCTCATGTAAATATTCCATCAACTGGGCACAAATACAGCTGTGGATAATCAGGAATATGATTTCTGCCTAACTGTATAATTTTGATGAAAAGAGATAATTCTAGGATATTTTACATTCCTTACATTGACGTAGGATTCTGAGTCACAAAGACAGTCTTTTACCCAGACAGCTACTTTAGACTCAGAACAAATTCAAAGTCAGCTGGTTGCCTGAGGGGACAAATACAGGAGGTCATTTTTCCAGGTATTGTTTGTTGTTGATATAAGGTCAGAGCTTGAAGCAACTTTAGTCTGCATGTACTCTCTACCACTCAAGATCCAGTTAATAATTATTATTGTTAAGTCTTGAATTCCAGCCTCATTTTCTTCCTGCAAACCCTAACCATCTGAGCTATGTGCAAGGCTAAGCATTATTCACTGGCTGGTCAATACAACCTCCCCAGCCTAAGAGAAACTGTGTGACTTATCTTGTGATATGAGAAGGATCAGGCCTTGAGAATGAAACTTATAATTGTCTAGAGTTTGATTGTAAAAGGAAGAGTAGAGGAAGGGTATAAAGATGTAGAAAGATGCAGAGCTACTCAGAGAACCTGCTGATTAGAGCAACGAGAAAGGATGTAGAGTTATTAGGAAGCTGTGAAGAGAGATTTTTCAGGGAGGATTTTTTTTAAAGATAAAGTATAGAAAAAGTTACCATCAGATATGTCTATGTTTTTGTATTTTTCCCTCACATATAAGACAGAAGATATCTAAACTTTATATAGATAAGATCTGTTCCTTAGTAGTCATTGCATTCATGGACTTTTTTACATACCCTAGTGCTGACTGGAGTTTGTCCCCCTTAAGTCAGTCATACCTAATAAAGTCTCCCGAGAGATGGAGTTCCAGTTGGCCATCTCTTGTCACCAAACAAAGCTTCCAGTACTAGGGACTAGGCAATATCCAATTGAGTTGTTTGCTAAAACATTTTCATGGAAACCACCAAACGACCCAGGGTGCCTTTCTGATAAAATAGTAGGTTTCTTTCTGCAAACTGGTAGCTAGATCCCATTGCTGAAGACAACACCCACAGAACTCATTGAACATGAAGAGGTCAAACTGGTGCCTTCATAGAACCTTCATTCCATTGTTCTAGTGTCTATGACATTGAAAGGTACTCTGCAGGCTACCCAAAGCGAAAAGCAAAAACTCAACCACAAAAACCTTGATTTATAATCTTTCTTGGCTTCAAAATATGCTAGGGCAATGGTGGCACAGACCTTGTGGGAGCAACCAACTGATATCTGACTTGACTTAAAGTCTACCCCATAATATGGTATCCATACCTGGCACTGCTTGCCTGACCAAGAACCAGAGTCTAGATAGGCCAGAGTCTAGGGTAAAACCAAATACTACTATTTTAAACAAAAATAGAAGTAATAAAATGACTCCGAATGGTATTCTATTATACTCATAAATCAGTGCCTTATTCACTCATAATTAGAGAGTTTTTCTTCTGCAGCAGATGGAAACAAAGAGACCTACAGACAGACCTTATGCAGAAAGAGAGAGAGAGAGAAAGAGAGAGAGAGAGAGACCTTAGAACATACAGCTGTAAATGAGATATCACCATCAAATCCTCCCCTCAGAGATCAGGGAATCCAGTATAAAAGAAAGCAGAAGGAATAAGGAGAAAGAAGAGATAGAAGACACCAAGAGAGCATGGCTGTCTAAAACAACTGAGCAAGCTCGTATGAACTCCAAGAGACTGACTCATATGTCTACTTGTGGGACCCTTTTCCTCTTACTAAATTGCCTCATCCAACCTTGATATGAGGGTTTGTGCCAAGTCTTATTGCATATTAATATGACGTGTTTGGCTGGTATCACTGATGACCTGTTCTTTTCTGGAGACAAAGGGAAAGGAATGGTTCTTTGGGAGAGGGGATATGGTGCTAAATGGGGAAAAGGGAAAGCTCCAGTCTGAAAGTGTTATATAAGAAAAAAATAAAGAAAAAGAAAGAATATAATTACAGTGACCAAAATGTCTGAGAACTGAAATGGAAACTTAAAGAGAAAGGGTAGGTAGAATGTGATGCCTGTGTTCTGTCTTGAACAAAACATGCTCCTGTCGTGACTTTACTTGGAAGTCTTTCATTACCAGTATCGCTAAATTGTGACATCACAATCAGCATCCCAGTTTCATCTTCTTCTCCATGATATACAGCAATGGAACTCGTCAAGATATGTACTTCACTCTTCAATTCATAATTTTTTCCCTCGGCAAATCTGAGGTGGCTCTTGTGTCTCCTTAACTGCATGCTGTTTATCAACTCATGTTTGTCCTTTTAACATATTTATAGAGTGAAAAAAAAAATAAGTGTTCCACTGTTTAAGTTGTTGTAACGAGTGACCATTTTTTAATAGGAAATTGTTTGAAAATGATTCATGACATAAGCCAACTATCTCCATAGTGTTTGGTTTCTTAGAGATGATGTGTGACTTCTCAGTTTCCACCAGCTCTTTTCGGGACCAAAGCAGGAAAGTGTTCTGAAACTTCCTTCACAGAGAGTGATGCGGCTTTAGTCAAAATCTGCTAAGGAATGGAAGCAGGTGGAAATGGTTTCTGACTATTTGTGGTCTATTTGTAGGAGAGTTTGCCAAAGAACTCTGCACATCCAACCTCGAAAAACTTTCCTCTGACCTTATGTCTCATTATCTGATAATTCCAAATACCCTTTTCTTTAGCTTTCCCATTTTAATTACTCACATGTAAAATTTACGCTTATCATGGTCAATTTTCAAGTAGTCAGTCTGTTTTTCTTCCTACCTTGCAACCCATATGCTCCAAACATATTGCACTACTAACAATTCACATTAATATGATATTCATGCTCATTCAAATAATAATAATCATATATCAGCTATTTCAGGGACTTATAAGACACCAAAAAATGAATTTAAAGAACCATAACTACCTTGAAAGTAAATTTATCATTTATAGGGAAAATCAGATAATATGACAAAAAATGTGTGCTGTTTAGCATCATCAATGCTGGAAGAGAGATGATAAAAATGACATTCACTCATTTCTATATTCATCCAAAAGTGATCAAAGCATCATGATGGCCCACTGGAATACAACAATGAACAAAACAATACTAATTGCTTCATACCTTATTGCTCTTACACCAGGAAAGGATGATGAAGAGTGTTACAAAAACACAGACATAATTACCCAATATGTACATATAATCTCTCATAATTTAAACAGTTTGATAAGTGCAAAAATAAATTGGATAATTCTGAGAAAATGGTATTTGGACTAAGATATGAAATTCTAACAGGAAGTGATTAGATATAAAACAAGAATGCAAATGTATAAATTATCAGAAGCAAAAAAGTTGCAAGCCATTTAGAGAACTGAAAAGGAAGACACATAATTGGATCATAGTGTTTTTTTCTATTAAACTTATTTGAGTTCTCTTGTGACTCAATCTTTTACCTACATTTATATCTACCATCTCAGTATTTACTAAATATTGGCGTATGAGAAAGTAGCACTGTGTAAATGCTTTAAGAATTCCTCTTCATACAAAACAAAGAGATGCCTCTGATTTAAAGCATAGTTTAATTTTCCTGATATGTGTATGTTCCTATAAGTTACTTACAACTGTATTTATCTATATCTATTTTTATATTTTCCCAGTCTGTGGAAGTGAAAAGGTTGACTCTTCAGGAATTAGAACTAAACTAGAGAAAGCAGTAAAGACAATTATAATTTTAGCTCTTCTCAAGAATGGAATTTTGCTTTGAATTGTCTGTCTGAGATGATGATCTGGTGATGTTCATTAGATATGAGGTAGCTGCAGCACATTGCCTGAAGTGTTAGCCTTCTCCCTCACCCTTTCCTCCTGTGCTCTCTGATCAGATTGTTAGTGCCCATTAGAAGTCAAGCCAATTATACCATTTTCCTGAATAGTTGCTTGAGAATTTTCTGTAGTTAGCCAAATGAAATTCTATATATGTTTAACATGACTAATTTTACATTTATAAATACTATGTTTAAGTTTTACATATATGAACAACATGATAGCTTTTGTTAAACAGAAGAATGAGTCTTTTCCAATTTTTAAATCAAAGAAGTATTTTTCCAATCTTTAATTCCCCACAATTTTATTTATTTATTTAGAGACATGCTACCTTAAAACTCATTTTCTCCTCAACCTTCCCAGTATTGGGATTATAGTTGTATAACACCTCACTTAACTAATAGTACAGTGAATTATTTTCAGATTATTATTTTTAGATTAGAATTGACCAATTATTTATAATAGGCTATTTTAAACAGAATAGAAAACAGTAGGAGTGCCAGAAGTTTATTAGATTCTTAAATTGAATCTTATGTTTTATGTGTGTGTCAATAAATAAATGATACATGGCCTTAAGTTAGAGGAATAAGAGAAGGCAGATGTAAATATTTTGGTGTGCTAATCTCAGTGATAGTTACTGAACATATAATTTTGAGCAAAGCAAACCTTCCTTATCCTGGTGCAGTTTATAGTTCAGTGGAGAACAGAAATAAATTAAATTTAAAAGCAATATAAAACTTTTAATTGAGCTCAAGGAACAGTGTGTGTAACAGTGCAACTCTGTAAAAGTCCCTTTGTATTGATTACTAACAGAGGAAAGGAAAAGAATCAAAAGGGTGATTTGAGCTAAAATCTGAGTAACAGAAGAAACCTTGCTTAAAGGAATAGAAAGATTTTGATAATGTGGTAGGCAGCAATGAGGTTGGAAAGACTGTGGAAGATTTGATATTTGAAGACACTCAGAGGAGAAAAGAAGAAGAGGATTGAAGAAATGCATGGGCTCATTCAGAGCTTTATAGGCAATATAAATCTTTGGGGTTCTGTTCTAAAAGTAGAAATGAAACATCCATGAAATTAGGAAGTAAAAAAGCAAAAACTGAAGTGATAACTTATTGCACCTAATTTAAGTCATAAACTACAGACTTTTCTTAAATGTCTACATTCTAAACTAGGAAGCTCTTTTAGAAATAGCTGCATAAAATTCACATTTTAATCTAAGTATACATTTATTTAAGAATTACATCAATCTCTATTTTTAAATTCTAAACAAGTGTCTTTGTTTGCTTTCCATTGCCGTGATAAACATTGCAACCGAAAGCAATTTGGGGAGGAAAACAGTTTGTTTCATTTCATATCTTCCTCATCACTGGGGAATCTCAGGACACGAACTCAAGGCAGGAGCTAGAAGCAGAAACCACAAAGGAAAGCGGCTAAGTGACTTGTTTTCTCTGCCTTCTTCTCAGTTACATTTCCTAAATAACTCAGGCTTACCTTCTCAGGGACATCATAGCACACAATGGGTCCAGGCCTTCACACAAGAATCAATCATCAAGGAAAATCCCCAGAAACATGTTCAGTCTGATCAAAGCAATTCCAAAATTGAGATCCCTCTCTCCAGGTATGTGTAGGTTTATTTCAAACTGACAAAAATACCTGTAACAACAACAAAAATGTTTAAGTATAACAAACTACAGAGTATTTATAAGTATCTTTTAGGATACACAGTTATTTCTTATTTAGTCTGTTTCAAAAATAGCCTAAAATAAGGATATGAGTTTGAACATATATGAGTCGTCACAATCTCAAACAAGTCACAGTATTAGATGGCTATCGTGACCATGCTTTATTTTTAGCATGAAGCATCCTAGACTTTATTCGCATCATATAAATATGAAAAAAAGAGCTATAAGCTTGCATATTTTGCTAACTTTTTGAAGCAGTGAAGGTCACAAGGAGCAGTGACTTAGTCCTGTAAAGAACGTAGATATAAATGTATTTGCTCAATAGATATGTACTAAGACCTTGCTAGTATCTAGGCACTGGTTTATGGGAGAAAAGCAGTGCCCTTGCCTCTGTGGAGCTAATGTTCAGAAGCAATGCTTTCAGCAAATGCTGGGATATCTCACTAATATAATGTGGGCCTTACCCTGAACCTGCCACACCTGAGGCCCTGAGAAAATGGTCCAGAAGGCACTTGGAACGATCTTTAATTGACATGATAATCTGAATTTAGTTATGAGGTTCCTGGAGTTTAAAACCATTTTATTCTTTGAGAATAATTTGCATTTTATTTCATCAATATTGTTACTCAATAAGCAAGAAATTTTGTAATTTTTCACAGGAGATTCAAAGATGTGAGATTACATCAATAGAAAAAACCATGTAGGAACTAATACAGGGTTACTTTTCAGTGGGGAAAAACTTAAGAGATATTCTTGAGTTCATTGACATAGCTCAAAAAAGGCCTAATTTTATATGCGTGGGGAATATAAAAATATATGAAAGCTGTTAAGGCTATAAATTAATACAATTAATGATGGCTGTATAGTAGTTTGGGATGCATTTCATTGTTTTTATTTACATGAGAAACAACTTGGTTGTCTAACCTGAACTCTCTGTACGTGGAAGAATGTTAAAGACTATATGGTTAGTTCAGGGTCAAAAAAAAAAAAAACAGATGTGTACACTATGATCAACTAGATAATTTCTGAAAGGGAAGGGAAGGTATAAATAAAAAACCAAAATTAAGTATGAGAAATCTAAAACAAAACAACAAGAGGACTGAGGACAGGGAACTGGTGGTCAAATACACACAGCTCTCCTCAGAACACAGCTACCAATGGTCAGAAACAACCATGCTAAATTAATGGCATTTAGTGGACTTCTCTATCTTTTATGGCTTAAATATATAGAGAAGAATCCCAGTAAGTAGATACTGTCTGGGTAGATACATTTTATTCTATTGGATAAAGTTTAAAAGGCTTTGACTTTAGAAGTCTTAGACATAGACACACTAAATTGAGTTGTTTTGTACACCATTTATGAAAGCAGTTCATGTTAATCATGTCATGTATGTAACTCACCAATTCCTTTATTTTACCAAATGCTAGGATGTAACTCAATAATTCCATTATTTTACCAAATGCCAGGATAAGCTTTAAATACACTAACAGACATGTTCTTTGTTCCTAATTTAAACTTGCCTACAGGAAAGGACCCGCAGAGCCAAAACCAGAGAAAAAGAAAGCTAATTCACTACATTTTGAGCCTCTAAGTAGGCTTTTAAAATTCATAGAAAAAAATAACAGTTTAGAAAGACAAGAGCTTTTCTATTAAAACCTGTATTCAGAGAAAAGAATGAGGCTTGTGTTCCAAAACTTTCATTTGGCATGTCAAAGTAAATATCTAAATTTAAAAAGATATAAAGCTTAGTGTACACATAGAAGATTTGGAGACTAGCTAAAAGATTGTTCTAATCCACATCCAGAGTTTGATCCAGTCTAGGGGAGAAGGAAGTTCTGAAAGAACAAAATTGCTGACCCTGACTTCTAAAATTAATTGTGTGTTTATGGGTGAAAGGCAGAATCCATGGGAGGGCATATCTGATATAAACCATTACATATTTTCTTATTGATATAAAATTGAAGAAGATTACGAAGTTCTCTATAACACATGGACAATAAGAAAAAAATCTAGTATTCCCTAGCATTTAAGTTGCCTAGAAGAGAATGAATGAAGTCTTTAACATCAGCTTCCTCCTATCAAAGTGGTAGACTTTGATAGTGTTCAGACTCAGAAAAATCCCATAGCTGATGTGGTATCATTTTAGAAAAGACATAATGATTGTATTTTGCAAGTTTGTCTAGCAGAGATACCCAACTTTTAAAATTGTGATATGACATTGTCACCTATAAATTCACATTCAGTATACCAAAATGACAAAGAAATATCACTATATTTTATGGAGGTTTATGATTTTCATATCAGGCTATTTTCATGACTGACCTCAGGAATATTCAACCCATAATCAGACATTCTTTCAGAAATGTATTTGATATAATGAATATATAGATATGTATTCATACTGTATGCATATTTTGGCAGCTCACCAATAGGTTCTGGGTAATTCAATAATAACCATCTGAACACTCATGAGGGAATAACTCAGTCTCTATTCAATTTCCAAAGTTTGATGCTCTTGTGGTCTTATTCTCTGAGTCTAAAATCTAGAAGATTCCTCTTGTATCCATGCACCAAAGCTGACGAAGCTGAAATGTGATGTCAGAGAAGAATGACAGCAGACGTAGGAGCAGCAATAGAGACAGATGCACTCAGTGGCTTAAAGTGAAGTCAATAAGGCAACAGCCATGATTTCTCCTCAGGCCCCTTTAATCTGGGCTGCCTGTCAGAAGGTGCCAGTCACACTGAGGGTATTTTCTGCCCTCCATTAACCCTTTCAGGAAATGCTTGCACACACAAGCCCAGAAGCCTGTCTTCAAAGTTGATTCCAGATCCCTTCAAACTGACTATCAGGCTCAAACATCACAATACTTTAAAAGGACAATGAGCAGAAAAATGAAAATTGTCTTCAGAAGTCAGTTGTTACAATGTATTGACACATACTCAACCTTAATATTCTCAGCATAGTCTATATGCTATAGCTTAGCTATGTAATAATCATTCGATACTCGGGAAATATTCACAGCGTATACAACATACTCTTAATTTCTAAGTGTCATCGTTGGCCTACAACTGCTGTCATTTAGAATGTCTGTGGCCATCGTGAGTACCACAGGGAAACTTGCCATCTTGAAGACAGAAAAAGACTGACATCTGTACTCTGAACCCCAACTGTTGTGTGATGCATTGGGTGTGTACATGTTTTGATTATCTACACTTGCTTATGCCATTCCTTCCCTTCCTCTTTCTCCAGTATAATGTATTTGATGCAGTGTCTCATTGCCACACAACCTTTACAACACAAATTTATCTATAAGCTACACACAACATCACATACTTACAAACAGAACTCATTTTCACCATTCTTCATTATTTTCTCTGCATTTATAATACCATTACTGGATGACATGATGTATATTTCTTGGCTTATTAACTGTCTCTTTCCATTATAATTTCTCCTAAAGGGAGAAATGTTTCCCAATGTACACAAAACAATATTCCTAATTATTATAACAATGCCTCACACATAAGCCTTCAATGCATTTGGCTAAATGAAGGAATAACATTTTTAAGAGAAAATGAACACTTTACTGTTCGAAACTTGTTTCAGTAATTTCTTGAAACAATTTTCTTGTCAGCCTGAGCATTCTAATATTTTTTTATTATACACATTTTTATTAATAATGCTTTTGGTTAAATCAAATGTGACTTGTTAGAGGTAGCATTTTTTATGAATTTTCAGCATACCTGGAAATAGAACATTTTCCTGTTTCTCAAATAATTTCACGATTTTCACATAATATAGCTTTTCTCATCAAATTTGGATTGTGTAACTATCATTAAATTTTTTAAGTAGCTAAAGTTTGATCTGTGAGTGTACCTAAGTTCATTAGGGTTCAAAGGTGGAAAATTAGTCATGAAAATATTGTTTTCTCACCAACTGAATTCTTTATTTATCAAAGGGAAATATCTAAAGCTCCAATGTAACTTACCTTAAAACAGGAAAGAATTTTTTCTGACTTTGTTTATATCTGTTTATTTCTTTTATGTGGGTGTATCTATCAGACATTCTCATACTACAGCTCATGTCTGAAAGTCAGGAAGAGAACTGAGGTCCTTAGGTTAGGCAGCAAGTGCCTGACCAGCCAAACCATCTCATTATCCCTTTGGTAGCTCCATGTCCATCAGAACAGTCTCTAACTCTGTATAAATCTTCTCTTCATTCTTTTGCTTAATTTAGCTAGTTATCTTCACTGCAGAATATCTGTACACCTAGAAACAGAGTGATCTCTTTCTCAATATGCTTTGAAACACTAGACGATACATTGTTGCAGGCTTGTTGCTGCTGCCTGTTGTGTGACCCCCCTCACCTCTGGGAGGAGGTCAGGAGGTGAGAAGCATGGCGGAAACCACACAGACTCTGAAAGGTTCCAATGTAAAAGCTTTTTGTTATAAAAGCATAGGTGGTTTTATGGGGTTAGAGAAATTGAGCTGCCTCAGGAATGATTTTAGTTGGCCCTTTTGAAACTGGCAGTGACTGATGATGTGTTGTGGTGGACTAAGAGTACATGACATTAGTTACTGTGCTTTTGGTCCACTGACAAATTGTTTTGGCCAATTTTACTTATTCATTGTGAGTTTGCATGTGGTTGTTTGGGCTTGGGTTATTGCCATGCCTCATCTCCCATGTTTTATTTTTGGGGGGGGGGGGCTACGGATTTTTATAAACCCACCACAGGGATTACCCCCAAGCATTTTGGGCTGTGCCTGTCTTAGGTTGACTGCCAGATAGGCTCTTATCCATCTTTGACTACCAGCCCTAGAAGGGTTGGGTCCCTGAAAGGTCCCAAGAAGTCAGAAGCAAGGGGACACTTTTAGGAGAACTAGGGTTTTAATTGGCCTTCTGTATTTGCATTAACCAAGCATAAACCCCCTTCCCTAAAGATTTTGGTCCAGCATACTCCACAGCCATTAATTCCTGGAGTGTTGCATTGTTCACCCACTGTAGTTGGGATCTTAGCTGTAGGAGACACTTAAACAGAAATATTAGAGCCACCACCACCTCTCCCATAAGGCAAGATATAATAAGTTTAGATTGATCTATCAGGGATTTTATGTGATCCCATATTTGGCAAAAAAAAATGTGGTAGATAAATCAAATGTCTCAACTTGTATTGAGTTAAGATGCACAGGTTCTGATTAAATGTTTACAGTTGGGCAATGGTAAACCAGGTAAAAATTTGTGCAAATATTTTTTGGTAGGGGACAAACGAAATTGCTGAAGGAGGAGCCCAACCTGTTCCAGCAAAGGTAAGGACACAGTCATAGTCATAATTAGGTATTCTACTCTGTGGTTGCCTGTTGCTAGCATTTCTGGCCTTCCCGTATGAGACCTGATGTGGGATATGTGCCAGTGTGTCCTCTGGACTATAATAAGTCTTGAATAGTTTGCATGGTTTTGGAGATGGAATCTTTTGGGGACTTTAATTTTGCATACTTGTGTGGCATAGCAGCTATCTGAAAAAATATTTATGGGTTCTGATTGGATTATTTCCAATATGTTACAAACTGTCAATAACTCCCCTAGTTATACTAATCTAGGATTTGGTCAGGTATAGGCCCTTTCCTATAATTGATTAATTATAATTGATTAATTCCCATTATTATTAACCTAAAATTAGTTTTATTGGAATCTGTAAAGGCTATAGTGACCTGGGGGATAGCATTTTTTTGATGGTGTGGCATTTTATGACTTTAATTTTGAAAGGGGGAGGGCAGAAAGTCATCTGTCCTGAGGGAAATGATTATCCAGCATGCCCATACTGGACCTAGCAATCGCTCTAAAACAGACTTCCTCTTTAAGTAGATTGTTGTTTTCTTTGCTTTGCTTATGACAATGACCCTATCTATATTTATAACTGTAATTTCTGAGTGAGGGCACACACAAAGTACTGTGAGCGGCTGCTGGCTGGCCTGAAGGGCAGTAAATGGCTTATTTTCATAGACTGTCCCAGGAAGATGGCTGAGCACCTAGAGCATGAGCAACAGAAACTCCCTGATGCCACCTTGACTCTGGAAAAGGACCTAATGGTGTTCCACAATGCTCACAAACTAATTCACAAAGACACAAAAATGTCTATTGAAGTTAGTTCTACTGCTGTTCAAATAACCTCAGCAAAGAGAACAAAAGTATTGGGGTAATGTGTCTTTTGTCTTTTTAAATGAGATCTACTCTCTTCTGAAATCGAAGAGATCTGCCTAGTGGATGAGAACCAGTTCACCTTACCCACTGGGCATTGGGTCTTTGGGGTGAGCCCTGGAATAGAACCTACATAAGTGGCCAAACAAAAGTATATGCTCTACTATGTTCATAGCAGCATTGTATGTAATAGCTAGAACCTGGAAACAACCTAGATGCCCTTCAATGGTACCTCCAACAGGTCCTTCTTGTCCAGAGACCCTGTGTGAGCATAAGGCTCCAGTGATGTTGTCTTTGTCAGCTATGTACCCTCTCAGAGGCAGCAGAGCCGGGAGCAGGCTGGGAGCAATGCAGGGGTATGTGAGGGTGACTGATCCTATCCCTATTCTCCTTATTTTGAGCAAGTACTCAGACAGTGAGCCATTCAGCTTCAAACCCATTACAAATGGTACTACATGTTGAAGGCAGGCCTTGACCCCTCAGGTTTCCAACAATGACACTCTACTTATGATGATGGCAACTGTGAGTCTTTGTGTTAGTCAATGATCTACTGCAAGTAAATGTTTTATTGATGAGGGTTGTAAGATGAATTAATCTATGTCCATAACAATAAGTCATTAGGATATTTTACTCTTTGTCCCTTCTGCACAATAAGAGTAGTAGATTATCCCCTAAATTATGATGAGCTAGCCATAGGTTTTTGGTCCAACAATGGTGTCGGGTATGGGACTAATCTTACAAAGTAGACCTTAAATCCAGTGATAAAGTAGAGGGCTGTTCCCAGGATACTGAGAAAATTATTGCACAGATGGGCAAGTCCTATCAGGTTAGTCTTTATTGAAGCTATACTTCACAGCTAAATAAGATTTATGATCACTTTTCTCCTGAATTGGCATGCACTTTGCAGCATTTTGAAAGCAGTTAATAAGGATAAAGTTTTCAAATGAGTAGTAGATTTCTCCATGATTTATGAGGCAAGTATGTAGTCAGTTTGAAAATCAGTGTTGGGATTCCTCAAAAAGCTAGAAACAGATCTATCCCATCATGGCTCTACCACTTGGGCATATAAACAAAGTACTCTGTATTGTAATGTCAAGTTAACTGTCCATCCATGGTTATTGCTGTTCTATTCACAGTGCCAAGAAGAAAAGGCAATATAAATGTCTACCAACCGGTGAGAGGATGATGAAGAGTGATTTGTTTTCACAATAGAATATCATTCAACTGTGAAAAAAAATGAAACATGAAATCTGCAGTTGTGCTGGACAGTTTATGTCAACTCAACACAAGCTAGAGTCATCTGAGAGAAAGGAATCTCATTTAAAAAACCGTCTCCAGCATTGAAAGAGATATCTGGATAGATGGGGCCATTGTGGAATTATGGAGGAACCTGATGCCAGGGAAACTCCCAGCAATACACAAATTATCCCATTAAAACTGCTAGCAATAGCAGAGAGGGTGCCTGAACTGGCCCTTCCCTTGTAATAAGATTGTAATCAGATTGGTGCCTACCCTATTTATTGCCATAGAACTATCATCCAGTAATTGACAGAAGCAGATGCAGAAGTCAGCAGCCAAACACTGGGGAGAGTTTCAGGAATCCAGTTAAGGAGAGGAAGAAAGGATTATATGAGCAAGGAGAGTCAAAATCATGACACAGACACCCACAGAGACTCTAGACCAACAGCCAGGGACACTGAATCCAACTGACTTAAGACTCTCTGCATGTGGGTGACAATTGTGTATCTTAGTCTGTTTGTGGGAAGCCTAGCAGTGGAGCCAGGACCTATCCCTGGCACATGAGCTGACTTTTTGGAACCTATTCACTATGGATGCCTCACTCTGTCTTGATGTAGGAGGAGCTTGATCCTGCCTCAACTTGATAAGCCATGCTTTGTTGACATCCATGGAAGGCCTTATGTTTCCTGAATGGAGATGGAGGAGTAGATGGGGTGGTGTAGAAAAAAGGTGGAAGGAGGGAATGGGAGTAGGAATGGTGGTTGATATGTAAAATAATTTTTAAATATGTAATAAAAAGTTTTAAGAAAGAAAATGTGTCAGCAATATTGGGCTTTGTGAAAGCCTGTAGTGAATTTTTAATTAGTGATTGATAGGTAGTGCCATCCCTAGAATGTTGGTCCTGGAATCTAAAAGAAAACAGATTGAATAAGTCACAGAACGCAACCAATAAGCAGTACTTCTCCATGATCTTCCTGAGTTCCTGCCCTCACTGTTTTTGATGGTCAAATATTAAAAGCAATTCTGAATAAAATAAACCCTTTCCTTCCCCTATTGCTATTAGTCATGATATTTTATCACAGTAATAGTCACGCTAACTAAGACAAATTGGTACTAGGATAGTATCAGGGATTGCTATGACAGATCTGAACATATTGTGGCGCTGACTGAGGAAGGACCTTGGAACTTTGGACTAGAAAAACCATCAAGGTGTCAAAGCTCAGTGAGCTTTTCTGCTGTAGCGTCAAGATGAGAATATTGAGAACAATGCAGACAGAGGAGGTCAGGTTTGTGAAGTTCCAGAGGAAAATTTGAGAGTCACCAAAAGACTATCAGAGACATTTGCTATTTTGATTTGGAAATCTGTTTTTGGTTATCTGGGGTGGAAGAATTAACTGTGATTAACAAAAGACTAGAACCACTGAAGTAAAACCTTTGCTTAACTGGGAAAATTGAAGTTGATCAGCTAAAGCTAAAAAATTAGCAGTGATTAAGATGGGACCAACATCACTGACAGGAAATCTTGAAAAGATTGCTCAGAGTCAACACACAGAAACTATATTTCAGAGGTAGCTAAGACTGTGCCTCTTGATGCATCCAAACTTGGTCATGTTTAAGAGTTACCCAGGTAGTACTCATTTTGAAGGTACAAGTCATGGAAAGCAGCTGAGGCTTGGCACCATTATGTGCAGTGTTGTCCCTGAGAAGGTAAGCATGAGTTATTGAGGAAATTTCCAGATATTGGACATTGAATGATTTGTACTATTGAAATTTGGTTTTGTTTTGATCTGATTATTCTTACCTTTTGAAATAAGAAAGTATTAACTTATTTTTGATATTACAGGACTCCCAAGTTTAAAGACTTTCAATTTTAAATGAGACTTGGGAGCATTTTTTAAACTGAATTTTTAAAGTGTTTGAATCTATGAGTATGTGACTTTTTAAGTATGCAAAATGTTTTATATTATACTGTTTGTATGATGAGTGGGCATGGTGATGAACAATAAAAGAAAGTTAGTACCTTTACAATGATATGTTTATCTGTCAAGTTGATGAGGGATCAATTTTGCTGGGTAGTTTTATGTCAATTGACAGAGAAAGAAGGCAATTAAAATTAAGAATTCCTTTCCATAAAACTGGGCTTTAGGAAAGTCCATGGGTCATTTTCTTAATTATTGATTTATGGGGAAGAGTCCAGTCTTTGTGGATGTTACCATCCCTGGGCTTGGTTGTCTACATTCTATAAGAAATCGGGGTGAGCAAGCCATGAGTAACAAGGTAGTAAGCATCACTTCCCCATGGCCTCTCCATCAGTTCCTACTTCTAGGTTCCTACCCTGTGTTTTTGGTGATAAACTGTTATATTGTTATACAGAATTGTGAATAAAATAAACACTTTCCTCTCCAAGATGCTTTTGGTCATGGTATTTCATTCCAGCAATGGTAACCCTGAGGAAGACAGCAGATCAGTGAATGTGGCTAGAACCAGTCTTTCTAAGCAAGGCAACACTGACTGAAATATATAAATATTGCATATTTTCCTTTTCTTTTTCCTTTTGATATTAGCTCGGTGATTATGAGATATGAGTGTTTTATTTGGAGTACTCATAGAAGTTAGAAAAGTTCTAAGGATGCTTGAGAAGAGAGAGGGGAAATTTAAAGAAAATGGTGATATAACACATTGCTCTAAAAGTGAAAAGAAAATAATCTAACAAGAAGTAATAAATTGGAGCAATAAATGAGATGGTTGAGGAGATGTGGGAATAAAGAAAAAATAAAAAGTTTTAAAGACCTTTCAAAGAAAGTCATTAGAAACTTGGCTAACAAAACAAAAGTTCGGTGACAGGAATAGATTATGTGTCTTGAAGTTGTAGGCCAGTAAGGTCCCTGAACCCTCCAAACATTACAAGCTATTGCCTGCCAATGATATATGTTACGCTCAAAAATTTGATAAGACTCAATTACTGAAGACACCACAAATAACTAAATATTTATAAATTTTGACCCAATATATTATGGTCCTCATTGTATGCCAACTATATATTGGCGTATGGTAGAGAGATAACACTTTTAAATATATTACTTGGTTTATGGAAGTTGATAGAAGCTTTAATATTTCCCCAAAACTCCAAGAATGAAAATTAACTGACAAATTAATTTAAGCTGTGAATCCTGATACTGATTAATAAACATTAATCATAAGGAAAGTTTTCCCTGAAGGCAATACATATGACAAATCCATTGAATACACATTGAGTCTTGGCTCAGTGACCACAAAGGCCACTGAATTACAAGCATCTATCTTAAGCCAAAGCTACAATAATTAAAATCTGGTTATTTCTGTATTGTCTGCTTGATTTCATTTTGTCTTGAGTTTTGAGATACCATATTAATACACAGTCCAAAATGGCCTTGAACTCAAAATTCTTCTATCTCTGATAATTAGGAATGCAGATGTGAGAACTATTTCTACCTAATGCATTTAGCTTCTACTAGAAGCAATGTGTTCTCTAATGAATATTCTTAATTTCAATATTCTTGCAGAATTATATCAAACACAAATGAAGTCATAATCAAATTATTTCAGTAAAGCATGAAAATAAATAAAATATAAAGAAATATGAAATTTAGATAATTTAGGGAATTCTAAAGAGAATTTATGTAGAGAATCCAAGGAATTAAGTTATAAATATTAAAGAAACAGAAGATGAAATAAAAAAATAAATAAGTAATGAGGTTAAAAAAATAGTATTGAAATAAAATAAATTTTGAATTAAAGGACTGGCAAAACATAAAACATATTTACCAAATATGTTGCTAAGGATAAATGGTTTAAGATACTAGTTAACATTATATGTTCTGAGGTATTCATTCACACATTTCAAAAGTATGAAGAATACGAAAGATAGATGGAAGTTATAATTCTTAAAATACTTCATTTAATATTCCTACACACAGATAATCTGTTTGGATATAATCCATGCCTCTTTCTGTATCCTCCAATCTCTTCTATAACCCTTCCCCACTTTACCCTCCCACCTTATTGTGCTCATTAAATCTCTGTTTTTTAAAAGTTACTAAGTCAAACTAGTGCTGCCAGTATGTGAACAGGTTGCTTTTAAACAATGGAAAATAAGGTAAATTTAGGAAAATGACAGAGACAAAGAATGTTCAATTTCTTAATTCACAAACAATAAGGGGGGATAAATTAAAAGAGTAAAAATGTGTAAGTGTGAGCAAAATTAAATGTTAAATATTTACAATGAATTTAGGGTATATAGTCAAATGTTAAACACTATTATTTATTTAACAATAGGCATTTGACTTCATAGATAGCCACTGCACCAAGAGGCAGTTAACATATATATTATAATGGATGAAAGCAAGGATGAACTTAAAAAGCATATGTAATACCATGAAGAATCTTGAGAGGACAATAATCAACTTTATATGGAAAAACAAAAAAACCCAGGATAGCCAAAACAATCTTATACAATAAAGGAACTTCTGGAGGCATTACAATCCCTGACCTCAAACTCTATTACAGAGCTACAGTAATAAAAACAGTGTGGTACTGGCATTTAAAAACAGAGAAGTCGACCAATGGAATCATATAGAAGACCCGGTTTTTAGCCCACAAACCTATAAACACCTCATTTTCGATAAAGGAGCTAAAAGTATACAATGGAAGAAAGAAAGCATCTTTAACAAATGGTATTGGCACAACTTGATGTCAACCTGTAGAAGAATGAAAATAGACTCATATCTATCACCATGCACAAAACTCAAGTCCAAATGGATCAAAGACCTCAATATCAATCTGAACACACTGAACCTGATAGAAGAGAAGGTGGGAAGTACCCTACAACAGATGGGAACAGGAGATCGCTTCCTATGTATAACCCCAGCAGCACAGACATTAAAGGCAACATTGAATAAATGGGACCTACTGAAACTAAGAAGCTTCTGTAAAGCAAAGGACACTGTCACTAAGACAAAAAGGCAACCTACTGACTGGGAGAAGATCGTCACCAACCCTGCAACAGACAAAGGTCTGATCTCCAGAATATATAGAGAACTCAAGAAACTAGACTGTGAAATGCTAATTAACCCAATTTAAAAATGGGGCACTGATCTGAGCAGAGAACTCTTTTTTTTTAAACTTTTTTTTATTGAGAAAAGAAAAAAAAAACAAATTTCCTCCTCCTCCCAGCCTCCCATTTCCCTCCCCCTCCTCCCACCCTTCTCCCCCTCCCCCTACTCCTCTCCCCCTCCCTCTCCAGCCCAAAGAGCAGTCAGATTTCCCTGCCCTGTGGTAAGTCCTAGGTCCTCCCCCCTCCGTGCATTTCTAGGAAGGTGAACATCCAAACTGGCTAGGCTCCCACAAATCCAGCACACAGCAGAGAACTCTTAACAGAAGAAGTTCAAATGGCCAAAAGATACTTAAGGTCATGCTCAACCTCCTCAGCGATCAGGGAAATGCACATCAAAACAACTTTGAGATATCATCTTACACCTGTCAGAATGACTAAAATGAAAAACACCAATGATAGCCTTTGCTGGAGAGGTTGTGGAGGAAGGGGTACACTCATCCATTGCTGGTGGGAATGCAAACTTGTACAACCACTTTGGAAAGCAGTGTGACTGTCTCTCAGGAAATTTGGGATCAACCTACCCCTGGACCCAGCAATACCACTCTTGGAAATATACCCAGGAGATGCCCTATCACATGACAAAAGCATTTGTTCAACTATGTTCATAGCAGCATTATTTGTAATAGCCAGAACCTGGAAACAACCTAGATGTTCTTCAATGGAAGAATGGATGAAGAAAGTGTGGAATATATACACATTAGAGTACTACTCTGCCATAAAAAACAATGACTTCTCGAATTTTGCATACAAATGGATTGAAATAGAAAACATAATCCTGAGTGAGGTAACCCAGACCCAAAAAGATGAACATGGGATGTACTCACTCATAATTGGTTTCGAGCCATAAATAAAGATCACGGAGTCTATAATTTGTGATCCTAAAGAAGCTAAATAAAAAGGTGAACCCAAAGAAAAACATATATTTATTATCACTGATATGGGAAATAGACAAGATTGCTGGGCAAAATATTGGGATCTTGGGGGTGGGGTGGGATGGGGGTAAGGGGAGAAGGGGAGAGAAAAGTGAGAAGGGGAGGATGGGGGGAACTTGGTGAAACGGTATGATTGGGGATAAAACAAGGTTGGATAGAGGAGCAGGAAATCACATAACTTAATTAAGGGAACCACCTTAGGGTTGGTAAGAGACTTGAACCTAAAGTGGCTCCCAGGTGCCCAGGGCAATGTCCCCAGTTAGTTCCTTGGGCAGCTGAGGATAGGGAACCTGAAATGACCCTATCCTATAGCCATACTGATGAATATCTTGCATATCACCATAGAACCTTCATCTAGCGATGGATGGAGATAGAGACAGAGACCCACACTGGAGCATCGGACTAAGCTCCAAAAGTCCCAGTGAGGAGCAGAAGGAGGGAGAAAATGAGCATGGAAGTCAGGACCACGAGGGGTGCACCCACCCACTGTGACAGTGGGACTAATCTATTGGGAGCTCACCAAGGCCAGCTGGACTGTGACTGAAAAAGCATGGGATAGAACCGGACTCTCTAAACATGGCGGACAATGAGGGCTGATGAGAAGCCAAGGACAATGGCATGGGGTTTTGTTCCTACTTCATGTTATGACTTTGTGGGAGCCTAGCCAGTTTGGATGTTCACCTTCCTAGACCTGGATGGAGGGGGAAGGTCCTTGGACTTTCCACAGGGCAGGGAACCCTGACTGCTCTTCGGACTGGAGAGGGAGGGGGAGAGGAGTGGGGGGAGGGGGAGAGGGGCGGGAGGAGGGGGAGAGAAATGGGAGGCTGGGAGGAGGCAGAAATTTTTTTTCAATAAAAAGAAACTAAAAAAAAATGTGCATGTGCATGTGTGTGCATGTGTGTGCTGCACTGACCTAACACCAATTGTACCTGTGAATGGCACACTAATCAGTATAAAACTTTCAAGACAATAAAATCCTCTTTCAATGGTTCTTAAAAAAAAATAATTGGTAAGATGTAGAAATAACTAACACATTAAATAAAGGCATATGGTATAATATCAGAGGGAATATGGGTTTTAGGTCTGAAAGCATTACTGGAATTAGAAGAAACACATCTTTGGCCTAAAACTTTCAGTAAGCCAAAAAAAATATATATTCTTAATAAATAATCATTTTGTACCCAGTAAAATGGCTCTATTGCTGAAGACACCACATTATTTACAAAGTAAAGACAATTTAACTTTGTATTAGAGGACCTCAGCCCACCTAGATAGCTTTCATTATACTGAAAAGTGTTAGGTAGGCTTTTGGGAGAAAATGTCAACATCTCTCTGATTCAACTGTGAACACTGTGAATAACAGTAATGGCCAACATGGCAAGAAATGCTCATGGATAAAACAGTGAAATCAATGTTATATGGTAACCAACACTTTCTGATTGGACTAAACACCTGTTCCACCTGATACTGTAAATATGGCCCAGAACCCATGGTAAAGGTTTCACAGATTCTAGCGTAAATTTCCTACTATTATTTTGCTAAATGGACGTAATACCAAATGGCCCTCTAAGCTCATCTTTGTACCCATAAGTCCACAGACCGCATCAGAGAAGTGTCTTTGTATAGTTGTAGCCATTATTAGAGCAACTCATAATTGATCAAATAACAGAGAATAAGTATCAGTGGAGCTCTGAGCCATAAATGAAACACATACATTTTCACCACCCCAAGTTAATCAACCATTGTTGATGTGATAGCATCAACAATAGAGGCAGAGGTCGGAAAGGACCATATAAAGTAGTATCTGCTGGACAGGACCACTGAACTCACACAATCAGGAGCTGGTTAACATTCTGATATGGAGGGTAGGAGTTGTGGGTACCACCCTCACTGAAGGACAGATTTGCACTAGATCAAGCTGGTTAACATTCAAACATGGAGTGTGGGAGGTGTTGTGAGAGCCACCCTAACTGAAGAACTATTGATCCTTGATAGCTTCTGAGAGAGAGATAGAGTTTGGTTTGATATATATTTTACTGTGTGGCTCCTGATGTGTCAACCACACTTCAAGGATAGTCCCACAATGGGAGTATATGAACGTGGGAGAAGAGGATATAAAACTGTGACTGGCTAGGGAAATGGAGTAGATCTTCTAGGGGCTCCAGGGAAGAGCAGGTGCATATGTCTAAAATATGTTCTCAAAAAATAAATAAATAATAATAATAAATATGTTCTCTGAAATTCTCAAATAATTAAAACAGATTTTATAACCCAGTCATGTAACATTTTGTTAAAAATATGTAATTTATTTCAAAAATTAGCTGCAAATGGTTTGACTGGATGATTCCTGTGTCAGATTGCCTTGTGTTTAAAGTGGTCATGACTACTTTGAACAGTGAAATATAATGGTACTAATATCACGTGTCTTTCAATGTAATATTAATAACCCTAATGACTCTTAGATCCATAACTTCCAAGATGAAAATAATTTTCCTCTTCATAGGATACCTGGATGAAGATTCCAATTTTCTGAAGTCAACCATTGCACTTAGTCAAATCTAATTTACCCTGTTTTTAGTGTTGGAAACATCAGTAAAATTATCTAAAACTTCACAAGCAATGTAACTATTGAGGTCACATAGAATCAAGGACTTTTTAAGATAAACTTTGTCTTGAACTCAAATTTACTAAAAAGAATGAGATATTAAAAATAAAACCTGAAAACTTCTACAGGAAGCAAAACAACAATTCTGAGCAAATGTTTCCACTGATCACTTTGCAATTCTAGTGTAAAGTCAGTACCAGAATGATAAATGAATATGAAAGAATAATGGAAGGGGTAAATATATTCAAAATATATTATACTCATATATGAAAATTGCCATTAACACCTTATACAGTACAATTTATAAACTGATAATTTTAAAAATCTTTAATGTTTAAAAACATGAAATTAATAATGTGAAAAAGAAACACTGAGCTGGAAATAATTCAAGTTAAATTTAAAATCAATGACTAGTCTGAAGTAATTATATTTAGGAAGAAAAGCTGAAAAGATTGAAAATTTGAATATGGATTTTAAATTATCATAAACAACATTATATTTTATAAATTAATTGAATTATTCATCCAAACAAGAAATTGAAAGGAAAAAAGAAAGATAAAAATCTTGAAACAGGTTCTAAAGCAACTTATAGTTAGCGCCAAAGATCAGAAGAAGGTAGATTTGATACTTCCTTCTCATCCTTTTATTGTTTTATATGTTCCTCTATTAATTTTTAGCTTTTAGCTACTAAAATGTACTAACTGGGTCAGGCATAAAATGCAGTCAATGCAGAGAGGTAACTTAGAACACTAGGATCATAAGGCACATCATTTTCAAGATGTATATAACATAAAATCATAATGGACTGTGTAGCTTTCTTGATATGTCTCCAAAATGTGAATAAAGCAGCACCCACTGCAATGAGGTATTTTTTTTATTGAGAAAAGGAGAAAAAAAAACATAAACAAAAAACAAGTTTCCACCTCCTCCCAGCCTCCCATTTCCCTCCCCCTCCTCCTAGTATCTTTTCGTCTTCTTTTCTCTCTGATGTAAGGTTTTAAGAGACTGCATTCCTGCTGCCATTCCCCTAGGTCTACAGCAACTCATCCCTAACAAGCAGCTCAGCATATCTTGTCCCTTCAGTATTGTCTAAGAGTCATGCTGTGCCTTCTTAAATCCCTCTGCAATTTTCCCAGTGGCCAAATTTATTTCCTTCTATTATATAATAATCTGGAGATAAGATCTCCATCTTGTAGCAAGCCCTACTTTAATAAATAGTAGCTGATAGTAAGAAAATGGATCAGTGGTATAGCCGAATCATTATCAAGAGCTTCCTTTGGTAGATGGCCTGTTAGGATATAATTTATTATTCTTGTTGCTTGCAAGTCAAAAGATTTAAAAGATAATTTAAGATTAAATTTCCTGTGTTATTGACAAGTTAGTGATGAAATCAGGACACCGTTCAATGATTATACTACTTTTATCCCACGATATACCTATTTTCTCCTCAAGAGGAGGCAAGGTGTGACTTCTTCCTTCATTTACACTTTTCTTATTTGATAATGTTGAGTGTGGATCGTCACTGAATTGAGGCAATGCTAGAACATTTTTAAACACACTTATTCTTGATCTGTTATCATCATAAGATAAGTGTCATTTTGAATCTCAATTTGATGGCTAAACTCAGGCACAGAAAGTTATTTACATCACCTGTATAATGCTATGGTTATTAAGTGATGGAACACAGGTTAAAATAAATTTGTTGTTCCCCTCACCTTCCTTTGGTTGAATAGAAATAAAAAACAAAATGTCTCTGAATTAGGAGTCAAATATTATTGAAGGGTGCCACAACCATGGACAGGAACAAGTTTGGGATATTTATAGCTTTCTCTCTCTCTCTCTCTCTCTCTCTCTCTCTCTCTCTCTCTCATCCTGTTTACTCTTAAAATCTGGAATGCAGTCTGCAGTACTAAGATAATCTGAATTAGCATAGGACATCATACAACCAAAGGTCCCCTTGTCATGAATTTGAACATTTCTGCTTATGATTAAGTCATCAGCTTGGTGATGATAAAGACTGACCAGGACATCCAGAGAAATCAGCAATTCACAAAAGGCAATAGTGGCTACTTGTCAAATGGTATAAAACTTGCCAACAGTATAAAATGGTGCTGAAATTATATATGGGAAGAAGAAATGAAAATGAGATTTTTTTTCTCAAAGTAATGTGGGAATGGATATTCATCATTATGTTGTCAAGAAATCACAACCATAGAAGACAAAATGACATTAATTTAGTTCCATAATAAAATAATTCTATAAAATAGATGATTTCCTGGGAAATCGGGCTCAGAATAAGGGTTTAAAGGTGTGGCGGGGAAGAGATTAGACAATCCAATCTGATGTTCATCATGTCTTTCTCCACCATCATGAGGTTCTGACACTAACAGGTTAGTCTGATCCTGATGGCCAGCCTGCAGTGTATCTCACCCACACAGTGCACAATGAATTTCATAAAGTGTGAAACTACAGTTTTGTTCTTGAAAGCCGTTTTCTTCTATGTCATCCTGCCTAGTACTTCATTTGTTACCCATTTTCTGTGGGGTCAAAACTGGCTTGGTTTTTTTTTTTTTTATTTTTGGAATGACAATCATTAAAATCAGATCCAGCCCCCAGATGCAAGAAATCTGAAGGAGTCTTCCCTTGAAAAGCAGGAAATCACGGGTGTCATCTACCCTCAGTTCCAACTCTCCACATACTCTTAAAAATTATTTCATTTTGGAGTTTCTCTGAAAGAAAGTAATATTCAAAGATTCTAAGAACCTTAAAATCCAATCCTGGAAACCCAGAGCTGGAGAAGTCAGAGGAAAAACAAAGGAAAGGATGACAAAGAGGAAGAATTTATAATGGAAAGAGGCAAAAAGCAGGACAAGAGATGACTTACATCCAAAGTTGAAAGCAAAACCTTTCCAATTTTTCAAAACTTTATATAAAATGTACTTTTTGCAAAAATTCTTGATGGCTTAAAGGAGTCATAGGAAGTGCAGTGCTTCTTCAAAGTTAAAAGTAAGGTGTGTGTTGAACACTGGCAGAATAAGTGGTGTCGGTAGCTGATATTCTATCTAGACTTTGTTTTGAAGAGAGAAAGGCAACGGTTGGCTATACATATAAAATTCTGTGCAGTAGAGGAATCTGTCCACTTTGCAGCAATAGCTGTCCTTGTGTTCTCATCTTCTCTTTCTAGCCAGTTTTTTTCTGGTTCTGACATCTCAAGATTGCTGTACAACGGTCTCTAATGAGGAGAGGGATCACACAAATACTGAACAAATCAATGACTTATTTTTGAGAAACATAGCTCTATACTTTCCTTCATTCCCCTTTTCCTTAACCTTTCCTTGTCTAAAGAAGTCATATTGCTCCTGTAAGTCACCAAGAAGCTACAGAGATTCTCATATGTCTGCTGAAGGTTGATGAGGAAAATGCTGTCTTCCAATTGTCACGGATTTCTAAACAAAGTCGAGGAATCAGGGCTGGGAATGTAGCTTGAAAGTAGAATATTTACATAACTTACATAAGACAGTATGTTTGATCCCAGCATCAGGAAAGGTAAAAGAGAATCTAAAATGTTTTCTTACAGTAAGAGAATGACCTAAGAGTAACTGCCAAGAGTCTGTGTTTCAGCATATTGTTACTACCTCCCGCATTTCTGTGTGATCTGTCTTCTGAACAAAGGACTTAAGAAGCTAACCAGAGTTCATGTTTGAGTATTACCCAATAAACACCAAGTTATTTGACTCTGGAATTGACACTAGGACATCACTCCTCATTCAGGGGCTGTCCCCTTTGCATGTTTTATCACTGGACGTGATATATGACTCTAATATTGTCGGGTGCAATTTCAGAGTCCTACCATTCTGAAATAGAGAAAAATTCAAAGGCTTTGACAACACAATGACAATTAACAGACACATGAGCATTGCACTGAAATATCAGGCTATACTTCACGAATGTGTTAGTGTTGTGTGTATCAGTTATCGTATATTATTTAATAACCTGAGTCATAACACATATCGCATATCTCACAAATATGCACATTTTATATATGTTTCAGTTAAACATAGATTTAAGAATCTAAATAGGGAAGTAGAAAAGCCAACAGGCATGAAGTGATCACTACACATTAAAGTTGTGTATTAAATTACACTCTGTACCTAAGAAATATGCACAACTAAAATAATAATAATTAAAATATTAACTTAAAATCTTCTATACATAATCTACAAAAATGATAAAAAAGTGGTTAGTACGAACTTATACACAGTTTTAAATATTTTTTTTTTTGGTGATCCATTTATTTTATTTTATTTTATTTTTTTTTTTTAATTTATTTATTTGTTAAGGATTTCTGCCTCGTCCACACAACCGCTTCCCATTTCCCTCCCCCTCCCCCCGATCAAGTCCCCCTCCCTCATCTGCTCGAAGAGCAATCAGGGTTCCCTGACCTGTGGGAAGCCCAAGGACTGCCCACCTCTATCCAGGTCTCGTACGGTGAGCATTCAAACTGCCTAGGCTCCTACAAAGCCAGTACGTGCAGTAGGATCAAAAACCCACTGCAATTGTTCTTGAATTCTCAGTATTCCTCATTGTCCGCTATGTTCAGCTAGTCCGGATTTATCCCATGCTTTTTCAGACCTAGGCCAGCTGGCCTTGGTGAGATCCCAATAGAACATCCCCATTGTCTTAGTGTGTGGGTGCACCCCTTGTGGTCCTGAGTTCCTTGCCCGTGCTCCGTCTCCTTCTGCTCCTGATTTGGACCTTGAGATTTCTGTCCGGTGCTCCCGTGTGGGTCTCTGTCTCTGTCTCCTTTCATCAGTTTTAAATATTATTTACATGTTTAAAAAATTAGAAGTGTTAATTATAATTGATTTTCAAAGACTAAAGCATTAAATTCAAAAACATAAATAAAAAACTTCCCTTTAATTATATACAATTCATGAATAACAACCATGAATTTCAGTACTGAAGAAATTGATCAGTGGATACAGGGCCTGCTGCACAAGCATGAGGACTTGAGTTTAGATCTTCCAACACCTAGATATTATATGAATTGTGTGGGGCAGGGATGGATATTGGAGTATAACTTAGGTCTTCCTGACCAGTGAGTCTAGAAGATTCCCTGGTCTCCAAGTTTAGTGATAAACTCTGTGGGATAATGTTCTTGTACACTGTAAATATTTGTCACTTGTATTAGCTTAAAAAATTACTGATTGGCCAGTAGCCAGGCAGAAAATATAGGCAGGATTTCCAAGCTAAGGGAATTCTGAGAAAAGGAAAGGCAGAGAATCAGTCACCAGGTAGACACAGAGGAAGCAAGATGAGAATACCTCACTGATAAAAGATACCATGTCCCTAAATTCAGACAATAATTATCGGCTAATTTAACTTGTAAGAGCTAGTTAAAAATAAGCCTGAACTAATAAGCCAAAAATGTTAATAATTAACATAAGCCTCTGTATGTTTCTTTGAGACTGAGTGGTTGTGGGACGAATTGGGACAGAAACTTCTTTCTACACACCATCTCAAAAAATATGATACAAACTGATGAAGGAAGACACCCAATGAAGATCACTGGCAGCCAAATACACACATGTGCCCAGATGACACTAACATAGAACTATAAATTTCTATTGAGACCCTTAGTCAGCCTGCATGGACACATTAAATTTTTTCTATTTTTTAATTTATTTTTTTTAAAAAAAATACCAGTCCAATTTCCCATTCTCTCCCCACCTCCCATTCCCGCCACACACCTTCCCATGGCACCCCACCCCATGTAATTCTCAGAGAGGGTAAAGCACATTGCCTTGTGGAAGGTCCAAAAACCTCCCTACTCTATTTAGGCTGAGCAAGGTATACATCCAAAGAGAAGAGGATCCCAAAAAGCCAGTACAAGCAGTAGGCTTGTAATAAATATTAAGAAAATCCAAATCAAAGAATAGATGATTCTGTACTTTGAAGATCCCAAGGACTCATCTACCAGAAAACTCGACATATGATGAAAAATAACAGCAAAGGAGCAGGGTACGAAGTCAACATGCCCAGACAGAAATCCACAGACAAGTACTGTGCTCGGATCAGAGAGTCTTACAGAAGAAATGGAGGAGGAATTGTACCAGGTCATGATGGGGGAACTCATAGAAACATCTGATCCGAGTGCACAGAAGCTCATGGAAGCTGGACCAGCAGTCAGGGAGCCTGCATAGGACCGGTCTAGGCACTCTGCATGTGTGTGACAACCATGTAGCTTGGTCTCTTAGTAAGGCTTCCAATAATGAGAGCAGGTCCTCTTCCTGGCACTTAACTAGTTTTTGGTAACCTGTTTCCCATGCTGGATTACCTGGCCTGGCCTAGAAGTAAGTGGAGAAGCTGGGTCCTGTCTCAACTTGATGTGCCATGCTTTGTGCAAGCTCATGGGAGGCCTGTTCCTTTCTGAATGGAGATTGAAGAGGAGTGGAGGGAAAGAGGGCAGATGGGAAATGGGAGGAGATGGGGGAGAAAGAGAGGGGAAACTGGCAGGTATGTAAAATAAATAGAAAACATTATTTAATTGAAAAAAAAAACAAAGTCAACATGAAAAGTTATGTCCGTTTCTCTACAATAATGGCAAAGTCACAACACTGAAAACAGCCCATTCAGCTTTAATGCTCTCTTCATGTAGAGGAAGTATCAGATTATTTAGGAATGAGCTATAAGCAAGAGCATTGACATCACTTTAGGCAGATCAGCTCTTAGTTATTGATGTTAAGCAACTCTTAGATTGGAATGCTGATATCATAGTATCTTTCTTACAAGAAACTGGGTCATTATTTACTATTAAGTTGAGAATGCTTCTAAATCATCTCCACATAGATGTAAACCATTGAAATGATAATCAATATGAATGTATTAAATATAGAAAAGGGCGAAGAAAACCATGGACCATTTTAAAACACTGTGATTTAATATTGTGTAAAACTAAATTAATCAAGATATCATTCTTTTTCTTACATTGTCTTCACTTTGTGTAAATTGTGATCTACTGCAACAGCTATCTGCCTTGCATCAAAAACTGAAGGAACAAATGTGATGAGTTTCCATATCTCATGGGGCTCTTTATCAAATGCTTATGTAAAGGATAATTTTAAAATGTATCACCCTCATGTTTTAGACAGAACTATTTGTGTTTCAATATATTTTTCATGCAGAGGGGAAAAATGCTTAAGGATCAGTAAGTTACTATCAGACTCAGAACTGGTGAATGCAAGAAAAATTACTAAACTGTGTCTCAGCATTTTTAGTGGTCTCTGAATACTCACTGTGTAGGAAGTCTTCCCTTGGTGGCATTTATCCATTGATGACTGCACTTCACCATCACACTGCTTATTTCTAAACATATTAATTTCAGCATGGCATTTGCTTTATGAGCATTTGATTCTCTGAGTTAAGAAAACAGCTTAACTTGGAGAACTGATTTGTGAAATTAAAGGTTATTTATATACTCAAGAACACAGTGATGTTTGGGATTCTTATAAGCACTGTGGAATTTTAAGGTTATGATATGATGCCATAAACTTTGAAAAATTAATTCAAAGTAGTTTAGAAATTAGCACTTTTAGATCCAGTGAAAATTTCATTAACAATATAAATGTGGGATTATACTCAAAGGCATGGCAGAATGCTTAAAACAATATCTATGGAGGATAAAATTGGGTTCTTCATTTCAACATCTTCATTAGATCTAAAACTAATAATGAAAAGATTATTCAAATGTACAAGTATTAAGAAGGAATAGTAATAAAGTCATTAAAACAGAGAGTAAGTGCTTAAAAATCAAATATCAAAATTAGATTAATTTTAAATGGCACGTACCTAGAAAATAGATTTAGAAATTAGAAATGAAGAAGGATAAAGAATATTAAAGGTCACATTGTAAATACATATATCTACTGTATTATGTGAACATCTCAATATTATATGAAAGTACACTCTGTTACAGCAATAAAGTTGATAGTGTTGAAACATTTTGTGTCTAAAAAGACCTCAACTCTCTCCAGTACTAAAAATTTCCTTAATGGAGCATCCAAGAATGCTCAATCATTGCAGCATATTTGGAAAATAACATTTATACAGCATCTTTTCCTTTTAATGCTGTGGTATCAAAACTACTGCACATAATTTTTGAAGTCTGGTTTAAAAAAATCTTTAATTTTTCATATACCTCTGAGGCTAATTATAATTTTCCTTTCCATATGTTATCTCAAGTCTCTCAATCTACAATATATATAGATAGATATATTTAAAGAAATCTACTTTGAGCTTATTGACAGGGTTCCTCTGGAAGGCAAGTCTATCAGCTGTTTTGTCCCCGCCTCCCTGGTAACTGAGGCTATGTCAGAAATGAGGACATACTCTTCATAGTCCCTCAAAAGAGATACACAATATTAGTTTCCCTAGTTATCCAACACTGCTGTTGTCAGTTTACAGACATCCAGACGCTTTCAATATTTCAACTCTGAATATTTCCCAGGAAAGTACCAAGGCCTTGACAGCAATTTTCAGGAAAATGTTCTGAGTATACTACTTCAGTATGTTGCTTACCAGCTAATCATAGTGTTGAGGGGGTTAATCTCAATTATCAATGAAACCTATCAGTTTGGTATGACTGAAAAGTGTTTTGGAGGGATTTGAATAAGTAAACTGAACCAATCTTTATTTGAAATTCAGGACTGAAGAATGAAGTTAAAATATTTTAATGAATGACTGTTTGATTAAGAAGCGATATATCCAGGAGTAAGAGTTTATGAGGTCATTGGCAATGGATGGTTTCTTGGGAAGGGGTATAGAAAGAGTCATCATTTTCTTAGGTCGCAGGACTATTGATGATGCCTTCATCCACACTCAGACAAGCTACCCTAATAAAATTCAGTGAATCACAGTGAGTCACAGAGTGTACCCTTCAGTCCTTACATCCTTACTTGCAATTGTTTGTTTCAATGAGTCAGCTTCCATGAGTAGATTTTTGTTTTTGTTTTAGTCTTTCTGTTTTATTTGGGTAAAAGTCACAAGAGCAGAGGGCAGATAAGATGGGGAGATGAGTGGGATTGGGATGAATGCTGTGAAATTTACAAAAAAAAATTAATAAAGAGTTAAAAAGCAAAAACCACAGGAACAAAAAATTCAGTGGATCACACACAAACAAAAGACATGAAAACAGGAGGGAAGGGTGGGCTTTCAAGAAAGAAGAGGTTCAGCAGTAGTGGGATGAGAGAAAGAAATGGAGAAAAGAAATAATCAAAATGTATCACATACATGTATAAAATTATCAATGAATTATCTATTTTGTTACTTTACAAAAAAAAGAAATAATGCATCCTACTGAGTGGACCAAAAACCTTTAAAGATTTTAAATATTTAATCTTTAATATCCTATCTTTAATGTCTCTGCTGGGGTAAGAAAAAACAAAGAGCCTAGTCTCAAGCTAAGACGACCATCTGAAAGTTGACCTGACCACATCTCCACCATTAATACAGATAAGAGTTAAGGGTGATAAGGGCACGAGGGCGAAACTACAATTCTGCCTAGATGAAACCTTCCCAGCTATTCCAAATATCAGGGGCAGACAATCTAAAAGGTTAATGCTAATGATACTGACCACTGAAAAATGAGTTCAGGTGCCTCTCTGCCCACACTCCAGTTTTTATGATACTCATAATAAATAGGTGCTCTCTGTAGTTAAACAATTGGGAAATAGCAAAAATAATTTGGAATTTATAATACAACAATACAAGGACGAAAGGGATTGTCGTTTTAAAGGCATAGTGCATGGGGAATCTTGAAGATTTCAATCAGAAAGATTCTTGGGCACAACCACCTAGAATTGCAAAGACAGTTTAAAAGATGTGTATTCAAATATCATCTGGACATAATATTTCAGGATGTCTTTGTTTTCATTTATATGTCTTGAATTATCTCTAATATGCTAAATCTAAATCAGATGTCAGGTTGTTAGTCCTCATAAAACATAGCATCAAATGGAAAGTATTAATTATTCATATCCAAAGACCTACACAGAAGCCAGGATAATGAAATCATTTTATTTTTCAGAAATTGTCAAGAATTTTCACAGGATTCTCTGCAACTAGCTCCTGTGTTCTATTTAAGTTTTACATTTTACTTTTTTCAGTTATTTCTGAAGAAAAATCTCATCACATCTAATATCATTTTTGTATCACCTCAACTATTATATTACCTAAACCTGCGTTTTTATTTAGAAACAGTGGAGAAACTGGTTATCCGGGACTCATTCTTCTCTTCCTTTCAAGGAACTTCACTTTCACATCACTCCACTGCTCTTTCTTCTGCCAGCGTTCTTTCTTCATATGCTGGTGTGTCTCCAACTCCCCCACATCCTCTCTTGACATCACACATCAGTTGACATTTCCTTGTATTTCTACTCCTTGTCATACCAGAACACCTCTAAAAAACTTATTACAAGTTACTGTTATCACTTGCCACCTCTCATTTATTGCCATCTCTTCAGATAAGCCTCCTCTACCATTACAGATATTGTCTTCATGAGTCATTGACAGTGCCATTTTATAATCCAATGGCTGCTTCTCTGTCATGATTCCTACACAAACCAGTCCTCCATTCTTTTTGTTACTTTTCTTCATTCTTCAGAATTTCATAAGTGGATAAAATGAAATACGATGATATCATTCCCCAGCATAGCCCCTCTCAACCTCATGCCATTTTCATAACCTACCAACACCAATTAAATTAGTGTTTGCCATATTTGCAATGATGTGGGATTATGCACCAGATGATGAGAAAACTACCAATGGCCACATTCTCAAAAAAATAAAAAGAATGTTTCTCACCCCATCCCAACCCTACAGTAGCTACCCCACGCATACAGTTCCTCAGGAAGGTATGGCACCTAAAATTCACCTCCACTGTCTATGCTAGAATCTTAGTTGGCTTCATTGTAGGCAGGTCTTATGCAAGTAATCACAGCTCTTATGAACTCAGGAATAAAATACTGATGTCATGTCTACGGACAGTGGTCCACAGTCCATCTTCTGGCTTTGACATTCTGCTTCCTTTTTTTATTAGATGTTCTCTGAACCTCGTTGTGGGTAGTGAATGCTTTAAACTCAGTCTCAAACACTTTACCCAATTACACATCCACTCTAACCACAGCTCATTGCAGAAAAGAGCATTTCTGACTGAGATGGGGAGTAGCTTCTGCTGATGGGAGACTTAACTCAAATTTCCCGCTCAGAATTTAAGCATTCACCTTTTCTTTTCCTCCACATCCTCCTATAGGGAGCAGACAAAGTCCTGAAATACTGATGCTGACATGAACACTGCCATGTCAAGAACCCCAATGCCTCAGACCTATGGAAATGCCAAAGCCTACAGCAGGCAAGGCTCAAGAGAAAACAAAGCCTTCTTCTGACCCATTACAAAGTTTCAGAGATGACTGATCATCCTGTGCAAAATCTAGCAAAGCAACTTCATCTTCCCAGATGACTTTAACCTAAGACTCTTCTCCTATAGAGACCTGCCACCAAGACTAGCTAATCCCTTATCCTCATACTGTACAAAATAAAAGTGCTGAGTTTCTGGGTAAAGTGATAGGTGCCTTCCATTTATGTGAGCACTGCCCACAAGATCCCAGCTTTGCTGTATGGGTTTCTGTTGTTTCTTTGGTATGTCATTTTTTTCAACCCCCCCTTTGCCCTAGTCAGTTCTCTAGGATCAAGCTGTGCAGGACACAGCAACTTCCTCCCCGCCCCCTAAGCCTCTTCCTTGACCTCATTTTAGTGTTCATTATCTAAATAATCTCATCTATTTTCAAAGCTTAAGTTACTATTTACAAACTGAGAGCTTTCAGATTTATATCTCTGACTCTAACTCAACACATTTGGCTTCTCTACTCTTTTCACCATTCCACTATTACAATACTTTTTGAAGGCAAAAACTGAACTATTTAAATCTCATTTCTCATTTTACCCAAAATAACTACATAACATTTCTAAGCACATGGTCTATTCCCTCTTCAAAATAACCCCAACCTTACCTACTTTGTTGATCATTGCCACTGAAGACTTCAACCTTGAAAGAATCACTTCTACAATGACTGCCTAAATTCTGTGTTGTTTTTATTCCTGTTTTATTCTTTTCACACCCAAATCATTTATCAACTGACCAGATCTTTACAAAACATATTGTTTCCCTCCTTAAAGCCCTAAAAGCTTGAAAAACAGCCAGAAAAAAAATTCAAACTCCTTACTATGATCTCTAAGACCCTCTCATGATCTTGCCATGTGTCTGTCTCTGGAATCTTATCTTCCATTCTTTAACCCTTCTCTTCTTGAAAACAATGATGTCTTCCCAAGTAAAGAGCTTTAAAACTTGTCACTCTGAGAGTTCTTCCTTGACTGTCTGCAGAATTAGGTCCTTCTCCCTTGGGAAGGTCATGTATGAACAGCAACACCTCTGAGCAGCTTCCCAGGAATGCCATCACTACAACATAATCAGCAAGTTCCTGCTACATAACACTGCTTAAATCTGCTAAGGTATCTATCACAATCTCTAATGATCTTATCTGCTTGGCACTCTGTGCTTAATAACATATGTATACAAGGTATCATATTCAAATTCTTCCTTATTCTAAAAGCCCAGAATTATATCTGACATAAAACGAAAATCTTATCAATGTATGAAAAAGATGAGTGAGTAGATACATGAGAGGAGCAATGACATAGAGACATTTGCCTTCTACCCATGTGTCTTCTGTTGGGCAGAAGGCAATAGAGTTCTCTCACTCACTCAGAGAAACTAAGTCCACCCAGGGCATCAGGGTAGGGTGAGGAGGCCTGGTGTGCTGGCTAGTTTTATGTCAACTCAACACAAGCTAGCATTATCTGAAAGGAGGGAACCTCAATTGGGAAAAGGCTTCTGTATGATCAGGCTGTAGGATATTTTCTTGACTAGTGATTAATGGGAAAGGGCCCAGCCCCTGGCAGGTGATGCCATCCTTGGGTTGGTAGTTCTGGGTTCTATAAGAAAGCAGGCTGAACAAGCCATGATGAGCAAGCCAGTAATCAACACCCCTTTATTGCCCCTTCATCAGCTCCTGCCTCCAGGTTTCTGCCCTGTTTGAGTTCCTTCCCTGACTCTTTCAGTGATGAACAGCAATGATGAAGTGTAATCCGTAGGTCTGTCTCCCCATCACCCCCCAAAAGATCATTACTACTGTGTTGTAGAGTTTTACTCAGTAGTTGAAGCCACTTGTTGATCTCACAGAGGACACAGGTTAAGTTCCCAGTGAGTACCACATGGTCACTCACCAGTGTCTGTAACTACAGTCACAGGAATTCTATGCCCTTGACTCATCTTTGTGGGTACTACACATGCAGGTGATGTACACACAAACATGCAGACAAAACACTTATACACATAATTAGTAAAATAAATAAATTTTAAAAAATTTAATCTTGGCCACTATTATCAACTCCTTTATTTGTTAGGTATCAACAGAAAACAGAATGCATATAGATTTGTTTATAAAATATTTTTTACCAGAAGGTTTTCATTTATGTTGTGTTGTTGTTGCTAGGCTGTGTGCTAGGGAGTACCTAGTATACCTAGAATAACCAGACTTAGAATACCTGTCTTGTTTTCACAGGGAAAACATGGTACAATTATCCATTATATAAGAATCTTATTTACTAAGGCCCAAACACATCACTCTACAGAAAATTCCACATTTCTTTGGCACTTTGGCTATGTTCCAATAACTCCTCGTAACACCAGAATGTCTCTTTTTCAGTATCAGTGATTAATATATAAATTTATATCGAAATTATCAAATGTTCCTGAACTGGACTTATTCTGTGGGTTCTCCTTCTATACCATCTCAGACAAGATATATCAAGTTTGGATGACGTTAAACTATGTATGTAGGGGGAGAGGGCTCATTAATATAAGTGAGACACAAGTATTCATATACTTATTACATAAAGTTACAGGATTTCTAATTAAATTTGAATTACAGATGGAAATGAATAATTACTTAACATATGTTTAATATCATGTGAAATCACTTGCAATATTACAGAAATGTGAACATTATTATTTATTTTAGACATATATTTTACTGGGTTTTATTTGATACTTGTACATTTTTTGGACCTTGACACTAACAAAGATAATGTATCTTCAGAGTCTAAGTTGCATGAACAAAAATAAAAATATTTAATCAAGGTATTTCTAAAACTCAGTATTTTTTGATCAAACATTATGTACTTAGCACTCAGAATTGATGTTCAATAGTGAACAAAATAGACATGGATGAATCCAGGTGTGTCATCAAACAACACAGGAAAAGAATGTGCATTAAAGTAATTGGGTAAGCTCAGAGCTGCTAAACTGTGTGTGTGTGTGTGTGTGTGTGTGTGTGTGTGTGTGTGTGTGTACACATACTAAAGATACTTAATGAAACCTGACTATTTTATCTGAGTCCATAAAGATTGGTATAAACTTGTTTATTTGTTACATTTATCTTTTTCTGTTTTATTGAAAATAGATTCTTCTCTTATACAAGATATCCTGATTATAGATTCCTCTCCCTTTTCCCAGTTTCTACCCACATTCCTTCCCACTCCTTTTTGTCTCTCATAATAACATGATTCTAAGAGATAACAACCAAACATAACAAAATGAAATGTAATAAGATAAAACAAAAACCATTACATCGAAGTTGGCTATGCAACCAACAGAGGAGAGACAACCCAAGAAAAGGCACAAGATTCAGAGATCTACCCATTCCCACACTAGAGTCCCATAAAAATACTGTACTGAAAGGTGTAATTTATACACAGAGGACCTAGTGCTGACCCATGTAGGCCCTGTTTTTCCTTCTTCAGTCTCTGTGGGTTCATATGAGCTTTGCTAATTTGATTTAGAAAGACTTGTTCTGCTGTCTTTAATTATCCCTTCTGGCTGTTACATTCATTCTGCCTCCTATTCCACTAGGGGTTTCCTGAACATTGAGTGGAGGAATTTCATGGAAATACTCCATTTAGAGCTTCTTCCAAGGCTTCCCCCACCGTGCGGGGGCAGGGTGTTGTCTGGTGATGGGTCTCTGTGTTCTAATCTGCTTCATGAGGAAGTTTCTCTGAGGATAGTTAAATAGGCACTGATCTAGGAGTATAGCCTATCATCAGGAGTCATTTTATCACTATTATTTTCTTGAATGACCAGTAGTGTTTGGTTTTACCCTAGGTCTCTGGGATATCCATTCTCTAGTTCTTTGTTACCCAAGCAGTATCAGGTATGGGTTCTATATCATGGAGTTGGCCTTAAGTCATATCAGATACTGTTGGTGATTTCCACAAGCTTTGTGCCACCATTGCCCTAGCATGTAAGAAAAGCAGAGACCAAAGGGTCTGTGGCTGACTTTGTGTTTACATTTCTGTTTTAGTAGCCTACAGAGTAACTTTCCACACAAAAGACACTAGAAGGTAGTTGTAAAAGTTCTATATAGGAACCACCTTAACCTCTATATGTTCAAAGAATTCCATGGGTGTTTATCTTCAGCAAATGGGTTTTGCTGTCAGTTTGTGGAGAACAACCTATTGTCTTGTCAACGGGCTGAGTGGTTGATGGATTTCTATGGGACCACTTTGGCCAACAACTCAATTGGATGTTACCCAATACTGGTACTGGAAGTTTCATTTGATGACAAGAGATGGCTAGTTGGAACCCCATTTCCCCCATTATTTAGAAACTTCATTAGGATTGCATTCATATATTTTAGGAAGTTTCCACTACACTAGGTTTTCTGGATAAATACCTAGCAACACTTTCTTTGAGAATATAAAATGATAACAAAGATAGTTTAAAGAAACATAAGAAACTTATTCTGGGACTATCACCTCTTGTGCATGGGACATGGAAAAGGAACAGCTGATTTAAAATTGTCACCCAACCAAGACTTCCCTGAAACAGAAAACAAAATATAAAAATCCCCTTACAACAGCAAAGGCCATAACTTCTGTGTAGCTAGCTTTCAGTCTCCGACAACCTTCCTATTTCTCTTATTCATACATTGAAATTCAGATAATACTCTCTCTCTCTCTCTCTCTCTCTCTCTCTCTCTCTCTCACACACACACACACACACACACATACATAAACATATGTGCACACACACATACACACTGGACAGGTTTTGAAGACCAAGCTGAGTAAATGACAAAAAAAACTAATGTCACTAACTTTCTGAATGAGGACACTATTTTAACCGGGAGAATGTCATCCTTAAGATTCTACACTAGAAAAAAAAAAAAAAGAAAGGGTGATGTACTTCCCATTCTGTTCACTGAGTTCATATATATGCAATTCCATAAGTCCAGATATTACAAATTCTCCATTTAATCAGCCTCATGTAAGCTATATTAAAAATTCTGCTGAAGAATATTCTCAATCCTAGCCTGGAGGCATTTGAAGAAGCAGTTTAACTTGTGATTTGTCATTAAAATGGAATTTCACTACTTTTCAGCATGTTAAACAGATGAATTTAAGGCATCTCAATATTACCTGTTAGGTACCTTAATAATTAGTATATGTGTATGCAGATGTCTGTGCATATACTCATTTTATTTATTTGTTCATCAAAATTTGTGTCTAGTTATTATTATGTTTTGGTCACTGTAAGAGGTAATTAAGAAAAATATAGTTATTAATTGTCTAATGTCTAAAGTATGGGAGATGTATATATATATATATATATATATATATATATATATATATATATGGGATTGTATATGTGTAATGATGTCCAAGTATTTGCTATTCATTTGAAATTATTAATTAAGCCATATATGTCTAATTACTAATACCCAAAGAAATGTATATTTACCTTTGATTGAATAGGTAAGTTGTTTATAATCAACTTCAAACAACTTTGTTTACAAGCAACTTCTAGTTGTTTACAATCTGCTGAGAAAGAGTAATACGTACAATTTAAAATTTTAATAAACCTGTGCAGTAGGATTGAAATGCATTACAAATCCTTAGAAATGAGCATCTATATACAGGATCTAGTCAGTTTTACATTGGCCCATTGTTTCCTATTGTCTCCACTGCCTTCTATTACACTGCTCAGTATCTTTCTGAGAATTTAAAATGAACATTACTTATTGCTAACTACTAAAACTAACATATCAACAAGACAAGCACATCCCCAAATACTTGTAACTTCCATCCTAATTCACTTGAGGAATATACTCACCATCTATTTATTTTAATAAATATTAAACTATACGCCATGTAAATGATATGTCTTCTTTGACAGACTACTGCAATGGTTTCTGACTGTTCTGGTGTTTTAAAGAAATTCTTAAATTGATAATTTACTTAATTTAAGCATCCAGGCAGCCATGGACTCTAAAGTAGTACTAGTAAATACTATATTTAAACAGAAAACCCTAATTCTTAAATGAAGTCATATTGCTAGGAGAGGTGCCCAAGAGAACGCACTTAGGAAAGAATTTATAGTGAAGTTTTGTTGAAAAGAGAACAAGGCACACTAAGTATTAAAGTATTGTGTAAACTCAAGAGCAGAGAATCACACTAAAAGATGATCATAGGAATGGAGTGCCCACCTTCAACATGCACCACTTTCTTTCATTTCTCAGAATGTTACCATGGTTTTCTACCATGTTGAATATATCTTATGCTTTTAATAGTAAATACTGTTTAAATGAAATATCCATAGTAACTAATAGTTAAGTTTGCGCATGCTTGGGATTTAGGAGAATAGCTAAATCATTGTGCAAATACAAAAGATGCCTTAAAACATATAAGAAAAATTAAATATGTGGTATACATTTACACATTGGGTCAATAATGCCTCCAAGATGGTTTTAATGTTACCTTCAGATTTACAACTGCTGTCTCTGAAATATGACCCATTTTCTTAGAATGTTTGCTGTAGAAAGCTTAGAATTTTAAACTCTCTCTCTCTCTGCCCCTTTGAGATATAAATCTTTTAAAAGTGTTCTTGAAATTTTTACACTAAAGTGTGTCTTTCTAAAGGGCCTGACAGTCTTGTCTTTGACCCTTGTCTTCAAAAATACGACATAAGAGGTTAGAGCTCCTAACTTCAGTGGTGTTTTGTTCCAAATTAAACAACTGTCTTCTCTGGAAGAGCAACCAGTGCTCTTAACTGCTGAGTCATTTCTCCAGCACACTTAACTGTCCTTTTACATAGCTCTAACCTTTACTCAGTTTGTCCACTCTTCCGCTTTTCAATAGTCTTGAGTAAAGCCTTATTAGCCTGATTAATACATTTATATCAAATTTCATATGAAAATTTTATATTTGGTAGAAAGAAATCATGCATTAAAATATCAGAGAGCACATTTAAACAAAATGACCAACATTAGGTCAAAAGCTTTTTGTTATTGTTGCTTTGGGGTTTTTTGCTTTTGTTTTATTTTTTAATGGCAATGTCAAGATTATAAACTGTTCTCTGAAATAAATGTATCTTATAAAATTCCTTTTGTGGAAATGATTATATTCATAGGAAGGAAACATAGAAATTTGGAATGCAAAATGCATTAATTTGAAATTTTTGCCATAAGTTTAAAGAACTTCATAATTAAGAAACCTAGCACAGGTTTAAAAGAATAACTAGTTTTTGTAATTAACTAATACAACAAAATGAACCCTTCATCAAGGAGATGGCTGGTTAATTTAAGTACCTAAACTCAATAATATCCCCTATTCTGCTTTCAACTCTGACAATGAAAGAGCAACAGGGAAAGTCAAGACACTTGTTATAGAAAAATGTAAATGAGTGAGAAAAAAAGTCAAGGAAATTGAATACACCAGGCAGTGGAGCATTCAGTTAAAGGAAGAAAAAGTCAATATGGATGCTTAAAAAAAAAAAATTTAAATTAACAGTTTCAAGCTTGAAATATATATATATATATATATATATATATATATATATATATATATAAAAGCTGGTACAGTTTAAACACAGATGTGAATTGAAATGTAAGCTATAGCAAATTTGATCTGTTATCACAGCTTATAAAAGAGAAAATACAAGTTCTGAATGTCTCATGTACTAAATTTTTGAAGAAGACATATTAAAATAGAAGATAGTTTCTTATAAGCTTAGTAGACAGTAGATGATTAGGGATGACAGTAATTGACGTAGAGAAAAAAAAATAACGAACTACATATGTTTAACAGACACTTGAAAATAGAGAACACCAACAAATCTCTCATTTATTGAACTGCAGGAAATAATCTGTCCTTAATCACTTCTACAAGAAGCAAATTCACACTAATTTCTTTGCTAATATTCAAATTACTAAAAATTCTAACACCTGTTAGTCCTTTAAGGCATTGATTATGAAAGTTGATCTTTCTTTGTAAATTCCATATCCTTGCCATTGTGAACAGAGATGAGACAAACATAAATGGAACAAATTTTTCCAAAATAAGACCTGAAATACTTTGGGTATTTGATTTTTGTGTGTGTGGTTTTTTTTGTTTTTTTTTTGTTTTTTTTGCTTTTTCAAGACAGGGTTTCTCTCTTCATTCATGCCTATTAAAACTTACTGGATTCTTTGAGGCGTTGTAAGTTGGAGTATCCTGGGAAGGCCACTATGGAGAAACAAGGTGTGTACAATTATAAGTAATTTGAAAAGCTCTGTCCCTTGCCAGATGTCCTTCTGCATGTGTCTTCATGAGTTCTCATTTGTGTCTTCAGAAAATCTCTAAGTAGCTAGAGTTTTCTCATCGCAAAGGTTAGAGAACCAAGACGACCCAACTAGTTAGCAGCACTCTGCTTATAAGGTCCATCTGCACTGCTTCAATCACAAAGATGTTGATTTCATCTGTGCAAATTAATAACTCTCCAAGATAAATCCTAAAAGACATATATATTTAGGGATTCAGATTCTCAATATAGCTTTAATATTTGCTTATGCATCAAATTTCTCTTAGACTTCTAGTCATATAAAAAATTTTCTTTGGTTATTAAATTCTTTGATACTAACTTGCTCTCACAGGTACATTCTTCATGTGTGGCACAACTGTATGTTAACATGACAAGGAAATGTACCCTGTAGCTAGAGGAGGACTCCTGTCTGACTCTGACAGACCATAAACAAGTTCAAAGACCTGCTAGCCAATTTTTTCATGCCAATAACTTTATTTCACATAACCCTCTCCTACGTCTTCTCTTCCTACTTCTTCCCATTTCTCTCTCAAGTCAATGAAATATAAATTGAAAAGTGAATTCATTTCTGACTTTTTCTGCATTTTCAGTTGAGAAAAAGCCACAAGTAAGTAAATCCCTTTTTCTAGTTGCTTTCTCTTGTGAGAAACACTATGACCGTAAGAAACTTGATAGAATGGTTTATTTACACTTACAGGTTATTGTCCATCACTGAGAGAAGTCAGGACAGGAGCACAAGACAGGAAATCAGAGAAAGAACCTGAAACAGAAATGATGGAAGAACACTGCATACTGGTTTGTTCCAGGTTCGTGTTCAGCCAATTTTCTTGTTCTACTTACGACGGCCTGGCGAGGTTTGGCACTGTCCCATGGTCTTAACCTTCCCACATCAATTAACAATAAATAAAATGTCACACAGGTTTGCCCACAGTCAAATCTGATGGAGGCAATCCCTCACGGACATTCTGCTTCTCAGGTGTGCCAAATTGCAAACAAAATTAGCAATCACAGGCTCAGATCTTTGTATCTTCACTTTCTCCTCTATGTTAATGTCTACCAATGCAGAATTGCTGTAGTACCAACCCTCAGAGCCTTACTTTTTACCTCACCAGCCACAAACTTCAGCCGTGGTAATACTACATTTATAGGGAAACACTTTGTACATATTGTCTTTCTCTAAGATTATATTAACTTGGGAATAATGAAAGGTTTTTTTGAAACTCCACTAAAACAAAACAGTACAGCTGAAAAGTAAATTTAAGGCCATTTTGAATAAGTTTTATCTTTGATCTTCTATACTATTTACTTTCCCATGATATAAACTTAACAGAAAAAAATTATAAAGAGTTACCTTTTAATATTCATATTCAGACAGGATATCATTACCCTATAGGCAAACTATGTTACCAAGGAAAAAATTTGCTATACATATGGCTCCATCTCACTAATAATTTTAAATGTTAATGTCCTCTCTTTTTGATACAGACTTTTATAGTATGGAATAGAGTATGGAATGAAATGTTAAGTATAATGAATAGGAAGCAGGCAGAGGAAATAAATGGAATGCCACTTGCCAACAAAGGCATTGCTTTCTTCAAAATTTACTGGATTTCCATACTTCTTGTTGTTGCTGTTTGAAGTGTTTTACATGTGGAATTTCATTTGACATTCAGAATTTGTACTAAACTCAAGCAAAAAGCAAGAGCAATAATCCCTTTGCTAATAATATTTTCATTTTTATGGTAAAAGACAGCTAAGAGTCATTCTCTGTCCTGCATTATATGAAGAAAAATAATGATTTTTCTTCTGATATTCAAGAGGGTCATAGAGATCATGTGCTTAATGTTTAGCTACTATAGATTTATGCCTGACCTCGTCTGTTATAAATATATGAACTGCTCCTAAAAAGCAATTTCTATTTGCAGTTAATCAAATGAGTTATTTAAGATAGTATCCTAGCAACTTCAAACAGAAAAAATAGTTCCTGCTGATAGCAGAACAAGATTGTTTAGCACAAACCAACTTCTAAGTGTGCTGTAAAGGGTCACTTTATTCAAACAATGATCTATTTTTTTGTTATAAGGTTGTAAGAATCATCATTCCGCAATTTCTAATTTCATGTTTTCCATTGAGGCAGAACGGAAGTGAGACAGCCTTTTAAACAAATCAGCTTCTTTCAGGATAATTTTAATAAAAATATTTCTCTAACTTCCAAATGGCTTTAGCAATAACAAATATTTACCTAGAGATTTTCCTATCTTATTGGTTTGACAGTAGAAGAATCAGAAGTTTTCTAACCAGTCTTAAAGCACAAACTATTCTCCAGTCTTAAAGCACAAACTATTCTATGGTCTAACTGCAATATTTAGTGTTAACTGAAAATTGTTTGAGCCAATAATGTTACCTCCAGTCCTACAGGAAAACAGTTACTCCAAGATATACCATAATCTTGAGTTTCTTTATCCTTTTTAAAAAGTGTTGAAGACAAACCATGAACTAAAGAAGAGGCCTTGATTCTACTACTTTGGTTAAAAGATGAAAATCATATCCATTGACAAGATTAGACCAGACAAAGAGTCAGGAAGCCCTGTGATCGATCACAAATTTAAGTGTTGACTTCTCAGGAAGTTATTCAACACACATTATAAAATAAACAACTGAATGAGAGTATTTTTAATATGGCCTTAAAGAGAACCCATCAGTAAGATGTGCAAATGAAAAGATATCATTTTTTATGCTTTGTAATTTGCAATAACACAGAATTCTACTCTTCTGCAATAAATCTTACAGTTCATAATTAAAACCTTACAACCAAGAAAAGGTGAATGACTAGAATGCTTTTAAAGTTACCTACCTTTAAATTTTCACTGTTGATTTTGATAGAAAATTACTGCCCTAGAGCTTTTACTGAAAACAAGCCTCACTCAGACGCAAAGGCTAGCCTGAAACTTACCAACTTGTTCTTGAATTCATGGTCCTCTTGCCTCATCCTCTCAAATGTGGGAATTACAAGTATGACCCACCATGCCTTGCTCCTTACATCTAGTAGTTATAGCTTGATGGTTTTGTTTCTTTTTCCTTATCACTTCACCTGGATTAGTCACTTTTGAAAGAAACAGGTTAGGACAAGAACAACACTGAACCTCGAAGATACTGGGAATAAAGAGAAGCAAACTTAATTTATTGGAATCCAGTCCCTATAAGTGGATGCCATGTTCAGCCTTAAATCAGGGGGGAGGAGCTTGGTCCTGCCACATCTTTATGTGCCAGACGTCATTGACTTGCCATAGAAGCCCTTATGCTATTGGAGGAGTGGATGAGGCATGGGCGGGGGGGGGGGAGCAAAAGGAGGTGATAGGAGGAGAGGTGGGGGAAGAATTGTGGATTGTAGAATGAAAATAAAAAATAAAGTTTTTAAAAAGTGAAATGAAGAAACAAGCTGTGAGGGAATTCAATTCATTTTGAGAAGAAAAGGAATCATCTACCCATAACTACCAAAAACAATGGCAAAAAAAAATGGCATGCAACCCAAAAATCCAATTTACAATAAGGAGTAGGTATTTTGCTAAACCCCTACATACACTTGCTCAGAAAAGTTTCACCCAGCATTCATGTAAGGTAAATATTATTATTCCCCATTAACATATGAGTAAGATAAAGTTTTGTAGGCTATGCAGCTTTTCCAGAGTTAGTCAAAAAAGCTACACAAATTGAGCCCAAGTAATGCTTTCAAACTTACAAATCAATGGGTTTATGCCTGATGCCATATTGACTTTAATACCATTGGGGCATCAATCTTCAGACTTCAGCAGAATTTTCCATGAAGCAGGAAATTTCAAAAACAATTGCAGTTGCCAGTCACTTTCTTCTGTGTCCTGCAGAATGTCTAAAAGACTCTTTCATGAAGCAGGAACCCCAAAGGATTGTCTCACATTTCGGCAAGTTCATCAGTCATTTCTCTGTGGGTCCTGCATGTCCAGATTATCAAGCACTTTAGGCAAGAGCAGTTTCTTGCCCAAATGGCTAACCAACTCCATAAGGAGCCTCTTTAATGCCCATCTTCTTCTTGAAGAAGCTTTGTGCTGCCAGGAACAAATGTGTCTCACTGTCATAAAGTTTAAGTTCTTAAAATATTTTAAAAGCCTTATTCTTAAGGTCTCTGAAAGATTTGAAGAATACCTATCTAAATGAAATATATCTCTATATATCTAGAAAATCTAACTAACATGACTACAAGCTTGACTATTATAGATTACTCTCTATTTACCTATATTTTCAATTATATATTACATTTTTAAATGAGCTGCACACACAATACCTTAATCAAGTGCAGAAATATGCATATAGCAAAATTGACCTTAAATATGTATCAATAAACCAGATTCATATCAATGCAAATCTCTATAGCATATCCCCCATTAAATGTAAAGAAACATTTATAAACAATATTTGGGAATATGGGCATAGTTCTATTCAAACTGCTTACTGCTGTTTATTTGGTGGAGTAATTTTTTGAGGGGTGTTCAAGGCGACAATTCAGGGGGTCTTGGTCCATCAAACCATAATAGTCTAGAAGCAATCCACAGGTTCTCATCTTCTGTGGAAACAAATTTAGAATCTCTTTTTCAAAGAAACTAATCCTTAGAAACAAATTTTGAAGACAACATACCTTTAAAGTATATGGTGGTTTATCTTAGCAATCCCCAGAATCAAATGTCTCTCTACAGTCAAAAAACTCAAAGAAAATACAATAGTATACATAATCCAAACTCTCTGTGTACATTCCATTTTTATGTGGCTTATTCTGTTTTACTTCTTTTAATCTATGACTGTCTATACTCTATCTCTTAAATATACATTTTTATAAACCATTTACTTACTTTTATAACTCTCTATATTCTTTTTCTTCTCTGTCCTAAGCCAACGTACATTTTTTTCAAGATAAAAGTTTAATTAAAAAGTATATAAAGCATTGCAAAGGCAATGTATTTGTGCATTAGAACATGGCATTAGGGCATCCAGGCAAACACTCAATAGCAATGCAGGCCTTCTGATGAATGATACCATTTCCTTCTCTCCTCAGTGCATCACAACAACATCATTAAAGAACCATTTATTGAAGATCTAGATTGTACAGGGAAGTTTCCAAGGAATAACTTCATAATTCTAGAGTTTGCAGAATAGAGTTGGAGTTTGGTATTTTTAAGCTCATGAAAGGTTTAATTTTAATATTAATTTAACACTATCAAGAGATACTGTGCTGAGGGCTGGCTTCTTAAAAATCCACTAATTTCTGCAGCTCCAGTCCAAGTCTTCTCTTTATCTATTTTGGTCAATCCACAACCTTCTTTTTTAAATTAAAAAATAGTTTATGCATATAGGTGTTTTGCCTGCACATGAGTCTATGCACTACATGTATAATTGATGCTTGTAGTAGCCACAAGAGGGCATCAGGTCCCCTAGAAATGAAGATACGGATGATTGTGAGCTGCCATGTGGGTGCTGAGAATCAAATCTGGGTTCTTTGGAATGACAGCCAGTGTTCTTAAACACTAAGCCATCTCTCCAGCCTCTACAACATTCATTCTGACTCCCATTTTATGTCATAGATTTGCGACACATACAGCTGCACCATTATAAAAAGAACGCTTGTGCACAACAACTGCTTTCACCTGCGCTGTTCAGTCCTCGCTGTTAGTGTGAATCCAGGAGCTAGGGTTTAGCCAGTGCATTGTAAACAGAAGTGAGGGATGGATGTCACTTCTCAGATGAGGCAGTTAAGAGCTCATTTCCCTCCTCCATCTTTAAATGGCCAGCTCAAAAACCTTATCACAGGATAAGACTGTAGAAATAAAACATCCAAGAAGGCTGGCTCTTGAGGCAATAAGGTAGAAGTGATCATCTACAGATCTCAGTATCATGTTTCACAAGCTGGAAATAAACTTTGATACATCAAGGTGTACTAACACACATTGTGATGCTGAGTTCTTCCATTGCTGCTTTGGACTGTGTTTTGTTTTAAAACTTTGATACAACAAGGTGTACTAACACACATTGTGATGCTGAGTTCTTCCATTGCTGCTTTGGCCTGTGTTTTGTTTAAAACACACTTTGTCTCATTTAGAGACCTTTTATATCTGGATCTGTACTATTGTGTATCTGTACTTCTGTACTGTCCAGGAGTGCTTTTTAAAATGATAACTTCTTAAAAACTTAAGATGCAACATTACTAGAATATATATGGTACTATCTGCTTTCTCAGCACAGTTCTCTGAGAGCCATGCACATTGCCCCATTTCCAAGTATGCAGTGGGTCTATGTCAAGTCATTAAGCAGTTTGTAACATGATGCTTACAAATTCTATTTAAATGCTCAGCCTCCTGAAAAAGCCAGAAGCCATTCTGGGAGCAAGGCCAATAAATATGGCATTTCAAAACAGCATAGCATATTTCCTGCTACCACTGAATCAGGAAAACCTCTCCTAAAGGAGCCACAGTGTACCACCAGTAAGCAAAGCCCATTCGTTGGGCACCAATCTGTAGTATAAAGAGTGGTCCTCTTGTTGGTTCCCGGCTATGTAACCCCAAAATACTCACACAGAAGTTGTATAAATTAAATCACTGCTTGGTCCATTAGATCTAACTTCTTATTGGCTAACACTTACATAATAATTTAACGCATAGAGATGGTATATTAATCTATGTCTTACCGTGAGTCTGTGGCTTTCGGGGTAAATTTCCATCCAGCATCTATCCCCAGTAGGTGCTACATGACTTCTCCCTGACTCTGTCTTCTTTCTCCCAGTACTCAGCTTAGTTTTCCCTTCCTAGCTCTGTTCCCCATACCTCTGTTATAAGCCCAAAGCTGTTCCTTTATTAACCAATGATATTTACAACATACAAGAGGAATCCCACATCACTTCTTATTTTGCATTATTTGCATTCTTATTTTGACTTCAAAAAAAAACAGAAGCTGAAACTAAAATCTTATATCAATGTGAGGACTCATCAAGTAGGATTAGCTTTCTCTGTATCTAGGAGAACTCTGCCCCCAATAACAGCCAAATCTTTAAGCAATATGGGTGCCAACTTTACTTAAGATATAAAGAGTTTATGTAGGAAGTGATCGCCTGTACCTATGTGTTGTAGAGTACTTCCCACTTTCTCTTCTATCAGGTTTGATATTGAGGTCTTTAATCCATTTGGACTTGAGTTTTGTGCATGGTGATAGATATGGATCTGTTTTCATTCTTCTACAGGTTGACATACAGTTATGCCAGCACCATTTGTTGAAGATGTTTTCTTTCTTCCATTGTATACTTTTAGCTCCTTTGTTGAAAATCAGGTGTTCATAGGTTTGTGGGTTAATATCCGTGTCTTATATTTGATTCCATTGGTCAACTTCTCTGTTTTTATGCCAATACCAAGCTGCTTTCAATACTGTAGCTCTGTAATAGAGTTTGAAGTCAGGGATAGTAATGCCTCCAGAAGTTCCTTTATTATATAAGATTGTTTGGGCTATCCTGGTTTTTTTTTGTTTGTTTGTTTGTTTGTTTTTCCATATAAAGCTTTGCATGCAAATGGATGGAAATAGAAAATACTATCCTGAGAGAGGTAACCCAGACCCAAAAAGATGAATATGATAGGTACTCACTCATAAGTGAATTCTAGCCATAAATAAAGGACATTGAGCCGTTAAGTCGTGATCCTAGAGAAGCTAAATAAGAAGGTGAACCCAAAGAAAAACATATAGTTATCCTTCTAGATATTGGAAGGAGGCAAGATTGCCAGGCAAAAATTGAAGACTTGGGGGGTGGGAGTGGGTGGGGGTAAGGGGAGATGGGGAGAGAAAAGGGAGAAGGAGAGGTTGGGAAGAGCTTGGAGGAATGGGACAGTTGGGATGGAGGAAAGGTGGATATAGGAGCAGAGAAGTATATATCTTAATTAAGGGAGCCATTTTAGGGTTGGCAAGAGACTTGACTCTAGAGGGGTTCCCAGATGTCCATGGAGATGTACCGAGCTAGATCCTTGGGCAGCTAAGGAGAGGGAGCCTGAAATGGCCCTATCCTATAGCCACGCTGATGAATATCTTGCATATAACCATATAACCTTCATCTGGCGATGGATGGAGATAGAGACAGAGACCTACATTGGAGCAGTATACTGAGCTCCCAAGGTCCAAATGAGGAGCAGAATAAGGGAGAGAACATGAGCAAGGAAGTCATAACCATGAGGGGTGTGCCCACCCAATGAGACGGTGGGACTGATCTAATGGGAGCTCACCAAGGCCAGCTGGACTGGGACTGATGGAGCATGTGATCAAACCGGACTCTCTGAAAGTGGCTGACAATGAGGGCTGACTGAGAAGCCAAGGAAAATAGCACTGGGTTTTGATCCTACTGCATGTACTGGTTTTGTGGGAGCCTAGTCTCTTTGGATGCTCACCTTCCTAGACCTGGATGGAGGGAGGAGGACCTTGGACTTCCCACAGGGCAGGGAACCCTGACTGCTCTTTGGACTGGAGTTGGAGGGGGAGGGTATGAGGGAAGGGGGAGGGAAATGGGAGGAGGCAAGGAGGTGGAAATTCTTAATTAAAAATAAATAAATAAATAAAGATATCAAGAGTTTAGAATTATGCAGTAGTTCTACAAGCAGTAGAGATAACAGATTTTTCTATCTTTGTCCTTGTAACTAGTTCCATGGTAACTGATGGGCTCTTCTGAGTCTGTACACACATGAGAATATGCACACATATGGTGCATACTCTCATAGACTTACATACATGTACATAAAGATATACTGTAGAAGCTTCCTAATATAGATCTGTACACATATATAAAATGAGTTAAAATGTTGTTGCCACATAATAGCACAACAATGACCATGCTAGACACTGGAGGCTAACTAGTAAAACCTCAGTCCCAAGAATGCACTGCTTCTTTAGAAATTGATGGCCAGTGAGGTCACAAAATCAGCCAAACATTACATGATGTTGTCAGTATTCCTAGTTACTCTTCAGAATTTATCCATACGGCTCTTTTGCTGAAGACACCAAATAATTGAGTCACAGAGAATGCAGAAATCAAGGTGGTTATAAGTTGAAAGATTCATTTCAACTCGTTCATTTTTCTGAAAAGTGTATACATGTTACCAGAAGAGAAAGAAAACATCAATGATACATATTTGTAAACCCCATGAGCTACAATAATGATTGACTTTGCATGGCATGCCCACTGGTGATAGTTGCATGGATATTATAGAAGTAAACTCCCACTTTGAGATTGTATTTAATGCTGCTGCACAGTTTGAAATCCATACCAATATAAGGATGAAAACTGTGGCTAAAAGGTCATCGGTCTTTGGAGAGAACCTAATACTATTATCCTGCTAACCAGACATACTAAATAACCAACTCCTAATGGTCCATAATTACATCCATAGACAAATGCACCTCTCAGCCCTTATCAGAGAAACATCTGTTTGTAGTAGATGATGATCAACACAAACAACTAGATAAAGTACAGCCATAATGAAACAGGTATCCCTCCCCTATTCCAAAGACTCAGGCTGATGAGAAGGAGAAGAATCAGAAATAGTATGAGTCAAAAGTAGTGGATTACTATAAGAAAAAAGATACATCTTCTATTTACATCAGGGCATCTGTACATATGAATTGACAGCATAGATAATAGCATGTTCACAATCTGCCTAAGGCCAAACCATACCAAATACCACCGCAGAGAGAGTGTGGAGCATGAAGTTTCTCCCCTAGACAAGTAGTTATTGGCAATTGATAGTTGCTGAGAAAGGAAATGTCAGTTTTCTCTAAAACTGTAGCCTCTGATAAGTTTAACATAATTCAGCAAAATGCCTCACTATCAAGAATATTTGCACAGTACAAAATGGCTTTTATGAGATGAAAAACAGTTGATAGAAAGGGAAGCAGAAGGATCTGGAAAGAGTTTGGAGTGGGAGGACAAATATCAAAACTCAATGTACAAAATTCTCCAAAAGCTAACAAATAACCAAATAAAATTATTTTTTAATTTTATCATTTATTAAAAACAAAAGCAAATTTGATGCAAACTTTTAGTTTTATGTAAGAAATAAATCTTGGCTATATATTTAATACAGCAGTATGCGACAACTACATTTTTCAGAATATATATATATATATATATATATATATATATATATATATATATATGATGCATAAACTGAACACAGATAACCCACAGAGAGAGGACTACTGAACTTGTCTAAAGGTGAGATGATCTTTCGGGGTTCCTGATTCATGAAGGAGTCTGAGAGACATTCTACAGGACACAGCAGATAGTGACTGAACTGCCTTTGAAATTTCCTGCTTCATGGAAATGTCTGCTGGAAACTATGGGCCTGTAGGCCGAAGATGGATGCCCCACCGGTACAGAGGAACTTTGGGTGACTGTCCAGGCAGCAAGATGTCTCTGTGATTTCTAGAGTTTTGTAAGTTGCTTACTTCTCATTTACTTAGGTAATATTATATCCTTCTGGAGTCTTTGATGAAGTTAAAGAATAGATAGATAGTTATAGTTTTCCTTAGTTATAATAAAGATAAAATAGATGTAAATATTGTAATTTTTACTTGATAACTGTTTTGTTATATGTATTTTTGCTATGTTAAAGTTAAAGCCTTCCTTTTTTAAACAGAAGAAGAGGAAATTATGGAGTTAGGTCATTAGTTACATAAAGAAACTGCCTTATCTCTGATAGGACAGAAAATTAGGTAGGAGGAGTAAACAGAACAGAATACTGGGAGGAAGAGGAAGTGAGCTCAGACTCGATAGCTCTCCTCTCTGGGGCAGACGCGATGAAGCTCCGACCCAGGATGGATGTAGGCTAGAATCTTCCCGATAAGCACACCTTGGGGTGCTACACACATTATTAGAAATGGGCTAGTCCAGCTGCTAGAGTTAGCCAAGAAGAGGCTAGATATAATGGGCCAAGCAGTGTTTAAAAGAATACAGTTTGTGTGTTGTTATTTCGGGGCATAAGTTAGCCAGGCAACCAGGAGCTGGTTTTTAAATTGTACATTTCCCATATTTTTGCCTTCTGAAGCATTTTTTATATAAATATTATAAGTGAGATATGATCTATATCACCCCTATATCCCTCTATCCTTCTATCTCCTGCTCCCAAATAAACATTCATTTTTGCAATTAATATTGTTACATGTATGTACATATACATACTCATATTTATACTTCTCAAACTTCTTAAGAAAAATAAATAAACACAAATCTCCTAGTTAGCATTATATTGCTAGTTTAATAAATAAATATCCCTTTAGTAATTTATAACTTTAAAATGTGTGTGTATATATTGGTATTGTTCAATAGTTTCCTTCAGCTGTTTCCCCAGAGATTAAAACATTCCATCATGAAAACAAGTTCCATGCTCAAAATAGCTTTAAAATGTCCCCAAACTGATCAGATTCTCTAGCTCCCTGCCTGCCAGAGTAACTAGTAAAACCTCTCAGAAGAAAAGACTTAAGCTGAGCAAAAAAACATACAAAAAGAAACACACAAACAAAAAACACTGTGAGAACAGATAACCTGCCTGAAAGAATCATAGACAGGCAGAGCTTAGACCATCTGAGTCACTTGAAAAGGACATTGTCCAAGTTATTTAGCTGCCTATAGGCTGTTTAGTGTGCTCTAGAGTCCCAACTTTTGTGTGCTGTCACCTGTGTTGGGGTGAGCTTTGGTAATACAGATCTCTTTGAATCATTTCTGCTCCTGTACATAACCCTTCATCCATATTCCCATAAGGAATTCCAGTAAAACTCAATGGTTCCCCAAGTGAAATTCGAGACTGCTCATTCATGTCCTGGCTTCCCAGTCCTAATTAATCACACAGAAACTATATTAGTTATAACACTGCTTAACTAATGACTCAGGCATATTCTACCTGGCTCTTACATCTTCAATTAACCTGTTTCTATTAATCTGTGTATTACTACAAGGCTGTGGCTTACCAGAAAGGTTCAGGGCATCTACCTTTTTCAGCAGCTACATGGTATCTCCATTACTCTGCCTATTATCTCACAAGGTCTCATCTTATGTAAAAACAAGAACAGAATGTTTTCTAGAGCGACATATCCTTAGACTCAAATTTGGAAGTCAAAATACCTTTGAAATATATATGTTGGCTTAGTTTAGCAGCTTATACAATGAAATTTCTCTCTGTAATTAGCTCATTCACAGTCAAAAATTCAAAGAAAACACAATAATAAACATAATCAAGACTCTGTATTTTCCATCTTTACTTGTCATAATTTTAGCTCTATTACTTTTTAATATTTAATTATCTTTAGTCCTTCAATCTATGACTATCTGTAGTCTTTCTTCTCTCTCATAAGCCCATGTATATTTCTCTAACACTGTGACCCATTTGGAGGTTTTTTTCATTTGAATCTGTCTTTATTGTGTATCTGGAATCATTTTCTGATCAGGAGCACATTTTTTTAATGACAAGTGGGCATGGCTAGAACCAACTTTGTGGCCCTGCCTATTTGTTCCACCCTGTACAATATGGCAGAGGTATGTATGTTCATGGCCTCTGCAAACCATGCTTACCACCCAGCTTCAGAGATGAAGCAGGTCTATGTTGCCATTAAGCAATTTGTAACATGAATGATGCTCATAGACCTCATTTATACACTTGGCCTCCAGAAAGAGCCAGAGCTACTCATGCTGCCAGCACAAACTAGGAATCTGTCTCTCAAGGAAGTTGCACAGGATTGTTGTTAATGCTGAGTCAGGAAGCCTTCTCAAACAGAACCTATCTGGAAAAAAAATATGGCTACCAAGAAGCTGTGCTTGGTTCCTGTTTTTGTGGATCTAGAAGCTCTCTTTATTTTCTTAAGCTTTTTTTGGTCTTATGTGGATCCATGCCCCATGTTGGATGTCATTATGCAATTAGAAACTGCCCCTTCATTTCTCTGCTGCCAAGACACAAATAATCATACAAAATCCATATTAATTATAACACTTCTTGGTCAATGATTCAGGTGTATTCTTGATGGAGGAGTTACTTTCATTTAATAAAGAAACTGCCTTGGCCCATTTGATAGGCCAACCCTTAGGTGGGTGGAGTAAACAGAACAGAAGTCTGGGAGAAAGAAGGGGCAGTCACAATGATTCTCCCACTCCAGACAGACGCAGGTTAAGATCTTTCCTGGTAAGCCACCTCGTGGGCTACACAGATTATTAGAAATGGGTTAGATCAATATGTAAGAGCTGGCCAATAAGAGGCTGGAACGAATGGGCCAAGCAGTGTTTAAAAGAATACAGTTTCCATGTAATTATTACGGGGCGTAAGCTAGTCAGGCAGCTGGGAGCTGGGGTGGCAGGGAAGTGGCCTCTCATTCCTTCAACATATTCTACCTAGCTCTTACATCTTAAATTAATGCATTTCTATTAATCTGTAAATTGCCATGAGGCTGTGGCTTATCAGAAAGGTTCAGGGTGTCTTTTTCCTTCTACAGCTGCATAGTGTCTCCCTGACTCTGCCTACTCTCTCTCCATATCTCTTCCAGCCTGGCTATTTTCTGTCCTAACATAGGCCAAAACATTTTTATTCATTAACCAATAAAAGCAACACATATACAGAAATACATCCTACATCGCCCAAGTTGAACTTTGGTGGTATCTGTATAATGGTCTGGTATGGATTCCCTATCAGGGTGAGTAGTGTGTACATTGTGTCTCCCTAAGAAAGTTGTGTCAAACAACTGTGTATGTGTGTTTGTGTGTGTGTGTCTACATACATGCTACATCATTCATATGGAGTCATGGGCCAACTTACAGAAGCTTAATCTCACAATGCACTTTGTTTGAAATAGTCTTTTAGTCTTTTTCATGATTTTCTTCCATGCTGCATCTTACAGGCTAGTTGGTCCATTGAGTTTCCAAGAATCCTACTATCTCTGCCACCCATCTCACTTTGAGAATTCTAAGATTATAGATATGGAAATATGAATTACTACAAACCACTTTTTATGTGGGTTTTTGAGTATTAAACTAAAGTGTTCTTTTTCCATTGACACATTACTCTGTTACTTCATTTATTTTGTTATTTTATTATGAAACAAATTTGATGCAAGTAACAAAAGGCTAACATAAAAGATCTTAACCTATTAGATATCTATCTAGCTCATAGCATTTATGTGCCTTTGTTCCCTGGTTGTCATCAATTTATGGAAGGAACTTAGTCCAACAGGAATATTTGTATTAGTGTTCCCATCTCATGTTTCACATCTTCTTTGTTTCCTTCATTAACATGTTATCTCTAACATAACACCTTTCATATACCTCTATTAGCTAGAATATATCCCTCTCCTTCTCCCTCTGCCCCCACCTCTTTCCTCACACTTCTTTGAAAGAAAGCCACATATTCACATATTCATTAATGACACTTTTTCTTTTACCAGGGGTATCGTATGTGGTGATATTTTGATTGTGCTTTAACAAACAATTTTGCCTGAGGATCAGAGTGTGGAGAAAGCCACTAGTTAGCCTGAGAGGCCAGGCAGTGTTGGCACACACATTTAATCCCAGTACTTGGAAGTCACACACCTTTAATCCCAACACTTGGGAGGTGAAGACAGGAAGATATATATACATATCTTATATAAAGCAGAGAGAATACTATAAGGCAGAGAGAGGAGACAGAAATTCAGAGCTTTCAGCCTAAGGACTTACAGAGACAGAAAACCCCATTCAATGTGATGATTTTGTAGAGATAAGACCTAGTGGCTGGCTATTCTGCTTCTTTGATCTTAGGCAAGCTTTATTTGTTAAAGCACAATCAAAATACCACCACAGTCTTCAGTTTTGCTCAATACTGGCATGTGTCTTTGCTTTCCTCTTCCATGTTATCATATCTATTAATGCATGTTCAACTAAACATTTAATAAGGCCTCATATATATGAAAGTACATAGCTATTGTAAGTTACAGAAAACAGAGTTACTCTATAGTTTTTCTAAAAGTTAGTTATTCCATAATGGAGAGGGTCATCTCAAAAGAGAGGCATTTAAAAATCACTGTCAACAAAGGCTGATGGCACCTATGAAAGATTTAGTAAATTATTGTGTATCAGGTAAATTGATGTCCTAACATCCTTTCTCAATAAAATATTTGTAAAAGTACAAAGAAAATTAGAGCAAACAACAACCCACCCACCATAAAGCTAATGAAAACCTCATTAGACTGTAACATGTGGGTCTGTTTGTTGGGATTTATGTCCTGCCCAGTTCCCACAGCTGGTAAGCCCCCCAAAAAAAACACACAGAGATCTCCATAAGTTATAAACTGATTGGCCCATTAGTTCAAGCTTTCTATTAGCTCTTATATTAGCCTATTATTTTAGTATATGTTAAACACATGGCTCAGTACCTTTTTCAGCAGGGCAGGTCACATCCTGCTTCTTCATTGTCTGGACAGGACTGTAGAAAAAGCTTCCTTCTTCCCAGAATACTCCTGTAGTCATTTCCCTGCTTGTACTTCCTGTCTGGTTATCCTGCCTATACTTCCTGCCTGACTACTGGCCAATCAGTGTTTATTTAAAACATAATTGACAGGATACAGAATTGTCCCACACCATTAGACTATCTGGTGGAATTACATTTGGCTTTCTTGATGGAGAGCCTCTGTAAAACACTTAATACTAATTAGACATCAAATTTCAGAGCTATCATTGACATAGTCATAGGAAAGAGAAGCAAAATGTATTTTAAACAAAAGTTGTAATCACACTGATTTTTATTGCTTTTGAGATAATTTAAAACTTAAAGCTTCACTTGTCTCATTATGTACATTGATGATAAAAGATTAAAAACTGAGAAAAATGCCAAGAGCTCTGAGGATAGCTTAGTAAAAACATATCTATTCTTATGAACTAGTTAAGTAGTACAAGAAAATAATGTGAAAGCATATGAAAAACTTTGAATGACCTCATCGTTCATAACCTTTAAGAAAATTGGTGTTATATAATTTTAAACTATCAGGTTTTCTAACTCTACCTTTGCTTAAACTGATTTTTCTGTATAAGGTCAATGAAGTTTTAAATTATTAATATAATAACAACAAGAAATTCTGAGATTGGGGGTTCAATTTTTCTTAATTTTGTCATGTACTTTACATACCAGTCAGTTTCCCTTCCCTCCTCTTCTCCCATTCCCTCCCTCTACCTTCTTCCACCCCCCTCATCTACTCCTTCCTTCAGAATGGGGCAGACCTCATGTGGGAATCAACAAAGCATGACATATCAAGTTGAGCAGGACCAACCTCCTGCCCCTGCTTCAAGACTGGGCAAGGCATCCCAGCATAGTGAATAGGTTCTGAAAAGTCAGCTCATACATTAAGGACAGATCCTGATCCCATTGTTAGGGGCCCCACAAACAGACCAATCTATACCACTGTCAGACACATGCTGAAGGCTGAGGTTCACACTGGGCCCAGCTCCTGGAGTTCAGTTGAAGAGAAGGAGTAGGAGCAAGGAGAGTCATCATGGGGAAGCCCACAAAAACAGCTGAATTGAGTTAGTGGGAGCTCACAGACTCAGTTTTTAAGATATTAATGTTTTAGAACCATGGGTACAATTTAAAAATGTTTGAGGCCATTTAAAACTAAATCCTCACAAAATATACCATAAAATATGATTGGGAAAAAAAGACTCAGGGCAGGGATGTGTGCTGTACATGACATTTCCCTTTTGACCTCCCTGACAGTAACATACTGTTTTAATAAGAACAGAGACATTTCTGATATAATAGGTGAAATTTTCATGAAGCAAAATAGAGGAGTTAAGGCTGAGGAAAGTGCAGTTATGGCATTGAATGTCTGAAAACACCATTGGGAAAGAGACAAACTGGTAATCAAATTAGCTAAATTCAATTTATAAAGAGACTTCAGAGAGCATGTAGGACAGGCTGCTGACTCAATTTCATATTCAAATTGGAAAACAGCAGTATTAACATGGTTATTAAGAGAAAAATAGCTAGCTTATATTATTGCAAAACTCTTTAACAAATTGTTGTTTTTAATATTAAAATAATGGTTTGGGGTAGAATCATATATTAATTGATCACTAAAATGCTTTTATCTCTACAGCATCAATTTTTATAGAGATATCTGATGTTTTGAAAGATTTTGTAATTGTACTGCAATTACATGCACAATAAACCAAAACAGTAAAGAATTAGTCTAGACTTTTAACACTGTTGGGTGAAAGAACAACACTGAATAGCAGAAAACAGTGAATTCAGCAGTTAGGACAGAAATCTTGCTGTAATCTGTGAGTACTTAACAGGATTATTCGTCTTTAGAAATTTCACAAAACTGAAAAAGGAAATTAAGATGATAATTTTGACCTTGGCTGTATATCACCTGCCTCTTGTATATAATAAAACTCATACAATACAGTGGTTAGTGTTCAACAGCCATGTGCTTTTTTCATTCCACTGTTGTCCCACAGGTATGGTTTAAGTTCTCAGATACTTGAGACAACTTAGGACCACTTATTCCCCGGGAACATAATGCTCTGAGAACAATCCAGTCAAGATGATGAAGAGGAGAGAGAGAATGAAAAGGAAGTAAAGTGGGTGGACTATACAATATCAATGCTGCTCCATTGAATTAAATTATAGTGAGGTTTTTAGATCATGTCAAGGAATGGTGAACAAAAAACTGAGTGATAATGTAAAGAGAGAAAAATTATATGATAGGACTTGTGGGGAAGGAAACAGCTGACCTCCTAAGCAGATGGAGAATGTTCTCTAAGAAATGCAAAAATGAATCAGAAGTTCAACTAAAGAAGGAGGTATGATTTAAATTTTGTATACTTAATAATTTATCATCTATAAGCTACCCTTTTAATCAGAGAATAAATCAGTAAGATGTTAAGGCAGGATAGGAAATTTCCTCTTTAAATGAATTCAGCTATCTAAGAGGAGTAAAGATGAGAGGGATGAAATTCATTTAAGCCAGTTCCAGGAAAATGACAACCTCTGTTCTTCTCAATCTCAAAGCTAATCTGATACTTAACAAAGTTATATGGAATTTCTATCCAGATCTTCTACAGGGTCATTTTAAAATGCAATCAAAGAACAACATATTTATAGATAAAAATAATTCAAAATGAAAGCAATGATATAAAAAAGAGCATGGATTTATTTTCTCAGAAAAAAAATGTACATTGCAATAGCATCCATAAACTGTGAATAATTTACATTTTATAAATGAACAAGTAGATCATAATAATTCATGGATAAAAAGATTACAAATATTATTACTAGGAAAGCATAAGTAGAAGAACTTGAAGGAGGACAAACAATGGTCCCTGCTTCTCTGGCACTGCATTTGCATAGGTCACCCTATTTCTAATTGGCATAAGTCCTTGAACCTTCATGAGTTCACCCTAAATTAGATCACAAACTGGAGCTTGTGAACTGTTGATTTTGACACCCCTGTCCAACTTTCCATTGAGAAAACTGAAGCCAACCAGTTCAACTCCACAAAGACTGCAAATATTAGCATATTCCAGATACCATTAAAAAGTCCGAGGTACACCAGGAGAGTGTAACCTAGAAGCAACAGAAACCTTAGTAAGAAAATACAATAAATTATAATGCACACTGGTTGTTCTTGCAGAGTAAACATGACTACAGTTCATAAAACCTTCCTAGATGTGTGGCAGCAGGAGTGTCTGTCAGTTTGCCCAGTATCATTAACCTAACATGCTGTAGATGAAGATGTTCATCATCAATATAACACTAGTGAGACAGGACAGGGCTGAAAGTGCCCATAAATGAATTCAGTAATATAATAGTTAAACAATAGAAGCTCACAAATAGAAAGGATATTGCCACGAAAACAAGTAAAAATGGTATTAGACACAGTGAAAATGAATGGTAGTGCTTTTGGACACAACATGTGCTAAGGCTGTTCAACTCATAGTTTCGTTTTTTTGCTGCTGAAGAATCTTGTGTAGGGTATACATATCATATACTCATGGGTAGAGCTGAAAATAATTATTCCTATTGAGATAACCCAGACTCAGTAAGATAAATGCTGCATGTTCTCTCATATATGACTGATAGTTTTGATTCTTTAGATGTATGGTTCAATTGGAACACCATAGGTATCAGAAACCATTAAGGCGTGCTATTCAGAGTGGATTTCAAGGGAAGGAGTTAAAATTCAGGCAATCTGAAGTGCAAAAGGAGACAATGAAGCAGAAAAGGGAGATTTATTGGAGATTAGCAAAATAGAAGGGGTGTGGGGAAAAGATAAGCAAGAGGAAAGACCTTTGGAAATGTCATAAGTATGTAAACCAAGTGTTGTAAAATTACTCTGTAACAAGAGCACAATGCTTCTCCTCAATACCACCACTTGTCAAATAAAACACCCAGTGCAAGGCTTGGGTTATCTCTTCTGGAGTTGTTAATAAATGGAGTATAATTGATAACCAAAACATTACAGGTTATAGTGATTGGTCTTGGTTACTCTCCAGAACTTGATGGTAGACTCCATTGCTGAACACACCACCTGCTTAAGTCATAGGCTATGAAGAAACCAACCTGGCCTTGACCGAACTTCGTTCTTACTGCCTGGAATTCTTAGTACTGAAAAGTGAGGCAGTTTCACCCAGCTGTGAACCTTGTGAGCTACCTGATAAATGACTTGGCAAGTTATGACAGGAATGTGATGAAAGTAACTAACCACTCTATGACTTGATTTCAAATCCTTTCCCTATGACAGAACTTATGCCTGACACCTTTAACTGGTTTAAAACTCATATCTGGCTAGATCATAGGATAAGGGAGAATATAATGTTGCTTTTATACTAAACAGACTTACTATAAAACTGCTCCCTAAATTCTTATCATTATATTCATTAATTAACACATCTATCAACCCTCATCAAAGTTTACTTTTATAATAGACAGTTAATTAGGAGACCCACACCTGGTCAATATGTAGAAAAGAAAAGACTTTGGTATGCTCAGCCCCACATGGGACATGTATATCACACTTTCTCACCCCTAGGTGCAGGGATCACTGGAGAAGAGGGAGCAGATAGACTTTAAGGGACAGAGGGAGTGGTTGTCTGCAGTCAAACGGCATCTGTTGCATTTGCTGGTCATGAATGGCATTGGCATTTTATACATAAACCCACATGCTATGACTGCATTTAAAGATCTGCACAAGATCAATCGACCAATATTCCAGCATGAATGGAATGGGGCCCCTGTATTTAGCTAAAATGTACAGGCAATTGATGACTTCTGATGGAAGTAGAGTTAGTTTGCTTCAGGCATGTGACTCCCCAGAAGCTATGTATTCTCCAATGGGTGGTCCCACAACCATGCATGTACAGGCAGCATTCAGGGAATATAAACAACAAAAGGAACACATGATGATGGGAGGGAAAAGTTGAAGGGATAGTGGAAGAATTGAAGGGATATATTAATAGAAAGCCTATTATAGGACTATATAAAATTCTCAAACAATACCATCTTAAAATTGAATGTTTTGCATAGCTGCAGTGTTATTAATTGACTAAAACTGTTTAATAGTATTTGGTAATATCTGTTTTATTTCAAAAGTAAGTCTCCTTCCCTAAATGTGGCCTTGTTTTTTTTTAGATCAGAACAAAATGACAGATCATGCATTAACCTTATCACATATTAGAGATTGTTTGTGGAATGAAAACAAGCTGGTCTGGTTTGCTGAGCATGCTATCAAGATGAATAGAGATTTTTAATTCCTTCCCTCACCCCATAGATCTTCCACATTTTACTGTCACTCGTTTCACAAATGATCCTCATTTGTTTTACTGGCTTAAAGAAGATATTCTGATAAATGTTAAAATGTGAAGGGCATGCCCTAAAACATAAATCTAAGCATTATGCCATATTTATTTCAATCATTTGGAATTTCAGAAAGAAATGCGGTAGAAAAATGTACAAAAGAAAAAAAAATAAGTTGCAAGGAAATTTCCATAGCTGAAAGGGCATTTCCACTGTGACACTGAGGAGTCATGGAGGGTGGGGATGAATCTCACCATTCTCTTTCAGCATGGTGAGAAATTGCAAAGCAACAATGGCTGAAAATCTCTGAAGAACACTGGAAGAAGGGAACGGTGTTACAGGATATCCTCCCGTTGATAAAAAAATAAACAGAGTCTAAAATTAGGAGAAAATTCTGGGTAACAGAATGGTAAAGGCTGGCTCAACTGTGTCTCAGCGGTCTTCAGAGCAATGTGTGAACAAGAGAAAATTCTCTCTAAAAATAGGTCAGTGTGCTCCCTTAGTCTGAACCAACATGAAAAGCACTTTATCATGGAAAACATACAAGTGAAGAAAGTGGCTTAATTGTGTTTTAACATTGTTCTCGCTGACTACTATGCCAGGAATGAGAACACCAGGACCTTTGGCCTTGGTGATAGATCAGAGTGGTACAGATCATAGAAGAAATTTCAATTGACTTCAAATCAATTTCCCCAAAGAAGAGAGATAAATGTAAAGAAGATTCGGACTAAATTCAGATCATCAGTGAACTCATTCTGCTCTTGGGAGAAATAAAGGAATAGGTAGGAGAGTTGAAATCCTCCGGAAGAAAAATTTACCTTTGCAACCCTTAGCAAACGTATAACTAATGTATAATGTTAGCTATTCTTTTTTTCCAGTTTCTGAGACAATTACTGGGTCTCAAGCTGGTACTGCCATACCATAATCTCTGAATCCTGAGCATTTGTCTACCCAAACAAATAATGCTAGTTCATTTGGACATGTATCTTTGCTCTTGAAAGAAGGAAAAATTGCAACAGATCCTGCTAAGTCAAGTTCATACCAATCACCTAACTCGGTGCATATGTTTAATTTCAGAAAAGAGTTAAGATACTAAGGAAGAATTTACTAACTCAAAAAAAAAAAATCTGGCTTCACAATGCATGCCTCATTCTGTTCTAGGTCTTACTGTATTTGTTTTTTTTTTTTTTTTTTTGAGAAAGAAAACAAAGAGCCCTGGCATCTGTGCATCCCAAAACAGGAAAAGCCAGTGCATCCCAAAACAGGAAGAAAAAACAGCCAATATAGCATGGATACTTTCAGTGGCGTAAAAGAAAGGGATCATGGGCAAGGTGAGGGTACTCTGAGTGCTCGCAGAATCTAATCATGTAAGGCCTTGTATTGTAGAATTTAGCATTCTCTGTGTGAGTTTATGATGACATAATTTAATTTTAATTTAAGGCAAGTCGAGCTTTTGGATTCAGCAATAACTTGCAAAGATCCTTGCCTACATTGAGAAAAATAATAAACAAAATGAAAATTCACAACTTTTCATTGAATCATCAGGGAACAAACCAAACTGCCATTCTGAAACTGAGTAAAAAGGTAAATTCAAAGTAACTGTTAGCCATGGCCTTCCGTTAGTATAAGTCTCAGGAACCAGAAACTAAAATGAAGAGTTCCTTTAATGGGATCATTGTAGAGTACTGTAGAGTGAGTAATTCTGAAGAGAGAATAAATTAACTTAAAGATAATGCCAAAAGAAATTTCCCAAAGAGAAATGCAAAGAAGAAGGAGAAGAAGAAAAAGAAGAGGAAGAGGAAGAGGAAGAGGAGGAGGAAGGGGGGAGGAGGAGAAAGAGGAAGAGAAAGGGGGAGATGGAGGAAGAAGAAGAAGATGAAGAAGAAGAAGAAGAAGAAGAAGAAGAAGAAGAAGAAGAAGAAGAAGGAAGGAAGAAGAAAAAAACTTCCAGAACTTTGATATTGTTTTAAAGGGAGTAACACTTTTAAAAACTCACTTTTAATAACTTACCTTCAGATCAGCTCCACTGTCTCAGTGGGTGGATGCACGGCTCGTGGTCCCGAATTCTTTGCTCATGTTCTCCCTCCTTCTGCTCCTCCTTGGGACCTTGGGAGCTCAGTCCAGTGCTCCTCTGTGGGTCTCTGTCTCTATCTCTATCCATCACCAGATGAAGATTCTATGATGATATGCAAGATATTCGTCAGTATTGCTCTAGGATAGGGTCATTTCAGGTTCCCAATCCTCAGCTGCCCAAGGAACTAACTGGGAACCTCATCTTGGGCACTAGGGAGCCCCTCTAGGGTCAAGTCTCTTGCCCACCCTAAACTGGCTCCCTTAACTAAGAATTGTGGTTCCGTGCTCACCAAGGCCAGCTGGACTGTGACCGAAAAAGCATGGGATAAAACCGGACTCTCTGAACATGGCGAACAATGAGGGCTGATGAGACACCAAGGACAATGGCAGGGGGTTTTGATCCTACTTAATGTGCTGGCTTTGTGGGAGCCTAGCCAGTTTGGATGTTCACCTTCCTGGATATGGACGGAGGGGGGAGGACCTAGGACTTACCACAGGGCAGGGAACCCGGACTGTTCTGTGGACTGGAGAGGGGGGGGGAGAGGAGTGGGGGGAGGGGGAGAGGGGTGGGAGGAGGGGGAGAGGGGTGGGAGGAGGGGAGGGGAGGTGGGAGGCTGGGAGGAGGTGGAAACTTGGTTTTTTGTTTATGTTTTTTTTCTTCTTTTCGCAATAAAAAAAAAAAAAACTTACCTTCACTACCATGCAAGAAATAATGAGTATAAATGGGTAAAGAAAAGTAAGGAAGCCACTTAGGACACAGTTGCAATGGAGCATAAATCAGTATGATTATCCTCATAAGGATGGTGACAGAGTGGGTGAGGATTGGCCTAGAGATGTTTTAAAGTACTGTGACACCTTCTAGATAACTCCAGGAATAGTTAGATTCCATGTTATGAGATTACGAGCTAAATTATTTTGCATGTAGTCAACGCATGCATTAGATGGAAATTGCTTTCTGAAAGTTTACTAAGATTAAAAATGTTAAGTATGCTAACAATATTAGATAATAGTTCTGTTGTGTGCATCATTTATAATGTAATAATGCATATCATTGTCACAATAGAAGAATGTAAAGCAATATGCAACCACCTATTACAATAACAGCATTGTCTCCTCTTTCCATAACTCTTCTTGTTCATATCTTCTCCATAGTTTTATAAGCTTTGATTAAGACTTTTACTGCCTGTGTGTGCCTGGAAACTGTCAGCATCACCATCTTGATAGGAGTCTAGAGATTAAGTCATTTTATTAAAAAAGGAAAAGCCATGCTGGTGTCAAAGCACCTCACTTCAGGCTGTACTTGGAACCAATCTAAGGAACACTGGTTCTGCTATACTTTATTCCACACTGCTCTAACACTTTAATATTTATATAGGGATATCAAGCCATGGTTTTGTTTTCATCTACTGCAAAAGTTTTAAAATTAAAGTGCACATATTTTACATCTTTACATTTTCAAAACATAAAGATGCCACAGGTTCTCTTAAGGGATCTATTATTATTCTAGTCCTTCAATGTTGTAGGAGGAGGGAGGGCCCGTTTGTTCAGCCCAGCCACCCAGCTTACTTAGCCCACAAATAATCACACAGAAACTATATTAATTAAATTTTTCTACCAGTAGAAAAAATGCAAAAACATTAAAAGCATGTTCAGAAAAGCCATGTTATATTCAGATCTCCACACTCAAAACAGTTTCAGGATTTTCTGTTGCTGTTATCTGATCACATTGAAGAAGCTCCTGATTTTCTCATAGGCCATTTATTGTTCTTTCATTAAGCAAAAAAACAAAATCTCTGAGTTGGTCTCTCAGATTTTTCTTAATATTTTTATTTATTCCAAAGTTTTAGCATTTGATCAAAAATGATTTTGATTGTCATGAACATTAGATGTTTATTTATCTTTACTGAGTACATTCTGCACTTGTAAAAGGGATGTATGACTTCAGGAGTTTTTGCCATCTAGCCTAACTCTTAATAAGTTCTGAATAGGTAGAATAAAAAAGCAGTGTAACAAAGGCACTCAAACTGTCTCCTAGCCATGCCTTCTTCACATGGAAAAGAGTTAAATGCACTAGGTCTTTTCATGAATTAAGGTCATGAATAAAAGATAAGTTATGAGTAGAGCCCATGTTTCACAGTATACATGAAGCAAATGGTAATCTATACAAAAAATATTAATACTAAGTTACCAAAAACAATTATGAGCTATTTCATTGACTCTAGGACACTCTAAAAATTTAAATATGCTCATAATATTTATACTGATATTTTCAGTAAAATATTACTATTAAAAATAATAATCAAATAAATGTAGGCTATGTGTTTCTATATCATATTTTCATATGTACTAGTTTTTCAAGAATATGTGAGGCAAAGAAAAGAAACTTTTATTACTCTAAAGTTGTCTGAAATATGTAGACATATCTTTCTCTAAAATTTTAAGAACTATTGGGAAATCCCTGAATAGTTGCAAAAGAAATAAAAGCCATCTGTCTTCCAATATGAGTCTATTTTAATGTAATTCTTATCATTGTATTTATGAGTATGCCCTTTTAGAAACAGATTAATCTGTTTACTAGAGGGTTTTTGGGGGGTTGGCTACTTTCACATTGCTGTAATCAAAAATAATATTCCTTAGTGGAAGAAGGATTTATTTGGGATCCTTGCTTTTGAATGTCCAGCCAACTGTTGTTTGGCTCCAGGACCTAAAGGATACAGTATAGCAGGGAGATAACAGGCAGAGGATTTTCTTAATCTTGTTGTTGGAAAGAGAACAAAGAAAGGAAATACAGGGAGAGACCACAGCATCATGACAGCATATTTTATTGTTTCCTCCAGCAACACCTCACATCCTATCATCCACTACTTCCAATAATGCTGTCATTTTATAAATCTAGAAAGAATTTCTCCATTCATTATGTCTGAGGCACCACATTCACATTCAGAGGTGTGTGTGTGCTTCATTATCCCCCTTAGGAATTTCTCTTTTTAAATTTTTTACATTCTGTAGGACACAGAAGAAAGTAACTGAAAACTGCCAATATAGGCAGAACTGTCTTTGAAATTTCCTGCTTCATGGAAAAGTTTGCTGGATACTATGGGCCTGTAGGTTGAAGATGGATACTCAATGGTACAGAAAACTTTGGGTGACTGTCTAGGCAGTGAGATGTCACTGTCAATTCTAGAATTTTGGAAGTTGCTTACAATGCACTTCCTGTTTACTTACATAATATTATATGCTTCTGGAGTCTTTGATAGAGTTGAAGAATTTATAGTTATAGTTATAGTTTTCCTATAGTTATGATAAAAGATAAAGTAGGTATAAATATTATAACTGTAATTTTTGCTAGATACCAATTATATGTAATTTTACTATGGTAAAATCTTTCTTTTTGTTTAAACAGAAAAGGGGAAATGGTGTGGGAGGTCCATCTGTCTGTGTGTTGCTTTTCTTGGTTAATGAATAAAGAAACTGCCTTGGCCTGTTAATAGGGCAGAACTTAGGTAAGCAGCGAGAAAGAAGGACAGAGTCAGAGAGATGCCATGGGTCTGCTACCAGCGATAGACATGCTTTACCGGTAAGTCACTTCCACATGGTGATACACAGATTAATAGAAATTGTTTAAATTAATATGTAATACTTAGGCAATAAGAAGCTAGAGTAAATGGGCCAAGCAGTGATTGAATTAATACAGTTTCTGTGTGGATATTTCAGGGCTAAGCTACCTGGGCAACCTGGACAAACAAGCGAGCCCTCCTCCTACAGAGCTATATATTTTTTGCCATTCTAAATTTACTCAGGAGAGCTGCCCTTATCTATGTCCCATGTAGTTTAGATCCATGTATGTCTCTCTTAGGGTCTTCATTGTTGTCTAGGCTCTCTAGGATTGTGAATTCTAGGCTGGTTTTACTTTATTTATGTCTGAAAGTCACTTATTAGTGAGTACATATGATATTTGTCTTTCTGAGTCTGGGTTGCCTCCCTCAGTCTGTTGTTTTCTAGATCCATCTATTTGCCTGCAAATTTCAAGATGTTATAGTTTTTTTCTGCTGTGTAGTACTCCATTGTGTAAATGTATGACATTTTAGTTTTCCATTCTTCAGTCAAGGGGCATTCGGGTTGTTTCCAGGTTATATCTATGACAAACAATGCTGTTATGAACATAGTTTAGCACATATCATTGTGGTATGATTGAGCATCCTTTGGGTATATACCCAAAAGTGGGATTGCTGGTTCTTGATGTAGGTTGTTTTCTAATTTTCTGAGAAATTGCTATACTGATTTCCAAAGGGACTGTACTAGTTTGCACTCCCACCAGCAATGGAGGAGTGTTCCTTTTTCCCCACATCCTCTTTGGTATAAGTTGTCATCAGTGTTTTTGGTCTGAGCCATTCTTGCAAGTATAAGATGGAATCTCAGGATACAGATTAACGCCAAAAAAAAAAATCAGTAGCCCTCCTTTATACAGATGATAAATTGTTTGAGAAAGAAATCAGAGAAACATCACCATTCACAATAGCCACTAACAGCATAAAATATATTGGAGTAACTCTAATCTAAAATGTAGAAGACCTCTATGACAAGAGCTTTAGATCTTTGAAGAAAGTAATTGAGGAAGACACCAGAATATGGAAATATCTCCCATGCTCTTGGGTAGGTAGAATTAACATAGTAAAAATGTCAATCTTAGCAAAAGCAATCTACAGATTCAATGCAATGCCCATCAAAATCCCAGCAAAATTCTTCACAGACCTCAAAAGAAGAAGAATCAATATCATATGGAAAAGCAAAATACCCAGGATAGCCAAAACAACCCTGTACAATAAAGGAACTTCTTGAGGCATCACAATTCCTTATTTTAAACTCTACTACAGAGCTACAGTACTGAAAAAAGCCTGGTATTGACATAAAAACAGACAGATTGACTAATAGAACTGAATCAAAGACCCAGATATCAATCCACACACCTATAAACACATGATTCTTGACAGAGAAACAAAAAATATAAACTGGAAAAAAGAAAACATATTCAACAAATGGTACTGGCATAACTGGATATCAACATGTAGAAGAATGAAAATAGATCCATATTTAATCACCAAGCACAAAACTCAAGTCCAAATGGATCGATGACCTCAACATAAAGCCAACCACACTAAACTTCATGGAAAAGAAAGTGGGAAATACACTTGAATGTATTGGCATAGGAGACCACTTCCTAAATATAACCCTGGTTACACAGACACTGGATAGCAGCAATAGAGAAATGGGACCTCCTGAAACTGAAAAGCTTCTGTAAAGCAAAGGAAAAGAACAACAAAACAAAGCAGTATCCTACAGAATGGGAAAAGATCTTCACCAACCCCACATTGGAGAGAGGGCTGATATCCAAAATGTACAAAAACCCAAGAAATTGGTCATCAAAAGAGCAAATAATCCAATAAAAAATGGAGAACAGACCTAAATAGAGAACTCTCAAGAGAGGAATCTAAAATGGCTGAAAGACACTTAAGGAAATGCTCCACATCCTTAGTCATCAGAGAAATGCAAATCAAAACAGTCCTAGGCATTTCTTATCCCAATCCTATTCACAAGTAAGATCAACCATCACAACATCTAAATTACTTAATATTCTTTGTTATATTTACACTCCAAATTTTTGAAAACAAATAATTGCAAAACATGATAGAAAAGATATGTAACAAGTTGGTTTGAAAATAATGGCCCCCAAAGGGAGCAACAATATCAAGATAATGGCCTTGTTGGAGTAGGTGTGGTCTTGTAGGAGGAAGTGTGGAGGCAGACTTTTAGGTCTTCTATGTGCTCAAGCCATGCACAGTAAAACAGTCTTGTTGCCTTCTAATGAAGATGTAGCCAGCACCAACTCTACCTGCACACCTCCATGTACTGCTATGTTGCTAATGGACTAAACCTCTGAAAATGTAAGCCAGACCAATTAAATGTTTTTTTCCTTTATAAGAGTTGCAGTGGTCATTGTTTCTCTTTATAACAATAGAAACCCTAAGACATGTACCTTTTTTTATAATAAATTTGTTTATAATATAATTTATAAAATAAAATATATATGTTTATAAGTAACGTTATAATAACTTTACTCTTTCATTACATTATTGAAATGTTTTGAAAGTCACAAAAACCTATATCTTAATGTATTTAAATGTTTATTTGTTTATATAAAAAGAGACTTTTATTTCATGTGAAAAATTAAGACATTAAATAATACTAATGTCTAGTTATCTACTTGGGCACAAATAAAAACAGAATTACAAATCATTGATGGATTTAATATGGGAGAGGGAAACACTGCTAGAGTGGATGCTTCTTAAGCAGATATCGACTATGGTTCATGTTTAAGACAACAGCTTATGGCAGGGAATATTTTACATTTAACTGAATCTTCAAAACATTTTCATTTTATGAGTAGAATAGGGAAATAAAGATCTCTACCAGAGTTGACTCTGAAAGCAACTAAGGATACCAAGATTAATTGTTATATTTGGAAAACATACAAGGTTGAAATCTGCACTTCAGTTTTCAGATGCATGTAAGAAAATCTGAATTAGTAAAGACGTAAGCCTAATTCAGAAGGTGCACCCAGCACATACAGTAGGCATGCAAAAGCAGTGTTATATGACTAGTGCTTCCGTCGCTAAATCCTCAAGAATGCTACAAAAATAAATGCTAACCTTGAAGTAGATTTGGATGCTTTGTGTGTCTATATTTTCTATGACATCACTAAGGATATATTCTTCAGTCTTATTTTGTTTGTAAAGTCATTGTTTTACAAGTCGGGAGTACTTTTTGCAAAACACAAAATACATGACAGAACAATGAAGTAAATGCTTTTAGATTCACACCTTAGGGCATGATTGAATTATATTTGTGATGGCATTAGTAGAATTAAGGTCAGGATCAAATTAATGAGGCATACTCTCAGTACTGAGTTCAATAGAAAACTTAAAATAGCAGTTGATAATACTAGCAATAAATAATATTTAAATCCAGTGTGTTTTAATAATCAAAATTTTGCAAAGATTCATGATGAACAATAAAAATAATTTTATTTTTTTTTCAAATTCATTTACATTCCAACCACAGTTCTCACTCTCACCCCCTTGCCTCCCCCATGCCCTCCCCCAATCCACTCCTCCCAATGAGTAAGAAAGACAACTTAGTGTTTGCCTTAAGACTTTCAGCATCATGCAAAGTAAACAATTGTTTACAGTCCTCCCATGATCTCTCTGCCTCATTCTTGTGGATATAGATAGTCTTAATAGATGAGTTAACAAAGGCTGAAAGAGGCCAGCAAACCAATTGAGCAACAACGAGCTTTGAATGTAGTTCTTATTGGAAAAAATTACAGTGCTTATTCTTATGTCGCAGGCAAAAATAACACATCTTCATGGCATGGTTCCTAGAGAATGTAAAAAAGAACAATTATAGATGCTGAAATTGTTCTATTTAGTAATAAAATGAAGTGCTATTTTCAGTGAACATTTCTTATAGTAAAATTATATTTGTGAAGTATGGCCCTCAAAACTTCCACTTAATTATACTGAAATCTAATCAGGTCACTTATTTAAGGAAAAAGACTATAGGTTCCATTAAATATGAAGCAAAAAAAAAACAATTGAATTCTGTAGCTTATTTATTATCCTATTTGTGAAGATATTACCTAGAAATATTACTTCAATTAGAGTTCTTTGTACTAGGTCTTACCATCCTTTCAGTGTTAAAATAATATTTTGATATCAGAATAACGTTAAATATTCTTTCCTCAGGCTAGATAACTGGCATTTTTAGGTGGTTTATTTTTCTTTCTTGAGTGAAAAATTTTGTTGGTGCCAGTGTAAGTAAAATGCCAACAAGCAGATGAAGTTAGCAGAAAGCCATCATGTTCTACACATTGCAAATAACTCAGGAAAGGGGCAGCAGGTACTCAGTCTTCTCATATTGTCTCTCTACCTCCATCCCAAGGAAAGTACCCTTCAAAATAACCTTAAATAAACAATGTGTCTGGAATTAATAGGCAAGCGTTCCCTTTAAGGAAACCAATGAAGCCTCTTCTTAATTGTGATTTCTCCTCTGAGCACGATTAGATCATGTAGAAAGAATATGTCAAGCTTGTTTAAAATAGTAACCTTTAAATCTTATCCCATCAGTGTTGTGCAGCTTGATCAATATTTGATAGCATCAAAAATCTATTTCCTGTCTCCTACAAGGGAAGCAGGTCTGTAAGATTATCTCAACTGTAGGCAAATGTAAACTATTATATCTCAAATGACCAATTATCCTTTTTTTAAAACTTCCAATATATGTTGGACCTATGACCAAAGCCAGGAAATTTTAATTAGATAAGCCTTAAATTTTAATTATGATTGGAAGATAGTGGGAAAGTAAACCATCACATCAATGTCAAAGTCGCTGAAATGGTGCGATTGTTTTCTGCCGGATATTTCATTTGCATTAACCATTCAGAGTGGTAGCCTTTTAAGATTGCTTTCATTTAAGGTCTGTGAAGAATTGTAGAAGAATTTTGATAGGAATTTCACTAAATCTATATATTGCTTTTTGTAGATTTGCCATTTTCATTATGTTGATTCTACCTATCCAAGAGTGTGGGGAATTACTGGTATCTTTTTCAATTTCTTTCTGCAAAGACCTAAAGTTTTTGTCAAACAGGTCTTTCACTTCTTTGGTTAGTGTTACCCCACAATATTTTATGTTATTTGAGACTCTTGTGAAGGATGATGTTTCCCTGATTTCTTTCTTATATAGGAAGGCTACTGATTTCTCTCTTTCTCTTTTTTTTTTTTTTTGAGTTGATCTTGTATACTGTCACATTACTAAAAGTATTTATCAGCTGATAGAGTTTTTGGAGTCACTTATGTATACTATCATATCATCTTCAAATAGCAAAAGTTTGACTTCTTCCCTTCTAATTTGAATCCCCTTCATCTCCTTTTGTTATCTTATTACTCTAGCCTGAACTTCAAGAACTTTTTTGAATAAATATGGAGAGAGTAGACAGCCTTGTATTGTTCCTGATTTTAGTGGAATCCCTTTGAGTCTTTCTCCAGTTAATTTGATAGTGGCTGTCAGCTTCCTGTATATTGGTTTGATTATACTAAGAAATGTTCCCCGTATCTCTGATCTCTCCAAGACATTTATCATGAAGGGGTGTTGGATTTTGTCGAAAACTTTTTCAGCATCTAATGAGATGATCATATGTATTTTTTTCTTTCAGTTTATTTGTAGTATGGATTACATCGATAGATTTTCATATGCTGAATCATCATTGAATCCTTGGGATAAGCTGACTTGATCATGGTGAGTGATTTTTTTATGTGTTCTTGGATTTAGTTTGTCAGTATTTTATTGAGTATTTCTGTATATATGTTCATGAATGAAACTGGTCTGTAATTCTCTTTCTTGGTTGAGTCTTTGTGTGGTTTCCATATTTGGGTAACTATAGCCTCATAAAAAGATTGGCAATGTTCCTCTGTTTCTGTTATGTGGAACAGTATAAGGAGTATAGGTATCAGCTATTTTTTTGAAGTTCTGGTAAAACTTTGCACTGAAACATTCCAACCCTGGGAATGTTTTGGTTAGAAGACTTTTGAAGACTGTTTATATTTCTTTAAAGGCTATAGGTCTATTTAAAATGGGTCACCTGGTCTTGATTTAATTTTGGAATGTGGTACCTATCCAGAAAACTTTTTATTTGTTTTACATTTTCCCACTTTGTGGAATACAGGTTTTTGTAGTATAACCTAATGGTTTCCTCAGTGTCTGTTGTTATGACCCACATTTAATTTCTGATTTTGTTAACTTGGATGTTTTATCTCTGCCTTTTGAATAGTTTGGGAAAGTATCTGTCTATCTTGCTGATTTTCTCAAAGAACTAGCTCTTTGTTTCATTGATTCTTTGTATTGTTTTCTTCTTTCTTATTATTAATTTCAGCCCTCAATTTGATTATTTCCTTTTGTCTATATAAGGGTGACTCTGCTTCTTTTTGTTCTAGAGCTTTCATGTGTGCTTTTAAGTGGTTAATGTGAGATTTCTCCACATTCTTTATGTAGGCACTTAGTGCTATGAACTTTCCTCTTAGAACTGCTTTCATAGTGTCCCATAGGCTTGAATATGTTATGCATTCATTTTCACTGAAATCTAGGAAAGCCTTAATTTCTTTCTTTATTTCTTTTTTAACCCAGGAGTGGTTCAATAGAGCACTGTACAATTTCTGTGAGTTTGTAGGCTTTCTGCAATTAGTATTGTTGTTAAATTATAATTTTAATCCATGATGATCTGATAAGATACAGGGGTTTACTCCGATTTTTCTTTTGTATCTGTTGAGGTTTGCTTTGGACTGAGTATGTGGTCAATTTTAGAGAAGGTTCTATGAGGTGCTGAGAAGAAGGTACATTCTATTGTCTTTAGGTGGAATGTTCTGTAGATATATGTTAAGTCAATTTTAGTCATGAAGTCTGTTAGTTCTTCTAATTTTCTGTTAAGTTTCTATCTGCTTGACCTGTCCATTGAGGACAGTGGAGTGTTGAAGTCTCCTTCTATTAGTTGTGTGGAGTTTGATGTGAGATTTAAGCTTTAAAAAAAATTTTTTTACATATAAGGATACTCTTGTATTTGAGGCATTGATGTTTAAGATTGAGACTTTATCTTGATGAATTATTCCTGTTATGAGTATAAGGTGTCCTTCTCCATCTCTGCTGATTGATTTTAGTTTGAAGTCTATTTTGTTAGAAATTAGGAAAATCACACTTGCTTGTTTCTTGGGTTCATTTGATTGGAAAATCCTACTCCAATCCTCTACTCTGTTGTAACGTCTGTACTTGAGGTTGAGGTGTATTTCTTATATACAGAAGGATGGATCCTGCTTTCCTATCCATTCTCTTAGCTTGTGTCTTCTTATAGGTGAATTGAGTCCATTGATATTAAGAGGTATAAATGTAGCGGTGTAAATGAATGCAGACAGTTTGTAATAATATATACAGCTTTAATGGGGAAATAGACTTACAGAACCACAGGTTCCCGCGGAGAACAGGAAAGCAGAAGGGGCTGCTGGGAGCATGCCCGCAATCTTTAGAAGTAAAAAATACCCTCGCGGGTCCCCGCCCCCTGCTAGCAAGGTGATTGGCTGGGTCTCCCCTACATCTAAATGACCAGTGATTGCTAATGCCTGTAATTTTTCAGTGATAATGTTTGTGTGCTTCCAGTTTTTGGGTTTGCTGGCATGAAGTTATTTGTTGCCTGTGTTTTTGTTGGTGCTGTTAGTTTCTTTGGGTTATAGTTTTTTTTTCTAGTACTTTCTGTAGAGTAGAGAAAGAAATCAGATAAACATCACCATTAAAAATAGCCAAAAATAACATAAAATATCTTGGGTAATGCTAGCCAAAGATGTAAAAGGCGTGTTTGAAAAGAACTTTAAATCCTTGAAAAGAAATTGAAGAAGATATAAGAAAATGGAAAGATCTTCCATGATCTTGGATAGGTAGGTTCAACATAATAAAAATGGCATTCCTACCAAAAACAGTCAACAGATTCAATTTAATCCCCATTAAAATTCCAACACAATTTCTTCACATACCTTGAAAGAATAATACTCAAATTCATATTGAAAAACAAAAGTTTCAGAATAGCCAAAACAACCCTGTTCAATAGAACTTCTAGAGGTATCACCATCACAGACATCAAGCTCTATTGTAGAACTACAGTCATGAAAACAGTGTGATATTAGCATGAAACCAGACGTAGTGACCAATGAAACCAAATCAAAGTCTTGGGTATTGATCCACACACTTATGAATAACTGACTTTTGACAAAGAAGTTAATATTATACAATAGAAACAAGAAAGTATCTTCAACAAATGGTGCTGGCATAACTGGATATCAACATGTAGAAGAATGAAAATAGATCCACATCTATCACCATGCACAAAACTGGAAGTCATCATGGGAGAGTTCTGAGTGAGGGTAGATGGGAGGGGCAATTAGGAGGAAAGAGAGGGTAAAGTGATTATAATTATATTTCAATTAAATATATTTGAAAATAAAAACAAATCTCTAAAAACAAAATTAATAATGAAATGTAGAAGGAGCTGCGGGCAGGCCAGCTTTTCATCCTACCCGGCTCCTGTATGGTTAGCTTTACTCCCGAAATAACAACACACAAATTGTATTCATTTAAACACTGCCTGGCCCATTAGTTTCAGCCTCTTAATGGCTAATTCTCACATCTTGGTTAACCCATTTCTAATAATCTGTGTAGCACCACAAGGTGGTATCTTACCAGGAAGATTCTAGTGTACTAGAATCTTGGGCTAGTGTACTAGAATCCATCTTGGGCTGGAGCATCATCAAGTCTGACCCAGTGAGGAGAGGCATGGTGACTGCCTCACTTCCTCCCAGCATTCTGCTCTGTTTACTCTGCCTACCTAATTTTCTGTCCTATCAAGGGCCAAGGCAGTTTCTTTATTAACTGAAACAACAGATAGAGACACACCTACCCCAATGAAGTGGGGGAGAAAGTTATAAAAGGCTCTGTGTTGTTTCCTAAAATTTATTCTCATAATGCTAATCCTTGTGATTATGGCCTGATTTAGGAAAAGAGTCTTTGCACATATAATTAAGGATTTTGAAAGGAGACAGCATCTTAGTTCCTTTCCCTGTTGCTATGATAAATATACCCTGACCTAAACAACTTAAAGGAAAAAGCGTTCATTTTGGTACACAGTCTAGTGCTATATAGTGTCATGTTGAGAAGATGTGGCATAGAGCAGAAAGGCCTGAAGGCAGGAACAGGAAGCTGGCTTGACATTTTGCATTCTCAGAAAGTAGATGAACAAGAAGCAGGGCTAGACTACAAATTCTCAAGGTCTCACCCCAGTGATGTACTGCCAATAGTGAAGTCCCACTTCTTAAGGGTTCTAAAACCCTCCCAAGCACAGCCACCAGCTGGTGACCACAGGTTCAAAATGTGAGCTTATGAAGAATATATTGCACATTCAAACTACAACAGAACACTATCCTGAGTCATATGTACACACTGTACCTATATCACAAGCACCAGAGAAAGGAAGTGGGAAACTAGAAATATGGAGAAGCAATGGGAAGAAGCAAGGGACCAGAAAATTCAAACACATGATAAGGGATATATGCAGTCATGAGAAATGGAAAGAAAAAAGAAGCCTTCTTGAGATTCCAGACTACAACAAACTTCTTTCTCTTGAGCTGGTTCTATTCCCTGTTAGGAACTCTGCTTTGCAGGTATCTTATAGCTCTAGGCTTCAATTTCACAAGCTTCAAGCAATGATCTCTCTAGGCAATCTTCATTCAGGGACAACCCTGACACTTCCCTGGCTTCAGCAGTAGCCCTTAGGTGCAGAGGCAAATTCCATGACCCATTTCTTCTATTCCTGACTCTAAAGCTAGAACCACACAGCCAATACTGCCAGGTCATCAGCTTACTAAGGCTGGATCATGGCTTCCTTGATCAATTTTATCCTCATCAGCTTTCTGTCTTTCACTGCCTAAGCTTGACTGTCCTGGAACTGGATCTCTATACCAGGCTGGCCTCACAAATAGAAAATCTGCCCTTCTTTGCCTTCCCAGTGCTGGTGCTGGTATTAAAGGTGTGCACCCCCACACCTGTTTCTATGTTTTTCCGTACTTCCTTGCACAAGATGGAAACTTAGTTGGGTGGGATCTTGACCTGAGCTTACCACTCCCTTTATTCCATTTCTTAATCTACTTATCTCCCTGAACACATTTCTCCATTCCACATTTTGGTGTTCTTTTTCTTCTTAAATTTTGCATTTTGCAATTTGCCCTGCTTAGCTTGTTCCTTTTCATTATGAATTTTCTTTAAAGTTACCACTAATAACCACACAACAGAATTTATGTTAGGCTGTTTTGAAATTTCCTCTACCAACAGATTTAATCCAAAATTCTTCACCAAATCCTCAGGAACACTTTTTGGACAGAGACAATAAGCAGTCACTTTCTTCACCAAAATATCACAAGAATGATTTCTTAGCAACATACTAAAATTTTTCTCCTCTGAAACCTCTTGAATGAGTGCCCCACAGTTTAAATAACTCAACACCACTGTCTTACATGCTCCTATTAGCATGTTCTATTAAGCATCTCTTAAAATGGTCAACTTCTTTTCTAATCCATTGTTCCAAAATGGACAAATATTTAGAGTGTGCTCAGATACTATGCTGGTTCAGTAAAGCGATGGTTTTATGCCCTTCTCTAAGATCTATAACCTCTTTAGGCCTGGGTAGTAGGTTCGATTTCCAGTAACAGGCATAATTTTCATCTTTCTGAGTGAGTCTCAAGTCCACTTAGAAAGCTCTTGATTTCAACCAAGTGTGTCACTACTGCACCCTTAGAGTTATGATGCCATGTTAGTTGTTGCTGTGGTTCATAGGTGTCATAACTGAATAGGTCAGTTGGTTGCATCCCTCCTTTGGAAATTTGCATGGTGCCTTCTTGTTGGTTGGGACTACTCATTTGTTTTTTGGCCACCCAAACCAAAAATAATGACAAAAACTATATTATTTACAATATTGTTTGGCCAATAGCTCAAGCATATTTCTAGCTAGCTTTTACATCTTAAATTTATCCATTTCTATTATTTTACCATGAGGTTTGTGGTTTAATAGCAAGGTTCCTGCTCCTCTGTCTCCTGTGGTGGCTACATGGTGTCTCTTTGCCTCTGTCTACTCTCTCCTCCTCTATCTGCTTAGAATTTCTGTCTTGCCCTATTCTACACTGCAATAGGCCCAAAGAAGCTTCTTTATTAACCAATGGTACTCACAACATACAGAGGGGAATCCCACATCACCTTCTGGTATCTGAAACACAGTTCTCAAGGAAAAGGCATTTAGATCAGGGACATCTACACCTTATATCTGAAGTACATGGTGTCTTCAGCAATAGGGAGTTACCTTCAACCTCTGGGGTCAACAAAAGTCAATAGAAATTGTTTGCATGTTTTGGGAGTCTCTTGGATAATCCTGATAATGAATTCACAAACTATGAAAGCCTTTTACTTTTATAGTTTCTGCAGATTCATTCAAAGAATTTCCAATGAGAGAGACCACACTTCATTTGTCTTTCTACGTCCAGGTTACCTCACTCAGTATGATCTTTTCTAGTTCCACCTGTTTACCTGCAAAGTTTATAAATTCATTTTTCTTTAGAGTTCAGAAGTATCCCACTGTGTATATGTATTATATTTATATTATCTATTCTTCAGGTAAAGTACATTTGGATTGTTTCTCTTTCCAAGCTATTGTGATTAGAGCAGCAGTGAGCATGGTTGAGAAATACCTGTGGAGTCCTTTGGGAATATGTTAAGGTGTGGGATTTGAAACCAAAGCTCTTAGTACCTAAAAGGCATTACACTGTTTCTCACTTCAATTTTTGAAAAAGATAGTACTTAGATATGTGTATGCCTAACATCTTATCTCAATATTACTTTACCTGAATAAAAATCTGAAAAAATGTCTTTTAATTGGGATAAAGGTCATCTAAAGATACACACTGAGAGACTATTAATAAAATATGAATATTTTTGCTACTTGGGATATTCACTGATGATATTGGATGCACTCAGTTGAAGTCTGAGCTTTAAAACCCTATTTAGTGCCCCATGTCTGATAACTTTTTCCATCTATTTTTGACTAGGTAACTTTTCTAAGATTTCTCAGATTATCTCTAATTAACATTTTTTTCTTCTTACATAACACTCATACATCATTTCTGAGGATGGATATTATTATCTACATCAGAAAATCAAAGGACCAGTTCTACTGATTATTGATTAAAGTACGAATGCTTTAGTCATAAAGTCTTTGGAAAATGGCTTACACTACATTCATTTACTTAGTGGGGTGAACATTTTTTGCTCCTGTGGTCCCTACAGACTATGTACCCCCATGTAAACTCAGTGCTATTTCAGGCAAGTAAGGCAGGTATTTCTTTGCACAGCAAACAATTACTTCCTGAGGAAAGTAAGACCTCCCTCTCATCCAAATTGATTTTGTTCCTACAGCCAAAAGCTGAGTCACCTCTAATGCATAATCCAATTTATTAGCACAGTAAACATGGGGGGTTCTCTAGATCCAAATTCTATGAAACACAAAAACACACCATTTACTTTGAGAAAAAAATAAAATGCTTAGAAAACCATGGAAATTAGCTTTAATCTAAGACCTTGCTGAAAGAGCTGAACTATGTATAGTAGATTGGGAAATAATTTTGAGATCCTTGTTTGTAAATAATAGTGTTTCCGTAGAACACCTCCTGTGATGTTTGTCACTTTTCATGGAGACTTATTTCATTGCTTCCTAATATAAGCAAATGATATTAAAGTGTTATTTTGAGCAAAAATAACTCCAAGTTCCATACGACTTCCAAACTATTACTCAGAAATAAAAATAGATTGAAGCCGTATGTTTCTAACTTGCATATTTTACCCTGCTTGATTTGTCTTGGCTGCTGGAAAGCCGATGGACATTGAATAAACAGATGTAAAGATTGTCTTCACTGTGGGCTTATAATTGTTCCATTAATAATAACTAAGTGCCAGCCTGTACTTTTCCTGAGAAAATATGATAAGGGTCATACAGAAAAGTTGGCATCTTCACAGTTCCATTATTGGCTCCAGAAGAATCTTCTCTGAATTGAAGCAGAAAAGCAATTTACCAGATCACCAGTTGAAACAGGATGTTCCAGCTCATCCAAAGTCTACTTACTGTATATTTGACTCTCTCCTCTGAGAGGCTTAGAAATCACTCACAGTCAGAAACCTTATTATCCAAAGATAGACCAGCAGGTACAATGCAGGCAAGGTAGATGCTTGTACTGATTTTGATCCAGCCTATCATGGTTGAACTCTTCAACATCTGAGAGAGTGAAAGATAAGAGATGAGACATATGGACCATAAACTTAGTTTATATTTAAAGGGAGATTATCCAATAGATGAAAAGTCCTCATTCCAATCCCCACTCTCTCAAGATCTCTTTTCCCTTAAGCATAAATAAATATCATTATCTTGCAATGTGTTGTGCATGGGTATCTGCGGCATACACTTCTGAATATTGTTCTTTGTAATCATCTTTCTAAGATTTGATGAATTTCTAATCACAACACATCTCTGCTACACAACACGCTTTATCCAAGTACAACCAAATGTTAGAGGTTAAGTGCTGAAACAAAAGGAGTAGAATCAAAACACTAGGTCTTTACTTAAAAGGCTCTCTGAAGAAGTTGATCCATGGAAAGATATTCAAGTATGGAAATCAATCCAGCTGTCAGGAGAACCTCACCCTTGTCCTTTAGAAAAGGTTAATAAGAATTTATTATTAATGGGCTGAACTTATGGTTTCAATGGCATGTGAGTAATAGTTGTAACCCAGGTACATCATCTGAGGACGAAAGTAATATCATGAGGCTATACCTGGGGCAGAGTGTGACTACTGTAGCATCCCAAGGCAACACAGAAGTAGAAAACACTTTCTGTGCCAGATGCAAGATGTCAAGCCAGAGTTTCCCAGAGATCGCCTGGAAGCATGCAGCTTTTCACTTTTCAGTAAGTACACACCTGGAGACAAAGCCAACATTTAAGGCGCTTTTCTGATATTGGTCTTTGAGGTTCTGTGACCAGCTGCTGAGTCCAGTGCTACAATCTGGTCTTGTTCCCAATAACTCACTATGTTTTCCTGAATGCTCTTTATTAATATTAATAGGGATTTACAGAATAAAAGGGATGTATCTGCCGGGACCTAACTTTCCAGTTCTTTATTCCTGTTCAAAGCATGCATGATTAAAACCACCTCATCCTGTTCTTATACACAAGATTCGATGTTCTGTAAATTGCGTTACTGTTATATCTGCCACCTTTCTCTTCATTACCTTTTGGGGAAATTAATATATGGTGATATGAAATAAAATATTTGTTGATGAATATGAATTCTCTTTTCATTCTTTCCTGACTGTGGTTTTGTGAAGTTAGTCATCACCTTAGAAGGACAGTCTGCAATATTATGGAGAAAAACAGTCTAAGTTTACAAACCAAGCAGTGAATGCTTACATACTGCTAAGTAGTCTTGTTGGAAAGATAATATCTAGTAATATTAAGTCATACCCTCCCTAACTGTACTTCCTCTTACAAAGGACAAGTCAGCTTAGAAAACAGCTTTTCTTGAATTAAAATTAAACATTTTTAGGACTGAAAGTATGAGAGATAAATCTATTATAAATTGCTACTCCAGAAGCCAGTTAAGGGGAACAGAACTGATGTGAAGAAATCATGCTAGCAAGCACAGACCTTTCCAACCTAGAAAGCAGCAAGGTCTGAAAACATTCTTCAATTTAAATGTTACACCATATGCTGAATTACAAGGGAAAGCTTCTGACTGGCTAATAACTCATGATAGTGTAAATAAGTCATTCCTCATGTCTCTATGAGGTCTGTGGTAATATTTTCATTGAGAAAAGTGTTTCACAATGTACCCTTGACTAACCTAAAACTCACTTTGCAGACCAAGCTGGACTTGAACTCACAGAAATCCTCCTACTTCTGCCTCTGGAGTGTTAGTTTAAAAGGGATGCATCACTCCACTTGACTTAATGGTGTTTCTGAAATATATATGTTCTAGAACTCTAAAATAATATAAATAACCTTCTATCTTCTCCACGCAAAGATACACAGGACCATAAACAGCCTCCACAGGACCTCTGATGCCCTGCTCAGCACTAGATCACCTAAGTTAACAAACCATCTCTGCCCAACGAAATTTGACAAGTCAAGCAAATGTATTTTAGCATATTAACAGTATTTTATGTGTGGGTGTGTTGTATGTGTGTTAGGAAATTAGTACATAGAGCATTCACTGAATTATCCAACCCTTCACAAATGTTTTGCAGTAGGAACATTAGCTAAGGTCAAGGAATTTATTATCAACTCTAGCCAGGCATTTCCATCTCAGAGTTAATTCATCCAGACTAAAATGTGTACACGTTGCCCAACACCTCTCCAGTACTCTCCTACCCCTGTAACCAGCATGATCTTCTCCTGAGATTCTGACATTTTGAATTCTGTGTAGGAAATCTTACACGGTCTGTCTTTCTGTGCCAGACTTGCTTATTATGCCTCCTTATTTCATCCATATTGCCACAAATGGAAATTTTTCTTTGTTTTTAAGAGCTTAATAAAATCAGACTTGTGTGTGTTCATATTCATATGTAAAATATTGTATAATTATTTTAAGTGCTAAGTATATATGTACATATATTGTGCATTCATATGCTCTCATAAAATTCATCAGTTTATACACTGATAGATTGTTATGCTGAGTCTGTATTTTGGCTTTTATAATCAATGCTACAATAAAGAGAGTGATGCAGATGCATCTTCAACATACTGATTTTATTTACTATATATATATATATATATATATATATACATATATATAATTTCTATGGATGGGCCATGTGATAATACTTCTCTTGTGTGAGTTATTTGTCTTGTTTCTCTGGCCTGACACAGGCAGCTTAAAGAAGGAAGAGTTTATTTTGTTTCAAAGTTTAAAGGCACAGCCCATCATGCTGGGGAGGTGGTGGGTGATGGACATATGAGATTGCTGGTCTTTGGGATAAGGGAAGGTTGGATAGGGGAGCACGGAAACACAATTCTTAGTTAAGGGAGCCACCTTAGGGTTGGCAAGAGACTTGAACCTAGAGTGGCTCCCAGATGCCCAAGCCAAGGTACCCAGTTAGTTCCTTGGGCAGCTGAGGATAGGGAACCCGTAATGACCCTATCCTATAGCAACACTGACGAATATCTTGCATATCATCATAGAACCTTCATCTGGTGATGGATGGAGACAGAGACAGAGACCCACACTGGAGCACTGGACTGAGCTCCCAAGGTCCCAATGAGGAGCAGAAGGAGGGAGAACATGAGCAAAGAAGTCGGGACCACGAGGGGAGCACCCACCCACTGAGACAGTGGGGCTGATCTATTGGGAGCTCACCAAGGCCAGCTGGACTGTGACTGAAAAAGCATGGGATAAAACTGGAATCTCTGAGCATGGCGAACAATGAGGGCTGATGAGAAGCCAAGGACAATGGCACGGGGTTTTGATCCTACGTAATGTGCTGGCTTTGTGGGAGCCTAGCCAGTTTGGATGCTCACCTTCCTAGAAATGGACGGAGAGGGCAGGACCTAGGACTTACCACAGGGCAGGGAACCCTGACTGCTCTTTGGACTGGAGAGGGAGGGGGAGAGGAGTGGGGGAAGGGGGAGAAGGGTGGGAGAGGGGGAGAAGGGTGGGAGGAGGGGGAGGGAAATGGGAGGCTGGGAGGAGGAGGAAACTTTTTTTTTCTCCTTTTCTCAATAAAAAAAAAGTTAAAAAAAAGAAGGAAAGAGAGAGAGAGAGAGAGAGAGAGAGAGAGAGAGAGAGAGAGAGTTCCATGTTGCTGCCCTGCTCCCTCTCCCCTTTTTATTAACTCTGGGACCATAACCCATGCAGTGGTCTGCACACATTCAGGGTTGCTCTGCTTACCTCAGGTGATCATCTCTAAGCATCTTCACAGATAAACCTAAAGGCTGTTGCTAAATCCAGTCAAGCAAAAAAATGAAGATTAACTACTGCTCTCATCAATCATGTACAAGACTTCATATCTAGAAGAGAAAATCTAAGTAAAAGAGGGAAATTGGACTGACTACACATATTTCTCAAGACTATCAAAGCTTGTATCTCATCAGGGCATATGCTCTTGTTTCAGCCCAGAGTCCCCATTGATAAGCAGATCTGTATACTCTCTAAATTGATCCAATTTCAGGCCTTCCTTATCTTTACAACTCTCCAACTAGGTGACATCATATTTTCATACACTTGTCTAAACTTCCCTTGACCTTCATGACTGAAACCTGGTCAGTCCTGAAAATATATTTGCACTCTAGATTCAGAATTATAACAATTTTTCATTCAGCCCCCAATGCTACAGATCCTAAAATCATCTTTCAGAATGACCTCACTGTCTTGATTTTATCTAACAATTGGCATTTAACTTTTTTAAAGCTCCAGATTTTTTTAAAAAGCATCTTAACAACACCCTGTTCACATACTCGCACGTGCTACATGAACTAAACACACACAGAGATACTTCATAAACAAAGACTCTGATTATTACAAAAATATAGTAAGCATATAACATCTGGAAAGGGTTAACATGACTTCCAAAGCAGTCAGCAGGGAGAAAAGGCATAGACTCTCTCTGTCAATTTATTTTTAGGCAACAACTTGCACCTTATCACACAAAAAAAGATTCTAGTTTCAAAAATGTCCCCTTTGCTTAAAATTTAATTAATTGTTCATTGTCATTGTTTTATATCGAACTCTGTCCTTTGAATATATGGAAACATATACGGCTGACTTCCCATGGTGGCCTAGATCTGATTTCTGAAATCGGCACTTCATAAACCAATCACTTCTAGACTTTTCAGGCCATCAGCAGTCATTTCCTCATATAGAAAAGCAAACAAACCTTACCAAAGCCTTTCATAAGTAAAGGTTGAAATTATTCTGAACAGATGAGGTTCAGCTGGAACAAGACCAGCATAAGCAAGGAAACCAGGAAAGGGGGTGTGGAGGATGGGCTGGAAGAATACGTGATTATGCCACCCTATTATTTATTAGAAACATTATAGAATATTGAAAATAAACTATGTAATGGATAGTACCATCCTGTTTTCCATACATGCTGAGTGACAATGGAGAGTGAACATTTTGCACCTCCAAAGATGATTTCCTAAACATTATTTGGATGAAAATAAACATGAACAAAAGAAAGTACCCAAAGCTATTGCAATCAAAGAGAAAAAAAATAGAACACTCAACTAACATTCTTTTCCTTTAATCTTTATATAAAATTATCTGCTAATGATTTTTATGTATTGAAACTATCTGGTAGTATTTTTACACCTTTTAATACTAGAAAATCAAGGATGGCATCTACATTCTGTGTACCTGATGTCAACTGAATTGGAGTGGTGCCATCACAACCTCATTTATATGGTAATTGTCTTGAAGGCCTCACATACATCATGGGGAAGCTCAAAACCCACTAAGTGAAAAATAAAATAATTATTCAAATAATTATACAGCTTAAGGTACATCATTTATTCCAAGAGCTATTTGATCTTGAATTTTAAAGTTTTGAGTCAATAACTTTTATAAAGATTAACTTTAGGTAAAATTCTCTCTGTCACAGACATTTGGAGTGAAGTGGTTTTATGTCATGTCAACCTTGCTAAGCTCAATATTTTCTGCATATTTTCTGTGAAGATTGGAAGAAGAAAGTTATGAGAAATATGAATGACTCAAGAGAGGCACAACCATTTCCTGACTTATGTTATTGTTTATTGGCTGAGTCATCTTGCTGTTAAGAGAAAATATGTCTGTAGATTTTAGTTTTTTTCTTGATTACACCTACCTTATATCCATCGTCCCTCAACTGCCTAATGTCTGGATTTTAAGCATCACATTTAGAAGGAAGAAAAACAACTTAAAGGAAGTCACTCAACTAGCTCTATCAATTGGGCAGGGTATGACTTTTGTAACCCATGGAGGGTGCTGCTTACTGGCTTGCTTAGAATCCTCTCTTATGGAACTAGCCCAGAAAGTGTATTATCTTCAGTGGGCTGGGCCCTTCCCCGTGAGTCACAAATTAAGAAAATGGCCTCCAGGCTGGCCTGAACCCTGATCTTATGAAATCATTTTCTCAATTGAGGTTCCCTTCTCTAGAATAAGTTACACTCACATATGTATGCCAACATACATATATATGGTTTTGCTTCTCTAATTAAACTAAACTGTTAAATTCACATCTCCACTTATTGTCACCTGTGCAAGTGACACTAAATTTAGCAGTGTCTCTGTTCTCCTTGGTTATAAGTCAGGTCAGAAAGAAATGAACAATTTCACTTGGTTTCAGAAGCATTATTGCTTCATTTCCTCCTTTAAACTGTGTACAATACTTCTGTCAAAATGGTGGTGACCATTTAACTCCTATCAAATCCTTGTTTAGCTTTAGATTATAAACACTTTTTCAATTTGGGGTTCTCTCTTACCATGTTTTAGCTCCATGGAGACTTTATCAGCAGTTTATTTATTATTCTTCTAGATAATGAAGGAAACCTTGGTCACATGACCCATACAGTAATAAATACCATGTTGTATAATGAAAGCCTTTGTAAATATTTATCTTATTATATTTAAAGGTTTATTACATAAATTATATCTACAAGGACCTCAATTTAATGAAATGAAACCAATGTTTATATAGCAGAAACTGTGGTAGTAAATGCTTTTTAATAGAATGTGCAAGAACCACCCACTTCAAAAATTAAAAAGTTTACAACATGTTGTCTCAGTTTATATGATATGAAAAAATAATTGTATCCTTATTTTTTATGAATTTCTTATGAAGTGTTGTTTATAAAATCCACACATAATTTTTATAAAAAATAAAAAATTCAAATAATTTATGTGTAATTGTCTAAAAGGAAAAATACCACCAACCAGCAATAATGAAAAACTTGGAATTTTACTCAGTGCATATGTACATACATAAAGCAGAAATTTGTACCTCGCTCGGGAACTTAATAGTGAAATAAAACAGTGTCTACTGCTGGACTCTTCCCATGGCTGTTTAAAGAGTTACAATAAAGATCTTTACTTGTGTTCACACACTATATTCTCAAGTAAATTGAACAAGTTTTATCCTGTGTAAAACTGATAGATCTTTTCTCATAGAATTAGCATTGGTCATTAAAGTAAGCACACATTCAATAAATATTACTTATGTTGTATGTGATGGTTTAAGTGAAAATGACCCCATAGACTCATGTGTTGATCTCCAGCTGGTTGAACTGTTTGGAAAGGAGTACGAGATTCAGCATTATTGGAGTAAGTGTGTTACTAGAGTCAGGATTTGTGGTTTTATACACCTAACTCATTCCCAGTTATCTCTCTCTCTCTCTCTCTTGTGCTTATGAATCAAGATGTAAGCTCTTAGCAACTGCTCCAGGTACGTTCTTGGCTAATGTTCCAGAACATGCCTTCTGCCATGTTCCCCAAAGATGGTCATGGATTCTAAACTTCTGAAACAGTAAGCCCCAAATAAACTTTTTTTTTTGTAAACTTGCTTGATCATGGTTCCTTATCACAGCCTCACAACAAAAAAGTAACAAGGACAGAAGGTAAGTACATTTTATTCCAGAAGGCCTTTTTTTTTGGTAGTTTGTTTTGTTGTTAGTTTGTATGTTTTGGGGGAATAATCTTTCTACACAGTCCTTACTGTCCTAGAACTCAGTATTTAGATGAAATTTTTCTATAATAACAAAGATCCATCTGCCTCCTTAAGTAGTCTGGTTAAAGGTATGCAGCAATAATCAAGTGAGGTCTTCATAATGTTTTTTTTATAGAGGCCAAAATATATTCTCTAAAGATATCTGAAAACAAAAGTAATTAGTATTTTGAAGTAATTTTGTGTTTGCTTCTTTTGAGACATATAGACTGCTAAGACATTTTAAAAGGATGTACATATGAGGGCTAAGGATCACATTTATTATTTTCTCTAATGTCATGAGATTCTTTTTTCTTTGCCATGTTGACAATTGAGTCATAAGTGCTCAGTACATAAGTGGAATCCTGTAACATGAAGGGCCAGGCCTGCTCGTTATTGGGGTTTTGTCCCGCCTGGTTCCCCACAACTGTTTAGCCCCAAAGAAAATCTCCATAAATTATAAGCTGATTGGCCCATTAGCTCTAGCCTCTCACTGGCTAACTCTCACATCTTGATTAATCCATGTGGCTCAGTACCTTTTTTCAGTGGGACAGATCACATCCTGCTGCTTTGGTGGTCTGGGCAGGAGTGGGAGGAATCAACTTACTCCTTTCCAGAATTCTCCTGTTCTCATTACATCATTTCTACTTCCTGTCTGGTTTTCCCACCTATATTTCCTGCCTGGCCAATCAGCGTTTATTTATAACCTGACTGACAGAATACAGACAATTCTCCCGCACCAGAATCCAAAGTAATGGCTAGTCTTCCCATGTTTACATCTTCACTTCTCAAACTCAGTGTTTAACAAGTCAAATTTCCATGGGTTCATTTAGTCTACAACAATTAGATTCCACATTCCTCCAAATTCCTCATGTTCAAAACATCTTTTGTTACCCTAATTTCAAAACATATGCTTAGCTAAGTATAAATAGCATGTTTTTGGTAATAGCTCTTTCTTTAGAAATCTTTAGATGTTCTTTAATTTAATTGACACTTGACCAATCAGAAAGCTGAAAGTAGATACAGGGAATTTTTTCTTTATAATTTACATACTTTTCCTGTTCATTTGTGGCCTATGTACTTCTGAACAACCAATTATTCTTGTTCTATATCTCCTTGCTTCTTTCCTAGTCTGTCTTTTGCGTTGATGTGTTTATATTTCCTGTGTTTTTTTGATTGCCTTTCTTTGTACCAATAATCCATTTAGCTTATTTATTTTTTTCATACTAATGTTTATTAGATACATGATGTCATTTTCTATTGTTATGTCATTTTATCTCTCTTGCTTTTCAATATCATTTTGTTCCTCATTCTCCTGTTGCTACTTAGTTCTTATTTTTAGTTTTTTTGCTTATACCTTGGATAATTTCATTTTGTTTTTATTTTATTTTTTATTTTTTATTTTTTTTGGTTTTTTGAGACAGGGTTTCTCTGTGGCTTTGGAGCCTGTCCTGGAACTAGCTCTGTAGACCAGGCTGGTCTCGAACTCACAGAGATCCGCCTGCCTCTGCCTCCCGAGTGCTGGGATTAAAGGCGTGCGCCACCATCGCCCGGCTTCATTTTGTTTTTAAAGTTTTCATATAACCTGGGATTGTTTTTCGCTTCCAAGGTGATGTAATTTTTTACAGTTTGGTGAAACAATACCTTAAAAGGCTTCCCAATGTCAGTGTTTCAATCAACTCTTTCCAAGAAGTGTGGGAATATTTTCCTATCACTTAGCTTGAGTCAAGCCTTCATATAATTTTAGCCACAGGAAAGTAGATTTTTGTTTAAAGGACAGTTCTCTAGAAAACTTGGGCATGTATGCGAAATGTAAACAGCATAAAATGTAAACAGCACTGTGGCATAGTCGTGCCTTCTTCTCAACTACAGTCCAGTAAGTCCTGCCTTCACAAAGATGTAGAAAATTCTTTTTTGCCCAGACTGCTCATTCATTTCCAGACTGCTCATACCAAAATAATTATATAGAAACTATATTAATTACAACATTTTTCAGCCAGTGACTCGGGTATATTTTTAGCTAGCTCTTACATCTTAAATTAACCCACTTCAATTAATCTGTGTATTGTCACAACACTGTGGCTTACCGGGTAAGGATCTGAAAACAATCCAGCTGTCTCCTTCAGCAGCTACTTGACATCTTCCTGACTCTGCCTACTCTGTTTGGATTTCATGCCTGGCTGCACTTCCATAGGCCGAAGCACCTTTATTCATCAACCAATAAAGCAACACATATACAGAAGGACATTCCACATCAATTTCCACTTAGGTAACTCTGAAAAGACCTTTCTTCTTAAGTCTCAACTGTGGATCTTAAGGTAGTACAGCCACCCAGTGTATCCTGCTCTTAGTCATGCCTAATTAGGGGTTCAACAATGACTATCTTTTTCCTTTGGCACAGGTCAACCCACAGGGCCCTTTAACCATCAAGTGCAATATGACTTCAGTCTATGAGCTAGCCATGTGCTGTGTAGTAGTCCAGAGATTCAGTTCTAGTTCCACTCTGCATATCTGGAGTAGTTAAATGGCAAAACAACGATACCAAGGAATTTACAGGGAGAATGTCTGTCTGGTATCATGCTATTATAGGTTTTCTTTCTTTCTTTTTTTTCCTGAGACTTGGTTTCTCTGTAGCTTTGGAGCCTGTCCTGGAACTAGCTCTTGTAGACCAGGCTGGCCGGAACTCACAGAGATCTGCCTGCCTCTGCCTCACAAGATCTGGTATTAAAGGCATGTGTCACCACCACCTAGTTAGGTTTTATTTATTACTAGAAGCAAAACTGAGTCCTGGCTTCAACTCCAGTTGATTTTTCATATGGAAATCCACTAAGAACTACCCTCAACTATATTCCCGGACAACCTGGAAGTCAACTGTCAATCCAGCCACCACTATATGATCTAGATTTAAATCTCTTCAATAAATGATTTTTGCAATGTTATATATTCACATCATAAAGGATAATATTGGACCATTAACTTATATCATAAACAATATAAAATCAAAATAGGTTTAAATGTGGCACCAGAAGTCATAAAGTACCTCAAGGAAAAGATTTAAAAAAAAAGTCCATGACATTAGTATGCCAAAAGCAAGGAAAGAAAATCTAAACTGTCTAAAACTAAGAAATTCTTCTACACAGAAAAGGGACACTCAGCACAGTGAAAAGGCAATCAATGGAATATGAGAGCTATTTCCGTAACATCTGATAAGGGGTTAACTCCAAACCATACAAAGAACTCATAGGAATATGAATATAGCAAAAACATAAACAACCTATTAAGTGGGCTATGGAACCGAATGAATTATTTTAAAGAAGACATATAAATGGCAGACAGGCATATGAGAATAACTTCAGGACAGTAAGATAAGAACACTTGTATTGCAAACATGATGGCCTTGGTTTAATAACCAGATACACAGTAGAGGAAGAGAACCAGTTTCCAAACATTGTTCTCTGACCTCCACATGCACTCCATGGAACACACATACCCAACTCTTACACCATACATACACAGAAAGGGGGGTATAAATAAAATAAAGTTTAAGAAAATTCAGCATCATTGATAATCAATGTAAAGTAACTCAAAACTAAAAAACACCTACTTTCAATCCTGTTAAAATAAATATTATTTTTAAAAGTCTAGAAGGAACAAATATGGTCAAGACACAAAAAATTCAGAAAAATAAAACAATTGATAAAATGGCAGTTATGACAGTCATTATAGAAAACAGTGTGACAGACTCTAAAAAATAAAATTAGAAGTGCCACATGACCCAACAAAATGCTTCTGGGTACCTATCTATAGGAAATAAAGTCAAATGTTAAAAAGATGCTTATACTTCCATACTTATTGCAGGTTCAGCATAATAGACAAGAAAGAACTTCCATTTGCTGTTAATCGAATGGGTGAAAAATAGAAAGAGGGTGAAATTCGAACAACCAGACAATGTGCATACATACATGTGAGCATACACTAATGCAGAAACAAACATACAGACAGACAGACAGACAACTAGAATGTGTGAAAGAAGCATCTAAACGCGGTTTTCCTCCGCAGAAGTGTGATTTAAAGGGGTGATTAGAAAATATGTCAGAGTTTCATTAATGCACATTTGCCATGCAAAAGCAGGCAAATTGTTCTAGAGATTATGCTATTTATTTTTCACCAAAATGTTCTTTCTATTTCTTTATTGTATTTTTTAAGTGATGAACGATATCTTTTACAACCTTTAATTCTCAGGTACTTTCAATTCAAAGGTCACTATTCTTTACCAAGTCTGTTACTATGTAGCTGAAAGACTGAGAAGTTTTCTTTCACCTCCTCTATTCCTTGTCAAGTTGTAATGGGTGTCATAGCGCAGGAAATGAAGCATAAAGACACACATTTCTCTGTAGCTCTCCAGAGATGTAAAACTTTAAAGCATCAAACACCTGATAATCTGAAAAGGCGACTGTATCCCTTCAGTGTTGTAGTCATCTCTCATTTGAAAATGATGCTCAATCTCATTCATTGATGATATATTCGTACTGGACCCAACCTATATTTCTATCAACAGAAGAATGGGTAAAGGAAATGTGGTGACTTTACACAATGGATTATTACTCATTCACCCATTAGAAAAAATGACTTGTTGGATAGTGGTGGCATGTGCCTTTAATCCCAACACTTGGGAGGTAGAGGCAGGTGGATCTCTGTGAGTTCAAGGCCAGCCTGGTCTACAAAGCCAGGTCCAAGACAGCTATGACTGCTACACAGAAAAACCCTGTCTCAAAAAAATGATGTCATGAAATTTGCTAGTAAATGGATGGAACTAGTAAAAAATCATCCTGAATGAGGTAACCAAGACCTAGAAAGATAAATATGGTATATATTCATTTATATGTGGATATTAGTTACTACGTAATTGATAACCAATGATTAGCCCATTGACCCAGTGAAGTAAGGTATAGAGGAAGAGACTATGGAGGAAACAAATTTCTCTGGGAGGAGAAAAAAGAATTGATACTATGAACTGTAAGAGTATGGGGGGATGGGAAGGGAAGGATCAAGTGGGATGGGGTAGGGAGATAGGGTGGAGAGAGGGAATTCAGAAAGAGACAGCTGGAATTGAGGGGTATTTAAAAAATGGTATAGAAACCTAATGCAGTGGAAACTTCCAAAAATATATGAGGGTGGCCCTAGTGAGGCCTCCTAACAATGGGGGACAAAGAGTCCCAATTGGTGATCTTTTGTTAAACAAGGTTTCTAATTCAGGGACTAGGTTGCATTCAATTGAGTTCTTGACCAAAGTAGTCCCAGGAAAAACAAGCTGTTGACAAGACAATGGATTGCTCTCTACAAACTAGAATTTGGGTCCCATTGCTGAGAACAACACACACACAACTCATTGAATATGGAGAAGTTGAGCCTAGAGCCTTAACTCCTACATTCTAGTGTTGTTGTGATGGGAAGATATTCTTCAGGCTACCAAAAGAGGAACATAATTATTAACCCAGCCACAAAACCTGTGACCTATAACCTGTCCTGCCTGTGAGATACACTAGGGCAATGATAGCACAGAACTTGTGGGAGTGGAGTAGCCAACAAAATAAACTGATTTGACTTAAGGTCCGATCCATGAGATAGATCCCATATATGACACTGCTTGGCTGGACAAGAACCAAAGACTAGATAGCCCAGAGTCCTATGACAAAACCAAACATTACTGTTCTAAAAAAATAAAAAGATCAATAAAATGACTCCTACTGGTGTTCTGTTATACTCATAGATGAGTACCTTGTTCAGTCATTATCAGGGAAAGATTCCTCCTTCAACAGATGAGAGCCAGTGCAGAGATCCACAGCCAGATATTGCAACATGAGCAAGTTCTTGGAAAACTTACTTCCAAATGGGATGTCTCTGTCAAATCCCTCCATTCAGAGCTCAGAAACTGTAACAGAAGAGGATGCAGAAGGAGTATAAGATCCAGAGATAATAGAGGACCCCAGGAGAACAAGGTCGTCTGAATCAACAAAATAGGGCTTATATGAATTCAAAGAGACTGAATCAGCAAACATGAATCCTACATGGGTCAGGCATCACGTCTTCTGTGTATATTATAGCTTTCAGCTTACTGTTTTATGGGACTTCTAAGTGTGAAAATGAGTGAGCCTTTGATTCTTGTGCCTGCTCTTGGGGCTCTTCTCCTTTCTGGGTTGCCTGGCACAGCCTTGATGTTATTATTTTATGTTATTATATTTTTTTGTCAAAAAGAACTACTGAGGAAGTAGAAATGTGTATCACTATGGTCTTTTGAGTGAGAATGTCCCCCATAGGCTAAGGTATTGGAACACCAGGTCTCCACTTGGTTTTACTGTTTGCGAAGGTACAGGTGGTGCTTTCTCCTGGAAGATGGGTTTTGAGAATTTATAGTCCCCTTCCACCTCCAGGTTTTACTCTCTCTGCTTTCTCCTTGTGGGTTTAGAAATGTGCTCTCTCAGCTCCTGCTCCAGCCACATGCTGCCGTGCCTTCTTCACTGTTATGGATTCTCCCTCTGGAACCATAAGCCAAAATGAACTCTTTCTTGCATTAAAAAAATTATTACCACTAATAGATTTTCCTGTGTTATTCCTTACACTGAAAACACTTAAAACAAGAGCTGACTGGCAGAAACCACCAAGTCCACCCAAGAGGTGGGCGAGCTGTTCTTGGAGCCCTGCTCGAAGGTAGGGAATGCCTCAACCTGTCCTGGTCCTTTTGTTGTTGTTGTTCTCCAAGCTGGAGTTAAACATTGAAAATAAGTCCTCTCTGAGGCCTCATAATTTTTGCCTTCCCTTTATCCACCTGGTTCAAAGGCCACCTGCTAAAGAATGCTTATATCCTGAGTTCATGTTTGCTTTCTAAAAGCATAGCTTCTAGGTATACTGACTTTAAGATAGAGGGGGGTATATTTGCAGTTAATTTTGTGATTAAGAATTTAACCACTGATTTTCTTCTCCCTATCTTGTGTGGAATTCATTTAGTCTGCACTTTTGATATCAAACAGGTATGAGCTAGGAGATTAAAACAAGGAAGGAGGAATGCAGCTGGGCACCCAACAGATAGAAATCCAAATTCCCATGAAACTTAATAAACCATCAAGATAAATACTTTACAATAGAATCATGAAGAGATATCAAAAGCACAGTTTCTAAACATCTCCTTCAGTGATTTTTTTTACTATGACATACTATAAAATTTTGCGATGAATTTAAAGGGAAATGACACAAGAAGGGCTTGAAATGATATTTAAATTATCTGTGAAGTTTGTGTGTTAGGTCTGGCTGACTGTAGATTCAGTGGCTAGCGTGCCCACAACTCCTGAGCTGCAGATACCCTCCACAGGAAAGGCAGCAGGATGAAAGAGTGGCACTGGACTGGGGTGTTTACTCCCCAGTTTATACATTTCATCTGAAAATTAACATTGATCTCACCATGGCAATAGAAATCATCCTGTGTCTCCACTACAGTCATTACAAAAATAATGTGAAAGTGTCATGAATTAATCATGTATCATTTTCAATTAACTGAAAAGTGGTTTTAGAAAACAAAAGTTCCCACATTCAGGCTCCATAGCCTTCTAATCTCACAGATGGCACTTTAGACATGCGCATGGCAGAACATCACGAGGATCTCTTCCTCTTCTAGTTTAAGAGTAGTGAATACAAAAGCTAAAAGTGAACAATTGGACTCTTACATACTTGGGGTATAAATACTTTTTTTAATATTCAAAATTCTTCACACAACATATTTTGATCATTTTCTTTCCATTTTCCTAACTCCTTCAAGCTCCTAACTCACCTAACTTCATTTTTTCCTCTCAAAAAAAAAAAAAATTCAAAACAAACAACAACAAAAATTACCAAACCAGACCAAAACAGAAAGCACGCAAAAATATGAAGTCTGTTTTATGTTAGCCAACTATTCCTGGGCATGGAGCCTGACCTGCAGTGCAGTTGATATACTCGGTGTCACTCCATTGTAGGAAACCAATTTTCCCTTTCCCACAGGCTATCAACTGCCTGAGGGGTGGGACTTTTTATCAGTATCCCCTTCTCAGAACTGGGATTTTTTTTTCTAGTTTGGACTTCTGCTGATTTTGTGCTTGCTGTTAGAGTCATTGCAAGTTTTATATTTATCAATCCTGTTGTTTCTGGAAGACTGTTTCCTTGGAGTCATCTACCTTTTGTGACTGCTACAATCCTTCCACCTCCTCTTCTACATGGAACTCTGAGCACTAAGAAGTTGGAGGTTGATAAACATATCTCCTTCAAGGCTAAGCACTGAAAAAGTCTCTCTCTCTGCAGATATTTTACTTGTGGGTTTCTGTGTTAATTACAACCAAAAGAAATTTCTCTGACAAGGACTAGTGATACTCTGATCTATGGATATAGCAATATATCATTAGGCATAATTTTATTGCTATGCTCATCTAGCAAAGTAATATACATCTTGCCGTGTAACTTGGCAACTGAATATCAATATTTTGAATGTTGTGCAGAAGATTGTAAAGTTCCATGAAAGCAAGGTCACTGTTCTAGGATAAAATAAACCTGCATGTAAGTCCTATTGCTTCATTTGTGAACAAAACCTGGAAAACTCATGCCTGAAGAAAAACTCTTCAGGTTTTTCTTCAATACGGTGAACTATTTTGTATTATTCTAAGAAATAATACCTGCATTAACCGAAGCCAGTTTGTATTTCTTGTACCCAAAGAACTTTAGTTGTTATGGTATTGAAGATGTGATTCAAAAAGAAACACATCTTATCAATAACACTTCCATTTTTCTAAAGCAACTCTCTTTAACCCTTTCATGACTGCCATTAATTGATAAGTAGACTACTGCCAGCCCACGGCCCTTACTAAAAGGAAATGAGATCTACAAATCAATCTACACTCCTCTTGCCAGGCCATGTTCTCTGGCACAGGACTGCTCTGCCCAGAGGAAGAGATGCTTTTGTAAAATATTCATACAAAAGCACCATCTGCTTGGAGAGCCATAAACCCATTGCCTAATCAGCCACGAGGGGTGCCTTTTCTAATCGGCACGAAGAAGACATATGGGTATTGGCCCAGACTCCTCACTAGCTTTCCAAAATGATCATTTTTCTCCTTCAGACTTCAAAATTCAGAACTCTTAAACCTAATTACTCTTATCTTTTCCAGTGTCCAAGATTTACCTCTGAATCACGTTTCTTTATGTAATTCTGAATAAGTTTCATGTTGCTCTCATATTTATTTCAAAACTGTCATTATAAAATATTTTTATATACGTTGCCAATGTCTACAAAGGATCTGGAATCACAGGAGAGTGGTAAGTGTCTCTCCTGATCACAGTGCCAACAACTATCAAATTAGAAAGCAGACAAATTAGAAGCATAGTATCTATTTTCAGACTTAAAGTGATTTGGAGATGCTGGATGATGCTTTTGTTTTAACATTAAGTGAGAGTAGATTGATAAAAATGAGGTAATTTATTTGTCTAAATTTTAATTTTTTTATCTGAGTTGACATTATTAAAAGACTTACAGTAAAAATTCTGCTTTCAGAAGATTTGGCATGCAGAAATATGAACCACAACATGAATTTTCAAAAGAGCTTGGTGTGATTGGATGCTTCCAACATATTTACCAACTGGCAGCTCTGAACTTGAATAATGTTCCCTACTGACATGGTTCTTCATTGCAAATTCTCAAGTATCCTCAAAATGAAAAGTGACAGAGGAATCCTAGCCTTCATGCCTACCTATTTCCACCCAGCCAGGATCCAGCAGGGCCAGCTAGAGGATCTGGGTCTAATGAGTATCAATGTCAGCTTGCATTAGATGTGTGCCATTGGTACCTAGGATGCTGTGTAACATTTCTATGGTATTATATGTCACTTTTACATGGGAACAAGGTTTCTTCTGCAGCATGACAAGCCAAGTAAGGTGGTTTTCCTATAGTTCTGTTTGTTTGATTTGAATCTCTTCATATGAAATGTTAACAGATTATACTGGTTGTAAAAAGATAATTGTAGATCACTAAACGGTGCCCTCTAACAAAAGCACCCCAACAAAAAGGGCTCTAATTTGAATACATCAGCATAAAATGAAAAGTAAAATCCTTTTAGGTTAACTTCAAGTCTCCTACAGAGTTCCTAGGCATCTAAGAGGATAGGAGTTTAAAGCTGGGGAGGTAAAGAGGGTTTTTAAAAATTCACTAAATTCATGGGTTTAAGTCTATTACTAGCCCTTCAGTTTTATATAATCCCCATGGAGTAGTTATAAAAATATTATGTTGAATTAGAAAAACAATTGATATTATTAATAAACTAGCATTCAATAGACATTGTTAAAATTTCCACAGTAGAGACATTGTCTCCACAGCTATCAGACATATGGCCCTGATTCAAATTCACAAATTTCCATGGAGTGTTTAAATATTGAAGTTTAATTCCTATCACAGATAAATTGTGGAAATTTTTAGATTTATGGTCCGTGAGAAATAACCAGAAAGTATCTCACAGAATAAACAATCTCTCTCTCATATTCTAAATTTATCTGGTTTTATAAAACACACGTTGGATAGATTACCTGTTAATGAAACTTGATGTATAGTAAATCTATAACGATTATAGTTTCTTTCTTCTAGTTTCATAAAACCAATAATGTTTAATTGAAGAAAATCAATTGAACTATGTTAGTTTGTCATAAAGGTAATATTTATATCCATGTTAGTTAATTTTGTGTTTTTAATAATCTTTCTGTTATTTGGTTAGATAACTTCCTGTTTGTTCCGTTTGCACAGAAATCCTCAATAAACCCTTTATTAGGAAAATTTGAAAAAAATGATATAAAGTCTTCCTTGTAATTGTGATTAACTTATTTTATCTCTTGGGACAATTGACCTTGTGCCTATCTTTTTACTTAGGCTCCATTTTTAAACACAGTATTCCTGTATTCTCAGGCTCAGTTATGTATTTGTGTGTGTGTGTGTGTGTGTGTGTGTGAGAGAGAGAGAGAGAGAGAGAGAGAGAGAGAGAGAGAGAGTATAAATGTGACATTAATCAAGGATTCAACTCTTTGCACTAGGAATATAATTCATACTTATTAGTAAACTCAATATAATTGATGTAATACTTAAATGTACTGACTTACTGGTCATTGATTATTATACAACCCAGCGTGTGAATTCCAGGATCAAACTAGGGTCATCGGCCTTAGCAGCAATGGCCTTTACTCACTGAGTAAATGAGTAAACTCTCTCCAGCTCAAATACACAGCCAAATAAACAGTGTCAATGTTATCTGTTTAACAGGCTATTGTAGATATTTTGTCTACAATATATACCTCTGTTTTGTCTGCGTAGCCATCACCTTTCCCACACCTTTCTTTCTTCCATCCTAGTAGAACTCTAAATTTTAATGTTTAATCTTGTTACAAATAGATAGCAGACTCAATATTTTTTTAAAAATTTCATCATTTTTATGAAAAACATTTCAGAAATGTAGAGGGAAATGGTTCAGCAGACATGGACTGTGAACCCTACACTTCAGTTTCTTTATTAAAAAAACACATTCTTCATTTTATTAATTTTTTAAGATATATATATATATATATATATATATATATATTATGTATACAACATTCTCCCTCCATGTATGCCCACACGCCAGACGAGAGCACTATATCTCATTACAGAAGGCTGTGAGCCACCATGTGTTTGCTGGGAATTGAACTCAGGACCCCTGGAAGAGCAGCCAGTGCTCTTAACCACTGAACAATCTCTCCAGCACACCACAACTGCACTTTTTCTTTAGACTGGTGCATTCCAAAGCATCTATCACAGGGGAAAGAGTTCTCCTGGAATTCAGTAGCAAAAATACATTGGCAACAGATTTGAGGAAAGAAAAAAAGAAACCTTTAAGATTTCTAAAAAGTGACCTTCAGAACAGTTTCCAGAAAGAATACAAATGAAAGAACTTGAAAGTTATAATACACATTCATCAAAGCACATAGAAATGGAGATTTGTCCAAAAGTAAAACGTGGAAGATCCACAGAGTTCCAGTGTTCATCACAGATACTCCAAATCAAAGGTGTCTTCATTAAGCTCCAGGAAGCTGAGCCTAGCAGAGTTGTAAATCCCCGCAACTCAGATAGTCAAATCATACCTGGACTACAGAGTGAGTTCACTGCCAAGTGCAAGTAACGCAGTGAGACCTTGACTCAAAGGTAGAAGTAAAAGGAGAACTGGATACAGTTTAAGTAGAGGACTTGGTAAATATGAAGTCCTATATTAAATCTCACTCAACAACCATTCTTCATTCCTTGATATCTTTACTCAGATTTTCAAAATTGATAGGATACCCAGGTCAGATAGACTGCACATATGTTCCTACACAGACATGAGAGAACTAAATCCCACCCTGTGTATACAGTGTGTATGTAGTGATTCATTTGGGGGAAAGTTTAAATAGTATCCTGGCTGTTAAATGAACATCTGACAAAATAATAGCAGGTTCTACCACAACACCTATGAACTCCATCTGTATGGACTTTTATCAGGATTACATTCCTAGGCTTGAAATCCCCTCCTGCAGATCAGGCTTCAAATCCAATCAGAATGCAGCTAGATACCCCATAATAGTCACAGTGTTTCTTTACTGGTAGGCACAGCTTGGTTGGCAGGTCAGTATTGTAGTATGTGAAACCCAGCACTGGGTAAGATAATTGATCGCACGCGCGCGCACACACACACACACACAGCAGACCACATAGCACTTTGCAATCCCATGAAAGTTAGACAGCAGAGATGAAGCTTCTTGGTTCTTTTGGGAGTGATTTCTCTAAGTTCTGAAGATAAAATGTGTTTCAGTCAGCAGTCTCAACATGTAGCTTTGATGAGGGAGCAATACAGTGGCTTGGACTGTTGTTTTGAAAACCTCTGGCACTTACCTGATCACTAGCTATATTATGTCTCTTTCTGTGATTTTAATTTAATAATCCATGTCTTCTTGAATTGATGGATCATTTAACTAGCTGGTAAGCAAATTTCAAAATACAACTTTAAAGATTAAATTATCCCTACTACTTGCACTGGCTTTTTGGGAACCTACTCTCTTTGGATGGATACCTTGCTCAGCCTAGATAAAGTAGGGAGGGCCTTGGACCTTCTGCAAAGCAATGTGCCTTACCTCTCAGTGGAGTGGGTGGGGGATGGGGTGGAGATTAGGTGGAAGGAATGGGAGGAGAGGAGGGAGTGGGAACTTGGATTGGTATGCATAATGAATAAAAATAGTTTGTTTGCTTTTTACAAAATAAAAATAAAATAAATTTTAAAAAAGATTAAATAGAATTACCTAGCATTGGTTGAAAATGTAGCTCCCAAAGGTGACTTTTTGAAAGATTTCTTAACCATCTTTCTAAGAATTAGATGAAACTGAATTATCACAGGATTACTTTCAAGGTGTATAATTTTAAAGTATGCAATTCCTTTAGTATGTGGTTTATAACCTGAAGTGAAGAAATGTACAGTTGTCGTTAATAGTTCTCAGTGGCTTATTCTCAGTACTTATATATGTCCAAACACAATCCTTGCCCTCTCATCTAAATGTGCTAAATAATTGAAAGGGTAAACATGGATATCTTCAACTCTCAAAACCTTCCTAAGGTTTACACGAAACTAAACTATGGAATAAAGTCTAGTAGATTCTAATACACAGTGAAACTCAGCCATAATGTCCTGTTTTTTAACTAAATGCATGCTCCATTACGACAGCTTCTCTCTCTGTTGTGTTCAGTACTACATTATAGACTTCAGGCTTCCCAGGGCATTGTTTTGAAGCCATAGGATGAACCCATAACTAAATAAAACTAGTATGCATAGGGTTTTTACAATTTATAAAGCATATATGTTCTCACAATATCTTCTGACATAAATAATATAACTATGATTCCCATCTAAAATAACAAGAAAATTGAAAAATAAACCACATAAATTTCCAAAAGTTGCAGAGATAGTGAATAAGACTTAAATTAATATTTTAAAATGAAACCTTTAACTTGTGTTTAGCAATGCATGTCCTTACCTGGATGACGGGTAAAGTTTACAAATTCCCATAGCTCTTCCAGCATACCACCTTCTGGCATGCGCTGGTTGTTTGCCTAACCTTCACACCAACACCCATGGTATTATCTCCCCACTTTCGTTTGATGACTGATGTGTCTTCAAATTTCTACACACATTTTTTTAGCCATTTGTCTTGCAAGATCTTTGGGTGCTAATATTTCTGATCCATCCCAGTGGAAAATTTTGATAGTAATGATATTATGTTAGCAAAGCTTCTTTTCAACCAAAGCATCTGCAGTGATCAGACATCTCAGGTGTCACAGTGTTAACATTGGTTGTGGGGGTACTTGTAAGAGATAGGGTCAAAGGCATGGTCCCATGTTAACTTGTCATAGCAATGATAAATATTTAATATATGGAAATATCTAGTAATGGGAACCAATACTGTTACAAAGAAGGGCATATTCATATGTAATACATAACCATAATTAGGATACATTTGCATATGTACCTTGGGGAACTTTTCTCAAGGAATTAAATTTGCATTTTGACCCAGAATATACATGCAAAGAGATACAGAATGTAAAAAAGGAAAGATCTTTTCATGTTCACTTATATAAGCATTCGGAAACTCTCTAGCAATCAGTTTTCCCTTGCATTAAGGAACTTGAAAGGCTTGCCAGGGAATGGTGTTTTGTCATCTGTGAGGTCAGAGAGTATCTCAGACCCGAAGCTCAGAAAAAGTTACCATGATGCTGATATTTTAGAGATGAAGTCTGACTTGGCTAAAACAAAGCTTCCAGCCACTGAACATCTACTTGCAAAATTATCTTTGGTCTAACAATCTGTTTCTCGGAACCACCTGAGACAGGTATGGCTATAAAAATAAAAACAACCCAGATAGGTGGTGAGGGAATAAAGGCATCCAAACAGTCAGTGAAGCACCAATCAGGAGTGCTGGCAAGAATCCTGGCTTCCAGAATCATTATTAAAAATCAGGATTCAGGACCTAAGTGGACAGCCTTCGTCTCAGCACTGGACTGACTTCTCCCCACGGTGTGCCGATGAGGACACTGTAAGAAAGTTAAAAGTAAGTAGGGATTGGGTAACTCCACTGTGCAACAACAGAGAATATTATAATGAAGGCATAGGAAAGCAGTTTAGGGAGTAAAGGATTTGCCACACAAGGACCAAAGTTCAATCCCTATGATCTATGTTAAACAACATTAACAACAAAACAGGGACCAGTCATTCTTGTCTATAATCCCAGTGTTGAAGAGAGAGAGACAGGAGATCCCTGGAGTTTACTGATCAGGAGGTCTAGCTGAATCTGTGAGATCCTGGATCAGTGAAAAACTCTATCTCAAAAAATAAGATTGAGTGCTATTGAAGAAGACGCCCAATGTATACATCTACCTTCCACATGTACCTGCACCCACATACTACGAACCCTCCGCCCCACAAAAATACACATACACAAATATGCATACATATAACATAACAAAGAGAGGGAGACAGAGAGAGAGAGAGGAGAGATCTAAAATGAGAGACATATAAGCTAGCCACAGAACCAGAAACTAGAATAAGATACCATCTCTCTGCAAAGACAGGAAACAGCAATAAGTGAAAAAGTCAGAGGGTATGAGCTCAGGTTCTGATAATTGGCCCAAACACAATTTTAAATAATTTTTAGGCTTACAAATTACTATTTTGCATTCTTTCACTGTCCATTTTATTGAATCATGCTGTTTCAAAAAGAGTGAAGCAGCGAGCAGCCTGCAGGGACAGAGGAATGGGTGACTAGGTCCTGTTACCAAGAGCTTATAGGGAAAGTGGGGAACATGCAGGACAAACCAACCCCACTACTCAAAATACAAGTCACAGATGAAGGCCAGGAAGGCCTTGTAAAGTTATTGCTTATTGCACTCCTCCCTACTGAACTCAGTCCCCAGCTTTGAGAACCACTTCTGGCAAGAGCAGTAGCCAAGGCAGCTATTGGAGGAACAGCTCCTGCTAGCTTGGTCCTGGGAACTGTTACTGAGAACACGGCAAGAGCCCTTTTCAGAGGACACTGCTCAAGGAATCAGGAAGTTTCTAGTCCAGAAATTACTAGCTCACTTTGATTTTTTTCTTTTGTATTGCCTTGTGGGAAAGGGGAGTTACTTCCCTATTTAACAGTAGGCAGAACATTACTGTCTGCATTTTATTAATACACAACAAAAAATAAGTGTTCGTATCAGAGAGAATACTAGACACAGCCGCCTAACCTAATAGCCCAGTGCAAAGGAAGAGAAACAAAGAAAGAATGTTCTGTACATGATCGTGTGTGGGCAGCAAGATTGGAAATAGCATACTTTCACACACTTTCTAGTTGTTTGTTAAACAGCTCTCTTTCTCTAAGCTACAAGATTGTACCTGGTTATATTTAACTCTGGACATCACGACCCTGAATTGGATCTTTTATACAAGTCATATGATGATTGTCATTATGGCTGTTCCTACAGGTTAATTATTAGGACTAGAGGAATTGGTCAGAGGTACAGTGGAAGCCTTGTTTTACGTGCCTTGGATTAGTTCTAGAAATTATTAACATATTTCTTTATTCAGATGGTTGTAAGTTTTTGCTTTCTGGATTCAGCCAGCCTTGATCTTCTTGATGTACCTTAGATAAATTGCCGAAAATTTTTATGCCTATGCTCTTGTTCTTCAAAGCCTGAATTTTTTAGAGAGATATGAACATTAACTCAGTTATTCCCAAAAGAGTAAGGGAATCTGAAGCCATATTTGCTCATAAATGACCAATGCTTGATTCTTGGTTTGGTTTTGATGTTAAAAATGGAAGCCATGAACTCATACATGCTATGCAGGAACTTGTCCTCTGAATAGCTTCAGCAGCCCAGTAAAAGATATTTTATAAAGCAAGAAGTATGAACAAACAACTTCCTTAAAAATGTATTTTATGTGTAAGGTTGAAAGTCAGGATTTTCTCCACATGAAAGCTATCAGCATAATGTTAAGAAATTATTTTAATACGATTTTCAAATGTGAAAATCAATGACACCTCTTTGAAGAAAACATTATGGAGAGATTTTTAAAGTAAGATGAGAGGTATTTGATTAAAACAAATTCTTTCTCAGCTCAGCACGGTGACTGATTCAAGTCAAAGAGTCATATGGTATTCTGGATATATCCCTGGATTTTCTTTTGAAAGAAAGTTATTCCTCACCTCATTCCTCCCTGTAGGAGTTAATAAAACTTTTGAAAGATGCAATTGAGATCAGCCTCTCTTTGCATGGCCAGGGAAATCATGCATTTCTTGACATTTCTTAGTGATCACTGATTAGAGGTATTATGCATAGGCCCTGCTATAGATCACTCTGGGTAGTCATTCTCTATGCTAATGCACTCAATAAAAGTGAGACTGGCTATGCACCGTTGTTGTGTTTAAACGTCCCTTTCATATCTTTAGATATTTGAGATAAAAATACATGAAGTGATATGCGGTGTGGGCTGTCTGTGCAGCACAGTTATACATGAATTAGGAGATATTTGTAATAGACCCAAACAGCAATGTTATACATAAAATAACTGACATGATCAATCAAATGATGAACACTTAAGTTGACAAATGGACAGCAAAGAATATCAAATATATATTCACAATGCAAATTATATAATTTTTAGCTTGTTCATTATTCAAATTTAAAACTATGAATTTTATATTATAAAAACATATTTATTTTAAAATATATAAATGTAAATTGTCATATTATGGAATAAGATCAATAACCATGAAAACTGTATATTTTTACTAATATATTACATCATTTCACCCTTCTCTCTTCCCTCCAACCTATGTTCTATGTTCCTCATATTCATCACCCCTTTATCCTTAAAATATAATGTGTAACATATACTATGAATTAAGATATACTTACAACTTGATGAGTCCATTTAGCGCTACTGGCACATATATGTGTACATCCATATATGTGCAAATACATATGTATTTATATATACACAATATATTGAGAATATATGTATACAATATATGTGGAATATACATATAAATTTTTTCAAGGTTGGTCACTGGTACTGGATAACGAGTTAGGGGGCTTATACATAATTTTCCCTCTCTCAGCAGTTGTTGGTTGGTTGTAATTCCCCATTTAGAGATATGGCCCCATGAAATTTTGCTCATCCATGTTGTTCAGTCACATGGTGCTGTTATTTATTCAGGTCTTATTGAGGCAACCACACTGTTGAAATTTCATGGGTGTAGCTCCATGTTATATCTAGAAGACACAGTCCCGTAGCAGACTTCCTAGTAATCTGGCTCCTACACTCTTTCTGCTCCCTTTTTTGTGACATCCCCGAGCGTTATGTGCAGGGTCTGTATTGTAGATTTACCAGCTGAGACTGAGAGCCCCAGAGTCAATTCAGTTCTCTGTATTTTGACCAGTTGTGACTTTCTATAATGGTCGTCTCCGTATGCTGCATAAGAAGCCTCTTTGATGAAGAGTGAGAGCTACAGTTAATCTCAGGGTATAAAGGTAAGCATCTAGAATGCAGTTAGGAATTACTCCAGATTAGTAAACTGATGGTACTAAGTTTTCCTCTAAGAATCATGACCATACTAGTCACAGATCATTGGCTAGATTTCTAATACTAGCCATGATCTCTCTCCTGTTGAGTATACCTTAGGTCCAGTTAAGTAGCTATTTCTTGTCACCAAGATATGAGTGTCATTATTGCACCCTTAGAGGCATCATGCCAGGCTGATCATTATTGTAATTCATCATTGGCAAGCTGAGTCGGGCTACTGATTCATTTGCTCCCTTGCCAGACCACATTTTTTACATTTGATACTATGATAGCTGGTCCTCAGAGAGGAGGCTATTAAGTTAGATCCAGCTCAAATCTGAAGTTCATGATGACCTCACAAGTAGAAAACTGGCATTGCATTCAACTCCTGGGAGGCTACCTAGGGCACATACATTGCTGTGGACTGAGTTTTCTGTCCTGCCTGGTTCCTGCAATCGTTAAGTCCCAGAGAAATCACACTGAGGTCTACATTAGTTATAAACTTATTGGCTTAGTAGCTCAGACTTCTTATTAACTCTTATAACTTAATTAGCCCATTATTCTTGTCCATGTTAGCCACATGGTTCAGTACCTTATTCAGAAGGGCAGTCACATCTTGCTTCTTCTGTGGCTGGGACAGAACTCTAGAATGGACTTTCTTCTTCCCAGAATTCTCCTATTCTCACTGACCTGCCTCTACTTCTTGTCCAGTTGTCCTTCCTATACTTCCTGCCCGGCTACTGGCCAATCAGCATTTATTTAAAACATAATTGACAGAATACAGACCATTGTCCCACACCACATTGCTTTCAGAATCTCTGAGACTATCATGAGCGACAACTCAAAAAAGGGCTTTTCATATCTGTTGTTGGGGTTTAGTTATATTGCCTATAGTCCTTGACAAAAATGTTACCACCCCAAATAGCATAACTTCATTTAATGTATATGCATATTATATTTATACATGTATTATATACAATTTTAGGCAAAATATAATTAATATAATTTCTCAACAGTTTAGAGGCATTTACAGGAAGTCCACAGCTAATAGGCAACATCGACCTAAACAGAAAGAAACTCAAGGTATTTTCACTATTAGTTTGAACAAGACAAGGATGTCCACTCTCTCCATACTTATTCAATTCAGTACATAAAGTCTTAGGTAGAACACGAGACAAGTGAAGAATATCAAGGAGATATAAATAAGAAAGGAAGAAGTCAAATTATTTTTATTTGCAGATGATATGATCTTATATATAAGAGACCTTAAAGACTCCACCAGGAAGCATCTACAGCTGATAAGCACTATCAGCAAAATAGCAAAACAAAAAATTAACATAGAAAGATAAATAACCTTCCTATATACAAATGATAAGTATAATTAAAAAAAAGATCAGGGTAACCGCACCTTTTATAATAGCTCTAATCAAGCAAGTGAAAGACTTGAATAACAAAAATTTTAGGACATTGAAGAAGATACCGTAAAAATGGAAAAAAATCTCCCATGTTCATGGATCAGTAGGATTAATATTATAAAAATAATCAATCTACTGAAGTGGAATCTACAGATTTAATGTCATCATTTTATGACTTTTTCAAGTACCCTTATTTTATTTATCCCTCCTTCCTCCTTCTGCCTCTCTATTTTCCTTCCTCCTCACTTCCCAGTGAATTTCCTACCCGCACTGCTGCTATGTCCTCCTTAATATCACCTGTATTTCATTATCCAACCATATAGAACATTTCCTCATTTTACTCTCCTGCGATAAAGGGAGTGTCAGGGACACACTTTTCTTGAGTTGCCACCCATACTGGAATGAGCTTCTGTACAACGCAGCTGTTCTTGTTCCTGTAAATAGCTCCTTACCTATACCCCCAGGAAAAGTGCTAGATCACTAGGCTAAACTTGGGAGAGTAGAATAATTTCTCAGCTCTTTCATCTGTTCCACATCTGGGATAACTTGACATTTGTCCGTATCTCTCCAAGTAAAAGTCATGCAACAGCCTGCTGTTCCATGTTCCTTCACAGTGTGAGGATAGAACTGTGTTTTGCCCAATTCCAGACCTTCCTAGGAATTAAGCTTTGAAATAAGGCCACCAAACAAAGTTAAGCCACACCCTAGTATTGAGAATCATATATGTGTCTTGAATAGCTGCCTTAATGAGGTCAAATACATCAGAGATCATCTTAATCTCACCACCATCGATTCTTCCAAAATCTTCCCTTAAATGGGGTGTCCTTCCTGCACCCATATTTTAATAATCACTTATTTGTCAATTAATGACTTCAAACTGGGCAGCCTGTTTAGCCTCAATAGTGGATTGAAGCTACCACATTAGTTTTCCAACTGTTCCACACCTTATTGAACTAGAGCCAGGATCAAAACTCAGTTGTTCTAAATAAGATCAGTACTTGTCATTAGGAAACCCCTGACCTTCTCACTCGCTTCTGATAGGATGCCAAAAGATACCCCTCCAAAAAAATCTTTGTGCACATCCAAAACCTCAGGAAGAATAAAAGGGTATTGTTCTTGTTGAGATATCTCAGGAATTGTAGTAGCTGTCAGCTGGAAAACATCTATATGCTAAGTGGAATAGACTAAAATCTGTAGGCTTTGGTGATGGATTTTGCATTGTTGATTCTCTCTTTCATATGTTTCATAGAGTTGGAAATGAATTTATTTCAAACAAAGACAATGTTGGTGTGATAATTTTCCCACAGGAAGAAATAATCAAGGAAAGAAAATGTGCTCTAAACTATATCAGATGTTTTCTGTAATTTGATAAGACTCTTTGTCAGGTCCACTAACTGTTTCTCATGGTACCGGAAAGGGGCTAGAACTTCTACAAAGGAGGACAGTATTAGAAAAAAGAAAAGAAAGAAAGGCCCCACTTGATCTCAGAAAAGAGAGTGGAGAGCTATCAAAAAGAGTGGGCAGGAAAGAAAGACAAACAGAAAATAATCACTAAAAAGGGGGAAGGGTGTGTCTTCTTTTTTCTTCTGATTCTCAAAGAGGGAATGAACATCTGAACAGTTTACCTCCTATAAAGAACTCATCAAGAGAAAAAAACAGCTGCTGCCTGAACAAAGCAGAGAACTGATCCGTAATGTAACATGGGAGCCGCATCCTGTTGAGAATTAAAGAGGAGAGGCTATCCTTTACTGAACATGTGTTCTATGCCAGGCACAGAACGGAACACCTTAAATATACTAACTCACTTAATCCTCTTCACAACTAGAGGAGGAACTGAAGCCAAAGAAAAATCTGCAAACGAATGTGTGATCAAAGACAGAAAAACCTCCCCCAGCTCTCCAAGGATTATGACTGATGTGGTAGCAATTGCTGAACTCTGTGAGCCTGGAAAGTGTGTGGTGACTGAACATCTTTGAGCCACATGATCTGTGTTCTAAAATAAAATACATCATAGTGAAGGGTGTCAACAAGACATGCTCAGAGATCTGGATTTGTCCTGTGACCTCTCAAAAGTCAAATGTGATGAACAGTGAGATTGTAAAAAGACTTTCATTGATGTTGGCACCCTAACTGCTTTCTTCATCTTTATATTTGAGAAAATAAAGTTTATCTAACCAAAATGATTTACATATACATCTATGAATGTACATATATATATAATTATACATATGCATCTAAAAATATGAAGGTAGAATTACATCTTCAAAGATACCTATTAATCTTTCTGTTGGAGTTTATTTAGGGAAGTAAATTTAATGGAAGTTTTAATATTAAAAATTAAATGGGGTTTAAAATATAAAGACATTAAAAACAAAATAAAGGACTATGTATCACTATTTCTTAGTGGTTTTAGAGTTTCCACTGAAACTCAAATGCACAAAAAATACATAAAGAAAATGTTTTAAACACCAAGCTTCTTAGGAAGAAAAAAAAAGAAAAGTCTACCCGCTTCATAAAAGGTGCCTGTTCTCTTTATTTCCCATTTATGAAAAACTTCTCTATGCTCTCTCAGCAGTATTCTTGGCCCCTTTTACATTTCTGAACTGCATTCTGAAGCTGTTTTATGATTGTTTTCAAAGACTTATGGTGGTATAATATTGGAGGGTCCATTCCTGCATGCACACACAGACATTCACGTGCATGTACACACACACACACACACACACACACACACACACACAAAGTGTTTTCATGTGTGATTTTAACAGTAAAAATAAGAAACTACCTTTCCATCTGGGTTAGAATGGAGATGAAATGAGGAATGGCCGCCACCAAGCAGAAAATGCACTCACTTTATGTGTGCCAGTTAATTACGACACTTCAGAGGCGCTTTCGAAAGGATAAGGCAAGCTGCATAAATTTAGCTGTAATCCAGGCAGGCAAAACTAATTTGCAGGGGATGGCCTTATCTACCCGCTGCAGCTTTCTCAGAAAATTAACCTTGGATATTTGGGCCCAATTCAGAAAGTGTTTGATTTTTTTTTTCCTTTCCCTGCTCAGCATAAGAGAATTTTTGAATTCAATACAATACCTGACTTTTAAGAGGCACGGTGAATGCTGTAGGCAGTTCAGAGTTATTACTGACAAGCAAAAATCTATTTTATATATACATATAGATGATTGTCCTTCATGCCCATTATCCTGCCTTCTTACATGTGCATCAGAGGATTTATCAGTGTAGGTATAGGGGCTTCTTGGATTAAGAGAAGGATGCAACTCATTTTTAATGTACTTAGAAAAATTCATCAAAGTTCATTGCAGAATAAGTCATGCGTACTGACTCGTCCATTCCAGTGGAAATGAAGAAATTCCCCATAAAAATAGAAGTGTAATGAAGTGTTGCAGCCAAGACTTCCCTGTCACTGTAATTATCACTGATTCAGACCCTTGATGGACCTATATTAATTAAGCACACACAGTACAATTAAAAGTTTACCTTATTTTTTTTATCATGTAGCTACCTACTGTGTCAACATTTATTGGAATCTGGGCACTTTTCATATTTTGTCTCACTTAATCTTCATACTAGCTGTCTTTGTATTTTAATAGTTTTCCCTGGATAGGACACAAGATTTCACACATAATAGTTTCCAATACATCTTAAGATTTCTGCACACAGTGACGGGAAACAGGCAGGGACTTAGTTCTGCTGAATGAATAGAAAGACTTTAGGAAAGATTTCTTTCCTAAACTATTTTTAATTTTCTTTTACTGACGTGTGTAGAATACTAAAATAACTTTTGTCCATTATCTTGAATTTATACTACAAGATGAACTTTGATCAATCACATTCAGAGCAAACCCATAATAAGCCCCAGAGGGTCACTGATACTACCGCAGCTGAGATTTCCAGGAAAGAGTTTTGTAATATCCTATCTCCGACATAATTATCATTTCACTCATTTGAAATCACAAGAGTTACTTATTTTAAAGTGCCATGAACTCAATTGGCAATAATTGTTCTTTGGGTGTCACAATTAAGCAGGAAGGAATATATTTATAATAATAAAAGAGGCATTTTAAAATAAAGATTGCATACAAAATCATGAAATGTGAAGCAATGGCTCCCATTTGGTTCTAAATTTTCTTCTAGCTTGCTCAATATCCAGGGCTAAATGTTATCAGTATTTATAGTTACACCCTAGGGTGAAAGAGGGGTGAGTTACTTATCATAAAGAGTCATGCATAATACATAATGACTTAAACTATATTTTTATGAGAACTGAACAGTCTAAGAAACTCCATCGAGCTGAAATAAGAAATAACTTACCAAACAAAACCTCACACACAGCCCCTTAGTGAATAGTTAACAGAGAAAAGCAGACACACTCTCAAACCACTGCGTTATTGTTCATATGTCTGCTGACATGAAATATATTTTCATGAATAATATGAATGAATAACACAGAGACTAAGCTCAAAGGTCACTGTCACTATTAGGGTTTCTATTGCTGTGAAAAGACACCATGAACACTGCACTTTTATATAGGAAACATTTATTTGGGGTAGCTCACTTACAGTTTTAAAGGTTCAGTCCATTATTGTCTTAAGTGGGAGCATGGTGGTGTGGCAAAAGTGGTGCTGGGGTAATAGTTGAGAGTCCTACATCTTGCAGGCAACAGAAAATCAACTGAGACACAGAGTGACATCCTAAGTGTAGGAAACCTCCAGCCCACCCCTACAACGACACACTTCCTCCAACAAGGCCATGCCCACTCCAAGAAAACCACACCTCCTAATAATGCCCTGCCATGTGAGATTATAGGGGCCAATTACATTCAAACTACCACAGTCGTCTGGGGCAAAGGTATTACCATAGATGCTAGAGCATTACATATTGTTGATCAGTAGATCAAATTTACAAACTAAATGGATAAAACCTGTAATTCGGGCACTTGGGAGGCTGAGGCAGGCAATCTCCAATTTCAAAACAACTTGTGACTATATACTGAGTCCCGGGGCAGCATATCATACATAGTAATACCCTGTCTCAGAAGGAAGAAAGGGAAGAGAGGGGAGGAAAATTTAAAGAGCAAAAAATAAAGGGGAAGGAAGGGAAGGGAAGGTTAAGGAGAGAAAGGAAGGGTGGGAGAAAGATAGGTAGCTGCATCATCAAAGTGTTTGCCTTGCAATCATGAGACCTTGAGTTCCATAACAAGAACACACTTTCTAAAACATGTCAGTAGCGCCGGCACACACTTGTAATTCCGGAAGTAAGGAGACATACACTGGAGATTCGGGCATACACAGACAGACTCTGGAGTCTCACTGGTCCATCAGCCTATCCTGATCAACAATATACAGGCTAGGGTAGAGAAACACTTAGCAACGACTGCTGCAGTCATTCTTTGGCCTCACCAAACCCACTTACATATTTTCCACATATACCTGAGCACATAAACATTCCCACATGTACACAACTTTCTCAAGTATGCACATATATGTTAGACATACACAGAGAGGGAAGGGGCGAGGGAGGAGGAAAAGGAAAACATTCTTACCTATTTATATATCATTTTGTGCTTGACAAGCTCCATACGGTTTTTCTGAGATTACAATGAGACCAAATTAATGATACATAACATAGATTCTTTAATCAGTCCCACCTTGTATCAATCACCCTTAATATTGCAGTTCCTTCGAGTTCAGGGACTCTATATAATATTTTAATTTCCGTGGTGTCTAATTAATGTAATGTAATAACATAAAAGACACACAATAAATTCTAGATAGATGAATTATGACGCTAGATAAAGTATGAATGCTGTATAGACAGATGAGTAAGTGTACATATTAATGAAAACACTTAAATAATTTGATTTATAAAAAGAGTTTATATCATCTCAATACTCGCAGAAACACTGGGGCTTTCTTGCTAGTGAATGGAATAGAAGAAAAAGCCATGCTCTTTTATCTAAAATTTTGCCCTGAACACACTTATCATCCAACTCTAAAAATAAGCTAAACAAAGATATTTTTCAAGAAAACTTTAAGAAACAGTTTAATTAATGTACATAATTTTCAAGAACATTTCTAGTTGTTTGGCTTTTCTTTTTAAAATGAACTATTTATTTGTCACATTTGTAACATACAACTTCTGTAGATCATGGATTTGGAAGAATTTGCTAGTCAAATGTTTTTTCTTAATACCACCCTGCTTATCCATTGTCTATCCCCAGCTGATTGTCTTGCACCGGAATGAGGGTATAACAATTCTGCCATCATACAATGAAGGCTATTTGTTGTCTTTCTGGCTTGTTGAAAACTGCTATGGATTCTTGGGATAAGTATTCACGGCTTATAATAGCCAAGTTTTGAAACCATGTTTTAAAACTCGAGTACTTCGTGTGATATTATCTTTTCCTCAGTTTCTGGAGACAAAGCAGAAGTCACAAGTCACTGTTGGATGTGGGCAGCAAGGGTAAACAATCCATGCTATGGAAAAGATAAACCCTAAGAAATGGTGAGAATCCTAGTGGTTAGTAGCACATACTGCTACTGCAAAGGACCCAAGTCCAATTCTCATCACCCAAGTCAGTGACTGGCAATAGCCTGTAACTCTGACTCCCATTTCTGGAAAATCTAATGCCCTCCTCTGGCCTCTGTGGGCACCTACACTCATGTGCACATAACTCACACACAAAAATAGCATATAAGGTTTTCAGGAATCCTTTTTAAGTATACTAATATAGGAAATGATGTATCTTTTTTTTTTCAAGTGGGACTAAAGCCCATTAATAAGTACATTAATGTGTGCATTATGCAGAGAGAGAAAGATGCATACTAGAAAACTTAGCCCTTATCACCATGCCTTCTATTGAAACAAATGTACGATTTTCTTTTAGAACTTCCATATTGCTTGTAGTTACATTGAGGAGCATATTTCAAATGTCTATGCTTATCAAGCACTGAGTAGTTATCCCCAAAGTAAGTATACATATCTCAAAATGTATTTGAGATGATTAGCTGTAGGGTGGGACAAATCAGAAATTATTGTTTATTCTCTAAGCTTTAACTGTTAAACTGGCAACCCAAAGTTACCTGAGAAAAGAGTCTTTTTTTACACTTTCAGTGGCAATAAAAATAAATGCTCATGAAAAAATGGCCAATTTCACAGAAATATAAAATTTAATGAAAAGTGATTATAACCAGGTATAAATTTGCTAGTCAAATGTTTAAAAAAAAAAAACAACACACCATTTTTATCCATTGTCTATCCCCAGCTGATTGTCCTGCACGGAATGAGGGCATAACAATTCTGCTATCATAGAATGAAGGCTATTCACTGTCTTTCTCGCTTATTGAAAACTGTTATAAATTCTTGGAATAAGTATTCAAAAATATAATAGCCAGGTATTGAAAGCATATATTAACCTATAGTCTATACTCAGAGTACTAAGGGGCCTAAGGAAGGATGATTGAGGCTTACTTAAATTGAAAAATGAGACTTGGTCTTTAATAAAGAACAAAAAAAAAGAAATAATTTTTTGTCTAGCCTTATATTTTTCTAAGCAGGTTTTATCATGATTTATTATGTAAAATACAAATTTGACATTTCTTGTGTGGAGGCTGCAGTCTGTGCCACTATGAGGGTATGTATTGCATGGAGAATTGCAACGCACCTTTATTATCTAGTCATGCACATGTTCCAGACCAAAGGATTCTATGTCTGTTGCTAACTACAGGTCTTCAGAAGACAAAAACCGAAATTAGGTCCACTGGGACATAAAATAGCTCTTATTGCATCTAGACTGCTTCATAGGAATATTGGTTACCTTGGTAATGTCCATTACCAAGGATTTTTTTTTAAAACTAGAGCTGAGTCTGTGCTGTAAGTTATAGAATATTCATTTTACCATGTTCCAGATTTACATATTCAACATTCCCACAGTGTGTGAAAGTACTAAGTTGTAAATAAATCATAAGGAAATGGAGTAGTAACAAATCAATGGGGGAATAAAGAGACACAGAAATATCAATTACCAAATAATTTGGCCAGAGTGACTCAGAAAAAGCTCAAGGTCTGCAATGCTTAAACTAGATAAGTCAAGTGGGCAGGAATGAATGACTGGTTTTAGAAAAGGTTACGTCTTCTTTTTCTTAGAAAGATATCTTCTTGCTTCTACTTCACATCTATTTCGTAGTTCTGATACAATATTCATAAGTTTGAGTATGTTTTGTTGAGTCTTGACATTTTACTCATGGTCACTGACTCCACATCTATTAACTAAAGACCTTATGACTTGTTCTACCTATGAAATCTAGCTTTCTGTATTATCCATACTCTCCTATTGCTATTCCAATTTAGACTTTGGCTTCTTATGAAGCTTTCAGTGATGCAATCAGAATATCTTTGAGAATTCAGTCCAGTGCTCCAGTGTGGGTCTCTGTCTCTGTCTCCATCCATCACCAGATGAAGGTTCTATGATGATATGCAAGATATTCATCAGTATTGCTATAGGATAGGGTCATTTCAGGTTCCCTATCCTCAGCTGCCCAAGGAACTAACTGGGGACCTTGGCTTGGGCATCTGGGAGCCACTCTAGGTTCAAGTCTCTTGCCAACTCTAAGGTGGCTCCCTTAACTAAGAATTGTGCTTCCGTGCTCCCCTATCCAACCTTCCTTTATCCCAATCCTCCTTTTTCCCCAAGTTCCCCCCATTCTCCCCTTCTCCCTTTTCTCTCCCCATCTCCCCTTACCCCCATCCCATCCCACCCCCAAGATCTCAATTTTCTCCCCGGCCATTTTGTCTACTTCCCATAGCCAAGAGGACAACTATATGTTTTTCCTTTGGTTCACCTTCTTACTTAGCTTCTTTGGGATCACCAATTTTATGAGGAGCAGAAGGAGGGAGAACATGAGCAAAGAAGTCGGGACCACGAGGGGTGCACCCACCCACTGAGACAGTGGAGCTGATCTATTGGGAGCTCACCAAGGCCAGCTGGACTGTGACTGAAAAAGCATGGGATAAAACTGGACTCTCTGAGCATGGCCAACAATGAGGGCTGATGAGAAGCCAAGGAAAATGGCACGGGGTTTTGAACCTACGTAATGTGCGGGCTTTGTGGGAGCCTAGCCAGTTTGGATGTTCACCTTCCTAGAAATGGACGGAGAGGGGAGGACCTAGGACTTACCACAGGGCAGGGAACCCTGACTGCTCTTTGGACTGGAGAGGGAGGGGGAGAGGAGTGGGGGGAGGGGGAGAAGGGTGGGAGGAGGGGGACAAGGGTGGGAGGAGGGGGAGGGAAATGGGAGGCTGGGAGGAGGTGGAAACTTGTTTTTTTTTCTCCTTTTCTCAATAAAAAAATGGGAAAAAAAGAATATCTTTGAATTTTCTACTTTTTTGCCTTATATTTCTTTTTTATATATTTTTATTTATTTATTTATTTATTTATTTATAAAGATTTCTGCCTCCTTCCCGCCAACGCCTCCTATTTCCCTCTCCCTCCCCCAATCACCTCCCCCTCCCTCATCAGCCCGAACTGCAGTCAGGGTTCCCTGCCTTGTGGGAAGTCCAAGGACCTCCCACCAGCGATGAAAGGAGACAGAGACAGAGTCCCTCATTGGAGCACCGGACTGAAATCCCAAGGTCCAAATCAGGAGCAGAAGGAGAAAGAGCACGAGCAAGGAACTCAGGACCGGGAGGGGTGCACCCACACACTGAGACAATGGGGATGTTCTATCGGGAACTCGCCAAGGCCAGCTGGCCTGGGTCTGAAAAAGCATGGGATAAAACCGGACTTGCTGAACATAGCGGACAATGAGGACTACTGAGAACTCAAGAACAATGGCACTGGGTTTTGATCCTACTGCACGTACTGGCTGTGTGGGAGCCTAAGCTGTTTGAATTTTCTACTTTTAAATTTCAAATATTTATTTTAATGTCTCAAGGAATTTAATCACTTTTGAAATTTCTATAAAGAAAAAGGGAACAATTGGAAAGATTCCTCTGGTCCTAGTAATTTACGAAAGTAAGGAATGAGCAATTTCTTCAGTTATTTTTGTTTTATTACCTCTATAAAAATTGTAATGATGTGAATTCCTTACTACACTTTCAAGGTGACACCATGTATCTTGACAGACAGGAGCAGAATTAGTCAGCAGCTACTGAACCACACAAGCTATGACTGGACAATAAGAATTCCTTATGTTGAATTGCTATTCGGCATATAGAACTTTGGCTATAGAAGTCAGGAGAAGTGGGATCATCGCAGCAGCAATTTCTGAGTCATGCTTGAGATTAGTCATTGTCTTGTCCTATCCCTCACATTCCCACTAACAGACCTGTGCTTGGTCATAATCAGTTTTCACTTAGATACATGATTTTTAAATATAGATGGTCCAAGCCAATCAGGAAAAAAAAAAAAGGTCCTAAGGCTAACCAACAGCTGATGTGGGATTCCCCTCTATATGCTGTGAATACCATTGGTGAATTGTAGTAAATAGGGGTGGCGGGGCTGCGTCCCCAGCACCCCCGCTGCCTGGCTAGCTTATGCCCAAAATAACAACACACAAACTGTATTCATTTAATCACTGCTTGGCCCATTTCTATCTAGCCTCTTCTAGGCTAATTCTCACATATTAATTTAGCCCATTTCTAATCATCTGTGTTGCCCCCCTAGGTGTGCTTACCGGGAAGATTCTAGCCTATGTCCATCCTGGGTCATAGCTTCATCGCGTGCGTCTGCCTGGGAGCTGGGAGCATGGCGTCTCTCTGAGGCGTCTGCTCCCGAGAGGAGAGCTGTGGAGTCTGAGCTCACTTCCTCTTCCTCCCAGCATTCTGTTCTGTTTACTCCTCCCACCTATCTTCTAACCAATGTGGGCCAAGCAGTTTCTTTTTATTTAACCAATGACCTTCCTCCATCAGTGAATAAAGAAACTGTCTTGGCCAGTTGATAGGGCAGAATTTAGGTAGGTGGGGAAAACTAAACGGAATGCTGGGAGAAAGGAGGAAGAGTCAGAGAGAAGCCATGTGGTCCCACTGGAGCCAGACACAACTTTAGCCAGTAAGCTACAGCCATGTGGCGATACGCAGATTACTAGAAATGGGTTAAATTAAAATATAAGAACTAGCCGATAAGAAGTTAGAGATAATAAGCTAAGCAATGAATTTAATTAATACAGTTTCTGAGTGGTTACTTTGGGGCTGAGCAGCCGAGGGCCAACAAGTAAGTGGCCTCCTTCAACAAACAGCTATTAGCTAGTTCTGCACATTATTGTAAAGTCTAATTCTCAACTTATTGTCTTCATAAAATTTCTTTAAAATTTTACTCATTGGACAAAAAAAATTGCACAGATTACTGTTCTTGAATTTAGTCAAGCTTTTAGTTAAGCAAAAGTTTTACTAGCATATATCAAAACAGTACATGGTTACTTTTAATTTATCCCAAGGTAAAATTCTATAGTTTAAAGTCAGTGATCGATTGTGTAATTCAATTTCCAAACTTCTTAATTAATTTATGCATATAGATTAATTATATTTAATATAGTAGACATATTCAAGATGCAATAGGCTTACAAGTAAAAATCTAGGGCAGGATTCCAAAAATACCTAATGTCATTTTTTTCTCAAAACGATAAGCAAGTATTTTAAAAATTAATTTGGTTTTATTATTTTGAAGTATGTATATTGAATGAACAAAAATAGTCAACCATTTGTTTGTGAAATATAGAAATAAATGATCGAATCTATTTTTCCTGCTGCTATGCCTCTAGCTTTTATTTCAGCTACCTAACCACTACACGAGCCTAAACATTTTGACACCAACTTTAAAGTACTCAAGTATATTCTTGTTTTTCTCAATAACAAATTCAGTTTAACATCTTATTTTTGGGTCTTTTAGGGCCATAAATTGTTAAATGATTGCTAATTAAACAATTCCTCATTGGGAGAATCCATGGAAAAGTTCCAAATTTCCAAAAGCTAGAGATCCAGAATAGAAATGGGAAGATCAGGGGACACAGTGTCTTCTCACAACCATGTGAATGTCTTTTGTAATTATTTATCTACAAGGTGAACCCCAAAGAAATTCTTGTAAGGTTAGCTTCTAGTTCAGGCGTGAATGGCTTTAGAATTTTTATGGTGAATATTTAAAAGTTATACATTACTTTTGGTCTTACAGCCATTCTCACAATTTTAATTCTGATAATCAAGATATTTCAATGTTTCATGTCTTCAGTTTCTTTCTGTAAAGTTTTCACTGGAAAGGTATTTCATTTCTATTTTGTAAAGTTCTTAGGAATGAAGTTTTTCTCTTTTTTCTCCTTATTAATAAATACTAAAACTACTGATTTCTGTATGCCAATTTTATATCCTACATACCTTATTGAAAGTATTTATCAGATCTAAAATCTTCTAATGGAGTACATAAGTACTTATAAGTTTAGAATCAAATTATCTGCAAATACTTTCACTTCTTTTTTCCCCACTTTGATCCCTTTTTATCTTCTTTTTGCGTAATTTACTGCTACAACTAAGACTTCAAGTGGTACATTGATAACAGCAGGGACACCCTCAGTTTCTCCCCATGGACCCTAATGCTGGCTATGGATATGTCATGAGTGTGCGTGTGTGAGTGTGTGTGTGTGACTGTGTGAGTGTGAGTGTGTGTGATATAAATATATATATATGAAGACATAAAATTTTTAAATGTCACACACTATATATATATATATATATATATATATATATATATATATATATTAGTTTTTAATTCAGGCCAAAATGATATTTGACTCTAATATTTTTGGATATGTGACAGCAATATACCATTTATAATATTATAGGAACATTTACTTTGCAAATGGCTTTAAAATAAAATATGATTTGTAAACTTGAATGGAAGGAGTTCAGAGTTTAGAATAAATTGAACCTGGAATCACATTCTCTTTCCATCACTTATCCCATCTAAGTTTAAATTTCTCCACTAGAAAATATTGGTCATTTATTTATTCCTTAATTCAACAAATGGCTACCCTAATACTACTTAGCCAAAGTGCTATGCAAAGCTGCAGAGATTCAATATGTGTAAAACATCTGTCCCTTGCCCTCCTGGGGCCTATTTTGTAGCTGGGGGAATAAATTTTAGTCAGCTAATTATACAGATACAAGTTTAATTACCATGCAGGTGACTCTGAAAGAGAGACACTAACAGGGACTCATGACCCTCTGATATAGACTTCTGAGGAAGTGAAAGCAGAAATAAGCCGGAAAGTGTGGCTAAGTGTACTCACCAGAGATCAGAAGTGTAAGAGAGAAGAGCAAGACACTGCTGATCACCCAAGAGAATAAGAATCTCTGCTCCAAAGAACTGAAAGAGGGCCACAGAGACCAATGAGAGAATAAGTGATTGAGATGAAGCTAGTAAACTAGGCAGGAAGTGCTTTTGCTTCTAACTGAAAGGCAATGGGTAGTTAGTAAAGTGTTTTGTTTCATCTTTTGTAAATATCAGCTGGGGATATTAGAGAAGATTACAAAATAGGTAAATTACTGGTGAATGCTCAGGAAAGTCTAATAGCAATGTCATTAGAGTGGTGGCAATAAAAATTTAGAAAAACTAGTTCTTTGAGAAGCTTTTGGTTGGTGGTTGGGACTCTGTGAGCCTCTATGAGCCTAGGTTAGTTGATTCAGTGAGTTTTCTTGTGATGTCATTGACCCCTCTCGCTCCTGCAATCCTTCCTCCCTTACTTCATCAGAATTCCTTAAGCACATCCTAAAGCCTGGTTGTGGGTCTCTGCACATGTTTCCATCAGATCCTGGATGAAGCCTATCTGATGACAATTGGGCTAGGCTCCACTCTAGGAGTATAACAGAATAATATTATATATCATTACACTGACATTTTTTCTGTTTATTATTTTTATTGCACTATACATTTTTTCGCTCACCTCCCTTCTTCCACTCTCCTCTTCTACCACACCCCCAATTTACTGGGGATATCTTGTCTTTTTCTCCTTCCTATTTAGTTCCATGTATGTCTCTCTTAGAGTCCTCTTTGTTGTCTAGGGTCTCTGGGGCTGTGGATTGTAGGATTCTTTGATTTATGTCTAAAAGGACTTATGACTGAGTATAAATTATATTTGTCTTTCTGGATCTGGGTTAACTTGCTCAATATAGTTTTTTTTTCTAGATTCATCCATTTACCTGCAAATTTAAAGACATCATTATTTTTCACTATTGAGTAGCACTCTTGTGTAAATATATCACATTTTCTTTATCCATTCTTCAGTTGAGGAGCATCTAGGTTATTTCCCAGTTCTGGATATGTCAAATAATGCTGCTATAGACATAGTTGAGCACATGTCTGTTACAGGGGGCTGCTTGTTTGTCCCAACTGCCCAGAAAAGAAATAACCACATAGAAACTATATTCATTAAATCACTGCTTGATCCATTAGCTCTAACTTCTTATTGGCTAACTCTTAGAACTTACTTTAAGCCATTTTTAGTATTCTGTGTATTGCCACATGGCAGTGCTAACCAGCAAAGTTTTGGCATGTCTTGGTGTAGGAGGGTCTTCTGTCTATGTGTTACTTTCATTGGTTAAATAAAGAGACTGTCTTGGCCTTTTGATAGGGCAGAAAATTAGGTGAGTGTGGTAGACAGAACAGAATACTGGGAATAAGGCAATGTGGCAGACGCCATGGCTCTCCTCTCCAAGACAGACGCCAATTAGACCCATGCTGGTAAGCCACAGTCAAGTGGCAATACACATTAATGGAGATGGGTTAAACTAATATGTGAGAATTAGCCAATAAGAGGCTAGAACTAATGGGCCAGTAAATGTTTAAATGAATACAGCTTCCATGTAATTATTTCGGGCGTAAGCTAGTTGGGAACCAGGTGGCAAGAAACGGCCCGCCACACCTTTTACAACAATGTCTGACTCTGCCGGTTCCATGGTGTCTCTCTGACTCTGCCCTTCTTCCCCCCAGCAATCAGTTCTGTCTTCCCTGCCTATCTAAGTTCTATCCTACCAACAGGTTAAGGCAGTTTCTTTATTCATTATCCAATAAAAGCAACACATAGAAAGAAGGACCTCCCACACCACATGTCTTTGTGGTATGAATGAACTTCCTTTGGTTATATGCCCAAAAGTGATATTGCTGGCTCTTAAAGTGACAATATGGTAAACCTAAACAGTCCAGGCTATTACTAAGGCTATTTGTTTCTCTCCATAAATTGATGGTTATGTCCTATTGCTGAAGACTATGCCTGCATAGCTCATTGAACATGGGATACTGAGCTGGTTCATACTTACAGTATTTACCCCTACTGACTAGTATTCATGGTACTTTGCATGGTACCAAAGGAGAAAGGTGAACACTATTGTGGAATATTAGCTTAAGATGTGTTACATATGTTCATGCTGCTGAACATTTGTTTAATGATGCAATATGTGCCGCATGCTTTTATGTTGCATTGATTCAACTCTTCGAAGTTTTGTTACTTTGCCTGAATAAAACACCTGATTAGTCTAATAATGAGCTGAACAACAATAGACAGACAAGGGAGGGATAGTCAGGACTGCCAGGCAGAGATAATAAATAGAAGGATAGAAAGAGAAGAAAAAAGAAGCAAGACAAAGAGGAGGGGGGATGCCAGGGACCAGCCACCCAGCTACAATAAACATCACAGAATGAGAAGGAAAGAAGGGAAAATAGGATAAAGAAAGGTAAAAGCCCAAAGGCAAAATGGAGATGTGATAATTTAAGAAAACCTGTCTACAAATAAGCCAAGCTATGGTTGGACTTCATAAGTAAAACTAAGTCTGTGTGTATTTATTTGGGAGCTGGGTGGCAGGCCCTAAATAGCAAGGAACAAAAAAATAAAAAAATAAGGAAACTTAAAAAAAAAACTATAGAATACCAACCCAGCTATAAAACTTTCAATCTACAAAGGTGAGCTACCCACAAGTTATGTTGGTCCAATTGTAGTACAAAGTTATGGGGGTAACCAACCACTTAGAACCAATCTGCTTGGTTCTAAGGGCCGACTCCATGAGCTAGAATCCTTAAGTGATACTGATAGGGTGGTTAAGAACCTGAGACTAGATAAGTCAGAGATCTAGGGAAAGCAAGATACTACTGTTCTGCTAAAGGAACGTAGCTATAAACTGATCTCTAATCGTATTCTGTTATACTCATAGACCAGTGTTACACTCTACTACTATCAGAAAAGCTCCCTCATGCAGTCTTCCTTGTGCAGTATTTGAAAAAATATGGAAACTCACAAGACAATGTGCAGAGAGCAATAGACTATGGAGCACTCAATCTTATGTGGGACATCTCCTTCAAATCCCTCCTCTCAAAGCTCAGGGAGTCTTGCAGAAGAGAATATGGAAAGACCATAAGAGTCAGAAGAAATGAAAGAGACCAAGGAAACAAGTCCTTCTAGACAAAATAGGGCTACAAAACCTATGATCTCGTGGAGACTGTGGCAATATACACAGGACTTGCACAGGTCTGTGCTAGGTTGGGTACCAATGCCACGAAGGAAAAGTGAACTTTAACCCCAATCCCTCCTAACCCCCTAACCCAGAAGCTATCTCTGATAACTGCTTACAAAGCAAAAATAATTTTTCTCCAATGAATTCTTACTAGATATACAAACTACACTTAAGGGAAGGCCCCATGCCAAGTGACTAACACAAACCAAACCAAATGGTATTTCTATATGGTTTTAATTCATAATACTTTTTCTGGGCTTTTTTTTTTTTACCACTTACAGGTCTTTTGCTTATACATTATGGTTTCCAGTTTTGTATTTTTATGGAATCTCTGTGTATGCAAATGTGTGTCTCTGCATCTATGTGTGTTTCTTGTGCTTTTTCTTTGTTTTTTTTCTTTTCCTTTTAATTTTTCCTTTTACAGTTTGTTTTTATTTTAATGTGTTTTATATCTTATTGTTTCTTTTAAGGTGCATATTTGTTTCTAATGATAGAGAGCAAGAGATAAAGTGGCTGTGAGTGGAAATGGAGTTGCTGGGAGGAGTGGGGGAAGAGAAAGAGTAATCAGAATATACTGCATGAAAAACATCTGTTTTCAATGGCGAAGAGTAAAAGAACAAAAAAGAAATGATAACAAACATGTTGAGAAAGAAAAGCCTGTATTCACTGTCTGTGACAGTATAAACTTCCAACTATTATGAAAATCAGTCTGGATGTTCCTCAAAGGTCTAAAAAGAGATTATATAGTCTCCTACAGAGATACCTGCACATCCACATACTATATGTTTAATCACACTCTTATGGTGTATCACTATACTTATATTTAAAAGCTCTTCTGTGAGTGGTATACTATGTTTTATTGGCAGCATCCTCATATATCTCAGGCTTAGTGAATCTCTTGATACCGTGCACTATTGTTTGCTTTAATCTTACATAGTATTGTTCATCATAGACCCAGAAGCAAAACAAACAAACAGAAACAAAGATTACATAGATAACACAGTTAGGCTGTTTGGTATATGTTGTATAAAATATACACCTATACAGTAAGATGTGCTATCTAAGTTTGTGTAAATCCAATTTATAATGTCAGCACGATGAAGAAATTGTTTAATGTGGCATTCTCAGCACGTAGCTTCAACAATAAGCAATCCATTACTGTAGTACGTTCCAAGAAGCAATCAAAGCTACAGAATTAATGCAGCTAAACTATTGCCTACTATATCTTTTAGGAAAATCTGCTAGGAAAATCCAGCATAAAGCACACATAGTGGTTCTGGAATCTAAGCAAGGATTTACCCTGATCCTTAATCAGCCTCTTCTACTTGGAAAATGTACTCCATGAAGACAGGTGATCTTAGCATCTATTTCTCCAGCTCTTAACATCTGCCAATAAGCATAAACAATATTTTTATTCCTTTCAGGTCTTTTCAACTTACCTCTGTAGCCTCTAGGGCTATCCGGCATGTTACTAAAATACAAAAAGCTGCATATTAGAGCCCTCTGAACAATGTTGCCTGACAGAAGTTGCAAATAAACCTAAGATTTATGCATGGAAAGAATCAGTTGGAAAATTTTACGTTAAATTCAATGTTCAATTTCCAAACTACTCAGCACATCCTCTCAGAAGGGCCTATTGCACTAAGTGACTAAAGATTTCAGTCTGTGTGCTCCTTTATCAACTCATGTCTTCTTAAATGATAACCTTCAACTTGTAACATTGTGTTATATTTACAGTTTGCAGCAATCTTTAACAAAAATCAGGCAAAATAACAACAAAGTCTTTACCAGGATTCAAGGTTCAAGATTGTTTCCAAACACAAAAAAGAGGGGAATTATAGACTTGCTGAGAAATCAACCAACCATAAAAATAAAACATATTTAACATGTTTGTCCTTATCTAACTCTCTCTCTCTCTCTCTCTCTCTCTCTCTCTCTCTCTCACACACACACACACACACACACACACATTACTCACATAAAATCAAGTACATAAGCATATATCATCCATGTCCAGAATGTATGGTATATGTCTAAACTATATATAAAATTCAATTTCAAAAGAATATCAAAAGTATAAGTCAAATCAATCAGCCAATAACTCGCTGTACACTGTTTCAAGCACAAATATTTAGAGATTCTGGGGGATTATAGCCATAGTTTGGCTCTGTTTCTCTAAAGTGCTTTGCTTTTGCTCACAAGTTTCAAATAGACATTTTTAAGCTTAGATATCTAAAACTAGAGTTATTTTTACTGAATCAGCATATAATAAAATGGTAAACAGATAATAGTCCCCTTTATTTCCCTAAAGGCAGTTTCACTTCTATTTTATGATTTGTGTGTTTTAACATATATATGCATGTGTTAAATCGTAAATATATATGTTTAAAGAATAAAATATATTTGTCTTCTGATATTAATTTAATTTGCTTCATATGAGAATCTCCAGTTGTATCTATTTTCCTAAAAATAATTTTAAAAATCCATTTTTTTCTTCACTGTTTTAAATATTTTATGTTGTTGGTCTTTTACCACCAGGTTAGGTTTATTCCAAGGTATTTTTGAGGCAATTATGAAAGACATTGTTCTAATTTCCTTTTCACCGTGTTTATCAATCTTAACAATTTTCTTGATTCTGTGAGTGCTCTAAGTTATAAATAAATCTGAAGATTCAATGCTAGGGTTGACATTGACAACATGTTACATATGTCTACTGGATCTGACTTACCTTAATCCGTGTAAAATTTCCCCTTCTGTTCTCCTGCCTGCAAGTTCTGTTTTCCTTTACACCTGAATAAAATTCCACTGTGAAAATGTAACACATTTCTATGATTCATTATCAACTGGTCAACCTCTAAGAGTGGACAGAGCTAAGCATGATTTCCTGTCACAGTGTATATAGTTCTTTTCATGAATGCTAAGGGGTGGCATAGGTAGGTTATGTGTTAGATGTTTCTAGTGTTCTGAGGAAGCAACACACTGATTTTTGTAATGACAATACCCCTCCACACGGCAGCGCATAAATGTTCACTTTCCGCACAACATTACCTATACTTGTTGACTTTTTTCTTCATCCTAACCATTCGGAGCTAAGATGAAATCTCAAAGTAGTTTTAATAGGTGCTTCCCTATGAGATGGTAAATACTCATTAAAAGTTATTTTGTAGCCATTTATATTTATTACTTTGAGAACATTCTTTTCACTTCTATAGCCTACTTTTTAATTAGGTTGTTTTCTTGGTGTTTACATTTTTTTAATTCTTTGTATATTCTAAACACTCATCCTCTATCAGGTATATAGCTACCAAGATTGGTTTCCATTCTGTTGGCTGCTGTAATGAAGAAATGTTTTAGTTTTATGAGGTCTCATTGATTCTTCATATTGTCTTTTATTCATTTCCACATAATAAATTTATGTTCTGACTTTAATTACTTCTTCTATCTTTGATGTTTAGCTCATGTTTGTTGTTCTAAGACTAACGTTTTTATTTTTATTTTTCATGCAGTTCCAGGAATGTTTATTTATTTCCCTCTTGATTTTTTCAGTGACACACTAATCATTTAATGGTACTTTATTCATTCTCTATGTTTTGTGTAAGTTCTATAGAATCTCTCCCAGTTGTTGGTTTCTTATTTTATTCTACTGTGATCAGATACAAGAAAATATATTAGAATCCCTGTACTTGAAACAACTTGCTTCTCTCCTATTATATGGTCTAATTTAGAGAAAGCTCACTTGGTTTCTGAGCAGAAAGTTTTCAACAGTGCTTGGACAGGATGTGCTATTGGCAACTGTTAGATCCACTTGATCTGTGATGGCATTTCACTCAGATATTTAAATTTCACTTGCCTTTTTTGTTTCTTTGTTTTGGTGAAACATCTATTGGTCAGTGTAGGTTATTGAAGTTCCTCATTATCATTACATTGTTGCTAATCTATGTCTTTACATCAGTATTGTTTTATATTCTCAAATATTTGACTTGCTAGCCATCTTTGAAATAAAAAAAAATGAAATGCATTTGAAAGGGGCAAATTTATGCTAATACTCCTCCTGGCTTTCTCTAATCTACTATTCTCTGGGGAAATTAACATATTCGGTAATGAAAGGAAAGGTGGTTTTTTAGTGTAGCATTAAAGCATTTTCTTTACTTGCTTAACAAATCTACTCCTAAATAACACAGTTGCTATTTCTAAAAAAAGAAAAAAAAAAAAGAAAAAAAACTATCAACATTTGCTCATCAGATCCCTTTTGGGTGATCCTTTAAAGAGCTTGCTCAGTGCTCTAGGACATTTGAATTACTTTTCATTCTCTGTGTGCTTTGACACCCTGGGCTACTTCCCTGGTGTTCATCCATAACACCTTAGATTCTATCTCTAGTTTTGTGTATATATGTGTAAATATATATGTTTAAGTGTCACATGTTTGTATTAAGGAGTGTGTGACAGTATATGTCCATATGTGGAGGCCAGAAGTTGATGTCAGGTGTCTTCCTCTATTGTTTTCCATTTTAGGACAGTGCCTTTCACTGAATCTGTTGCTCACTGATTAGCTAGGTTAGCTGTAGCTCACTATTGGCTAGGCCAGCTAGCCAGTGAGCTCCTGGGACTTGCCTTTCTCCACCCTTCCCCACGTAAGGGGATTGAAGACATATGTTGCCATGCCTAAGTTTTATGTGTGTGCTGGGGGTATAAAATAAAGTCCTCATAGTTGCATAGCAAGCCCTTTGTACATTGAACCATCTCTTCAGCCCCTCTATCTTACGTCTTATATTATAAGCTCTTTGAGAAGAAAACCATACCTCTGATTTCACAAATCTTTCAAAACGTTTTATAGCAGAAAATTTAAATTTCGTAAGCTTATGAAATCCCTGCCCACTACTTCCATGGAAAATGCTCTTGTAGGGTTAGAGGAGCTTAGGTATGTATATATGAGGAATGATCCCATGAATGGTGATGGCAGAAGATATCCAAGAACTCCAAGGTCAGAAGAACATTGTTTTTTCATGGCTGGTACAACAGAACCAAATAGAGCTTCAATTTTGCCTCATATAGAGAGGAAAAGCCGGTGTAAGAGCTTTAGATCATAATATGATGCCTCAAATTTCAGAGTACTACTTGGGAAGTATAGGGATTTAAAATACACACACACACACACATATATATATATATATATATATATATATATATATATATATATACATACTCAGCTTTGATGCAGATAATCTATCTGCTATGTGGCCTTCCTATGAAGTGACTGGATTACCATTCTTTTCCCCCCAGCTTCCTTCTAACTCTCACCAACTTTCTAGATAACGCAAGATTTCATCTTGAATTGCCTTTCAAAGGTAAATTTTCTACGGTAGCAAAGGATCAACTTTTCTGTTCCTTTAATCAAGGCATAATAATCAACCCTCCCACCCATCCGTATCATTTGACATTTTAAATTCAATGCTTATGTGTGAAACCTTGTAATATGCTTATATTATTTTGATCAAGTACATGTATTATTGTAATGATTATTTGTGACAGGAGTAAAGCTTAATATTTAAAGCCTGTGGTTATATAAAACTCAATTTTGAAATTATTACTATTATTATTAGAGAGGTACGTTAGTGTGATCGATAAAACTTTGTCAAGCATAAAATGTATTATATTGGGATAAAATTCTCTACGGAATGTGAAATGCAAGTTCAAGGAGGGAAAAAAAAGTGTAAGATTTCCTCAACTGAAGTTTCTTTTTTCCAAACTATCTAGCTTACAAAATGTCAAAAAAAAAAACAACTATCACACACCTAAGAAATGGCTTCAGTCTTGAAACTAACAGGAACTTGCTTGAGGCTGCAGATGACCATCCTATCTCTGAAGTAGAAAATGAATGGAAGAAAACAGCTATGTGACAGTAGACACACATCCAAGCCAAATCCCCTTCCTTTCCTTGCATGAACTTTTACTTCATTTCTCCAATCACTTCCACATGGACATACTTGGCTAGACCAAAGGGTTTCACATTATTGCAAAAATCTAAGAGCATGGAACATAGATTACTCCTGAGAAATGGCTTGTGGTTTTCACCATAACCACCCTAGACCGAGCCACGCATTAGCTATAGAGGTAGCAGAGAGTACAAGCTTCCAAGGGAGCAGAAACTAGGTCATTGAACATGAAGGAGACGCCCAGTGGAATAAATATACTTTAGGACTATAAATGCTTTTGCCAGTGAAGAGAGGGTCAAATCATTTCATAGGATAAACAGCCCTACAAACAAAGCTACCACTGGAGCCACTGAGTGGCACTCAGTGACTAACAGATGAGAAAGTCATTTATGTAGACAGACAGGGGAAAGCCATGAGCCCTTACAAAGCCTTGGCAACAAAGAAAAGCTTTTTGGTTCTTGGTGATGGAAATCAACCTGAGAGTCAGAGGACAAGATGATGCAGCTCTGAAGTCAGAGTCTGTGCCTCCTCCTGTATGGATGTGGGCCTCTGTGAAGTCAGAGTCTATACTTCATTATGTATGGATGTGGGCCTCTGTGAAGTCAGACTGTGTACCTCACCCTGTATGGATGTGGGCCTCCGTGACTGATGAACCACACTCACTTCTTTTCATTTCAAGAGCTTTGAACACAAACCCTCTTTAGGATGTTTTCATTCATTCTATTCTATGGTAACACCCTTTTCCTAGAGTCAAAATAACACAGAGAGCTAAGAAAACAATTTCTTAATTAAAGTTTAAACATACATAATTGAGGGGGAAACAGCTTAAAAATCCAAAGGATTTTTATGTTGATTTTCCACATTAATCAAATTCTGAAGAGAATTTCCTAATCTTCCAGTTCATTTACCTGTATAGATCAGGCTGCCTCTGCCTGGGCGAGGGAACAGAGCAATAGATGGCGGCATTCAGAACCATTTTCAGACTACACGATAGCACATTACCTTTTACCAAAGGCAGGGACCATGGGAAGTAAGATCCAAATGTTTACTATCACCAAAATAATCAGAGACAGTGCTTTTCTCTCTTCCCAATACACAAGTCTATACATCAGCACACGTTTTCCAAGATGTAAATTCATTTAAAATGATTGATTGGCTATTTCTACACAGACAATAGCCAAGAAAGTAAGCTTTCACAATTTATTGCTGACCCACAAACTTCCTTCGGATATATCTTTTTCCATACCTGAGAACAGTGTGCTGTGACTTGGAAAAATGAGCATCCCCTTGGAGTCAGATGACCTCAATTCCAACCTAGCTCTACCATTTATTATTTGTGTGCCCTTAGCACCTCTTATACTTTCTTCTAAAATAAAGACAGTACTTGCCTCAAGCAGTTGTTAAATAAAAATATAGGTAAAGTTAGAATCAATGTTAATTTTCTGCCTTTCCTTTTGGCACCTGAAAAGTATTACCCCAACATGAAGTGCTTGGCTTTCAACTAGTCTTCATCTGAGAGCAAAAGCAAATGAAATGGAATGAAGATATGTAAGAATCAGGACATTTTTAGCGAGTTCAGCAAAAACATCAACACTAGGGAGCACAAAATTACATGAAACTAGGTTAATTGTTCAGGAGCATATTCTGGTTAGAAAGAGCAGTTGGAAACTTAGACCCCTATCATTCATGAATATTAAACCAAATACATCTTATTTAGACTAAACTGATCTCCCAGCAGAAACAATTGAATCATGCAGACTACTAATTTCCTAAGTGAAAGAAATATAAAGAGGATGATTTGGGTTAAAGAAATCATTTTTATTTTTGTGAATACTATTCAAATCCCAGTGGGGAAGATTTAGGTAATAGTAAAAATGATTGAGGCGAGTCATGGTGGTCATGGTAGACCGTTAAGAATTATTCATGCTTACAATCTAAGTATGACTGTCCAAGCATTTAATGTGTTACTCTTTGATGTGAAAGTCTTACATATATTACCATTTTGTTATCTTAATATTTATAGATTGTAGTTGTTGTTACTCTAAGAATGAAAAAAGTGAGGCACTGAATGTTCCCTCAGCAAAAATGAAGCAGAAGAAGGAAGCCTCAGGGTGTTTCCATGTTTGCTCACTAGTCCACAGTGCTACCAGGTTGTGGGACTAAAGGAAAGTGGAAATAAAAAGTAGCCCTGCCAAAAATGGTGCTCCGTCTGACTTTCGGTTCCCACCAAGCATCTTTGGGTTGTTATGTGCATAGATCTTCTATTCAAGAGTTGAAGAACTATTGGCAATTAATGACTGCTGAGATAAGGAGAGTCACCTCTCCCTTAGGATTAGCCACTGATTGGTTACCAGTGCTCCAGTTATGACACAAACCCACGCAGGTATCAGCTTCATTAATTGGGATCTGTGTATAAAAACAGGACAAACACTGGGCAATGGTGGTGTATGCCTTTAATCCCAGCACCCAGAAGGCAGAGGCAGGTGGATCTCTGTGAGTTTGAGGTCAGCCTGATCTACAGACCAAGTTCCAAGATAGCCATATCTATATAGAGAAATCCTGTCTCAACAAAATGTAAACATTAAGCTGGGAGGGAGTTGTTTTGAAAGAAATGCAGAGGAATTTGGAAGGAAAGAATGGGATGGCAAATATGATAAGCATATATTATACACATGTATCAAATTTTCAGAGAATAGAAGTTTCAAAGGGTGAATAATTATTTGAGAAAATGTATGTGTATGCATATAAATATATGAATGTAACAACAATTAATGAAAAGTGGGCCATGAAATTGAAAGAAAGCAAGTGGGGGTATATGAGACGGTTTGAAGAGAGGAAAAGAAAGGGAGAAGTTATATAATTATATTTTATTATATAAATTAAATCTATAATTTTATGGAATGATACAAGAAATTAATAAAAAATAAAGTAGGCTGAGGAAAACTTGAGAGCAAGCTAGATGGCAGTGTTTTGCCATTGCATCAGCATCAATTCCTGCCATTAGGTTCCTGCCCAGTTTGAGTTCCTGTTCTGACTTCCTTTGATAATGTATCATCATCTGGATATGTAAGATGAAATAATCATTTTTCTTCATGACCCCCCTTAAAAAAGTAAACAACAAAAAGAACATTTTCTTTAAAATATATTTTATTGGCACAAGTTGGATTATGTATTTAGCAGAAGGGTTTAAAACATTTATTAGCATCATTGGCTCTGTTTATACTAGAAGAAAGATGCCAATGAAATACAAATTTCATTAAGAAATTCTTAAATGTGCACTTATTTTTACTTTATTGTGAAGAATAAATTCTTTAGCATGTTATAGAGCACATGTTGTAATAAATGATTCATATTTGTCAAGATGAGACATGATAATGAAAAGGTAGAGATATAAATAATATCCTAGTATTATTATAGTTGTCATTATTGTTTTTCTAGTTCAGATTTTATATCACTGATTTTCTTAGGACTTGCATTCTATCAAGGCCAAAACAATAATCTCTGATCTATGCTGTGATCTCAACTTGATCACCAGACACTCAATAACATATCAAAGACTCAGCATTTATGACTGTCAAAAGTTCATCCAGGGTTGGGGAAATAGCTATTGAACAAAGTTAAAGACCTGAGTTTGGATTCCAAAACCTTACATTATAAAAATTTCATCTATCATGTGCTTACAATCCCAACGCTGAATATTGAGCCAGGTGGATCTAGCCATAAACTTATGATGCCAAAGTTCTCTCATATGTAAAATGATTCTTTAACTGCTTGTAGCCTACTTATAGACTGAGTTTCAACTGTTCTGAAACAATCACTTCTGTTTTCTAACTCTTGATGTGTTCTTGATACTGCTATTCAAGGACAATATTTATAGTGATTTGACTGAGAATGGCCCTCATGTATTTTAATATTTGATCCATAATTTCTAGAACCTGTTTGGAGGGTTGTCTTTAAAGTTTCAAAATCTCACACCAGGTCTGGTTCCTCTCTCTCTCTTCCTGCTGCTTGTGAATAAGACAGAAGCTCCAGCTATTGCTCCAGCATGATGCCTGCCTACTGCTGCCATTGCTCCTGACATGATGGTCAGGGACTCACCCTCTGAAAACGTAACCTAGTCTGAAATAAAATGCTTTCTTTAATAAGTAGCCTTAGTCATGATGCCTCTTCACAGCAGTAACAAATTAACTAAGACACTATTTGTTCCACCCACTGGTGACTTTCCTGTATATTTTTTCCTAAATAATTTCCCATTGGCAGATTCTCTCTAGGTCACATTTGGCACTGCACCACAGATAAGAAGTTTGTAATGTTGCTTTTTTTTGTAAAAATATTGTTTAAGTCAGTTTCTACAATTACTGAAATGGAAATCAATGGAGTTGTAGAGTATGTTATGGAGTATAGAGAGTGTTATATGGTAGGGCAATTATATTAAAATAATAACAGTCTAAGATTTCAGCAAATTAATTGATACAGTCAGGTAGTAATGGAATAATGCTTATTAACAAATAATGATTTTTCACTCTTTTATATATGACATATGACACATGTTCATTATATATATTTATACTTACTAATAAAAACCCAATGATATTAGAAACATGATTTTCAATATTACAAAAACTAATTTTGTTTGCTCTTAGTTAGATAAGAACAAAAGCCATTAAAATGATATGACATTGATATACATGCATGTATCTGTACATATATATATGAATTTTATATAGTATAATTATATACATTCTTTCCTTGAGTGTCAGTCATTAAATGATTATGGCCACATAAAAAATTGACATTTACAGTTTTTCACTTTTTATCACCTGAATGTTAGATCTTGATCTCTGTAGCATGTTCATTTTAATGAAAAGGGAAGATAATATAATGAAATATGGGAACTTACTATTTGCCTTAGAAACTATAAATATTAATCTAAGAATATCAAGTTGGGCTCCAGGTGAAGACTACTCTAATAATGAAAAGGGTATGATTTTATGAGAAAGTTGCGAGAAGGGCATTCGCAGATCAATGCTGGGCAGGCTTCTGGGGTCACTTTCCGTTTTCTCGTCAACAAGCCTGTGCCCATTAGCTCACCATCCCTCTTTGCTGACCCTCTCTGTGCCTTCTTCACTAGGTCATCTCAGCACTGTCTATCACGCTTTGTTCTCCCGCACAGAATCCAATCTCACTGGGGCAAAAGGCATAGATCACTTAAGATAAGATTAAGTGATTAATCAGCATTAAGCATAAGATTAAGCAGCCTTAAGATAAAAGAATATCAGTTGACCAACAGCTGCCGTCCTTCTACACTCCCATAATTTGACCAACACATAAAACTATTTAACGACACACTAAAATGTGAATCCGGCATAGACCTAGAATAAGAACTATTTGTGATTTCTGAACAAGATCAAATAGTGTTCATCCCACTACATATGTTTATTTTATGTTTTTATTATTTTCATTACTATATAATTATTTTATTTAATATGTTTTTTCTTTAAACAGAGATTATGTTGCTTAGAAGTTTCTTTTGGATTTTTCTAGCTTGAAGTGAACAATCTTCATCATTCCCTTCCTATGAAGTAGTGTGTCATAATTAGAGATCAACCAATGGTGTGAGAAACTAGCAGTTTCTCAGCTACTAGGACACAGTTTTGTCTTGTTCTGGATTATGTGTGAATGTATGTATACACAATAATGTGCTGTGTGCTCGTGTATTCAGATGCCATTGTCAACACAGAATGTGTGGAAGCTAGAGACTGATGTCTGACTGTCTTCCCCAGCTGCTTCTTTGTCTCATGCTTCCCACTGTAAACAGAGACTGCACTTTCATTTCCCAGCCTCCCAGACCCAAATAATCAACAGAAATTATATTAATTACAACACTGTTTGACCAATGGCTTAGGCATATTCTTAGCTAGTTCTTACATCTTAAATTAATCAATTTCTATTAATTTCTGTATCACAATAAGGCTATGGCTTGCAGGTAATGTTCTGGCATCTTTCTCCTTCAGAAGCTGCAACGCATCTCTTTCAACTCTACCTATTCTCTCTCTCGATCTCTGTTCAGATTTCCTGCCTGACTTTACTCTGCTAAGCGATTGACCAAAACAGCTTTATTCATTAACTAATAAGAGTAACAAATATACAAAAGGATGTCCCACTTCACTTCCTTAGTTGCTTCCTTGTCTTATTTTTTCCCACTTTGCTTTCTTGAGAAGAAATTCTCAATGAACCTGCTGATTATCAGTTCAATTAAACTAACAGGCCAGTAAACCCCCAGGATCTGCCTGTAGCTACTTAGGTTACAGGTTTATGCAGCCACACCACACCAGATGTTTTCATTTTTTATTCAATTTTTTTTTCCTTTTATATTCCAACCCCAGTTTCCCCTCTTTCCTCTTCTTTGTCCCCTTCTCCCTGCCTCACCTTCCCCCATTCCGTCCCCAGATGTTTTCTCTGTGGGTGCTAGTGATCCATACTTAAGATTTCATGCTTGGACAGGAAGCACTTTATTGAGACATCTTCCCAGTGCAGTTTTGACAGTCACATGGGCTAAATTCTCAAATTTGTAGTAAATACATGCTGATCAAGTTGAGATCTGAAGCACGGATTAGGAAAGACTATTTCGTCCTTAAGTAAAATACAGGCACTAAGCACCATAGGAAAGCACCAGAAGGGTGGTTTGTATATCCAGTGAAACGCTGTGGGGAAAAACTAGATTTTCCTTTGCAAGCTGTTTTTGATTGGAGATAGCTTTTGGGTTGGGGTGAAGCCTTGTGTATCCTTCCCCTCTCAGTAGTGCTGGACCCCGTCTGTGATTTCATAGGTGCATTGGTTCCCCTGTGTCTGGAAGGCTTTGTTTCCTTGGTGTCTTCCATCACTCCTCGCTCTTACAGCCTTTCCACCTCCTTTCAGCAGAGTTACTTGAAATATGAAAAAAGGATTAGATGGGCGCATCCTATACAAAACTGAGTTCTGAGGTTTCCTACACACACTGAAGTTTCCTCTCCGTACATCCAGTTGTGGAGGGTCACCCTATGATGAACTCAAAGAATCCATTGATATTTTTAAAGAGTTTTTTTTTTTACCTGGGGTGCTTTTTTTTAAACCTTACATGTCTTATGCTTATATATTATGGTTTCTGATTTTGTGTTTTTATATGATTTTTGTGTGTGCTCTGCATGTATGTGCTCCTTGCTTCTTCTTTGACTCGTTTTTTCTGTTTGTTTCATCCTATTCTTTTTTTGTATGTTATTTTGGAACTGATGATAGTGGTGGTAGTGGTGGTGGTGATGAGGGTGATGATGGTGATGATGGTGGTGGAGATCATGACGGGGGTGGTGATGATGATGATGGTGACAATGACGATGGTAGTGGTAGTGATGATGATGGTGGTGGTGATGATGTTGGCAATGGAGATGGTGGAGATGATGGCGATGGTGGTGATGATGATGGTGGAGGTGATAATGGTGAAGATGATGGTGATGATGATGATGATGATGATGATGATGATGATGATAGTGGTGGTGGTAGCAGGATGATGATAATGTAACATTCTTCATGTAGAGTTGATACTACTCCAAACTTAGTTCACAAAGTAAGCACCACTTTTCTAAGGTGCTGTTGGCTATCAAATGTCTTGTCTTCTATGTCACTAAGAATATAAAGCCACTTTCAATTCATGATAGCCTTTTCTCTAAGACACCTCATGATTTTCAGAAATGTAAAAGATATGTATTTTGGAAGGGATAAATATAAAGAAAATTTAGCCCTAATCTCCCGATAATCCTCATATTTTCATTATTCTCTCTCCACAGTATATTAAATTATTTCACACTCTATATGGAGTGTCAGGTTGGTTACTTCTTCACAACAAATTTCTTTAGTAAATTCAGAAAAAGTCTCCTTTTAGTGTTAGACCACAGGCACTGCAGAGAGCATCCATGATCATGGCTCTCATTCCCGGGAGGGTATCCATTGTCTATGGCATAGATGTACAATTCTTCAGACTAGCAAAGTTCCAATTTTCCAAAGTCCTGCTAACTGTAAGCTCTTCTTACTGTATTACTCACCTACTAGTCTTAGAAACAAGTCTCATAACAGACTGATAGAGAGAAATATAGGAAAACAGTCCTGGATATAAAGGATACAAGAAAGCATTTCTTGACACTTTCCACCAAGCCTGATGACCTGAGTTCCATTCGAGAACCCAAATGGTGAAAAGAGAGAAGCAACTCCTGCAAGTTGTACATCATGGCCTGTACTCAACACACACACACACACACACACACACACACACTCACATTGCACTCACATTGTTGCCTGCGGTTTCTCTCCCAATAGATTACACATTCAGTCCCAAAGAAACACAAGGAGGCCTACATGAATTATAAACTGGTTGGCCTATTAGCTCAGGCTTCTTATTAATTCTTGTAACTTACATATTAACACATAATTCTTTCCTTGTCAGCCATGTGGCTTGCTACCTTTTATCAACAAGGCATTCTCATCTTGCTTCCTCTGTTTCTGCCTGACAACTGCAGACTGAACCTTTCCTCTTTGTAGTAATATGGGGCAGCAGGGCTGCGTCCCCCACACCCGGCCGCCCACATGGCTAGCTTATGCTCCGAAATAACAACACACAAACTGTATTCTTTTAATCACTGCTTGGCCCATTCTCTTCTAGGCTAATTCTCACATATTAATTTAGCCCATTCCTAATCATCTGTGTGTAGCACCCCAAGGTGTGCTTACCGGGGAGATTCTAGCCTAGTCCATCCTGGGTCCGAGCTTCATCACGTGTGTCTGCCAGGGAGCAGGGCATGGCGTCTCTGCTGAGGCGTCTGCTCCAGAGAGCAGAGCTGTCGAGACTCTGACCTCACTTCCTCTTCCTCCCAGCATTTTGTTCTGTTTACTCCACCCACAGGGCCAAGCAGTTTCTTTATTGGCCAATGACCTTCCTCCATCATTTCCCCTTTTTCGTTTTAAACAAAAAAAAAGGCTTTAACATAGCAAAATTACATATAACAAAACAGTTATCAAGTAAAAGTTACAATAATCTTTATCATAACTAAGGAAAACTATAACTAACTATTCTTAACTCCATCAAAGACTCCAGAAAGATACAATACTACCTAAGCAAACAAGAAAAAAGCAACTTTTAAAACTCTAGAAATGACAGAGACATCTCGCTGCCTGGACAGTCACCCAAAGTTCCTCTGTACCGTTGGGGCATCCATCTTCAGCCTTCAGGCCCATGGTATCCAGCAGACATTTCCATAAAGCAGGAAAATTCAAAGTCAGTTCAGTCACTATCTGTTGTGTCCTGCAGAATGTCTTGCAGACTCTTTCATGAATCAGGAACCCCGAAAGATCATCTCGCCTTAGGCAAGTTCAGTAGTCCTCTCTCTGCGGGTTCTCTGTGTCCAGTTTATGCAATAGTCCAGGCAAGAGCAGTTTTTTGCCCAAATGGCTATCAAACTCCATAAGGATCCTCTTCGATGCCCATCTTCCTCTTGAAGTAGATTGGTGCTGCCAGGAGCAGAGTGTCTCATTGTCATGAAAAGTCCTCAGTTATTAAAACATTAAATGTCCTATTCTGTAATCTTTGAAAGACATGAAGAATGTCTATCTAAAATATATCTCTATATATCTAGAAAATATAACTAACATGACTACAACCTTTACTATTATCAATGATTATCCATTAACAACCTATATTTCTTAATTATACAGTACATATTTAAATGAACTACACAATCAACAATACCTTAATCAAAATCAGAAACACTTATACATATAACAAAATTGACCTTAAATCTCTATCAATAAAGCAAAATCTATACTAATGCAAATTATTCATATCTATATCATATCCCCCTTTAAATGTAAAAGGACGTTTATAAACCATATTTGGGAACATGGGCGCAGTTTTTTCTCTGCAAACTGCTTCCTGCTGAATGGGGGCGTCGTTAATTAGGTCTTTCATAGTATAACCTGTGTGCTAGTTTTATCTCAGTTGGCAGTTGAGCGAAGCAATTTTCTGAAGGCCTTCACACCAACCCTTCAGGAGGTCGTGGTCCATCATACCAAATCGGAATAGAAGAAATGAACAGCGTCTCATCCTCTGTGAAAACAAAATAAGAAACTCCTTTCCAAAGTATCATATCCTTAGATCCAAATTGAAAATATCTATGTTGGATTAGTTCAGCAGTATTTATAAATAAATATCTTTTAGTAGCTGTTGCTCCTTCCTCAGCATTCAAACAATTCAAAGAGAGCATAATAGCATACAGTATCAAGATTCTCTGTGTATTTTCCATCTTTGTTCGTTTTATTTTAACCTCTATTTTGTTTATTTTTACTTTTAACTTTTTGCTTTTTGAGATAGGTTCTCTGTATCTTTGACCTGAAGTAACTCTGTAAACCAGGCTGTCTTTCAACTCTCAGAGATCCGCCTGTCGCTGCCTCCCAGGCATTCGGGATTAAAGGTGTACGCTACTACACCTTGAACTCACAGAGATCTGTTTGTCTCTGCCTTCTAGGCACTGGGATTAAAGGCGTGTGCTACCACACACAACAACTCTCTTCCTTTTTTTATGTTTTTTACTTTAAGAACTTTAACTTTTAGTCTGTATATATTTTTAACACACAGTAAACCATTTAGAAATTTTCTTTGTCTTTGATTCTCTCTTTACTGTATATATCTCTTTTTCTGGCCACACGAGTCTTTAATTTACCAAGCAATATGGGTAGGATTAAAGGCGTGGCTTTGTCGGCTGGATCCAGCCCATTCCTTAGCTTTCCAGCCTCATGGCTGAGGTACTGGCTGTAGCCTGCAAGCGAGCTTCAGCAGCCTGTGTTTGCAAACCGCAGGGACCGCCTGCGTAAAAGAGTCAGTTTGTCCTGGCAGGACAGCCCAGATAGCCGACATTTTTAAACGGCGCAGCTTTATTTCTGCTACGGCTGAAAACTGAAAAGCATGCGTTCAGCTTTTCTTCAACACCGTTTAAGTGTTTCGTGGCAGGACCTCTTAATGAGCTGCAGGCTTTGCAGCTAAAGCTGAGTCAGGAAGCCTCTCTTAGATGAAAGCGCATGCTGGCCTCTAACAAGCAGAGCAGACCCGAGAACACAGCGAGTCTAGTTGCCATCAAACAAATCGTAGCACTTTACTCCAAATGCTCTATTCAAAAGCTCTGTCTCCCACAGGAGCCAGACAGAGATCACAATGGCGGCACAGCCCCAGGAAGTCGCGCTTTAAAATGACACAGCCTTTTTTCTGCTACTGTTGCTGAATCAGGAAATCTCTCTACAGCACGCCACCAACAAACAGCAAAAATCTGTGTTAAACTCTCTTTCCCTTATTTTTAAGCCTTCTCAGGTTTTTTAAGTGGGTTTAGTTGTTCACACGTCTGGGCTCCAAAATGTAGTAATATGGGGCGGCAGGGCTGCGTCCCCCACACCCGGCCGCCCACATGGCTAGCTTATGCTCCGAAATAACAACACACAAACTGTATTCTTTTAATCACTGCTTGGCCCATTCTCTTCTAGGCTAATTCTCACATATTAATTTAGCCCATTCCTAATCATCTGTGTGTAGCATCCCAAGGTGTGCTTACCGGGGAGATTCTAGCCTAGTCCATCCTGGGTCCGAGCTTCATCACGTGTGTCTGCCAGGGAGCAGGGCATGGCGTCTCTGCTGAGGCGTCTGCTCTGGAGAGCAGAGCTGTCGAGACTCTGACCTCACTTCCTCTTCCTCCCAGCATTTTGTTCTGTTTACTCCACCCACAGGGCCAAGCAGTTTCTTTATTGGCCAATGACCTTCCTCCATCACCTCTTCTTAGAATTTTCCCATTCTGGTCACCCCTATACTGCCTATACTTCCTGTCAGACTACTGGCCAATCACCATTTTATTAAGGCAATACAAGGGGCAAGCCTTTACAGGCTACAGACCATTGTCACACAGCAACACATAAATAATTGAAAATAAAGAGAATGTTATATCAAGTAAATAAATCAAGTATCAGACACAACCTTGCCACTTCTCAGATCTCTGAAGGTGGCCCTGCTGGTAATGTTATGGATCTCCTGGTTAAAGAAAGATCTGGGCTTGGGATTTACAATACTGAGATATTCCTCAACATATTACTATGCTAAAAGTCCTGGATATATGATATCTGCTTGATTAATAAATACAATATCCAGCACAACTCTTAACATTGCTACAAGTGAGCAATTCCCATGACCAGATATATTGCTCATAAGACATATGCTGGACTACAAGTGAATTCTTAAGCAACTGTATGTTTTGTTGTCCTTTATGTTCTCTTATTGTTTGCTTCAGTCTCCATTTTTAGGAGAAAACAAACATTTTTTTATGCTGAGTATTAGCAGATATCTCTTGCTGATCAGGCATCAAAGATGTAAATCTAAAATGATATAATCAGGCATTGTTCTTTCATGACAACACAGGATATGCATACTTCTTTGTCTTCAGCATCTCAAATGGTGTGACAGTTTTCCAAGCAGGGTGTACTTGTTATTGAAATCATACCTTCTATGACGTGTTTTTAATGGATCTTTCCTAAGGAAAAGAAGCAACCATGATCATTTGAGCCACAAAAAGTTCAATCTTGGTACCTACCCACTTCATTGACATGGTAATCAAAAACTATAGTTCCAGACAAAGGAGGAATAAATGGTGTTTCTAAATTCTTTCATCTCAGTTCTCAATCAAGAAAAATAACCATCTAAGTGCCTGTGCTGTGCTATGTTTTAGCACTTTTAAGGAACTTATTATTTCTTTCATTTCCCAGATGAGGCAGGAAGTATTCTTTTATTTTCTAGTAACATAAACAATTATTCTAATTTTTCAAATTGTGGGGGAAAACACTGTATTTTATTGTAAATGAAGTGTAAATTATGAATCACAGAGGAAAAAAGTATTTCAGTTGTCTCAAGTTCTACACTGAATGTTTCGATTCTTTAAAGTTCTATTCTGCTGCAAGAAAAAAAAATGAAACAAAAACCAAATAAACAAGCAAACAAAAATAAAAACCAGTGGAAGTCTGTCTTTGAATGCTGGGACCACAAGTAGTCCCGAATGAGCTCTGGTATAGTGGGAATCACGGCTGTTCTCTACAGAATTAATGCAGTAGGGTAGGCATGAAACTCCGTGATTTTCCCAGATTACTTTTTCACACCTGTGGCCTTTGAATCAGACTACACATGTGGTTCACAACATAAAAAAGAGAAAGCCTGAGAGCAGAAAGTATCTTGAGAAGAGAGAAATAATGGAGATGTCATTCCTTTCGGAGAATGATACATTGGAGCCATTATCTATCTGATATTCTTGTCTCCTATCAGAGTGTTGACACTTACTACACCCTTCTGTGGAAGGGTAACATAGAACATCCCTGTTTCATGTCATTGCAGTCAGTCTGTTCCACATGACTTCTCTGACAAGTAGAATGTCAGAGACACCCTAACCAAGAGATCTGCAACCTCACTTCATCCACAAAATGGTTGTACTATTGTGAAGTGATTCGCCATTTCTAAGCAATAAAAAATAATATAGCATTGTAATAACTACCACTGATTAACTGCTAAAGAAATGATTAAAAAAATCTATGTACTGTAATAGAGATATTGTTTTAGGTATCTATTGTGTACTTTTATTCATTTAGCCTTAGAAGGCTCCATTTTAAGTGTTGCTTGTTGTGGGAGGTCCTTCCACTCCTCCAGCCAATAGCCGCTGAGATACCAGCCCATTGGGGCGTGGTCTCTCTCTTTAAAAAAGCGGTCTTCCCTCCTTGCTCTCTCTTATTTCCTGCTCCGCTTCTGGCGACTAGACTCCTTCCTGATTGCACAGAGGGCTGTGGTCTGGGACGGTGATCTGTAAGTTTTTTTCCCCTTTAAATAAATACCACCTTATTAATCATAATTCCAAACTGCTGTGGGATTGTTTGTGACTTACGCCTTCAGTTGCTGAGATGGTTCGGTAGGTAAAGGCATAGACTGGACAAGTCTAGCACCTGCGTTTCACCAGAATCCACCAGTTCTTGCCAGATTCATATTCATTCTCCTTGCCACTCACCACTGTGTCCTTTTTACTCTCATCAAAGCCAATTTGTGCTACCTAAATATTCTTGGAAATGTGGGGTTCAAGTAGAGCACCATCACTTCTCAAGGACTAAGTTCTTTGAGGAAGCTGACCCTTGACTTTTTCTCTCCCAGCAATTGACAATAGCTCCTAGGCTTCTGAAGGAACCTAACACACTTTCAAGATAGACCATAAATATGTATACTAGCAGAGTATAAAATGTGAAATCAATTGCTGCCCCCCAAAGTGATTAGGGATAAGGAGATTAAGTATGCTAACTCTTTACTATTCTTGAAATAATATTTATTTGTCTTCTTATAAAAATTATTATGGGTTTACTGCATGCATTTTTAAGAAAAATATAATATAATCTACTTATAACACTTCTATTCAGAAATGGGTTTTAATGTTTTCTTTAATAATATACTTAGAATATATACATATGTATTCATATTTCAGAGGTGTGTGTGTTTAGACTAGAAAACAACCTCAGGTCTCATCCTCAATAATGTTGTTTCCTAGAGACAACGGATCAGTGACTGGGCAACCAGCAATCCTCAGGGATCCTCCAGGGTCTGCCTCTTTAGCACATACCACTACACCTGGTATTTGTGTGTTTTATAGAGATAAAACTCAGGTCATCATAATTGCAATGCAAGAATTTTGTAGACTGAGCTCTCTCCTTAGCCCTTAAAATTTACCCTTACAATTTATGTTTTAAAATAGATAATGTAAGATAAATTCTTTGTGTTTCCTTTGACACTTCATTCTGTGGGTTTGATTTCAATCAATAACATAACAATTTATACTTGAGTGACATGATAGACTGAGTATTACGTATGAGGAACAAATATCACAAGAACTTCAATATAGCTCTATCAACTATTTCTACATAGAGCAGACAAGATAAACCCCTCAATACAAATGTAGAGCACACAGTAAGACAGTAGAGATAGGCTTTTGGTCCTGTAGTCCTGTGTCATCCTCTATTGTCGTGGTATGGAAAGGACAATCATTGGAACATTCTGTACATCTTCCTTTATAAAGAAACACTCCAATATCAGAAGCCAATACAATGCCTTCCATCCTACCCACTTAGTAATCACCAGGAATGTATAAACCATCACAAGTCCCTTGACCTATAGGACTATGCCAGACACCTGTCCTGAGACTGACCTCCAGTAAGACTACCTGCCTCTACTACATCACCCCACCAAAATGGCTTCTGTGGTACAGCCTTAAAAAGATTGAATAAAGGACCAGATATCTAGTCATTTGAACACAAAACATTTCACTTGTGGACACTTTTACATTTCAAAGATTTTTCTAGTAAAGACAGTCTTTACTAGAAAAGTAATATACAAATAAAGCTGATTATCGTTGTGCCATTGCATTCTTTATTTCTCAGTGATGCAGGTTTCTCACTAATATTTAGAAAACATCTCGTGTTCTCTCTGGCCTGAGTGTGGTAGCAGCCAAGGCAATTAGCACAGCTTCTCTTCCCAGGAAAGGACTGAGGCTTTTGCATTTGAATGTGATGCAGTATGAAACATCAATACTCCACATTTTACCTTGCCCCTAACCTGGTCTTATACTTCCATGCTGTCATTTCATCATTATGGCTGGTCATGTGTGTTGTGTCTGCCATCTTGCAGTGGAACTTACCTTTGTTTAACCTAGACCGCGAACATTCAGAAAGCAGCGTGCTGGCATTTGACATCCAAACAGGACCCCAGTCTTTGTCCAGTCATCCGAGGATTTTGTGACCTTGAATAAGTGATTGAGAATCTCCAAGCCTCTCCTTGTTTAAGGATGGAATGACATCAAGCCTTCTGGAGAGTTTTGGTTCTGATGAGAAAGTGATGACGTGAGGATTTGCTCAAGAAAACACAAACACAATCACAGCGTCCCTGCTTAAGCCCCTGAAGAGCTAGCTACTCTGTAGCTCAGAAGGAGGCGGACACTCATGAGTATTTCTTTAGCCCTACTGCTTTCTGTTCATTCCCACACCCTGCACCTGCCTCCTGTCACTCACCATTCCTGGCACACTGGTCCAGTCCACTCAGCTCTTTCATTTTCATATATAAAAAGAGGAGAGAGTTCAATTTAATTATATTTTCAAAATATCTGCTACCTCAAGACAAGGTCTTCCAATGTTTGTCTGTACAATGGTCCCTTAGTGCCCACATCCCAACTGCAAAGTCTTGTCCATGCGATTCTGCAGATCTTGAGAAGACTTTGAACACCAAGAATGTAATATCAGTATTGGTGATTTTGTTGTGGAGGTTTATTTCTAGTTTCAAGAAAAATCATTTGCTTATTTCAAAGCTGTAGCCATTTCTAAATCAACAGGTGTAGAGCCGTGTTTTACTAATTCAGAGTGTACTCAACAGCAGACGGAAAAGCAGCTTGGCACCTGGCTTCAGCCGATTCGGGCTTGCCAGAAGCCCCTGCTGCCCGCATCACTTGCTTCTTCTGTTATCATAGGAATGGCTCATTTTGTGGCTCCAGCAATGCTTGAAATTGGCTGTCTGGTGTCACAGAATGCCTGACCCTGACCAGGGGGCAAATGTCACACCATGCCAGAACACATGGCTTGGTTTCAAAATAACTAGCAAAATTCGTTTCTGAGAAAAGGAACTCTGAACTGGTCTAATGATAACTCTGTCTAAATTAATCCATATTAATTTTTAAAAGTTCACTTCATTGATGTAAACCAGTCATCATACATATGAAAACTATAAAATTATGCTCCCTTCTTATATCTTTTCTCCTAATTTTGTTTTCCATCATCCACCAAAAACTTGAATGAAAATAAAAGGAACCCCAACATAGTCTGCCTTTTTTTTTTTTTTTTTTTTTTTTTTTAGCTTGTGTTAGGTCAAGTTTTGTAGAAACAGATCTTGAGATGGTATTCTCTGGCAAGTGATTTACTGAGAGGCTAAAAACAAAACAACAAAACAAAATTTAAAAAAAAACAAGCAAAGAAAATCAAGGGAGCAGACTATAGAGGACAAGGGAGTCAATCAAAGATATTTTTCCAAAGTCTAACTCCAGACCAGTCACACGGGACGCTAGGCTGTGTGTACACAGATCATGCTAGCCTAGCCATGGCAAGCAGTAGTCACATATAGGCACTCCCAGGCATCCCCAGTCTGGTTAACTCTGTCTACAAGCCCACCTCTGTACATGTGCAATCACTGGCTCTCAGCCACTAGCTCTCTAGACTGGAAGTTGCAGCACCCTTCTAATAAAAGGCATTTGCCCAGGGCACCAAAGGTTGTACCCACTTCTGAGGCTACTTAAATATACCCATTATCTGTTGGAATCATCATTATTCCGGCATTGTTATCATCTCTGTTTCGTGTAAGGATCTAATATACAAATAGGCCAACCTATTCCAGACTCATAAAAATAGCGACAAACAGAGTTTGGAAAAGATGCAATTAATTGGCAACCCTCTATATTGCTGCTCGCTGACCGTGGCCTGTGGAGAACTTTAGAAGCAAAGTGTCGCCACTGCTGTTTTGCTTCAAGATTAGTTTATTGCCACTGCCATTAACAAATGATTATTTTTTAAAAGACACATGAGCAAGCAACTTGTCCTTCAAAACTTATAACCTGTGATGACAAAGTACTGATTTATCTTGCCAGTTGCAATTCAGTAAAATTCACGTTTGTTTCAAGGAGCCAGCCATGAACTGCAATCCCAAATGCAAATACAATATGCTAACACAGAATTTCACTGGAATCTTTTTTTTTTTTGGCTTTTTTATGCAATTTTTTTGGCAATTCATGTGATGTTTCTCTTGTTGTTGTTACTTTTGTTCTTTTTTTTATCTTGAAGAATATTCAGAGGAGAAAAGAGAGGCCATATTCAAACAAAGCTAAAAGACTGAGACAGGTGAACTTACCTGTAGTCTTGATACTGCATCCATGTCTGGGCATTAGACCGTAGATCAGCGGTTCTCAACCTGTGGGTCATTGACAAACTTGTATCTCCAAAAGTATCTACATTATAATTCATAACACTAGCAAAGTTACAGATATGAAGTAGCAACCAACATAATTTTATGGTTGGAGGTCACCGCAACATGCACTGTGTTAAAGGGTCACAGGACTAGGGAGGCTGAGAACCATTGCTGTAGATAAAGCAGTGAGGGAGGCCTTATAGAAGTGAGATCATTACCCACTTGACTTCAGTCCTACTCTGCTGAGAGTAGCAAAGGTGCCTTGAGGGCTCCCCTTCTGGAAAGCATGGAAAACAGAGACTTCTTCAGCATAGGAAGTAGAGCATGAGCTTCGTTGTCCGTCCGGCTTCCATCCTGACTGAAACCTGGAAAGGGCCTTTGGATGGATATTCTCACACAGTCATCTACTGCCATACATTTTTCGAAACTAGTTTATTTCAGATCCCTTGGCTTAAAGAAAGTCAGCAGATTATGATGCTACCTTATTTATAGTTTACCAAAACCATGTATTTCTGCCTAAGTAGTAAAGGTGGGACTGATGAGCTGATCTGATTTTCACCGAAAGAGGTGCACACATCTTTGGAGAGCAGGAAGATAAAGAAGAAACGGCACTCATCCATCCTTTACTCCTGTGATAAAAATTTCTATTTGGAAATGCTTATTGTGTATACTCACCGTCCCCAAATGAAGCAGCACCGTGTGTAGCCAGGAAATGTGCAGTCTCCTGGTGTCTTTTGATTTTCCTGTTCCGATTTCCCCACACCTTTAATGCCAACCAAACAACGGGCCCCGAAGCATGATCCATGGATGCGAGACTGTCTACGACTTGTGTCTGCACCACCTGAATCTGTTTATGCCACTTAAAATTAAAAGGCCACAGCATCTTAGCTCCAATCACAAGGTTTCCAATGAAGGTATCATTTGTCTCTACATAAAAACCATTTGAAGGTGGTTTTTCTTTTTGCCTGGGTTTTTATTTACTGTAAATTTCCAGTAGTAAGCACCACAGATGTTCAATCTGTTTGAAAACTATCCAGCATCAACTGATTCGCAAATGGACACTAAAAAAATAGCCGTTGATGATGTATGATGATTTGGGAAAGATTTTCATTAGAGGTATTTGATGGGAATAAAATCTTTATGAAAACACTTCTGAGCCAGGTTGATTTTGCCAGAGTCCTGATTGAACCTCGTCAACAGCTTCTAGATATGGAAATCCTCCTATTTATGCCAGCTCTCTAAATTACAGAAAGCCTCAGAAACCGGAATTCACTAATAGGGTCAGAAAATGTGTTTCAAAGTCTGAGAAGAACTAAAAATGACTCCTCCAGAGAAACAAAAACACCAATTTTGTTCAAAGGAGGTAACCTGTCATGGCACACTACTCAGTCTGTACACTAAACCACGTTGTTGCTTTTTGTAACTAGACATATTCATTTAAGATCCAACAAATTATATTTGCATTAATTTAAAACAAGAAAATGCATGCCATGGCTTAACAATAAAGTACATTTAAGCAATTGTCCTTGTCCTTGGTAATTAATGCCTGTGCTATAAATATATATACATATATACATACATATATGTGTGTATATATATATATATATACCCCGCACATACTCACTGTGTTATATAAGTTGAGGTGAACCCATCCACCTATCAAGCAATAATCAAAGTGAACATATTCAAAGTTCCTTCTATTTTAAAAAATATACTGTACAAAGTCATTGTCTAAAAATCATTCTACTCTCCAAAAACAGCATGCCAGAACTTATTTCTTCCAACAATTAAAATTTAATTATTGTTCATCAATCTCTCCTTCCATTTCCTGCCCAGTCTCTGGCAACCACCATTCTACTTTCAACTTCTGTGACTTCAGAGTTTTTAGATTTCAGAATCGGTGAGAATTATCTAATGGGTGTTCTTTTGTGCCTATTTTATTTCTTAACATAATGACCTCCAGATTCATCTGTTGTGACACATAAGACAATTTTTTTGTTTAAGTCTTATAGATTTTTCATTCACTGCTTAATGAACAGACAATGAGCTGTTGGCACTCCTAGGCTGCTGTGACATGTGCTGGGGAGAACAGAGTGCAGGGGGCTCAGCACAGTACTCGTCTCAAATTCTCCCATTCGCAGGGTTGCTAGACTGCAGTAACACTATTTTAGTCTCCGTCCTGGGGTAGTTTGAGTGTAAAGGACCCCCATAATCTCCTAGGGAGTAATACTATTGGGAGGTGTGGCTTCGTTGGAGTGGGTGTGGCCTTGTTGGAAGAAGTGTGTAACTGTAGGGGTCTGCTTTGAGGTTTCCTGTGCTCAAGATACTGCCTAATGTCTCACTGTAGGACTCTCAGCTGCTCCTCCAGCACCATGTCTGCGTGCAAGACTCCATACACCCCACCATGATGATAATGAACTGAACCCTGAAACTGTAAGTGAGCCACCTCAATTAAATGTCTCCTTATAAGACTTGCTGTCATCATGGTGTCTCTTCACAGAAATAGACACATCTTCTTTTTCCATGTGACTGTACTAATAAGATTCCCACCAACAGTGCCACTGCTGACATTTTAACATGCAAAAATTGGAAACTCTGGGACTTCTTTATGGTTATATCTTATTTTGACCTAATATATATATATATATACATATATATGTATATATGTATATATATACATACATATATGTGCATATATGTATAGATAATGAGATATATGTATATATGATGAAATATATGTATATATATATAAAAGTTTCAGTGATCAGAGCTTTTATTTACAATAGGAGTTTGTGCTCATTCATAAAAATAAAATAAAAAGACCTTGGACTCTGAAGCAAGACTCATGACACATTCACAACTCAGCCCAAGTAAAATTCCAGGGCAAGCATCAGGTTAACAGTGTCATTCATACCATTTGCTGCTGAAAATGGCTCTGGGTAGTTCACACTCGTTCTACGAGTAAAGAACGTTGGGAAAATGTCAACCAGCTTTGTCTCCCCAAGGATTCAGAATGCCTGACAATCACATGTATACCAAGGAGAGCACAGAGGACAAACAGTCCAGGGATCTTCCGGGACATGTAAGACACAGATTTGTGTGCTTCTGAGGTCTGTATTATGTGCCACCTGAAAATCCTCAAGCCCACATTACCCTTAACAAACTACAACCAATTGGACTTGAGTTTTGTGCATGGTGATAGATAAGGGTCTATTTTCATTCTTCTACAGGATGACATCCAGTTGTGCCAGCACCATTTGTTGAAGATGCTTTCTTTCTTCCATTGTATACTTTTAGCTCCTTTATCAAAAATGAGGTGTTCATAGGTTTGTGGGATAAAATCTGGGTCTTCTATACGATTCCATTGGTCGACTTCTCTGTTTTTATGCCAGTACCACACTGTTTTCATTACTGTAGCTCTGTAATAGAGTTTGAAGTCAGGGATGGTAATGCCTCCAGAAGATCCTTGACCCTATCCTAGAGCAATACTGACGAATATCTTGCATATCATCATAGAACCTTCATCTGGTGATGGATAGAGATAGAGACAGAGACCCACACATGAGCACTGGACTGAACTCCCAAGGTCCCAATGAGGAGCAGAAGGAGGGAGAACATGAGCAAAGAAGTCGGGACCACGAGGCGTGCACCCACCCACTGAGACAGTGGAGCTGATCTACTGGGAGCTCACCAAGGCCAGCTGGACTGTGACCGAAAAAGCATGGGATAAAACCGGACTCTCTGAACATGGCGAACAATGTGGGCTGATGAGACACCAAGGACAATGGCAGGGGGTTTTGATCCTACTTAATGTGCTGGCTTTGTGGAAGCCTACCCAGTTTGGATGTTCACCTTCCTAGATATGGACGGAGGGGGGAGGACCTAGGACTTACCACAGGGCAGGGAACCCGGACTGCTCTGTGGACTGGAGAGGGAGGGGGAGAGGAGTGGGGGGAGGGGGAGAAGGGTGGGAGGAGGGGGAGGGAAATGGGAGGCTGGGAGGAGGTGGAAACTTGTTTTTTGTTTATGTTTTTTTTTCTTCTTTTCTTAATAAAAAAAAGAAATATGCATAAAAGCAAAAAATAAAAAACAAACAAACTACAACCAAATGGGAAAAGCTTAGAAAAAATCAAATGTTTGAGGTCAATGAGATGACAATGCCGCAGATATAAGGACCATCTCTATACATGTCACTTTTAGGTACCAGGATCACAGAAACATCATAAAGAGGATGTGTGGAGCCAAAACTGATTATTCGCTTCAGCTCTTTGCTGTAGAATTCAAATGGTTAGAGGCTCTATTATAGTACAGAGCATTATCTCCACTATAGCTTAAGAACTATTTATAGGGAGAGATGTGGAAACTGGTTTTCAAATGCCCAGATTTAGTGTCAAAAACAATAAGCTAACTAACTGATAGCTAGAAGAAACAGAGTTCAAGACTTTGGTACATTGTTTTACCTGATTCTCATGACGTTTCTGTAAGGGAGAAGAGATACTATTGGCCCTACAGTGAAAATGTTGAGATCATGTCCCTTTTTCCATTGATAAGTAGTATAAATTATGTAAGTTTATGAAGTATTCTGTGAGTTTCTTTAGCTCTTAGCTTCACTTTATGCACGTGAAACTTTGGAAACAATCACCTTCTTTCTTAACCCATTAATTATTTGTTTAAAAAGTTAAGATATTAGATGGGAAGCTTTATATGGATGAATAAACTCATACATAAGGTTGTATCTTATCTGTGAGATAAAAGATTTATTCCTTCCTTAATTACTACCCAACTTGAAGAGGAAAGCATTTTAAATATGGGTGGATCTTACATGACAACCTTCCTGTCAGCATGAAGCCTAACATGGCAACCAAAATGGAGAACAGCAAAGCAAGTAAACACTTCTGTGAAGTGTGCAAAGGCTTTCAGGAAGCCAAGAAAACACTGAAAGTTGCAGGTGGTAAAATTATCAATTTTATCTGGGCTCATTTTAATAAGTTTCTTTTAAGATAGCACTTTCCTATACCCCAAAGCCATTTAAAAGGTGTTTTAATAAACACTTTTCCTCTATGGCTGCCAATCATTTTTATCATCTCCCCATGTCCCACAGAGTTATCAACATTCATTTACCATATCTTAAAAGTCTTCATTAAGTGGGACTAATTGTCGGTTCTGTTTTTTCCACTTCACGTGCTTCACCAGAGATTCCCAGAGTATTTCTTCATGGTGTGGAGGTTTGTGGACTGGGCTTTTCTTTTTGCTCCTCCATTGTGGGTCACACAGGGGCTACCTCTGTGAAATTCAATTAGAACCTTATAATAGTTCTCTATAAATTTTGTTACTTCAAAAAAAACAAACTGTTGGATCTTGAAAGGAGCCTACAACTGCTGGCTCGAGTTTATTAACACTTTGTCAGAAAACGTAGATTTTTTTTTGTCTTAGGCAGATCAATCAAACCTACTTCAATTGGTAGATCTCTCAGCTCTCAATGTTAAACACACATTTGTCTCAGCTCCTCAAAATCCAAAAAACATCTCAGTTCACCACAGTCATGGCATGATTTAGAAAATTCCCCCATTTACTTGAGAAACAAAAGCCACTTTTCATTCAGCATAATAGTTATCCAGCAACCATAAAAAATTAGCTTTAAAATTGGATTATTTTGGAATAGGGAGCCTTGGAAGGAAAAAATTCTCTAATTTTAACAAGATTTAAACCTCATTTGCTACACTCTTTAGCAGACACCAAAATGGAAGCCAATTCAGCAAATCAGAGCAATTCTGAACATGTAAAAACAAAACAAACACAAGTAAAGCAAAATGAACAAAATTGAGGAATATCAGCATCTAAAATTTGTCTCTGAAATCAACAACCTGCTGTTTACCTCATGGGTGTGTGTGTGTGTATGTGTGTGTGTGTGTGTGTTTGAGAGAGAGAGAGAGAGAGAGAGAGAGAGAGAGAGAGAGAGAGATGAACAAGCACTAAATGAAAGACAAGTCTTTATTTTAGAAAAAAACTATAATTAAAAAGCTACAACTTTAAATTAAGAAGTAGTAATAACAGAAATGAAGACATATATATATATGTGTGTATGTAGACAGACACACATGCACACAAACACAGACATACACAGAGACACACAGACATACATACACATGAATACAGATACACACATGCAAACTCCCATACATAGACAAACACACAGAGAGACAAATACAGATGTGCAGACACACACGCACACACACATTGCTGTGCTGTGCTTTGTTCATCTAGAAGGTGTTTCACTGCCTCCAAATCATAAAGGTTAAATACTTCTGAAACCATCATAATATGTAAACATAGGTAGTAAAGAGTAAAACATTAAGATTGAATGACAGCGCCCTCAGAACAGATAATACAACACATATGGACAAGAAATGAAGTTGGTGAAGAAATATGACCTCAAGAAGTAGTTGACACTAAATCCTGGGACCGTTAGAGAGTATGAAGAAGAGAAGGAGACCAGAGGAGCTGAAAGATAAGAAAAAAATGATGATTTTTACAGCATCACTTTGAACAAGTACAGAAAGTTCACTATGTGATTGTTGGTATTTATGCCAATTATTTGTGGGGCATTATACATTTTCTTCTTAATGGCAAAGTAATTGCAAGGCAGAAACATTATGTCTATGGAGTCTATCTTCTTTTCAGCACCAATTCACTGGCCTTTGCATGTTTGTTTGACTCGCTAGCATGCTTATCAATGTGGTAAAAACTTTATGAGTATTTACAAAGCAATAAAATCCCTAACAATTGTATCTATTGCTGTGTATATATGGCCTCGGTATCAAAAGCATCACTTTTCCCAGCACCAGATTGTTATTTCTGTCTGCCTTAGTGAAAGAATAAATGACTGCAAAATGAATATCCCTTTCATATTTTCTTATAATAAATTTTTATGTGATGTTTTATTGTTTACAAAGTACTGTTCTTGTACACTATCCTTCTTAATCGTGCTTAGTCCTGGGATGTTTCATCAAGCTTCTGTTAATTTTTCTTGTATCTTCTTTGTTTGCCTCCCTACCACATTAACCTTCAAGTGGCAAGCCATATGCTGAAGGAAAAACAACCTCTCAAAGACCTACAAGCACTAAATTACAACAAACACTATTCACCCCTTAATTTATGAGTGGTTAAGCTAAATTTACCTTTTTGACCATGGGTTCCAGTCTAAGAAAGTGAAAGTCAGTAAGAATTATCACCACTAAAAAGATACAACAGAACAGGGAAAAATAATCAGTCTGAAATATTTCATTATACCGGTTTTCATTCAAAATTGGCATCTTGCAAAAGTAATTGCCCTAAAAGAAATTTGAAGCTAAGGTCACACTTAAAATTGTTCACCCACCATAACCTATGTTCAAACATTGCAATTTGAGTTGGCCATTCATGAAATTGTTAATAGGCCATTAAATCCTGCATTTGTCCTTTCATCCTTCCTTACAAATTATGGTGACCTTAAAAAAGAGTTGCCTTGGCATTTGGGACCCCATATTTCAATAACTCATGATCAGCTCTCTGTGATCAATGATTGTACCACATAATAATTATTCACCCTGACTCTGTTCCTTCAGGGTTGACCTGAACAAGCAGACTGAGTTTCTAAGGTGTAATAGTGTACTTATGCATGGATAAGGGCCTTTCAATGACATCAGATAGCTCTGATGCAATGAAGGGTTGTAGAGTGTTGGGCTTTATTTTGTTTTGTTTTCTTTTCTTTTCTTTGTTTTTTGTTGTTTTATTTTGTTTTGCTTTTTTGGCTTTTGTTTTGTTTTTACAGATACTTCAAACATATCACTCAGTTTATGTGAAAAACATTTGGGAACCATGTCTTCAAGATTCATTCACCTAACTAGCTCCTCATAAGACCAGCTCTAAGTACAGTTCTTACTATATGCCAGCAGTCTATGAAAACATAGGTAGTGGACCCTATTGTCAGAGTTTGAGTGTTCTGTCAGCACCACTGAGTTAACAGTTCACTGGAGCCCCTTTATTATAGATTCTGGTCAGCTTATGACCCCAAACCATTACATGATGCCAATGGCATTAAAGATCCATCTTCTCTTCTCATTCAAGCTACTCCAGAAGCAACCGCACACCCAGAAGTGTGTCTCCTGGGTGATTCTTAATCTGTAAAGAGTGACTATCAATAATAACCATCACATATTCATACTGAAAAATATAAATATGTGCATATATAAATATACAGTTACATATCATATCAATATATAGTACATAGTAACAAACATTACATAGAATGACAAGGAAGAATAAAAAAGTTAATGATTCTAACTGAGGCACTGAAGAAGGAAGAGGGTACTTTCAATTTTACAATATTTACATAGTTATAATGAAGAACTGTGAATCTGGGCACTGAAATGACAATGTGCATGGCATACCGAGGAAGAAAAGGCAACTAAAGTAGAAGAGGGAGTGGGGATCCAATAGAACCGAGAGGAATAGAAGAACGTGAGGTGTTTTCATAATTAGCTGTAAACTCATAGACTAGTGAGTTTACAATCCGATGTAAATCACACATACTCAAAAATAGCCACAGTGTTGAAATCTGTATGAAAGCAAGACCATGTTAGCCCAATAACCACAAAACTGGAAAAAAATTTACTCATGTAATTTGGAAAAGGGTTAGTGGCCTTGTGTACTCATATTCTTTTTTTTTTTTTTTTTTTTTTTGGTTTTTCGAGACAGGATTTCTCTGTGGTTTTGGAGCCTGTCCTGGAACTAGCTCTGTAGACCAGGCTGGTCTCGAACTCCCAGAGATCCGCCTGCCTCTGCCTCCCAAGTGCTGGGATTAAAGGCGTGCGCCACCACCGCCCGGCTGTACTCATATTCTTAATGATTTCAAAGAACTTTCCTGCAACCTCCTAAAGCTAAGAATACTGGAAGTCAGAGAAGCAGAATAATAAAAAAACAAAAACAAAACAAACAAACCAAAAACTTAGAATGAAAACATCTATACTAAGTGAGAGGCTACAATCTACCCATCTGATACAGTAATGAAGTCAGAAGGAATTGTAAGTTAATATCAGCATCCTCGGACCGAGAGAAACGAGGCAGGATGCATATTCTCACTGAGAGGATGGGAGTCAAGATAGCTTAAAAGCAGGACTACTATTGGAGCAAACCAACATTTTATCAACAGCACTTGAAGTTTTTCTCCCCTGACAAACTATCATGGTTCACATGTATAGAAGAATGAAACACCATATACACCACTTACTGTAAGGACACATAAGGATACACTAGTGTTATAAACAATCAAAAAAGCTATCTGCCTGTGGTCTCAAGCAAAGTATGTCAGTGGCTCTCCGGTACCTTGGAAAGGATGCTTAGCAGAGTCATCTCTCCTCTTACTCGACCACTTGCTTTCCTTTTTACACTCAACAGACTCTTCCTGCTTTACTTTTCTCTCAGCATCTGTGTCTCTGTAGTCTGCTGCTCTTCCTACTTCAGTGACCCCTCCTCTTAGATTTCTCTGTGAATACTATCACTGTTGCTATGCCTGACCGCAGTTCTCAATCTTTTCTCTGTATTTACTTATTTATTCTTTTTCTCCTTCAGTTTTCCTCAAACGTGTTTCCTGGGACATCAGGAGATATCATCTGGAGGCATTAAAACTAAAAATTATCAAACCTTACCCTAACCCAAATTAAATAAATTCCTAAAAATTGGTACTAGGAAATCTGTCTTAGCAAACCAGTTCTCAGCATGCTTCTGGTGTACACAGCTATGTATTTTCTCATTCTGGCACAAAAAAATTCATTGTATAAATCCAACTCTTATATCCTTCATCTGACACCCATCTTAGATTCCAGATGGAATATCCAACTGTTACATTGATCTTCTCACTTAGTTGATTACCAGATCAAACAAAAAACCATCTATGTGGAACCCTCAATTATCCCTTCCTCTCACATTGTTATTCCATTAATTCTCAATAAATAATACCATCATTTTACCAATGGTTCTAATTTAAAACCTAGAATTTGTATGTGATTGCTCTACTTCAACTCCTTCCCTTACCAAATTTATCAGCCAATTTTACCAGCTCTGCCTAAATAATATGTTCAGATCTAATTATTTACATCTCTTTATCTCTGCTACCATTGCTTTAATCTAAAATTCTATCCAATGAGAAAGGGACAGCAAAATCAGAAATATAGATTAGGAAACGGGCTTTGAGGAAAGAACCAGAGAAAACGTATTATCACAAAATCAACGATGAGGGGTTTAGGAATGAAGCAAAAAGCAATATAAGTCTCCAGGAAAAAGAAGGCTGTGATGCCTAAGGGGTGAAGACAAGATTAGAAGACATAATTGACCACACAGAGGAAGGAGAAGAGAGGCTGACAGTCAGCTTTGATTTCAGAAAGTTAGCACTGCGAACTCTGCTGAGATCAAATAAATCATGGGCGGTTATAAGATGAGAAAAAGGTTTAAATAGTTAACCCAAATAAAAAATTAATGGAAAACAATGTAAAACAGACAAAAAGAACTTAATGGTGAATCTACATTTTGGAGTACATAGCCACTTCTGCCTCGAAATAGGATCATTTTCTTCATGATACCTTCTCAAATGGTCAACAAATCAATATAGACAAAAATCACAGGGATTTCTTTATGATTTTCACTTTGTTTAAACAGCAAAGGAGACTGAATAATGTGAGCTTGTTAATACATAATTTATTACAGAATTCTTTAACAAAAAAATAAAACCCCCATGCTACTAAGTAAGTAGGTGGTGTTTTTCTCACTTCACTGATAGCTGTTTATATTGTTCTTTTAAAAGACACCACAAAGCCGGGCAGTGGTGGCACATGCCTTTAATCCCAGCACTCGGGAGGCAGAGACAGGCGGATCTTTGTGAGTTCGAGGCTAGCCTGGTCTATAAGAGCTAGTTCCAGGACAGGCTCCAAAGCTACAGAGAAACCCTGTCTCGAAAAACCAAAATAAATACATAAATAAATAAAAATAAAAGACACCTCAAAAAAAATCCTAGCTAAATGAATACTGATACGGGAAAATGACCTTCACCACAAATAATGAACTTCAGAACTTATTTATTACATGAGCACAGACTAAATCATTTATAGATTTCACATATGTGAATATTTATTGATGTAGAAGTGTCTTCTATCTATCTGTTCCTTTCATTGGTTAATTAATAAATGAAACTGCTTAGCCTGATAGGTCAGAACATAGGTAGGCGGGGAAGACAGAACAGAATGCTGGGAAGAAGGGAAGTGAGGCAGATGCATTAGCTCTCCTCTCCGAGATAGACTCAGGTTAGAATCTTCCCGGTAAGCCACCAACTCGTGGTGCTACACAGATTACTAAATAACTAAACAGACCCTGTGATAAGTACCCATCTATAGAGCTGGTGCCTTTACCAAAGCAGCCTGCTACAGGCTCAGAGCTGTGGAATACTTCACAGCCAGAGAGTGAGGAACCAAAGGAGGATGCTCCATTGACTGCAGAAATTCAGAGAAGTCTAAGATAAAATATTAAATATAAAGGTGATATTTTCATAATAAAGGGTGGGGTACTCTCACCACTGCTTTTCCATGTACTCTAAATTCCTTTAGTAAATGCTATTAAAAGTTTAGTCTGTGTATATTCCCAAGAGTGGTATTGCTGGGTCCGGGGGTAGATTGATCCCGAATTTCCTGAGAAACTGCCACACTGCTTTCCAAAGTGGTTGCACATGTTTGCATTCCCACCAGCAATGGATGAGTGTACCCCTTACTCCACAACCTCTCCAGCAAAGGCTATCATTGGTGTTTCTGATTTTAGCCATATCATACAACAAAAGTATATGCTCAACTATGTTCATAGCAGCATTGTTTGTAATAGCCAGAACCTGGAAAAAACCTAGATGCCCTTCAATGGAAGAATGGATGAAGAAAGTATGGTATATATACATATTAGAGTACTACTCAGCAGTCAAAAACAATGACTTCTTGAATTTTGCATACAAATGGATGGAAATAGAAAACACTTTCCTGAGTGAGGTAAGCCAGACCCAAAAAGAGGAACAATGGGATGTACTCACTCATAATTGGATTCTAGCCATAAATAAAGGACATTGAGCCTGTAATTCGTGATCCTAGAGAAGCTAAATAAGAAGGTGAACCCAAAGAAAAATATATAGGCACCCTCCTGAATATCAACCTTCACCAAGAGATGAAAGAAGACAGAGACAGAGACCCACATTGGAGCACCGGACTGAAATCACAAGGTCCAAATCAGGAGCTGAAGGAGAGAGAGCATGAGCAAGGAACTCAGAACCGTGAGGGGTGTACCCACACACTGAGACAATGGGGATGTTCTATCGGGAACTCACCAAGGCCAGCTGGCCTGGATCTGAAAAAGCCTGAGATAAAACCGGACTCGCTGAACATAGCGGACAATGAGGACTACTGAGAACTCAAGAACAATGGCAATGGGTTTTTGATTCTACTGCACATATTGGCTTTGTGGGAGCCTAGGCAGTTTGGATGCTCCTCGCTCACCTTACTAGACCTGGATGGAGGTGGGTGGTCCTTGGATTGCTCTTTGGGCTGACAAGGGAGGGGATTTGTTTGGGGGAGGGGGAGGGAAATGGGAGGCGGTGGCGGGGAGGAGGCAGAAATCTTTAATAAATAAATAAATTTAAAAAAAAAAGTTTAGTCTGTGGAAAGGGACCAGTCAAGAGCTATACACGTTTCAAGATGAAATATGTGAACTGACTATTTAGAAACTTCTGTATCAGTTTGATGGGGTGATTATAGTTCTGTTGAAATTAAATTTTGAATTATTGTGCTAATCATCCATCTTATTTCATTTTTGAAGTATTAATCTATGATGGATTGGAAACTAAGGAAATAAAACTTGAAATGGATGTCTACACAAAAGTATGTTCATGGTGCTGACAGTCGCTTCACTTATGACTTCCAAATTTTAGAATCAACAAAGATGCCTTTAAGTAGATGAACAACAGATAAGCAAACATGTCCCAAGAATGGAATATTATTCAGTGAGAAAGAGAAATTAGCTAACAAGCCATGACAAGATACAAAGGAAATCTCAATGCAGATTATTAAGTAAAATGAGACAAGATGCAATGAAACCAATACATTCCCTGCCAGTCTAATAATACAGCATTCTAGAAAGAGTTATACAATGAGGAAAGATCAGAGGTTTCCAGGGTTTAGTAGGGAGGAGGGATTAGTAGATGGTACTCAGAAAGGTGCTAGAGAAGTGAATCTATACTGTATGGTACTATATTGATGGGTAATGTCAGCATACATATTACAACACACACAGAATGAGCACTGCCAGGAGTAGCCTTGAAGATGGAGCCATGGACTTTGGGTTCAAAGGACGTGTCAGTGATGTTTTCTCAGCTATGGGATGATGGTGGTTAAAGCTTTGTATATGTGGAGACAGGCTGTATGAAGCCTATCCTTACCTTCCTCTCAACTTTTATGGAATCCTAAAAAAAAAAAAATGCTGCTAAAGTATTTTATTTCAATTGATCCATTACAGCAGTTGGTTTGAGGATACTGGTTCAGTATCAGTGCCCTTTACCCCAGATTTTACCAGATTTTAAGACTATATGAAGTATAATGGAAACCCCTTATAAAAGTCAAGACACACGAGAGTGTGAAACTGTAGACAGAAAAATTTCTTTAAAAGTTTAATTAAAAAGTTTTAGAAATACATCAGGTAAAATATGAAATCCAATTATAACTCAAGCCTCAGAGATGGCAAGAATCACTGAAACAATAAATGTCACACCACCCTGTTGTCTTTTGTGTGACACTATGCTTACTTACTACTTTTCCTTTTAATTTTGCATTTGCATTTCTCTTGCAAACACAGAAAAAAGATGCCTTTGAGAAGAAGGTAACAGTTATTGTCTATTATTAGACAATGTTCAAAGACTCATGGCTTATTCATTCCCATCCAATCCTGCTTTCTGAAGCAGACACCGTACCCATTGTACAGATTGTAGCCATTGTACATACCATTGTACAGATGAAGAGACAAAGGGACAGAACTATTATTTGGTCACATGGCTCTTAAGTGACTGAACCCAGGAATAAAATGCCTGGCTCCTCTTCATTCCTTTCAAAAGCTACTTTCCATTTCATCTTTAAAATGCTGACAACTTCCATATATATAAGTATATATGTATATATGTATTCCATATTCCATTTGAGTTGCTTTAATTCCTTCTCCGTAAATATGATAAAGGAACACAGATGGGTCTGGGGACATTATGTTCCAGTGACATAAACCAGGCACAGAAAGACCAGTGCCACATGCCCTCACTCATATTTAGAAGTTAAAATGTCTCAAAGAAGCAAGGGTAGAATAGTGTTTAGCAGAGACTGGAAGGGGAAGTTATGAAGAACTGGTAAATGGGTATAAAATAAGAGATGAAAAAAGGTAAACTAAGTCCTAATGTTCTATACCACAGAAGAGGCTAACTGTGGTTCAGAATACAGCATCTGCTTCTAAAAAGAGAAGAGGATTTTTTTTAAATGTTATCACTACAAAAATGATGTTTAGGATGACAGCTACACTCATATCTGTAATTTTCAGCATTATATTCATATTGCAAATATTGTACCTAGTCCCACAAATATGAGTGACAACGTTTGTCATTTAGCTTTTTGAATTCTTCAAGAACTAGCAAATAGCATTTCATTTACTTAGGTTTGTATCCTTCACTACTATATATCCAGCCCTGGAAAGGTATATCAAAGTATTAAATATATTACATTGTAATAGAAATTGAATTTTTCCCCCTAAAGTGATAGTATTGATTGGCACTTGGATCAGCTGTGTGTTGGAGCTATTATTTACTTATCTTTTATGAACATTATACATTATCACTTAAAACTTCTTTTTGAACTTGATGATCAAACCCATACCATTAGTATCATTATTACTGTTACAGAAATCTTCATGCTGCATTATTAAGATATTATTTTCCTGAGGATGTGCAAAGCATCAAGACCCAAGTGAATTCTTTCTTGCTTCTCTTTTTGCAAGCTTGAGAAGCCCTGTCTCTCACTATAACCCATAGGGTTTGGCCAGACCCGAGGAGCTTCTGGAAAGTACTTACTCAGGTGTCACTCAGCTTGCCACAGTCAACCATTCCCAGCAGGGGACACGAGTCTCTGGCTGGACCCCTTCTTGAAGGGGTGCACTGGAAAGGGAAAGGGGGATAGAAGACTATGCCTTAACTCTCCTCTACCCTGAGCCTCCTAATTATTTCATTTGCATGACATTTCTTCACCTGAGAGGCTATTTGCCCTTTAAATGGCATTTGAGCCCCTCTAGCTATATTCTTTCTCTTCTCCTTAGGCTGACAAATTTCCTGGAATTCCGAGAACAACCTTCACGTTCGCGAAGTCTAAGGTCCACTGGTGATGCCGAATGAAATGGGAGCTAAGCAAGATCAGCACTGTGCAAAGATTTGGCTCAGGCTATAAAACCTGGGCGGCTGCAGCCCAGTGGAGGCTGTGGCCATTTCCCTTCTATTTTACGATCATCCGCGGTTTCCTTGCTTTATGCTTCCGTTGCATCCTGGCCGAGCAGTCTGGAGCAGCCGGCTGGAGAGATAAGGCCATCCAGTAATAAATAAACTAGAAGGTTAAAACCACAAGAAAGGGGATGTGGGAAATTGTGATGACAGGGCCATATGTTTAGCCTCGGATATGTGCTCAAAGAATAGTTGGGAGCCCTTTTCCGTCTTTTGAGAAGACTTCACATTTACAGCACACTTATCATCTGAACATTCATAAGTGCATATGCTTCACAGCCAGGGAAGGAGACAGCTTGGCAGTGCTCATTTCTTATGGCATGTTCTAGAAGGTATAGTGTAAATGATAGGCACCGTACAAACAGCCTGCACTCAAAATACCCAGACTTCTGGGTGGTACAAAGGAAATAAATTATACAAATATCAATTTACTACTGATTAACCACAATAGGATTATCCTTGGCATTTACCTGAGATCCACAAATGTTGAGGTAACAGAATTTTGAAATTACATGATATCCAGAAATGGGAGTAAATGAAAGCGTATCGACTCAATGATGTAATCGGTTGGCAAATACGGAATGAAGAGCGGCTCCTGTTGGTATTCACTGTTGTCTGTGACACTTACTGGATTCTACTGCAAATACGAGGGAAATGGGGTGGAGAACTGGCTGCCTAGGTTTTTCACTCAAAACCTCGACTATCAATACAGATCTGAATTCCATTATTAAGAAAGTATATTACAGTAACTGTTTCAGGAGTGAAAGAATTAATTAAATGAATGTTAAACTTATTTCCTACCTGCAGGAATATATTTAAACAGATTTAGCAATCTTTAGGATTCTGTGGGATGCACATTTTCATATAGATTTTCTGACCATCCCAGTACACAGCTTTGTATGATCAAAAGAAACAAATCTAGGCTGGACAAAAAGCTACAAATGAAAAGGCTGGTTGGGGAAGCCAAAGATGTATTTGCTAAAGCACAAAGGCTCCCTCTGGTGATGTGAAGCAACCACCGGGAGGGCGCAGGGACTTGTGCCAGCCTTTCCCGACTGCATGTGCGCTGCTCCTCATAGGAGCTTAGTGTTTGTTTGAACTGCTGTAGATTCCCTGCCCCATGTGTGAGTAACTGTTGAGCCCCTGTAGCCTCCATAAAAATCATTTAAAATAGCCAGAAGCATGCTGTACAAATCAAAATAAACTCCAAATAAATTAAAGATTTAAAAGCAATGAATTACATGTGGATGTTTCGATAGGTAAATTTGTGGTCTTTTACTAGGAAAAGACTTTCTAAATAAGACATAAAGGTTGTGAGCCATAAAAGAAGCTGCAAGAATAAAGCTTCCAAAATAAAATTCATACACTTTACTTAGACTAAATTCCTCAAACTAAAATAAATGGAAACTCAAAAAACAAAAACTAGCCTGGAAAATACCTGAGATCCTAGAACTCCAAGGTGGGGGTGAGACAAACAGAAGTTCTGGGTTCTCGACTTTCTAGGACTTCAAGAACCCCAAATTCAAAGCAAAGTCACAACATATGTAGACAAACTTCATATGTACTCACGCATAAGTGGCTTTTAGACAGAAAGAAAAAAAAACAGCCTACAATTCACAATCACAGAGAGAACCTAAACAACAAAGAGGACCCTAAGAGAGAAATACATGGATCTACGGCACATGAGAAACAGAAAAAGACAAGATCTCCTGAGTAAATTGGGAGAATGGGGACATTGGGAAATGGAGAAGGGAAGGGGAGAGAAAGAAAGGGGAGGTGTGTGTGTGTGTGTGTGCGTGTGTGTGTGTGTGTACTTATAATATTTGTCTTTCTGGGTCTGGGTTACCACACTCAATATGATGTTTTCTAGATCCATCCATTTGCCTGCAAATTTCAAGATGTCATTATTTTGTTCTGCTGTATTGTACTCCATTGTGTAAATGTACCACATTTTCCTTACCCATTTTTCAGCTGAGGGGCATTTAGGTTGTTTTCAGGTTCTGGCTATGACAAACAATGCTGCTATAAACATAGTTGAGCACTTGTCTTTCTAATTTGATTGAGCATCCGCTCGGTATTTAGGAAAGTTGTTTCCCAATTTTCTGAGAAATCACCATACTGATATCCAAAGGGGCTACATTGCTTGCACTCCCACCAGCAATGGAGTAGTGTTCCCTTTATCCCACAGCTTCTGCAGTATAAGTTGTCATCAGTGTTTTCAATCTTGGCCATTCTTACAGGTGTAAGATGGAATCTCAGAGTTGTTTTGATTTGCATTTCTCTGGTGGCTAAGGATGTTGATCATTTCCTTAAGTTTCTTTCAGCCATTTTATATATTCTGTTGAGAGTTCTCTGTTTAGGTCTGTACTCCATATTTTATTGGATTATATGTTTTTTTGATGACCAATTTCTTAAGTTCTTTATATATTTTGGAGACCAGACTTCTGTCTGATGTGGGGTTAGTGAAGATCTTTTCCCATTCTGTAGGCTGCCGCTTTGTCTTGTGAACCATGTCCTTTGCAAAGCACTATTCATCACTAATTTAATCACTTTGTGCAGAATGCCTGATTAGTCTCCTGATAGTGGGTTAGAGCTGAACATCATTATCATAATGGCCAACATAGGATAATGTGCTATTGGCTGCTGTTGCAATGTATCTCTGTCCCTCCTCTAAAATGTTTCATGGAATGATGACCTGCCGGTGCAGTCCATTAGAAGGGCCCATCACCCATACGCAGCAGAAGATTCCAGAATTCGAGAGAAAATGTAGAAAAGACAGGGAGTAATAAATACTAAGAAATTACAGTATGAGACACATTCAAGTACATTCCAGCACTGGTTTAAAATAAATAACATATCAGTCTTTGACAGTCTGACTTTATTCAACTTTTCTGTAAATCTCTTTTCTTCAGTCATGTGTTGCTTTTGCTATATTCCTCTTTTAAACTTTCTAAATTATTTTACTTATGTTTCTCTGTATTTTTAAAGTCCTAAACTATAGTCATGGTTCCCCTTGTCATACTACAAGCTCTATATAGTTCACATACCAGCACTTCTCAGGAAGAGTTGCTGGTGTTGGGAAGGAAAGGCAGTGAAGGAAAACAAGGACGAGAACTGACTTAGCTATGTTTCTTTCACCACAATAAAACCTCACGACTAAGGTAACTTACTGGGACCGGTATTTAATTGGCTTATGTTTTCAGGGGATAAAAGTCTATGATGACTGTGCAAAGGAACAACTGGGAGCCTACACCTTGATTTACAACCATAAAGCAAAGCGAGAGCACTGGGAATTCCCACAGCACACAAACACTTCCAAACACACACACACACACACACACACACACACACATATCACTATACATAGATTATGATGGATAGATAGATAGATAGATAGATGATAGAAAGATAAGACAGACAGAGAAAGATACAGATAAATAAAGAGACAGGCATAAAGATAAAAGGAAAATAAAGAAAGTGATAGCTGTGCTGCATCTTATCTCATGTCAGAAGCTAAGCAGCAACAAGTCTAGACAGCACTGGGAGGAGAGAGGCTGTCTGCCTAGGGAGAGAGTAGTTTTCAATATAATACCCAAACCAGGCAAAACATCTTGTTATTTGTTTGTTGTGTACTTGTGTTGCTGACTAGCCCTCTGGACCCAAGAAATAGCACAGCTTTTTCTTATCCACAAACACTTGACTTTCCCACAGGTCAAGAATAAACAGTTCAAAGTAAAGGGCATCACCAGAAATGTGAGTAGCTTGGGTCCTGAGTAGCCTTGTCATTCTGGAGCAGTCTTGTTTACATAATAGACTGTGCAATGAAGAGGTTCCAGTGAGCTAAAGAATTTACACCTGGACCTCTCAGAGGTGCAGTTTAAACACCAGCTAGGCAGAGAACAGAAGGGACTACTTGCTTTTAACTGGAGAAACCTCAGCACACAAAAGAGGCCAGGCCAGGGTCAATGACAAAGTTTGAACTGTTCTCTCAAACATCTACTAGAAACTCTGCAGGGGACCAAGGAGACAGTACCAAGGACAATAAAGTGCAAGCCACAGCTCTTCTCTTCTCCAAGTCTCCAGGCTTGTTCCTCACAAATACAGAGGCATGAAGACACGGCGTAAGTTAGAAATGAATTAGAAACTTAATATTGGTTATCCTGGGATAAAGGAAAGAGCTGACAATCTACTCAATAAGACATGGAAAGTAAAGGTTAAAGGACAGTGACCATTTGGTCAAACATGCAGATGTTTGAAGAAAGATAAAATTGTTTCATCCGTGGCCTCCTATGTCACTAGATGCCCCTGGTGGCATTAGGAAGTCTGCACAGAGGTCATAAGTCAAGACAGTGTCCATTGGGGCCATAAATACATCAACTCGGCTCTAAAAGTACAAGCAGGAAAGTTCCATTTTAAAAGTAAAGAGAGGTCCTAACTGTGAAGTAAGAGTACAGGTTTAGTTAGTTACACTGCAATAAGAAAGGACTAGTAATAATGAGACAGGATCTCGCGTTAGTCTCTCGAAAAGTGTTGATTTTGAAAATTACAGGGCCCATGGCACGGCAACAAGAAGAAATGCTGTACTCAGGTTGCTAGACACTGAATTCTCTTCTGCAGTGCAGTACCTCTGAAATGTAAGCACTTTACTGCTCAGAAAGGGATCTTGGATAGTCAGCGGAGATGGCTCAGTTGGTAAGCACCTGTGCACTCGGAGAACCTAAATCTGAGCATCCAAACACCCTGTAAAACACTGAGTGTTGCAGTCAGCATCTGTAACTTCAGTGCAGAGGAGGCAGAGAAAGGTACATAGATCCCTGAATCTCACTGGATAAAGAATGACCTAGGAATGATACTGTGAGCTGACCTCTCACATCCATAGGAAGGTGTGTATACATGCACATCAGCTTCCATACACACATTTGCACACACCCACACTAGCAAGCACATACATCATACATACAGCACAATACACACAAATGAAAAAAAAGGAAAGAAGCATTGGACTTTGGTGTGCACTTTCACCTTCTCTAAATCAGCGAATGGAGGAAGAACTGTTTACATTGTCCTGACTGAAGTCTTTGGAAAAAGTAGTAACAACATGGGCAAAGACCATGAACCTTTCACATCTGCTCTGCAGCAGAAGCCAGGCTTCCAGATTTGGCATAGATCCATACTTGAGTCATGGGACTGCTCCTTTTCTCAACTTTTATGGTATTCTTGTTTGAATTGTTCTTTTGATTGAGTCCCATTTGTCCTCACGGTAAATCTTTGCTCTCAGTGTGACATTTTTCAGGTGTAGCATAAATATTAGCATCTGTCCCCAGGAGAGGAATTTGCTTATAGAATGAACGAGGAACCATGTTTTTCCCCCTCATCTTGGCATTTTGGTATGCATTTCTAACTAATAATATATACCTTAAAGCACTGTGTGATTTAAATAAGCTCAGATTGGATTGGTAGTTTCACTGATTAGTGAAATAAGATTTGCTGATCTTCTCATGAACTTTTATCAACGGAAGCTTAACACAAAATACTAAGCCTGATTGAAGTCTTTCTATTTGTTTTTTAGAACTTTTATTAAAAATTAAAATAAAATAATCCTATTGTTTCTATAAATTACTATACTTATTCTAAAAATATAAATTATTCTATAAATTCCTATCTTAAATGTAAAATATAAATTATTCTGTAAAATATAAAAAGTTGAAAATAGCACAGGAGGCCAGGGATTTAATTTTAATTCCAGAAAGTTCTGTGATAATTCTTATGTAAAGTATAGAACAGATAATTCAATGTGGACAGAATACAGAACAATTTGTATTATCTCTATAGAGGCTTGGAATAGTGTTACCAAATGTCTGCCCTGTGACAAATCTAAGAAGAAAATGCTCTCCACATAATAGATAATTAGCCCCTCTGATTATTATGCATGGTGAATATTGACGGCAGGATTCCACGATGCCACCAAAATTCTAGCCCCAGTATACGAGCTCTTGTAATTCCTACCTGGAATGAGAATGAGTAGGGCTGCAAAGATGGTGGGATAGTCCCTTCCATGATTACATTCCATGCCACAACTTAAGAAAGAAACGTGTAATGGAGAAAAAGAATTAAGTAAGTTGGGAGATGAGAAGGAACTGGGAGAGTATAGAATGTGAAGAGGGTCAATGATGCTAAGGGTTTTTTAAAAAGTCATATGGGAACAAAATTCCTAAAATACATACACAAAAAGTTTAAATTGAGTTACTGTGTAATGGGGGGAAATGATGCTTCTCCTAGATACCATAGAATGTCAGGGAGAAAAGAAAGCCCAGTGCCAAGTGTGGATTACCTCTTTTGTAGGTGTTTGTCAAAGGGGTCACACTGGCCCTGAAATTTTATAGACTATTGCCGTTTTTCTTTGTTACCCTACAGAACTTAATAGTAAACCATATACTTGAGCCTTATCAAACTATGACCAAACTCAAAGCATCATGCCTACCAGTTAGTTGTCACAGTGCTCAAAGAGGCTTTACAACGAGACTGAGGGGAAGGCCAGACTGGCAAGGCACACACCCACTGCTGCAATGGAGCAGAAATTATTAGAATAACCAACCACTTCCAGACTGCATTTAAATCTTGCCCTATAAGATGAAACTAATACCTGGCACTGTTAATGGGGCAAAGAAGACGTGGTTTGGCATGTCATAGTCCCCTAGGAAGAACCTGCTATTGTTATTATGCTAAATGGATGCAATATTAAACTGATTTCCAATAACATCATAATACCCTCCCAACCCTCATCACAGAAGCTTCTTTGCTGTGTGTGATTAAAACAGAGACTCACAAGTCATTTATATGCAGAGAATAAAAGATTATGAAATATTCGGACCTAAATGGGACATCTATAACACACACACACACACACACACACACACACACACACACACACACACTTCCAAGGACCATGGATCGTTACAGAATAAGATGTGGACAAATTATTAGAGGCAGATCCAGAGGCAGTGCACGACGACAGTAAAACAGTGTTGTCTGGATAACAGCAGGGCAGTTGTGCATGGAACTCCCAGTTGTGAGTACCTAATGCACAAGACCTGTGTCACATCAAGCCAGACATAAATACAAGCATCGAAGGAGGAGGTAACAAAGTCCCATCGACAAATGAAGAGCTACTGCCAATGGACATCCTGTAAGGGAGAGAGAGAGAGAGTTCTTCCAGGATGAGAACCCTGGGAGGCTGCCCCTGCTTCATTCAGTAAAGGACTCTCCACCTATGCACAGACCTGGCTGGAGGCAAGAGGTGGAGCCCTTGAGTTTAAAGGGCAAGAGAAAGAAAGAGAAAAAACATCAAACTAAGAAGATCCATAAAACATCATGGAAATGGATAATTCAAATGTGCTTTCCAAGGCTAACTAATGCTCTGATCACACATTTACTTGACAAAATATTACAAATACAAAGTTCATTATCACTAATTTTAGTAAATGTGCTTCAGTTTTTTGTTTTTTTTTTTTTAAGAAAAATGTAGGGTTTTTTTTCCTGTGGAAAAAAAATGTATAGTTCTGTCTTATTGATCTTTTCTTCGTGGCTTTAGTGGACCCTCAAGGTCAACCTCAGGCAGAAATAGAAGCTTAAGATCCACATTGTAAGGCTGCTGTGCTATCCTGTTTCTACACAGGTCGGGCGGCAGTCAGGCGATTATAAGATGTCATCCTCTAATCTGAGCTTCTAATACTTAAGAGATCACTGGAGAACCCGCAAGTTTAAAGACTGTCTTCCAGAATGTTTAATGCGCTTTTTAAAGGTGAACTCAAAGATTTACCTGCCGAGCAGATAAAGATCAGGCCCAGGGTCCCGCAGCAGCCAGCACGACACTATTAACATCAAATGCAAGACTTTCCTTATACTGCTTTAATTATCAATGCTAATAGGAGAAGCCCAGGGCAATAAATTCAGGCTCTGGTTGGCAAAGGAACGCTAGTTTTCATGTTTCATTTCTACAGACATTATATTCTTATTTAACTTTAAGTGTCCTTGCTTGTTCCTTCCGTCTCGTTCTTGGTGTCCTGCACAGCTCTTTCTGAAGGAAGAAGCCAACGATGGCTGAGATTTAACTAATCTTAAATCTTCCACAACTACTGTCAACTCCCATGAGAAATATTGCAGCCCAGGTTCTGCATTAGCTGATGAGGATTTTATGTGATGCTCTGCTCTGTTGAAGTGCTTATATACAGGATGCTGTGTTTATAAGACATTGTCAGGGACATGTTTTCTTTGACTCAGGATAAACCTTGCTAATAGAAAGGGCCCTTTTATTACTCTTCTTTCTTGACAAAACTGCACAATCCAACTAACCTATGCCTCTCTAACAAAGCCTTCTGATTTTTTCTTTGTAACAACAAACTCATGGGATAAGCAGGGTGTTTATTACACAGTCTTGAAATTCACAAAGAGGAGCTCAGATTTAGATTACAACCTTTGAACGAGGTTATTTAACCATCAGAAATGACGTCTGCACAACTTTCAACTTTTGTTTCATCCCCAACCACATGAGCCATCGAGAGTGTCCCTGCACATTTGGACTTTTATAAATCCCATAAACAGCCAGCGTGATTCTAATAGCCGTCTGCATCGAGAACGGGAAGTCCTTTCTAACTCTAGCCACCAGCCTCTTGGCTCTCTCTCTCTCTCTCTCTCTCTCTCTCTCTCTCTCTCTCTCTCTCTCTCTCTGTGTGTGTGTGTGTGTGTGTGTGTGTGTGTGTGTGTGTGTGTGTGTCTGTCTGTCTGTCTGTCTGTCTGTCTCCTCCTCACACTCTAATGGAGCAGTCATATTGACTGCCCTGACTTCATTTCTCTGTTTTGAGGGGTTATAGCAGTGAAACCTGGCCCCAGTCTCCACACCTGGACAGAAAACTAAATGAGTTGCCTGGAAACAATGATAAGCAGCCTCCTCCCCCAAACCAGCTCTGTCCCCTCCCAACCCTTGTTCTCACATGGCTCTGTGAGGAAACGCGATCTGTTTCACGCAGACAGATTCTGCTGCTCTTTTCATGGCGGTAGCAAGAGAAGGTCAAAATCAGAGGAGGACGATCTGGCATAGCTGCGTGTGGAGTCGGTAACATGCATTGTGTCGGCCAAGCAGAGATTGTTATGATGATGAGAATGGCTGATTTAGTGAGCCAGTTTCTCTCCAGTGCCTGGCTGGAACTCATGGGCGCCCCATGGAAGCAGTATGGAAATAATTCTCCTCCTTCTCAGTGAGGAGCAAGTTAATGCCCATAAAGGTTTATGTCTGAAGCCGGAATCCCTAGTCCCAGTTCAGTTTTTCATCTCCTGGACTGGTCTGCAATGAGTCAAGGGGCCATGATCCTAACTCTGAACTTTAAGATGCAAATATTTTATATCAGCCCAAGATACTGCAGGTTCAGTCCTTCACCACTCTCCTGATTCAGTTGTTAGTGCTGGCAGACAGCAGAAAACACAGAGAAACAATGATGTCGACCGAAGCGTAAGGTCTCTGCCGCTTTCCCGTTTCAAGTTTCCCACAGAGCAACCTAAAACGATGTACCTTAGGTTAGAAGTGGCAGCGGCAGCTCACAGTTCCAGAGTCTGGATAGGGCGAGATAGAGTGCATTGTTGGGCACAAAGAAGCCCTAATGGCCTCAGAGCTGTGTCCTCCTAATGAGAAACAATAGTCTGCAGCCAGATGCTCCGCATGATTATGAGCACTTTAGCACCAGAAAGAGGCACAAAAAGGGGCCGTGAGCTCAGCACTTTGAAAACAAAGGCCTCTGTGGAAACTCATACCTATTAATATAAATGCTTCCGTATACATTCAGCTTCTGTTCCTAGTCCACCAATTAAAAGCAATAGAAGTAATGTTTCCATACCATTCCAAGAGGGGAAAAAAAAGCCATCAAACATATCCAGGGACACCTAATTTTCTCCCGCGATCGTGTTTGTTGCAAGGCTAAAAGAATAAAAAATACTCCCTTGGAAACACTGACACTCCTTCGCTTGCTTATATGCCAGAAACAAAACAGGAGTCGTCGTTTGGATTCGCAGCTGTGTTCACTGGTCAACAGAGTAGTCTAAATACTACAGTTCCAGATAGTAGCTCGCTTGAGCACATGAGCCTCCCAGGAAACCAAGGAAGTGAACTAATGATACCCTACTCGAACAATAGTTGCTCTTTTCCTGGTGGTTTGGAGAAATGACAGATTAATTGCTACATAGCAATGACTCTCAGATCAAAGCAATCATGTGATTGTGAACAAGCACCATCATTCTACTGTAGTTTCATGGAATTTGAAATCAGGTGTGCGGATTTCAAATTAATTCCTTACTCCCCCTAGCTGTGTGACCGTGCCTTGCAACTCAACCTCCCTCTGCTTCTGCATCCCCATCCAGGATGTAGTCCTGGCTAAAAGGTGCACAGCAAGGGGCTCTTTGGAGGAGTAAACGGGACATACACATGGATCCATGGACACAGACTCCAGCGTCTATGATGCCCTTCAGATTTTTAACTATTTTTGCTAGCATCTGTGATTTCAAGGCATCTTGGAATTTCAGAATTGTCGTGCAGGAACTTCACAAATAACTTACCTTTGGGAATTGTGACAGGTATTTTAAAAACGTCTTTAATATCAAACAACAATCAAATCCACTGTCTAAGGTATTTTTCCATAGAGGTGCATTAATGCAAATTAGACACAATGACTTTTCCTGGTTATAATTGGGCTGAAATGAGGTGGAAGGAACAGAGAGACAATTAACTTTAGCTTTTTTTTTTTAATCTCCAGCAGTTGGATGTAGGTTTTAGTGCCTCTTGGTTATAGACTGTCAATGCTGCCAGGAGAAATTATTCAGAGACCTTCAAGGAGCTTTGTTTATCTCATTTTTCAATTAACCTCTGTGTTTTAACTTCCTCCTGGTGCCTATGCCAATTCACACGAAAGAACAAATAAAAAAATCCCTGTTCATTGTCATTGTGCCTCTGCCTCACAAATCATGCTTTGCTTTTCCTGCTCCACGCATAAAGAAAATGCATGCAGGAAGTAAATTTCAGTTGCAAATGACCGGCAAAGAAGCAAATGATTTAATATAAATTAAGTTTTCATATTAGCTATTCCCTCTGTCTTTTCCTTGGTTCTTCATGTACGGCAACAACACCATTTAGCTCTGCTAATGCAGAGATCAAAGTGTGTTTGAAGGCTGGGATTTTTATTATTCCCTTAGTTCAAGATTTCAGACCTACAGCATACATGCATGACAAGACACCAAGATTCATCTCTTTCTCTTGCACACTCAGTATCACTGGCTTAAAGCTAAGACTCTCCTGTTCCTTCACACGTATGATAAAAGGGCTAACACGACTCACCCTTATTTGTTTTATCATCTATTGTGTAAATAGTCTTATTGAAACATTTTCTTTTTTAATTTATTTATTTATTAAAGATTTCTGCCTCTTCCCCGCCACCGCCTCCCATTTCCCTCCCCCTCCCCCAATCAAGTCCCCCTTGTCAGCCCAAAGAGCAATCAGGGTTCCCTGCCCTGTGGGAAGTCCAAGGACCGCCCACCTCCATCCAGGTCTAGTAAGGTGAGCATCCAAACTGCCTAGGCTCCCACAAAGCCAGTACATGCAGTAGGATCAAAAACCCAGTGCCATTGTTCTTGAGTTCTCAGTAGTCCTCATTGTCCACTATGTTCAGCGAGTCCGGTTTTATCCCAGGCTTTTTCAGATCCAGGCCATTTCATACTTGCATATGACCTACTTTGATCATACTTAACCCCAACCTAATTGTTATTTATTATCATTGCCAAGAGTACATAGGTTTTCAGGTCAGAAATTGTCACATCATTTAAAATAGCGTAGAAAAGTTCACCCTTAAACTGATAAAATTCAATCCATGCAATTAAGGTATTCTTTCCAAAACTGCCATTTCTATTATGCTGCCTAAGAAATAAAAATACAGGGAGTGGCTTCTGTTTGCTCCTTTTGTACCTCTTTAGAAGAACTCAGGAAGTTTGAACTAAGATGGTAATGTTGAGTATTAAATAGGATGCAGCTGTTGAATATCTGCCATGGGTTGTTATAAGAGAAGAGCTAACCTGGCTCTTTGACAACACTGAAGAAAAGACAAAATCAAAATTGTAGGGGTTAGAATGGCTTCTCACTGGCCTAGCAATGTCAACCTTGTCTTAGTCAGCTTGCAACACTATAATAAAGTACCAGAGACGCTTGTGATAACAAGAAGTTCCTTCTCACAATTTTAGTTCCTCGTTATATCTACAATTTGGTGCGGAAAGATCAGTTCCTAGTAAGAGCTTTCTTGCAAATTCCCAGGAAATCTTTTTCTGTTTTGCTTCCGCTGAATAAATGTCATTAAAGTCCCCAAGACGTTCCCCCACCCACACGATCTAATCAAGACCTAATTAAATGCCCCCAGGTCTCATTCCCTTTAACTTACGTTTTGGCTTCAACATATGAATTTGAAGTATATGCAAACATTTAGTCTGTTATTAAACAGAAGAAAGAAAAAAGATTGCTGTTGGAGGCTGCTTGGTCATTTCCCAGCTGCCCAGACTCCCAAAAGAATCACACAGAAACTATATTAATTACAACACTGCTTGGCCTATTAGCTTGTTCATATTTATAGCTCACTCTTATCTCTTAAATTAACCCATTTCTATTATTTTATATCTTATCATGAGGGTCGCGGCCTATCAGCAAGGTTCCAGCTGGCAGCTTTCCCCTCTGGCAGCTACATGGCATTTCCATGGCTCTGCCTCCTTTCTCCCAGCATTCAGTTTAGTTTTCCTCACCTACCTCTGTTGTGCTCTGTGCAGGCCCAAGACAGTTCCTTTATTAACCAATGGTATCCACAGCATACAGAGGGCAATCCCACATCAGATAGTGTGGATTGAATTCTTTAGATGTTGAATCTGTTCAACATGCAGGGAACATGTGTTCTAATAACTTAATGGGTATAAGTGCAAATTTTAGTTGATGAGGGTGATCTGATATGTGTTCTCAGAACATCCATTAGTGGGGCTAGGAAGTTACTCCTTGAGGAAAGTCTTTTAAATGAATTTTTTATTTTGTCTCCAAGTTAGTGGTTGAAATACAGACTTACTTCAAATTTACACTGAACAAACCTACTGGGTACCCTGAGGCTCCCTGTGAACCAGCCCTAAGGACCTCCATGAGTGGATCGTGTCTCTCTACATTAGAAGCAAAGTCATAACTATCATCACAGTGTCTTTTCAAAACACTGAAAGAATATCTCAACCACTTGCTATCTCGCTGCACGTCCCATTAACTAAGAGCTGACCTGACTCCACCAATCTTCCTTGAAAGCACTTTCAGTCAGTGCCAGCGTCTGATCCCGCAGGCCTCGCGTGAATTAGAGCTTGATATGAAACCAAACACCATTCTACAGATCCTGTTATTCATACTTATTTGTCAGATAGAAAAGAATTGTATTTTTTTTAATTCTTTAAAAGATAAGGAAATCACTTAAAAGTCCTAGACAAACGTATGCTTGCTTTCAAGAGGAAAAAGAAAAAGAAAATAAAAAAAAAATTACAAGTGTAAGAAAAAAGGTGGAAGAAGAGTTTGGATAGTTTCTAACATATAAATGTGGAGAATATAACATTACTTCAGGAAAGAATTCTCTGCGCTGAAAGATAGAAAGCCTCCAGATTCATCACAGTGAAAGAGTCTTGCATTGTAACTGCAGCAGCCTGGAGGAAACTGACACAGCATTCAGTCCTTTTCATCCGACTGGTGGGAACAGACTTTTCCTGACCAGGCACATCCAAGTTTTCACTCAGATAGAGCCAGGCGGACTTAAAAGCGTCTGTGAAGTTTTCTATTTCAGTTTCTGTTTTGCTCTAGAACCATTGGCTGCCGGTCTCTGAACTGCCTGTCTTATTCAGAACTACAGATCCTACTGTCTGCATTGTTGACTTCAGAGATGTGGCACACGGCCTGGTGAGAGGGACAAAGGCAGACAGACTCAGCATCACTGGATCTGACATTTAACACTGCACACAGAAAAAGCTATCGCTGCCTTCACTTAAGAAACAAATTCTAGGAAAGAACAGACAAAAATGTATTAGGTTCCAGAAAAAGAAATACTAACATAATACTAGCATAATCAATGTAATGATTTGTTTTTTTTACTGGAGTATTGAACATTGGTCATTCGGAGGGAAAATGCATTATGCTTCCAAATATTGATATGTAGGCATTTGATGTGTGTGTGTATGTGCATGTGTGCACTGTGTGTCTATGTTTGTGAATGTGTGTGTGCATATATGCTAACCACAGTTTTATACATATATGTACCTATTTATCCAAGAGCTCAATAAGCTGAAAAACTAGTGTACTCTAGTATTATCCTTTAACAGAACATCAATTAAGAAACAGACAAAACTTTTCATAAATATTCCATAAACAGAGCACTTTTCATCTCTAAGGAAACATTCAATTGTTTATATTTTTTCAATTCATTTTACTTGCAAGTTTATTTGCGTCCTAATATTATTCCTACTGTTAAGTATACGGGCTAATAAATTATCTATTTAAAATGCATGTTGCATATACCTTGTGTGATAGTTATTTAGGAGGTTCAAGTGTTGAAGATTGCAGTGATAGTGTTATTAATCATAATGGTGCTGACATCATCTATGGATGCATTCATTAATTACTTTTTATTGAAAGGGATATTAGAAGATAGGCCTTCTTGGTCGAAGTTGGCATTGAAGCATTCATTCTATCTATCTATCTATCTATCTATCTATCTACATCTTTCAACACCCGCATTTCTCCTGGATGCCATGAAATCACAGCCTTACTACTCCATAATATTCTCCAGTCATTTCTGCTGTATCACAAGACCAGAAGCAATTAAGACAGCCAACTATTGGCTGAAACCATGAGCCTAGATAAACCTTTTCTCTTCTAAGCTGATTTTTTTTCTTTTTTTGGCTATTTTCTCATTGCGATTTACAAAGCAATACACCATATGCTGCAAGTGTTCTCATTAACATGAGATCCAGCTTTCAATCGACTGGTAGGATATGGAGGAAGATGAAAAGCAGACACAAGAGTCAAAAAGGTGATATCAAGAATTTAGAGCAGTTTGAAAAGATGTAACATTACTATAATTTGAACAGAATTCTAGGTTTGACCCCAAACCTTCTGCTTAACCCACGTTGGCAGTGACTGATCAGATCCCAAACTGCTATAACATCAGAACTGAAAATGAAATGGGAACAAAAGGCTAAATTCACCAGGCTTCCCAGTAGAAATGAGAAGAATAAGCCTTTTAAAAAGGTGTCCCAGTGGACTGCAGATATGTCTCAGTAATTAAGAGTACTGGTGGCTCTTTCAGAGGATCTAGGTTATGCTCCCAATATCAACATGGTGGTTAATAACTGTTTGTAACTCCTGTTCCAGATGATCCAAGGCCATCTTCTGACCCCTGCAGAGACATATATGTAGTAAACAGACATATTCACAAGCAATTCCCTCATACACACAAAATACAAATAATTAAATCTCAGAAACTATCTAAAGACGTATATTAAAAATAAAACTTCCATAAGAATTTAAGCCAGAATATCTATGGTAGTATTTTAATTATACAAGTGAATTTTTCATTCAAAAACAGAAATGGAAAATAAATACCTTTCTACTTTGTTACCTAAGAATAGATACTAGAGATAAATGAGAGAAATAGTTTATGGCATTTGTTAGGAGGAATGTCTTTCTCTATAATACCATTCCATACCTCAAGGAATTGGTTTCCATAAAATACATGTGTGTTTCATCTGGTTATACTAAACTTCTCTTATTTAAAAGAAAATAAACAAATCAATAAGAAATATCCCATGAGTCAATACCCAGGCAAGTCTTGCAAATGCAAATTCTTATACTATACTTTAAGCCTGTATTCTAGGAGAAGTGTACCTGCAGTTTGACAGACCCCTATGAAGAAACAGAAACTGTGAGAGAAAGGACACCCCAAAGGGAACATGGAAAAATGTATATATCCATGCAAGAAAAGGTGATATGGGGAAAGCCTCCATATGCCATCCGCCAGTGATGCTCTCAGGGATGAAACATGCAGTTATTTTATGCATCATTGAGAAACGTTTTTAAACACTGCCAATCATAGTTGTAAAACAGCATGGATTTAATATGTAGTTCTATTTCAGAAACAGACAAGGGATGGTTGTCTGATGATCTTAATGATGTAAAGGGATTTGTGTGTCAAAAAGCTGAAATGTCAAACCATAAATCACAATGGTTTTGGAAAGGGTTTGGGTGTATTTCTGTTCAGAGATAAAGGAGAGAGGACAAGCCCAGAGAGCATATAGATGCAATTAAAATGCAGAGTGGGTGACATGGATGTTCTTACATATAAGGGGACATGAAAGGGTAAAATGGAGAGCAGGCATAGGTTGATGGTATGGTCACATCTTTCTGGAACTGTGAGTTAATGATCTTTCTGAAGCAACCCTGGCTAGAATGTTTGGATGAATTTTAATTATCAACACAGTTCTCCAGGACTCTGAAGTTACAGAGTCCAATACAAGCTTCAGAAGAGGAAACCATGCTAAGGTCTTGATTTGTGCCTGGATAGTTTTCCATGTTCTTTACTGGGATTCTAAAGAAAATGTACAGTGGTATGTATAGATATTGTGTATTCCTAAGTTCTAAGATTTGATTATGAACTAATATGTAAGTAAACATTATGGAAAATGTTAACAATAGGATCTTTATTTTTTAAGATTCATTAAAGGTCTCCACTGACCTTAGAATAGAATTAAACACTGCATAACTGTCCTAAGAGAATGAATCATTTCTTTATTACTAGTCAAGAATTATTTCCCCAAATGTCAAAACTTGCCCTCCAGTAACTCACTTCTGCCTTCCATAGACGCCTGGTAGTATGCCCAAGCCCTCTTTTCGACCTCAGTAGAATGAGTTGGCTCAATGCAGGCTGTCCTTGAGGACCACCTGGGAGCCTGACTGTGCCCAGTGCACAGCCTGTCAGGAACAGACTCCTGCCAGCACAGAGCAGGGAACACCTGTGCCTCACAGTCTGCACTGGCCACTCTCTGTGCTCAAGTGTCTTTGGAAGCACAAGGCAAATTTTTCCCTGGTGTCATTCAGATGCTGATATTTCTCAGCTCATCACTGCACTCTCGAGACTTAATAAGGATTTGGGAAATGGATCAAGGAAATCGGACATTAGTTAAGCTTCCTTCAATTCCCATAGTGTCAATTATAGAAGCAGGACTTTATTCTCTGGCTACCGAATCACAGACAATACCAAAGCTATTATAAAGTTTCAGATGTCCATGGGTGGGGGCACACATACACAGGCATACTGGTACCCACACACCTCTCATATATGAAGTCTGTTTACTTTGAAACATATTTGGTGCAATGGAGTTAGTTGAAATCAGTAACTAGTTACAAAGTATTCACTCTGTTTGGGGCCCTACACTAGATATTAGAGGACTAGATAAGACCTTTGTCTTTAAGTAGCTCTTAAATAAAAACCAAAACTCAGGTTAGTATATTTACCAGACAAATGTCCAAATCTAGGAAATTGCTTTCTTTTTTTAAATTATCTTTTCTAAACATTCTATTTGACCTATAATTTTAACAACTTTTTTGTTCTTTCTGAAAATCTCCTAGATTTATTCAATGCAATAAGATCATATTTCCCATTTCTCCCCTGATTCACTTCAACACGTCTCCCTCCCCATTTTATGAATAATTATTTTTGTTTTTGTTTTTGTTTTGTTTCGCCAGAGGTACTTTGCAGGCTGCTAGGGGAGCCTCACCCAGTACTAGATCAAGAATGCTGCAATACTGACTTTCCAAACAAAATGTGTTCGCTGTTGCCGTAGTGGCACAGCTATTGTGGAGTAACAACCCACTTTCTGACTGGATTTGAGTCCTAAACCACAGGAGTGAATTTCATGCCTAACAGTTAATCCTAGATGAAAGCCCATAACAGCGAAAAACACAGGCCCTCAAGGAAACCTGCTACTGCTATTGCCAGGCTGTCAGAGAATTTTTTAAGAAAATTTTCAATACTTTTTTTCTTATTTTACATTGCTATCCCAATTCCTACTCCTTCCTCTCCTCCTGCCCGACCCTTCCTCTATCCACTCCTCAGAAAGGGTAAGACTTCCTATGGGGAGTCAACAAAGTCTGATAATTCACTTCCAGGTAAGACCAAGGCCATCCCCCCATATCTAGGCTGAGAAGGTATCCCTCCAAAGAGAATGTACTCCAAGACACCAGTTCAAACACTAGGAATAGATCCTCGTCCCATTGACAGTGACCCCACAAATGGCCCAAGCCTCACAACTATCAACCCCCATTCAGTAGTCAAGTACTTGCGAAGCATATGTGAGACCCTGGGGTTTGATTCCCAGAAATGGTAAGAAGGAACTGGTAGGTAGGAAGGAAGGGAGGGTAAAAGAGAGGGAGGGAAAGAAAGAGGAAAGGAAGACGAGAGGGAGGGAGGAAGAGAGGGTGGAAGGAAAGAAAGCATTATTAGAATCAAGAAACCAAAGGCCTCAATTCTAACATGCTTACCACCTACTGATAACTGAATAAATCACTTAAATCTTTGTCAGTATATTAAATGATGATGACTAATGATAGGACCACTGATTAGATTAGAGAATAATAGAAAACAGTTATTAAACATTTATGTATTATTATCTGCTCAAGCTCTTAGCACAGACCTTTTAGAGAGCTTAAGAAGCCCAGGCCAGTGACCTCTGTGGTAGCAGGCCCGAGACAGAAACACCCACGGGAGCAGGTCCAAGCCAGCAACCTCTGCATGACCAGGCTTGAGTGACCAACCTCTTCTGAGCAGGCCTGAGCCAGTGACATCCACAGAAACATGCCTGAGTCAACCAACTTCACAGGACCAGGCCTGAGTGAATGGCCTCCTATGAACAGGCCTTAGAAAGCAACCTTCTCCAGATCAGGCAGCAACCTCCACAGGAGCAGGCCCAAGCCAATCACCACCTCAAGACCAGGCCTGAGTCAGTATACTCCATGGGTGTAGGTCCAAGCAGGTGGTCTCTGTGGGAGCAGGCCTGAATGACTTCCAGAATGGCATGAACAATGTCCAGGATCACCAAATGGCATTTGGGAACACCTAGTACTCTCCTGGGTGACTGAAACCATGGCCCCAACTCTACCACAAGGAACAACCATCTCAGCCTGGCTCCTGGAAGTGTGATAATCAGATATACGACATCAAATACATCAATCAGAGGAAAAGATGGGTAGACAATGTCAATACCACAAAGAGCAACATGACAACAACAAAAAATAGTGGTCTAAAACAGCAAGACTTGAACACCCCAAATCAAATGAAACAGAAGAAAATGACTTAAAAATAATTTTTAGGGGAATGTTTGATGCCCTTAAAGAGGAAATGAAAAAAATCTAACAAAGAAGTAGAGGAAAGACAAAGAAAAAAATTGGAAGAAATCAACAAATCCTTTAAATAAACCCAAGAAAAAGCAATCAAACAATCAAACAAGTGAAAAAAAAAATGATTCAAGATTTGAAAACCAAAATAGAGAAAATAATTAAAACACAAACCAAGGGAATTCTGAAAACAAAAAATATGGGAAAATGATCAGAAACCATAAATGCAAGCATAAAGAACAGAATAAAAAAGATGGAAGAGACAATCTCAAGCATGGAAGATACAATAGAGGAAATAGACTCATCAGTCAAAAAAACCATTAAGTCTAACAAAACTTAACACAGAATATCCAGGAAATATGGGACATCATGAAAAGACAAAACTTAAAATTAATAGGGATATTGAAAAGAGAAAATGCCCAACTCAAAGCACAGGAAATATAGTCAACAAAATCATAGAAGAAAACCTTTCCAACCTAAAGAAAGATATGCAGATGAAGATACAAGAAGCTTACAGAAAACCAAATAGACTGGATCAAAGAAAAAAATTCCCCTCACCACATAATAATCAAAACAATAAACATACAGAATAAAAAAAAGAATATTGAGAGCTGCAAAGGAAAAAGGCCAAGAAACATATAAAGGCAGATCTATCAAATTATACCTGACTTCTCAATGGAAACAATAAGAGTAAGAAAGTCCTGGTCAAGCATTATGCAGACATTAAGCGATGACAGATGCCAGCCCAGACTATTCTACCCAACAAAACTTTAAGTCACCATAGGTAGACAAAACAAGATATTTCAAGACAGAACCAAATTCAACCAATACCTAGCCACAAACTCAACCCTACACAAAGTAATAGGAAGGAAAACTCCAAGCCAAGGAAGTTAGTTACATTCACAAAAGCACAGACAATAGATGATCTCACAACAGCAAATCCCAAAGAAGAGAAAAATACACAAAATAACACCACCAACAACAAAACCTAAAATAACAGGAACTAGCAATCACTGACCTTAATTCTTTAACGTAAATTGACTGAGTAAATTGGGAGCATGGGGATCATGGGAGAGAGTAGAAGGTGATGGAGAAGGAATGGAGGGGAGCAGAAAAAAATTATATAACTCAATAAAAATAATAAAAAAGAAAAATATATATATAAATAGATTTAGGGCTCAAAAAAAAAATAAGTACCAGCCTTGCTTTAACTTAATGAAGCCCCCAAAGTAAAATTTCACCCCTCAGCATGGCAAGGGCACCCCAAAAGTTAAAAAGAAAAAAAAATAGATGTCTAGAAACACAACCAGTGGCTAAGCTTACTCTGAGAAACACTGAGCTGAAGTCAGCCTCTCTGGCTTCCCCATCACCAATAAAGATGATCTAGAATGACTGACTGCTTAATTTCCCCATTGAAAAGTATTTCTCAAGGCGCAGTCCCTCTTTATTAATTGTAACCTGAAAACAAATGTAAACATAGATTGCTCATTTGTTCCCAGTTTCCCAGACCCAAATAATCACACAGAAACTATATTAATTGCAATACTGCTTGGCCTATTAGCTCAGGCTTCTAATTAACTAACTCTTACATCTTAAATTAATCCATTTCGATTAATCAATGTATCACCACAAGGTTGTGGCCTACTGGTAAGGTCCTGGCGTCTATTTCATTTGGCAGCTACGTGGTGTCTCTCTGACTATGCTACTCTGTATGTCTCTTCCAGCTGGGTATATTCTGCCCTGCTATTGGCTGAAGCAGCTTCTTTATTAAGCAGTGGTAACAAAACATATTCACAGGATATAGCATATACAACCTACATCAAATGCATGTTTCACCAGACACTTGAAAGGTGGCATGTTGTTCCCATTGCCACTTTGAGAAACAGTGGGTAATGAGCCCCAGCTTAAGTAAGAAATATGAGTGCTATACTACAGAAAGTATTTTTCCATACCCTCATCCTCCATTTTCATGCCTGTGAGTAGGAATGATTAAAATACATAATGGTTATTTATTTGGGGATCATTATAGTAAAAAAAATAGTACCTTTTATCTACAAAAAGTGATAGGAATTCCCTATATAAATTCCTCTACCTGAACGTTCTGTTTTCCCGTTGAGCTTTCTGAGCTATTACTGAACACTACAGAGGCCTCCGTGTCGCTGTATTCAGATTCTACTTTTGTTGTAGCTAGAGAGAGCATTTGCCTCCAGTCTCTGAAGCACTTTTAGAGCACGGTCAGAAAATAAAATGAAATAGAGCAAAAGGCATAAAAGCCATAGCTTAGGAACGTGCCTTGTATTTGCAGTGCTGAACATAATGGCCTCGCAGACTCTCAATCCTGCATTTGTTTCTCTTCTGTGAACTCTCAAGACTAGACATTTGACTTCCTGAATATTTCTGCAGACCTCTCTTGCCCCTGTAGCCTAATAATTTTCCAGATTCTTTGTAAGGCAGTGGTTGCAAACGTCCTTGCACTTCCACACAAACTCTTTTTTTACAGTCCTGGGTCAACTGTAGTAGGAAAGATAGAAGGCTGGGAGAGTTGTTAAATGACAACTGGTTCTGTCCAGAAATACACCCTAAAGAAGCAATATCCTATTTGGGGTTTTGTTTGAAATTTTTAGGCTAATTTAAAGAGCCACATAAAAAGTATCTCTGTCAATTCCCTGCCGTGTTTTAATATCCTGTCTATACTGGTTTATTCACTAATTAAGAATCAGAGACTTGGTATCTTCCTGTAAGAGTCCAATAAAAGCATATAAAAATAGAAAATAAAATTATTCATAATCTCCATGCATTGATTTAGGCCAATGGGAATGTGTTGTATGCCATGTTATACAAAGCCAACTTACAAATTGAGGAGATTAATACCTTTAGTAGTATATTTTAGCATTAAAACCTGCAATCATGAACTCCAGATAATTGTATATAAGTAATTTTAAGAAAGAATTCATACACATGTGATTAAAAATTATGTAACTGGGCTGAGGTGCAGCTCAGTGGTAGAGCACCTGCCTAGCATGTGAAAGTTCCTGATTTCCCTCAACAACACAGTTAAAAAAAAATCAGTATATTAATCATTACTCCTTGATAGCTCTTCTCTTAAAAGTATTATGATTAATGATTAAGGCAGCTTAAAACTAATCCCTTTTCACTGATCTTGGCAGAGGATTTTTAACAAGTAATTCTATTTAAATTACTACAAAGAATTAATCCTTTTCATTGCTTAAGGCGAAAGAGAAAAGAGAAAAACAAAGACTACACTGGGGTTGAGATAGTTACACTGAATTCCTTCTTTCTTAATTGAAAAAAAAATGAATGGGCTACTTTGTATTAGAAGTAAATCCTTTCTCTGCAATTATGTGGCTTCCTTCTCAGGAATAAAAGTTACACATTCCAAGGTGAATTTAAAATACTAGTTGTGTGCCTGAGTAAAATGTATTATCATTTCAAAACCACATAAATAAGATGCTTATATCAAGCAAAATTCATTATTTTCTTTTTCTGATTCAGGAGAAAGTCTTTGGTTCTTTCTGATTTTACAAAGCTTGATAAAATATAGCTTGTACCATGCAACCAACAAACTAATTATCAAAGTTTTGCATTAATTTTTGTTTTCTTTTATGTGAGACAAGATCTCACTATGCAGCCTTGACTGGCCAGAGGTTGGCCTCAAACTGGCATTTTTTTAAAAACTCAAAACTTCTTAGAAAACAACTTTGAAAAATCAATGAAACAGAGTCAGAAGAATCAGGTGCTTGGGGGTCATCCTCAGTTATAGACAAAATTCCATGCCTGCGTGGGCTACATGGCTCAAAAAGCCAAAACCTAGTTTGCCATAGTACAAGATGGTAATTATCCCCATATCCTCAAATGGCACAGCATGAAAAGCAATAGACAAAACTCAGCATACATGCACATACAGCAACTTTAAAGATGTTTCATTGTATGTCTGCTTAAGCACCATTGGCCAGAACTACAAGAAAGGCACCTAAAAGCAAAGTAAACAGTAACGTGCTGCTTGTACTGGCTTACAGCACATTAAAACACCACGGAAGAAAGAAAGAGCAAAGGGCAACCAGCAGGCCTAAATTCCTGACATTATGGCCAGCTCTGAACTCTTTATTCCTGTCTGCAGCATTCTTCTTTTCCCCAAGGGCCCATTGCCAAGTCCGTTACAGTATCAGAATTCAGCTCAGTGTCTAGGATGTGTGGGTGATAAAAAGTGTCAAGTCTGGATAGAATAAGTCATGATCTGACATGCTATAAAATAAAATGTAAATCATTTGTCCCATCACAGTATTCAGGATGGAAGTAGGAATGGAGTTTCTCCACCGGGAAATAAAGAAATTGTAAGAGCACAGTTATCACCAGTCTTTACAATTTCCATGTCCATCAGCTAGTTATAATAACGTTTGCATGACCCACAGTATGTTCCAGAATAGATATTCTAGTAAATCTTCCTTTGTTTGGGGTGATCAACTACTTAGTCCATTATTAAATTCCAGTTCCACGTTTGGAAATGCCTCCCTGAGATACCATGCACATGTTGATCTGTAAGATGGGCATTGGCATTTGGTCTTTGAGGTGTCCTTTAAAGCTATCATAGCCTGTTGCCTGCTAATAGATAATTTTGCACCTCAGGCTGCATTAAGACTGAACAATCAGTATTGTCTTGGTTGGCCTACAGATGTGTAACATCAGCTTTTACTAGACTCTCAAATTGTTCAGTTACAGTAAATTCCAAATGAAAATAATTGAAGCCAAAAGTCTTAGATAGGCATAGGTTTCCAGCATAAAGAACCAAATTTATAATCACTTAGCAGTACCCATTCCATTGTTTTTCTATTATCAACGGAAGGTTAGAGTCAGAGAAAAACGAATGCAAGACAGAAACTTCACCTCCAAATGAGTGAATTTTTTTATTCTTAAACCAAAATATGAATAGCCATAAAGAGAGCACAGATTCAGGGTATCCCTAAAAAAAAAGTTTGACATGGAAAAAGTTCTGTGAAGTTTATACAACTGAAGAATAAAAGGGTTCTCAATATTAGTGGAAACCAAAGGCCAGAAGGTTATAGCGAAGTAAAGAAATCTCCGTGGTGGATTTAAGTCACTATCTGATGGCATACTCAGCTTTCGAATTGGTAGAAGGTCATAGTGTGTTAATACCTGCCGAAAGGTCTCATTACAAGGGTATTAAGTCAGATACAGAGGTAGGCAATGAATGACTATTAAAGGAGCTAAAGATAGCCCAAAGCAAATTGGTTCTGAATCTATAACAGCCCAACTCCTCACAATCACAAGGTCCTAATTAGTCAACAGCTTTGTGACTTTTTAAAAATAGGAACTTTATTTCACCAGGACAATATGAAAAGCTATGTGCTTCAGTATGCTTGGGCTGCCATGAGAAAATACCGCAGGCATTGTAAATCAATAGAAATTTAGTCCTCTGGAGACTAGAAGTCCACGATCAAAGTTCCAAAACGGTTAGACTACCTTTGGGCTATATCCTCATGGTGTCTGTGAAAACAGATGGAGAAATAGTGGAGAGAGAAGAGGAAGGAGAGAGAGACAGGAGAGAGAGAGAGCTGTACTATTGTCTTGGACTCGTTTTATGATATAATCATGTTGGATTAAGGCTGTAGTCTAATGACCTTTTTTAATCTTGATTACCCCTTTAAATGTCTTTAAACCTAATATAGTCTCCTTGGAGGTTGGGGCTTTAATATAAAAAGGTGGTCCATTGAGGGGGTGGAAATTTAGTACAATCCAATAAAACTGAGTAAAAAGCAAAACCTTTCATCTGATCTTTGCCAAGAGCTCGGCTCTCATAACTGGCTTAGGAATGGTTCCCCTCTGCTGAAGTTGCTGTCTTGTTTGGGGTTATAGAAACAGCTGGCCATTTTAACCCTGGAGTCTTGAAATTTCCAAACTCATTTTGTATTTTAGTTAGAGGCAGAGATGGAGGAGCTTAGCTTAGCAATATTCCCTTTATCTCTGCTTACAGGCTAACCAATTCTTCTCTAAATGAATATCTTACTTCTATGGCCTTGTTGAAAGCAACAACAACAACAAAAGCCCAACATTCTAAATTAACTTTACCATTATTACTGAAGCTTATCCTCCACAGGCAGATGGAACGCTTTCCGAGAGAGTTTTGGGGATGCTCTTCCCAGATATTTGCAGAGATATAATAGGGGTCACCAGCTTGCCAGTCTGCAGTGGGGTCTTATTATTATAATCCAATGCCAAATGCTGATTGCAGCATTCCACCTCTAAAAAAAAAAATGAATTAATGCTGGCTTCAACAACAAGTGACTAAAGCATCATTAACGGTGGATTAATTCCAGTGGTGATTTCTTTCTCCTTTAAACTCTCATATATGTTTCAGAATGTGTGGGTTGATCACAGGATCTGGCATACAAAATTCTATTTCATTAATTACTATTGTTTACTGACACCTGAAATCTACTCCTTTCTTCTTAACATGATGATCAGTCAACTATATTCCCCAGAATCTTCACAGCCAAATTCTAGATGTAACATGTTCCAGTGGGATGTCTTCTTGAGATGTTTGGAAAGTAGAAGAGAATTCATGCTCATAATATAGAAGTGGACACATTAGTGACTCTGCAGCAATTTCTAGCAGATGTGAGCCTTACAGTGTTTCCACGCACAATTTGTAATGGTAGCGCGTGTCCTGAGCCATCAAGAGAAAAGCTAAATCATATATGCACCTCTCCGCCTTAGGGGTAACGACCTGACCCAAAACTGGTCGTGCCGTGGCAGTGCTCAGATTTCTTCTATGACAGCCATTAGGATTCTTTTTTGACTATATTTGAACACTTATTTGACTATATTTAGTCTTTTCTTTAACCAAATCCCTACTGAAGTTCTGGTTTCCTACACTGACTCATGAAGCATGTATTTACCACATTGTCATCAGGAATTTGGAACTGAAGCCCACAAACCAATCCTCCATCTATCTTCTCATTTGCAGAAAGGAAGGACATACAGTTTCCTCTCAGGTAGACTGCAGGGAAAATGGATAATAGCAAATATGGCATCCCCTGATGCCCCAAGAAGTCATGTGGCTCATGGAGCCGCAGAAGGGGCCGATGGCTAGAAAGATAGCTGGCAAGGCAAACACAGGACCCACTAAACCTTGTTAGAAGGATGAAGGGGAGATTTGGATATCAAGGAACAATTAGCATTCTAAACCACAGATCACACCAATACACTACCCACTTGCATCAATAGGGCAATGACGCTGTTTAATTAGAGGAAAGAGAGAATTGACAGGAAATGTTGAGGCCAAACCACACAGACTTAAGTATTGCCATTTCAATACTAACCAGTCACAAGCCGGAAACAGGAAAAGGTCACTTTATCATAAATGTAATTCTATCAATAAAGCTGACTTAAATTATTGAATTTCTTTCCTCCCATTCAGGCCCATTGAGATCTACTACAGTCTTAATCATACACACGCAGGGGCATTTAGTAAAGTAAAACGTTTCATTTTTCTGCTTTGTGTTAGAATGGCCGCACATAAGCCCCAAAGCACTAATTCACTGAGGTTTTTGAGGCAGAAACTTCGGTTTCAGATATTAAAAATGTTTTATTTTTTTAATAGACTTTTATTGTAACCCTAAATCAGAACCCTTTCTCATTTTATTTTAATGTACTGTCCCTTTTGAAATGGTTCTCTTCAAAAGTCAACCCCCAATTAGGAAACAGCTTCATTGCTTCAAGGAAGGTGGTGGCATTTTCAGAGCTCTAAGCCTGGCTGCGTTAGAGTCTGGACGGAGAAGAGCACTTGAATCCTATAATTACACTGTGTGTTAGATCATGCACTATGACAGCTGAGCAAGCAGGACCAAGTAATGAGAGAATGAGCCAAACAGACAATTTTTCACATAATTCACTAGCCAAAATCTAATCATTAATGAATCTTTAGGAGAACTAGAGCTTTAATTTGAGCTCAAAGTAATATTTCTAAGCAGAGTGTTGAGCGTGTTTTGATATATCTACTTCAGCGTTATATCCAATTCTTTGTCTAATTTACTCAGAAAAATATCTCATAAATTCGACCATGTTTCTCACCACGTAACAGAAGCTTTTGTAAACTGCCTTATTCAGATTTGATGTGGGAGTCCCCTCTGTGTGCTGCAGTTACCATTATGAATAAAGAAACTGCCTTGGCCTGTTGACAAGGCAGAAGTTAGATAGGCAGGAGGACTGGACTGAATGCTGGGAGAAAGAAGGACAGAGTAAGGGGAAGATACCTTGGAGCCACCAGAATTAGACAGGCCAAATCTTTGCCGGTAAGCCACTACCATGTGGTGATACACAAATTAATAGAAATGGGTTTAATTAAGATGTAAGAGTTAGCCAACAAGAAGCTAGAGCTAATGGGCCAAATGGTGATTTAATTAATACAGTTTCTGTGTGATTATTTCAGTTCTGGGTGGCTGGGACAAACAAGTGGTTCCTTGCAGCAATTGATTATTTCAGGGCTAAACTAGCCAGGCAGCGGAAAAACAAGCAGGGAAAAACAATCCCTCAAACAGATTGGCACCCATGTAGCCAACTACATCCACATAAAACCTGAGAGGGCTTGTTGTGTGGTTATTTCAGGGCTAAGTTAGCTGGGTGGCCAGGAAGCAAACAAGTGGCCTCCTTGCAAGACAGATTCTTGTTTAAGAAGTAAGCTGCCTACTGTGTCTTCTGTCTATATGTCTTTGAACTCCACTTGCTATCTGAGGAGAGAACTCATAGACTCTACCTTGGCAGTGTCAAGAGATTGCCTTTGTTCCTTTGCATAAAATTCTTTAAAATAACTTCTGGAAAATAGTAAGTAATATTTGCTAAATCCAAATAACCCACTGAAGAGGAAGAACTGTGGAAGCATTGGAATGGTGCTTATCATGAGAATTCCAGGACAAATTAGGACTCTGTCTTAGGGACTTCCTCTTCTGAGGTTTGGTTTCTCTCTTCCCAATAACCATTTCAGGCTTCCTCTCCATTTGATAAGCTGTATATTAGTCAATGAAATAACTATTTGTAGTTCTCTAATATTGAGCTCTCCAGCAAATGTGCAAGGTAATATCTACAAAACGTATGTATGATTAACACGACCCAAAATAACGTAGAAGGCTACATTAACTCACTGGATATTTTATTTAATTGTTGATCCACCTATGCTTGAATCTTGTCAATTTTGAATGCAAATCTACTAAAGCTAAGGACCTTTCAAGGCCCAACAAATGTGGTCCTATGTAGTTCTCTGATTTCTTCTCTTGCTAGGCTTCATTTGTCTTTCCCACAATAGCACACCCCACTCACCCCACTCCACTGAGCAGTATTCAATCCTTCTAGCGACTTTCTGTATACCTCACTCCTACCTTAGGATACTTGCATTTACTTTTCTCTCAGGTAGACAGTACCTGATGTGATCCACTCTTCAACTCTGTATAAAATTTTGCATCATCTTATCTAACACATCTTCAATACTCCACACCCTCCTTAAAATACCTCATTTTCTCCTACAAAAAAAAAAGTTACCACCAGACATATCATATATTACTGTTTGTTTAAAATTGTTGACTCCCAGAATAACCATCCTTACCCCAAGACAGTATGTAAGCTCCTTAAGGTTAAGAATTTTGGCCACTAGTATAGTCCCAGCAACTAATGCAATATAGTGTATATTTTCAGTGCCCTATTATATAGTGACTAAAGGTTAATATGTACCTTTATATTCATATATATTTGAAAGATACACAGAATATCTCTTCATTTAGAACATCTATTAATTATTCCTTTATGTAAAGTCACTAGTTTTTCCAGTTTCAGTCAGTATTTAATAAGTGAACTAATAAAGTGTTCGAATGTGGCCGTTCTCTGCACTGACTGAGTTGCTGTGCACCTTGTCCTTACAGACCCCAGCGACCGTCTGAAGTCACCTATGACCTTCATTCACAGAAAGTCTTATTCAGTAAGCCCTTCAAACCACTTTAATGCAGGATGACCAACACTGCACTTAGTAAAGGTCACATTGTATGATTAGGAATGATAAAAGAAATACATTTAAGGGAAAAGGGTATTGGTTTTTATCTTTCTGTCCTAGACACTAGCAGGGCATGTAGGAAATGCTTGGATGGCACTCCATTTTTATAGAAAGGCAAGATAAAATGTCATGTCCAGAGAGAGGCATTTATTATTTGATGAAATACTATCAAGATATTTGCAGCTACTTACATTTAAATTTATTAATGAAATCCAGTCCCTTCATTTTATTAGTTACATTTCAACTGGACAATGCAACATTTGGCATGTGGCTGTTATACTAAATGATGCAAATACTATCTCCATCATATGAAAATGTGATACTTGACATCTCTAGACTAAAGTATTGGGTGACCTATTATTATGATACAGCCTTCTGTAGATCTACCTGGGTTCCTAGGTCACTCTTATCACTGGTAGACGAGTCAGGGTTCCGCAAAGTCATGGAAAAAAAAACATAATATGCAAATTGCAGCGGAAATTGGTTAGATTGCTTTAAACACAAGGGTAAGTAGTCCCATAGTTATCATCTGCAGTTTGGAGAGGCAGGGAAACTGTAAGTTGCTCATTCCTGGGACCTGGAAGTCTCAATATAAAAAAGACCAACATTTGAGACTAAAGGTCAGAAAGCATCCCAGAGAGTCCCTCATGTAAGGGAACATTCTACAGCTAAGGAATCTGGAGTCTGATGTCCAGTTGACGGCCGCAGCAGATGATGCGCTCACTCAAGAAGGGTCCAGCATACAGCGTACATTCTTGTTCATTTTCCATGTGTTTGTTACAAAATCCCCAACCTATGGTATGCTGCTCTCCATTTGTAGAGTGGCCCTTTGTCACTTGGTTAGTTGACCCATATGCCAGTCTTCTCTGGAAATCTTCCCAGAAATGCCCAGAAGTGGACTTTACAAGTTTTTAAGCATTCCTCAATTCCTCAAAGTTAACCAGCACAGATAGCTACAAAGAACGTTTGACAGAGCACATGAAGTCATGAAGACACAGTTGTTACAAAGACTATATGATGCTACCTTAATTAAAATGCTTAGAATCATTTATGACACATAATAAATAATCAGTAATTACTACAATTATCAATGTTACTATTACTGTTGATAAAATCTAAAATAACCAGAAGAACTTTCTTTTTTTTTATTTTCTTCTTTTTTTGTTTTGTTTTGTTTTGTTTTGTTTTGAGACAGGGTTTCTCTGTAGCTTTGGAGCCTGTCCTAGAACTAGCTCTTGTAGACCAGGAATGTTTCGAACTCACAGATCCGCTTGCCTCTGCCTTCTGAGTGCTCGGATTAAAGGCATACACCACTACTGCCTGACTTAGGAGAACCTTTTTAACAGCCAAAATAGACTCAGGACTAGAGCAAAAAGAATTTAATAGAGTTTAATCCAATGTTTGTCCCCAAAAGCATTGCAGGAATCACTCAGAGCAGCACTGTGTAACTCTCCCACAAGAATGAGCACAAAAGTAGCTTCTATGTGCTCCAGAAACACCCATTACATCACCTGCACACTAAATATTCAAATGACAGCCTTCACAAACCAAATGGTGTCCAGGCTTGTAAACTAATAGCATCAGTGAACAAAATCGAATCCCACCCCCAGTGAGTCACATTTGAAGGGCATTATAATTATAAAGGATTTATAAGATTATAAATAAACAAAAATGATCAATAAGTGTGGAAACAGAGCTATAGGTTAAAGTAGTAAATACATGTAAAGCTGATTTTGCTATTGGTAAAAGAAAACTATTAATGCAATCAGAAAGTTTTTTCTCTCTGCCCTTATTTAAGGATTCATACCCCTTTAACAAATCTCATAGACTGCTTCCATTAAAAATAGAAAATATCAATGAAAATTAACATAAACTATGTTTGATGGCAACAGGAAGCAAAAATAACTGGTAAAGTTTGGGTATATTTTCTTGAAATATAAAACAAGGACCCAGATGATGTGCTGCTTTGATTTTGTGCAACCCATCCTGCAGTCATGACTTTGGTTTCTCCTTGCCCCTGGATTTGTCAAATAGTCAGCATAATTTTAGCATATTATAAAGTCTCATGTAAACAATTTTTAGATTATTTTATCACCTTTGGACCCATTACCAGTATTCTAATTAGTTCCACATTTCCTTTTTCTCTCTGCGATGCACACAACAGTAGTAATCAGTATTCATATTTGTAGTATTATAACCATCCAGTTGGTCAGATTTGCAAGATAAACAGGTACAAAATTAATAGATTTCAACACTGATTCTTCTGACTTTTTTATATTTGTTAGTTTCTAACTTTAATCTTTGGGAAACTGGCTGCTGTTCCTGTGAGATGTTGTGTAATATCCAGACTCAAATTTGCACCCATGTAAAACAGTAAGCATACATTTCTCACTTCTGAGTTTCCATGTGGGCTGGAGGAGCTCTTCTTCAGATGAACTACATTCTCTTGTCAGGCTCATGCAGTCAGCCAGTTGTGTTTTCCCTAGTGAACACCAAGTTCAAGAAAGCAAGCAAGCACATGTAATATTAACACACACATACACATTTTCCAAAACAAAGGCTAAGGACATGAATTCGGCGTATCTCAAACTTGGGGAGAGATAGCAATCCATGTCAAAGACATAGATCCGTAAAGAAGTAAAGAGTCAATAAGACCACCTACCCATCTGAAACCCAGAATATGGTCTGCATATGACAAAATGAACAAAGCAACTGTACAAAGTCTCATGCATTCTATGGAATTAAACACATACATACATACATACATACATACATACATACATGCATGCTTGTCATAAGTCAGAAACATGTTTGTTTCCACAGGTAACTGTACAAAATCTCATGCATTCTATGAAATTAAATACATACATACATACATACATGCTTGTCATAAGTCAGAAACATGTTTGTTTGCACAGGTAATGGTCACTTACAATTTCCAAAATAGATCATTTGGCCCCAATAGCTGTATATTATCGCAGATAAAAATCAGAGTGGCCACATGATAGTTCTGAAAAGAGAACTACAGCATTGAATGTACGATATGGACCAGTGTATTAAGCACTAACCTGTTGCCATTAGCACAACACTACTTTATAACAACTCTGAGAAGGTTATAAAGAAAGTTATTTTGAACTCACAATTCTGACCCAAAGTGAAGGGTTGCAAACAACTTTGCAAAGTTCATCTCCTCGTATGACTATGAATACGACTGCAGCAACAGGGTGGACCTTAAGGCCTACAGGGCTTCCAAGGACCAAGAAGCCCTGAATAGCCCATCATAACCAGGAAATGACAGCAAGAGAGAGAGGAGCCCTCAACAGCTGAGCAGTCCCTGTCCCAACTCGGCTTCCAACACTGAGCATCTCTCTCATAGTTCCATCCCAGACCCCCAGAAGAAGAGCAGAGGTGTAGGGAGCCCTACTCTTTTGAATACCTGCAATAAATTTCACTGCATATACACACACACGCCCATTATCTGGAACCCAGATAAATTCTCTAAATCTCTGCTCCGATTAAGGTCAGTTTGTACACTTTGATTTTTAAGACTCGCAGGAGGTCTTATGCGAAACAACAACCTTGCATCAGATGGCAATTAAGACTGAGAAGATTTGTAAAAAGTAATTATAGAGTGTGGGAGCACCAAAGATGTCCTTCTCATATCTACCCAAGAATAATGAGAATACTCTCTTCTAAGATCACACTGGCAACTGCTTTCATCACAGCAAGCGACTTAACACTCTCTGTGCACCATCACCGTGGGAAAAAGCTGCAAAGCTTAACTGCCAATGAAACCACCTAAAGGTGGGAATTTTAACCTGTGTGTCACAAATGGGGAACCTGAGGCAAGAAGGCTAAGTGATTTGCCTGGGCATTAGCATCCTTACATCTGTGTCATTCTACAGTGTCTCTTTAAATCATATTATGAAAAGAACCGCAAGGTGAGGTCTACTGGAAAGAAAATGCATGACAGAGAAGTGAAGTTTACTTTAATCCCCCCACAGCTCTGGAATTACATTACCATATTTGAACCCTATTATTCTTAGATTAATTTGGCTTATCTCCTGATAAATGTTGTGATGAACCAATGTTTCTTTTGCAGAAAAATAAAAGAAAATACATTATGAATACTTGATCTCTAGTGCTGTTTTTGTTTTGAAATTGTATTTCTAAAACATTACTGACAATGATCATATGGTTAGCAGATACATTAAGTAGCACAGACACAAAGTATTTCCTCCCAAGACAGCTGATCTAAATTATAGATTATATTCCTCACTGCAAATTAATTATACTAGTAATAAGAAAAACCTTTTTCTGAGCAAAGAAGAATGTATGTTGACATACTTTTCTCTGAACTAACCAGTTCATACATAAATAAATACATAAGAGTATTCATGAACTCACACTAGACAAATAAAACTAGCACCTTGTCAGATTCAATACCTTTGTTCCTCAGATTCAAAAGACAAGAGGGTATTTATTAATCTTAGAGTTTGCCTATAAGATAGGATACTTTGTTCCTCAGCTGACAGAGAAGAATCAAAGTCTAAAGAGGATGATATTTGGAATAAAAAATCTCATAAAGAAAAGAAACATTCCTAGGCCATATATATTCTGTCTTGGTAGGTGCTTACCAATACCTCAGCACACACATGACGTGTTTACTAATGAGACAGTCTAATACCATAACAATCTTCATGTTACACAAAGGAAAATATCAACTGCTCAATCCAGTAAACCACCTGAAAGCCACACTCATTTTTATTCTGACTCTTGGAGTGAAATGCAAGGAGCTCTCTTAATCCTAATTAAAAATATCAGTAGATGTTTCATTTATAAAAAACACTCAGGTCACAAAAGGTACTTTGTTAAAATATATCTCCTTGTTTAACCATCCTTAGCCAATTTTGCTAAACAGTGAATACAGTGGCCAGATGATAAACAGTTCTTTCTCGAAGCCATCTGCTCCTCAGAGTCATTCCTATGGGAAATAGCTTAAACTAAATTTGTCACATCACACTTCAGTTCCAGGTCAACAGAGTGGTGGGGGTAGAATTCCAACATTCTGCTTATTCTAAGAGAAATTAATATACCCAAGTATATAGGTTGATAAAATTTGAGAACTAAAATGTTTTCGTTAACTTCCCAATTGTGTTACCCATCCCACTTGACCAAGATCCTTACTTTTATAATACAAATTTTTTTCTGTTGTTTACAGTTTTGTTTATCTAGAAAACTTTTTCATCTACAATTATTGTGTCAATAAAAACACAATATTATCTATACTCATGAGAAATTAGGAGTCACAAATGAGCTTAAACCATGGTGACCCTTATTACTGTGGACTGCAAAATTTTCAGACAAGCAAGTCATAAAAAGAACAGAGAAAATACCGAACCCCAGAAACTCTTCGAACCAGGGGTTCCAGTTTCAGGATATCTGCTTCTCTCAGCTCTGTGTCACCAGAAGTTCTTTCTTCCTTCCTGTACTAGACTAGCTAATGTGTGTTGGTTTCATTGGTTAATGAATAAAGAAACTTCCTTGGCCTGTTGATAGGGCAGAACTTAGGAAGGTGGGGGAAAAACTAAATGGCATTCTGGGAGAAAGGAGACAGAGTCAGAGAGGAACACCATGGAGTCGCCAGATACAAACACTGGGAATTTTAGCCAGTAAGCCACTGCCATGTGATGATACACAGATTACAAGAAATAAATTAATATAAGAGTTAGCCAGTAAGAAGCTAGAGCTAATGGGCCAAGCAGTGTTTTAATGAATATGGTTTCTGTGTGATTATTTCAGGGCTAAGCTAGCCGGGTGGCCAGGTCGACCAAGTGGGCCCTCATCCTACAGAAACAGATGCAGACTCACAGCCAAATATTAGGCAGAATTTGGGGAATACTGTAAAAGGTGGGGGGGGAAGGATTGTAGGAGTCAGCGGGGTCAAGGATATCACAAGAAAATCCACAGAGCCAACTAATTTGGGCTTCTAGGGGCTCATAGAGACTGAACAGACAACCATAGTGCCTACATGGGAATGATTTAGGAACTCTCTATATATATGTTACACTTATGTATTTTAGTCCTCTAGTGGATCATCTAATAGTGGGAACAGGTCTGTCTCTGACTCTGACTCTCAATCTGACTGATGCAGACTTTTGGGACCTTACTCCTCATATTGGGTCACATTACCCAACCTTAATACATGAGGGGGGGTGCTTATTATTACTGCAACTTAATACACCCTGTTTGGTTGATACCCATGGGAGACCTGCCCTTTCCTAAACAGAAACAGAGAAGGAGTGGATTAGGGAATGGAACAGAGGGGGTCAGGGATCAACTGGGAGGACAGGAAGGAGGGGAATCTGTAGAGGAATATATAACAAACAAAATAAATGAATAAATTTATTTTAAAAATAAATAAAATTATCCACAAGTAAAATGCCCAATTAAAAAAAATACAGTCTCCTCTTGGTGGATTTTTCCTTTTATGAGAATGAAATATCCTTCTCCATATCTTTTGATTAATTTTGGTTTGAAGTCTATTTTGGTAGTTATTAGGATATCTACACCAGCTTACTTCTTAGGTCCATTTGCTTGGAAAATCCTTTTCAACCATTTACTCTGAGATAATGTCTGACTTGTTGAGGTATGTTTGTTGTATGCAGCATAAGGATGGATCATATTTTCATATCCATGAGTTGCTTGGTGTTCTTATGGGATTCCTAACAGTGGGAGAGGAACTATCTTTTATTTTTCTGTCTACTTCTACCGGTTTTCTATGTCCAATCTTGATGTGATGGTATGTGCCTAGTCTTATTGTAGATTTTTAGGATATCTTTTGTAGATATACCTGGAATGCTTGCTCTTTTTTTTTTGAAGGAAAATAGAGAAGTAGCAGAACTGGGAAAGAGGGGAAGTGGGATAGAGACTGGGGGAAGGGAGAGGCAGAAAATAATGTTGGGGTCTAATATATGAAAGAATAATAAAAGAAGAATATGATGAAAAGATATTACATGAAATTCTCAAAGAATAAATAAAATTTTAAATTTATCTAAAGAGTATTGTAACAGTGCTTTACACTCATATATGGAATTTTGATGTCTAATTTCTTGAGTTCTTTATATATTTCAGAGATCAGTGTTCGGTTTGGTGTGTGATTGGTGAAGATCTTTTCCCATTCAGTAGACTACCTTATTGTCTTATTGACTGTGTCCTTTGCTTTACAGAAGTTTCTCAGTTTTAGGAGGTCCCATTATTGTTGCTCTCAGTGTCTGTGCTACTGGGTTTATGTTTGGGAAGTGGTTTTCTGTACCCATGCATTGAAGGATACTGCCCAATTTCTCTTCTATTAGGTTTAGTGTAGTCGGATTTATATTGAGGTCTTTAATCCATCTGGACTTGAGGTTTGTCCATGGGGATAGATATGGATCTATTTTCATTCTGCACATGTTGACATCCACTTATGCCAGCACCATTTGTTGAAAACACTTTTTTTTCCATTGTATAATTTTAGCTTTTTTGTCAAAAATCAGGTGTTTATAGGTATATAGATTAAATCTGGGTCTTCGCTTCGATTCCATTGCTCAGCCTTTCTGTTTGTAAGCCAATACTGGGCTGTTTTCAGTACTAGAGTTCTGTAATAGAATTTGATGTCAGGGATGGCATTGCCTCCAGAAGTTCTTTTATTGTACAGGATTGTTTTGGCTATTCTGTTGTTGTTGTTGTTGTTGTTGTTGTTGTTTTTCCATATGTTCTTCCAAGGTCTGTGAATAATTGTGTTGGGATTTTGACAGATATTGTTTCATTGAATCTATAGATTGCTTTAGGTAAGATTGCCATTTTTTATTATGTTGACGCTCCTTGTTCAAGAACATGGGAAATCTTTCCATTTCAGATATCTTCTTCAATTTCTTTCTTCAAAGTCTTAAAGTTCATGCCAAATAGTACTTTCACTTCTTTGGTTAGTATTACCCCAAGATATTTTATGTTATTTGTGGCTATTGTGAAAGGTGATGTTTCTCTGATTTCTTTCTCAGCGCCTTTATTGTTTGTATATAAGAGAGCTACTGACTTTTTTGAGTTGACCTTGTATATTGTCACATTACTGAAGGTATTTATCAGCTGTAGGAGGTCCCTGGTAGAGATTTTGGGGTCATTTATATATACTATCTTATCATGTGCAAATAACAAAATATTGGCTTCTTCCTTTCCAATTTGAATCCCCTTGATCTCCTTTTGTTGTCTAATTGCTATGGCCAGAACTTCAAGCACTATGCTGAAGAGATATGGAGAGAGTGGAAAGCCTTGTCCTGTTCCTGATTTTAGTGGAATTGCTTTGAGTTTCTCTCCATTTAATTTTATGCTGACTGTTGGCTTGCTGTATTTTGCTTTTATTATGTTTAGAACGTTTCTTGCATCCCTGATCATCCAAGACCTTTATCATGAAGGGGTGTTGGATTTTGTTAAGTGCTTTTTTAGCATCTAATGACATGATCTTTTTCTTTTAGTTTATTTATATGGTGGACTACATTGATAGATTTCAAATGTTGAACCATCCGTGTATCTTTGAAATGAAGCCAACTTGATTATGGCGGATGACTTTTTTTTTATGTGTTCTTGGATTCTATTTGCCAGTATTTTATTGAGTATTTTTGCAGCTATGTTCATGAGTGAAATTGACCTGCAATTCTCTTTCTTAGTTGAGTCTTTGTGTGGTCTTAGTGTCAGGATAATTGTAGCCTCATAAAAAGTTTGGCAATGTTCCTTCTGTTTCTATTATGTGGAACACTTTGAGGAGTATAGGTATTAGCTCTTCTTGGAAGTTCTGGTAGAATTCTGCACTGAAGTCATCTGTCCCTGAACTTTTTTGGTTGGGAGGCTTTTGATGACAGCTTCTATTCCCTTACACTTTATAAACCTATTTAAATTGCTCTCCTGGTCTTCATTTAATTTTGGTATGTGGTACCTATCCAGAAAATTGCACATTTCTTTTACATTTTCCAATTTTGTGGAGTACAAGTTTTTGTCATATGACCTAATGATTCTCTAGATTTCCTCAGTGTCTGTTGTTATGCCCCCCTTTTCCTTTCTGATTTTGTTAATTTGGATATTCTCTCTGCTTTTTGATTAGTTTGGATAAGGGTTTGTCTTTCTTGTTTATTTTTTTCAAAGAACCAGCTCTTTGTCTCACTGAGTCTTTGTATTGCTTTCTTTGTTTCTATTTCATTGATTTCAGCCCTCAATTTCATTATTTCCTATCTTCTACTCTTCTTGGGTACATCTGCTTTGTGTTGTTGTTGTTCTAGAGCTTTCAGGTATGCTGTTAGTATGAGATTTCTCCACTTTCTTGATGTGAGCACTTAGTGCTATGAACTTCTTAGCACTGCTTTCATAGTGTCCTATAAGATTGAGTACATTGTGGCTTCACTTTCATTGAGCTTTAGAAAGTCTTTAATTTCTTTATTTCTTCCTTAACCCATGGGTGGTTCAATAGTTCATTGTTCAATTTCCATGTCTTTGTAGGTTTTCTAAGAGTAATGTTGTTGTTAAATTCTAACTTTAAACCATGGTGATCGGATAGAATACAGAGGGTTATAGCATATATTTTTTGTATCTGTGGACGTTTGCTTTGTTACCAAGTATGTAGTCAATTTTAGAGATGATTCCATGAGGTGCTGAGAAAAAGATATATCCTTTTGTGTTTGAGTGGAATATTCTACAGATGTCTGTTAAGTCCATTCAAGTCATATCATCTGTTAGTTCTCTTATTGCTCTGTTAAGCTTCTGTCTGGTTGACCTATCCATTGGCAAGAGTGGGCTGTTGATGTCTCTTACTATTGGTGTGTGGGGCTTGATGTGTGATTTAAGCTTTAGTAATGTTTCTTTTACATATGTAGGTGCTCTTGTATTAGGGGCATAGATGTTCAGGATTGAGACTTCATCTTGATGAATTGTTCCTGTTATGAGGATAAAGTATCCTTCTCCATCTCTTCTGATTGATTTTAGTTTGAAATCTATTTTTTTAAGATATTAGGATAGCTACACATGCTTGTTTCTTAGGTCCATTTGTTTGAAAAACTTATTCCCATCCCTTTACTCTGAGATAATGTCTGTCTTTGAGGTTGAGGTGTGTTTCTTGTATACAGCAGAAGGCTGAATTCTGTTTTCATTCTCTTAGCCTGTGTCTTTGTAGGTAAATTGAATCCTGTAATATTAAGAGATATTAATGACCAATGGTTGCTAAATCCTGTTATTATTTGATGGTAGTGGTTGTGTGTTTTCCTTTTTGGGGGTTTTGCTTTTAGGAGGTTATCTGTTTCCTGTATTTTTCTGAGTGCAGTTACCTTCTTTGGGTTGGAGTCTTCCTTCTAGTACTTTCTGTAGGGCTGGGTTTGTGGATACATAATTGTTTAAATCTGGTTTTGTCATGGAATATCTTGTTTTCTCCATCAATGGTGATTGAAAGTTTTGCTGAGTATAGTAGTCTGGGCTGGCCTCCGTGGTCTTTTAGTTTCTGAAACACATCTGCCGAAGACCTTCTGGCTTTCATGGTTTCCATTGAGAAGCTGGATGTAATTCTGATAGGTCAACCTTTATATGTTACTTGACTTTTTTCCTTTGCAGCTCTTAATATGTTTTCTTTACTTTGTTTTATGTTTTGATTATTATATGGTGAGGGAACTTTTTTTGATCCATTCTATTTGTTGTTCTATAAGCTTCTTGTACCTTCATATCCTTCTGTAGGTTGAGAAAGTTTTCTTCTATGATTTTGTTGAATGTATTTTCTGTACATTTGAGCTGGAATTTTATTCTTCTTCCACCCCTATTATTTTTAGGCTTGGTTTTTTTATAGTGTCCCAGATTTCCTGGATGTTTTTGTTAAGAATTTGCTGGATTTAATATTTTCTTTGACCAACGAATCGATTTCCTCTATGGTATCTTCAGCACCTAAAATTCTCTCTTTCATCGTTTGTATTCTATTGGTTATGTTTGCCTTTGTAGTTCTTGTTCATTTACCCAGATTTTCCATATTCAGAATTCCCTCAGTTTGTGTTTTCTTTATTGCCTCTATTTCAGTCTTCAAGTCTTAAACTGTTTGTTTCATTTGTTTGATTGTTTTTTCTTGGATTTCTTTGAGGAATTTATAAATTTTTTTTAATTTTTTTTGTCTTTCTCCATTTCTTTAAGGGAGTTTTTCATTTCCTCTTTAAAAGTCTCCACCATCTTCATAAAGTTATGTTTAAAATCATTTTCTTCTGCTTTTTCTGGGTAAAAATGATCAAGTCTTCCTGCTGTGTGACCACTGGGTCCTGGTGTTATCATGTTGCTTTTTAGTTTGTTGGATGAATGTCATCTACCCATCGTTTCTTTTTTTTTTTTTTTTTGATTTTTTCGAGACAGGGTTTCTCCGTAGCTTTTGGTTCCTGTCCTGGAACTAGCTCTTGTAGACCAGGCTGGCCTCGAACTCCCAGAGATCCGCCTGCCTCTGCCTCCCGAGTGCTGGGATTAAAGGCGTGCGCCACCACCGCCCGGCCATCGTTTCTTTTAATTGATGCCTGCAGTGTCTTTGCATCTTGGTCCAGTCCTTGCAGTGGCTGTCTGAGCCTTTCGGTATTGTTCTTGGTCTGCTCTGTACTGTAATGTCTGTGTCTCAGGGACCCACTGAGGTCTCTCGTTGCCTGCTCTCTTGGTCTTGTTCCCTGGTTCACTCTCTTGGTTCAGTCTGTATAGTTACAGCTTGTGCTTTAGAGTTCCTCTCTTGGTTTTCTCCCTTGGTCCTCTCAGAAGAAAACTTTCCTGCTGGCTAGCTAGATAACCTGAGGCAGTTGGGGGAGGGTCATGGGGTTTTGCCTCACTATGGAGGTCCTAGAGGATGGGGTGTCACACCAGGTAACTTCTCACTCACTTCTTGGTTCTTTTCTTTTTTTCTTTTTTTCTTTTTTTTACTGTGTAGCCAAGGCTTTCCTAGAACTCACTATGAAGCCCAAGGTGGCCTTGAACTTTTTTTTATTTTTATTGAATTCTACATTTTTCTCTGCTCCCCTTCCTGCTTATTCCCTTCCCCTTCAACCCTCCCCCAAGGTCCCCATGTTCCCAATTTACTCAAGAGATCTTGTCTTTTCTGTATTGTAGCACTGTGTTTCAAAGTTCCACTGAGACTGCAGGATAGAAGAATTTGGGGACAGGATGGGGCTAATAATTTGCAGGGTTCAGAAGATCTTTATTGTAAAAAGGTCTGGATTTTTATGAGGTTAGGGAAGTTAAGCTACCACAGGAATGTTTTCTGGTTTGTCCTTCTGAAACTTGTGGTCACTGCTGGTATGTTGTGATTGGCTAGGATCGTGCATCATTAGGTGCCATGCTTTTGGTCCAGTGACAGGTTGTTTTGGACAATTTTGCTTACCCATTGTGAGTTTGATGCGCTTGCTTGTGCTTGTGCTGCTGCCCTACCTCACCACACCATGTCCAATGTACCATCAAGAAGGGTACCTGGGTATTAACTGCTCCCATATCCCTCACAACATGATGACATTAAGCCTAGGAAGCCCTTCAGTTGACTTTCTAGATCTGGCCATGGCTGACTAAGGGGGCTTGGATTCCCTTGGCCTGACAACTGCCATCTCTCACTGGGAGCCTCCGGTAGACATCACAGTATCAGGGTGATCTGTCTCTTTCTGGATATGGGGACCACCGATTTAGTCCTGATGGGGTAATAGATACCCACATCTTCTTGTTCTCCTATTGTCAATGTAGAGCTACTACTTTGCCAATCTCTTCCAAACTCCACCAAATTTATCACCCAGATTCAACACCCACTCTTTCTCCACAATCTCAGAGAACTTAAGCCTCTTATCTCTGCCCTCTTAAGAAAGAATATTTTGACACACTCCTTGTGCTGCCCACCACAGGCACACACTGCCTGAAATGCCCTTCAGGGCCCCGCCACATGTGCAATTCTACATACTTAGAAACTTGCACTTCTGCAGCTATTTTCCCCTCTTCCGGCTCTAACCACTTATCTCTCCCCTTTTACTGGGTAAGTAAGTGTCACTACGGAACTCCCTGCTTTGTTTACTTTCACTAAAGAATCTATACAGATGTGCCAGGATACCTTTCCCTTTGGAGCTGTAAGTATTCCTTGGCCTCTGACTGCCAGAATGACTTCACCTTCTGAGCAGCAACACGATTTTTTTCTGAAACCCAGGACTGACTTCTTCCCTAGATATTTCCTATCAGTTTTCCTGTAAGTCCACCCAAGAGCTCCAATAGGTTGCTTAGACCATTCTTACCCTTAAGGGCAAATAGACTCACTGGGCCACCACAAGTGCTACAAAGTTGGCATGGATCAAATTCACTAACAACTGAAAGAGATGGCCTTTGTCTCTTCCTCGGGGAGGAATGTTACTTCTACATCAATCAGTCAGGTATAGTAAAAGACAAGATCTGATAAGTTCAGATGGATCTCCAAAAATGTAAGAAACAGTTTGATACCTCTGGCTAGTAGCTCATTGAATTGGGAACTACCCTTCTTAATCCTATTTCTCCTGCATTTTCTAATCCTATTAGTTAAACCCTGCCTTGTAAACTTTTTTCCAGATTTCTTCAATAGATTCAAAAAATCTCTTACAAGATGTTCATTCAGTTGCAATTACAGGATTATTAGCCCCTAGCTACAGAGCCAGAGGCCAGTTGCTCCCGATTATACTCTGATGATAAAAATCAAGTTAATCCACAAGACCTTGATGTCCTGATCCAGGAGAATGTAGTCTAAGTATAACATTGCCACCTTTTCCATGACATGAGTATCAATAATAAAGAAAAAAGGGGGGAATGTAAGCACCTTGAGCCACATAAGTGGCCAGGCCCCTCCCCTAAGGACTTCTGTCAGGTTCCACCCCACAAAATGCTCTAACTACCCTAACTATTGGATTGTGCCCCCATCCTACAGGGTGAAAAGCCCAATCTATGGACATGAAATCCCACCAGTCTCCACCTTGGAAATCTCCACCTTGAAAAGTTCCACCCTCTTCCCAAGAAACTCCATATAAACTGTGTATCCTGTTGAGTTTGCTGCAGTTTCTCACCCAACAGAGGCAGCTACCCGCTTGGGATTTTTTTCCCTCCCAATAAATCTGTTGCGTGAGGTTTGTTGTTTGGTGTGACTTTGTAGTATTTCTTGCCTCTCTATCCAAGCTATAATGGTTACAACCATGGAAACTCTTACAAATAAAAACACTTAATTGGGGTAACTCCCTTCTAGTTTCAGAAGTTCAGTTAATTTTTATTTATTTATTTTTTTATTAAAAATTTCTGCCTCCTCCCCACCTCCCATTTCCCTCCCTCTCCTCCTACTCCTCTCTCCCTACCCCCACTCCTCTCCCCCTCCCTCTGCAGTCTGAAGAGCAGTCAGGGTTTCCTGCCCTGTGGGAAGTCCAAGGTCCACCCCTCTCCATCTAGGTCTAGGAAGGTGAACATCCAAACAGGCTAGGCTCCCACAAAGCTATTATATGCAATAGGATCAAAACCCAGTGCCATTGTCCTTGGCTTCTCATCAGCCCTCATTGTCCACCATGTTCAGAGAGTCCAGTTTTATCCCATGCTTTTTCAGTCATAGTCCAGCTGGCCTTGGTGAGCTCTCAATAGATCAGCCCCACTGTCTCAGTGGGTAGGTGCACCCCTCGCGGTCCTGACTTCCTTGCTCATGTTCTCCGTCCTTCTGCTCCTCATTTGGACCTTGGGAGCTCAGTCCTGTGCTCCAATGTGGGTCTCTTTCCTCTAGCATATCACCATAGAACCTTCATCTGGCGATGGATGGAAGTTCAGTTTATTATCATCAGGGCAGGGAGCATGGTAGTGTGCAGGCAGACATGATGCTAGAGGAATAGTGGAGAGACAGTCCTACATCTTACAAGCAATGGAAAGTCAAGAAACAGCCACACTGAAGGAAGCCTGAAAAGAGACCACAAACCCCGCCCCCATATTACACATTTCCTCCAACAAGGCCGCACCTCCTAATAATGCCACTTCCATTGGGGGCCATTTCCTTTCAAACTAACACATTGCAACAGAAAAAGTTACTCAATAAAATATTCTGTTCATTCCATTTGGTGACAAATTTAGTTCATGTAAAAGAAAGTCCTATCTTCCTTGTGATTTGGAAAAGGAGTCAAGGGTAGAAACAATGATAGCCAAACTGGTTAAAGGGGACCACGAAGGTGGCAATGGTGTGTGACTTTAATCTCTGTACTTGGGAAACAGAAGCAGGCAGATGGCTGTGTATTCTAGGCCAGCCTGGTATAAAAAACAAATTCCAGGGCAACCAGAGATACACAGAGAAACCCTGTCTTGGAAAAAAAAAGAGCACTATGAGTTCAAAATACATGTTTATGGAAAGAGTCAATATTAAGGACAGAACAATTTTCATTATGTAAAATAGAAGCAGAAATTATATACTTTATATACCAAAATAAATGGCATTAATAGTCACAAATAGCCTAAGGTTCTAAAATGTATTGGTCAGAGTTATGGCTATCTCTGAAATTAATAGTCATGAAATATTTCATTTATATTTATTCTGTTTTTATTCTCATCAAAATATTGATATCTATGGGAAAACTTCAAATTATACTCACTCTCAATCCTTTCTCAAAGTTAATCAGTATCCTAAAAATATAAGTATAGCATCATTTTCATGCATAGAATACTTTTTCTGCAGTTGTGTGTGTGTGATTTTTAGTGTTATAGTTCTTTTAAACTATTTTCACAAATATAATCACATTACAGGTATATCATTTTACAACATCCTTTTTTTTTTTCAGCTCAACCTTCTAAGGTTTATCCATCTTGATTCTTGAGGTGATACATTTACAATGTATTAGACTTCTATTTCATTCCCTTTACTAATTTCTTGATTTGTATCTGTTTAATAGATTTTAAGTGGATTGAATATCACAAGTGGGCCAATTCATCTCTGGGTGCACTTATAGAAGTATACTCTTTGGTGACAACAAGATTGACTTTTACCCTGTATTTTAAAAATCATCTTGCAGGTCCCTCAGACTTGATATTCTAGAGTTGGACATTTTCTGTAGCTGTGTTTTATTATTAACAGCTGCTTCTATTTGAATTATAAAAGTGAAACTTTTTCTTCTTCTCTGAGTGCAAGTTCAGATACTATTCTTTCAATTTGCGATAGTTCCATGTGAGTTGCAAAATGAAGTCATCAGGGTCAGCTGCACCATTCTCAGATAAAAGTGTAGAGGTGCCACAGAAGGACTGAAAGGGGAAACATGAGATTAGGGAGAAAGGAATATAAAGAAAATGATCTGGTCATTCGACCTCAGACTTGGGGTTAGCATTTTAATCACTGTATTTTTCTCCAGGTCTTTTGCCCTTTATCTACAAATGGTGCATTATTTTAACTTGTTGCAATTTCTTTTCTTTTCTTTTTTTTTTTTTTCTTCAATCAGCTTCTGGAGACCTCCATCAAGTTTTTCAGTTTCCTCTCTCCTCCGTGCTCCTTGTAAACCCTCTGGAACATGCCCTTTGTATTTCAGAATTGTAGAGGAAAAATAGTCCAAGTTAAAATTTGCTTTTATTTCCAGTGATGTTTCTTTGAAACCTTTGAAAAATAAAATTAGCATCATTCTGTCTAGAATTTAAATTTCAACTTGGTAAAAGGCATTTGACAGAGGTGAACAAGAGAACTCTATATAAGTAATATTATCTTTTCCAAAAGTTTTGTTGTCACTATTGAGTCCATATAAACACTCCATGAGCAGAAAATCAAATTTTTAAAATATTATTGGCATTCCATTATTATTATTTTCATTTTAAGATTAAAAATAATGCTGATTAGATTAGTGAAGACGCTTCAGCATTTCAGAATCTAGTATTCTGTGAATTACAGACTGAGAAATCCATGTTCATGTGAAATTCTAAAAGAATTTTTTTACCAAGTCAGTGTCTTTCCCCTTCGAATTCTTCTTAATTGTCTGCAATTCGTTTTCAAAGAAGAATAGCATTTGACATTTAGAACCACCAGAAGATATAAGTGGAAAAGATGTTCTTGTATTTATATATATGAATAAATTTATTTTACTCAAACTTGGGAGACGTGAAGGTCACAGGGAAAGTAGGGAATTAGAGATGAAGCCAAGGCCTAATAAAATCTGGTAAACAATGTGAGATGCTTTTCCAGAATTTTTCTACCATTTGTTGTGCCATCTGTAATAGCTGCCATAACAAAGAGCCACACAGACTGTGTGACTTTCACACAGAAATTCATTTTCACCGAGTTCTAGAAGCTAGAAAGCCATGAGTTTTGAGTGGCTTGGTTTCTTGGAGACTGTCTTACACTTGTGTGGTGCTGCCTGTGTATATTTGTGCCCGTATCTCACCTTTTCATAAAGATACCAGTCAAACTTGATTTGGGACAATAAAGTGACCTCATATTAACTTGATTAATCTCTACATACTCTATCTCCAAACGCAGTCACATCCTGCAGCCTTTATAGGGTTAAATTTTCAACATGTAAATTTGGGACTGGGATAACACAATTTACCATATAGTACTGTAACTGCTAAATTTTAGAACTAAGGTAATACCTTTAACCCTGCAATCTCACCAAATAATTTCCTTAAGTTTTTCATTTCTTTATAGACTTGATCTCATATATACATATTTTATAACTTCTGTTATATTCTGTTTTTAAATAAATATTCTATAAATATTATATTCCTTCACTTCTTCCAGTTGTATCTATAACATTTAATGATTTTGTTTTTTGTTTGATAAATGGAATTGACCTAAATAAACAGAATTCATTTTAATATAAATCATAATTATATTCATATATGTATCACAGGATTGATTCCAATAACCCTACGATATCAAAGTCTGTGATTGTTCAAGTCCTTCATAAAAAGTTAATACTTTTCATATAACTCTGCAGCCCTTTGCATACTTTGCATCAGCTCTAGAATCTATATAATAACTAATAAAATATAAATGCTATGTAATATTCATTATTCTATATTATGCAGGGAATAATGATAAAGGAATACTTATGCATATATTCAGAAGAGGTTGCACATTTTTAAGAATATTTTTGATCTGTAATTTATGAATAGAAGGGACTAAAAACAGAAAGGGATGGAGGGAGGGAGAAAAGGGGGGATAAACAGAGGAAAAGAGAAAGGGAGATAAGAGAAAGAGAGAGAAAAAAAATAGGGAGAGAGAGAAGAGTGCTCACGCACAGAGGATGCCCAGATGGTACACATATATGCAGATTTATATTTATCATCTATATCTCAATTTATAGTCTTTCAAAGACTGCCCCCCACAAACTAAGATAAAACTTTCACCACGCCATCAATCACAAGTGTTAACGGAGCGAATGAATGAGTTCTATTACAACTGAGTAAATACTTTAGCCATTCAAAGAAATATTTTGCAGTGTAAATGTTTTAGAGGCTACTAGTAATTATTGCTTTTCAATAAGATAAGCTCCTTAATAAGATAAATGTTTAATCTGTAGCCTTCTATGGTTATATCTACATATTTTTCCTTGCTAGAAGTCAATGACCCAAAAACCTTAGCATCCTATAGAATCAACCACACAATTTTTTTCTAAACCTAATTCATTAGCGTTCCCAAAGTATTACATCTCTTGGACATACTATAAAATGAGTAAACAGTGTAAGAAAAGCAGGGCATGCTCTTGGTGACAATACGTGGTATCTGTAGTGGTACAATTAAACAAAGATGAAAATTGTCTAATGCTAATATTATGTCATTGCAGTCTTCCATGAATATAGCTCCTTTCTGAATTATTAAATTACCCTCATTGATTCAGTTCTAATATAGAATAAATACTGTTTTCTATTTTTTGTAATTACTGCTGATATTTAAAAAAAACTTATATCTAAATAGTAGAAATTTAACATGAAGCATAATTTTAGGTATTATTAATTTATAAACCTCTCTGTGTGTGATGTTATTTACATTCTAGGAGGATACTGTTGGCTAACCTGTGGACTCCATGAATACTTAATGTTTTCTCATTGATATCACACATTTACCAGATGTCTTAGGCCATAAAGAGAGAGACATTGTGCCTGTTGGAAGCTTTCCATGAAAGAGGTCTGAGCTCCCAAACTCCGGGCAAAGCATTGAGTGTTAGCTCCAAAACAGTTTGATCACCCACATGGATTACCTGACCATTCAGTGAGACTGGGGCAGACTTATTAGCAGCATCTTCCATATCCCCTTCTCTCGGTCCCCTATGACATTTTGTCATCAAGGACGTGACTAGATCTTTACTGTATTTTATTGGGGTGAGAATAAAGATAATCCTTAGAATTTGGTTCACCTGGATTCTGATGTCTGACATGTTCAATTATCCGTCCTCTTGAGAACATGGAGAATAACTAATTTATTCCCCAAGAATTGCACTTTGACAAATATGCAGAGCATATTAAATAAAATTTCAGGGGGAAATCTAAAGCAATCCCTTTTTGTCTTAGATAAGCATTATGATGCCATCTGTTAATGCTTTTTAGAAGTCTTATGGCTCTTGGGCATCAATAAATAAAGAGATTACGTATAAAAGAACTTTGTATTAAGGGGAACCAGACTCAAAATGACAAATACTAAATGTCCTTTTTTATAAGCAGATTCAGTCTCTGTTAAACGCAGGCATCCAAGTTGATGTGAGATTGGAGAAAAGCCAGGATACTTGAAAAGGGTCAAAGAAGAAAGCTTCTAAGGAAGAGGGGGAAAAACAACAGAGCAAAACCTAAGACAGGTGCAGAACAGGGGGAGAAAGCATCAACAAAAATGAAAGGTGTACAAAAGTCTCATATGAAAATCTGTTAACTAATTCATCCAAGAAATAAATACCTTAAGGTTAATATAAATACGGAGGAGCATTGCTTTAGTGCTTGTCTGGAAAATTGTCTACACAATTGAGCACTTTAGAAATAAATAAATCAACTCACCTTCTGGAGGAGATTTTAATTACAGATCATTGAGACACTCTGCAGATCTGGGAGAAGAAATAAAGTTAATTTTTTTCAAACTAAGGAGTTTTATTATCTGACTTTTCAACTTAAATAATACGTCAGTGACCTAAGAGCAGCTTTCAGTCATTAATATCACATTCCTGAAGGCAGAATTGTTGAACATGAGGGATATTCACAGTTTCAACACAGAATAGAGGGTAAATAGATTTACCATCAGTAAATATTTTCTTAGTGTTATCTAAAAAAAGCTCCAGGTCAAAGACTGACTACATCAAAAGCCCCAATTAGCTGTCCTTCCTTAAAACATGCACAGGAGAAGGAAAAGAGAAAACAAAGACTGTTTTGCTTTGGCCGGAAGTTGAGTCCGTTTCACGATATTTTAAGTATCCTCGAATAATCCCCACATGTCTTGGGAAAACAGATGCATTTTACTACCTCCCCAAAGCAAAAAATACTTCTATTGAGATGGAAGTATAATATTGGTTTTTCTTTGTCAGTTGGCAAATCGAAACTTTTGCAGGAGTGATTATTAATTAATACATCTTGGCAGCTAATTATAGCTTTAGTTTCTCTCACCTACAAACATTATCAACTGCACACTGCGTCCATAACTGCACCACTGGATGGATGCCTCCATGGCTGACTGTCTCTCTGCATTTGGAACATGGTGGAAAACATGGTGGACCCATCACTCTTTTCTCTCAGTGACAACACCAGCAGCTATCGTGGGCCACCATACTGCAGCATAAAGCTACCCAGCTCCTTGAAGACTTTGTAAAACTCCAGAGCCACTGGCCTCTAGGTCTGCAGCTCTACCAGTGCCTTCCAGCTCTTGGTCAGCAGCTTAGACTTTTTCTTTGTGACTTCGCCAGTACTTTTGTTTAGGACACTATTCAATCGCTGAATAACAGCAGGGTAGCTGAGATTTGACAGTGTAGCAGCACAGGTAATCCTTTAGTTATAGGAACTTCAATACTGACGATGAGGATCTGGGCTCTGAAGTGAGTACAAGCTTTGATGGGTTCTTTGGGGCCACAAAATACGCAGCCAACATTGATTTTGGTGATATCCATCCCAACCAATGTAAGACTAATGTGATGGCCTGCTGCTGCCCAATTAACATGTTCATCAGAGTGATTCCTTTAGCTATAAAAGGTTCATTGGGTGACATTGCTAACAGTTGGTCACCAGAATGGACATAACCTGCTTCAATTTTACCAGTCACAACATAAGCCAGATCTTAGAACTTTGAAGACATCTGACAATCTAAAAGGTTTGTCAATGGATCATTGAAGGGGTTTGAAGGAATCAGTCTGTTCTATTAAACAGGATCCTTTATCGAGTGAGCTCACACTACTGTGATCTTGTAATTAAATTTTCACCACTGAGACCATGCTTGGGGATGAAAGTTACATCACTCTCCTTAAAAGCTGCTTGCTTAAGAAAATGCCCGAGTTTTCCAGCAATCTCTTAAAATCTTTCTTGTTGCCAATTTACTGACAGTCACAGCAAGCTGTGTCACTCCAAGAGATTGGATCAAAAGGCCATGTTCCCATGTCTGCCTTCCAGTCTCAAATCCAGCATCAAACTCTGCCCTGCTGGCATCAACAACTAAAACAGCTACATCAGTCTGAGATGCTCCTGTGATCATATTTGGAATGAAGTCAGTCCTTATGGCCTGGAGCATCCATTAATGTAATAACTTTGGTTGTAGTTTCCAACTTCGTCATGCTCACATCCTTTGTTACTCCCCTTTCCCTTTCTTCTCCAGTCTCCTCCAAGACCCATGCATATGCAAAGGAAGCCTTGCCAGCCTTTTAAGATTCCCGCTCATATTTATGCATAGCTCTTTTGTTTACATTACCCAGAATATAAAGCAATGGCCCATCAGAGTACTTTTCCCAGCATCAACATGACCACTAAGTTGAGGAGCTGCTTCCTGCCCTGCTGCTTCTCCAGCTTTGCCTTCACGTCTATCTGGTGCCTCCGCTTGCCAGACTTTTTCACTGGTGTGGGAGCTAAACTCAGCTCTTCTGATGCTTGAAGGGGGGTTGTAGGAGGGCAGATTTATGAGTGCTGGTCTCATGAACGTTAGGACAAGCAATGCTGCCATCGTCACCAGGAGGTGCTTTGTCAGGTGTATGCAGACTATATCCATTTTCCTTACAGGTTAAGCCAGGCACTTCAAACCACATAGTTCGCTTCTTTCCAGATGCAGTCATTTTAGCAATTTTTGGCACAATTTCAGACTCACTCTGAGATGACCGAGATCCAACTGACTTTCCTTTTGATGTCTTTCCTGCAGACACGGCTCCTTCGCTCTTCTCCTTTAAATTCTGTGAATTATCTCATTCCAGAACCACTGACGAAGCCTGCTGGACACAAAACTCATTTTTCAGAATTGCTTCAATCAATATGTCATCGGGTACAGCATCTCCCAGGACCTCTTGCAAGTGATCAAGGCACGAGCAAAGAGAAGCTTGGTCATGTTCACTTAACCGGTGATTCAAAAGAGAATTAGATGACTCTTTCAGATCTTCATAAACATATTCTTCTACAGGGTTGTCACGCCGTGAGTAAATAAACTGAGCAGATGTTGATGGTGAAATACAATAATCATCCTCCATAGACTGGCTATACAAATCATCTTCTTCGAAATTTTCATTGTAGTTATATTCTCGGACGGTCTGATGCCAGGCCAGGGCAGCATGCAGGGCGTCTGCCACAGTCCCTTCCAAAGAATTCGGCTCAGACGCAAGAAAGGTGCCAAGTGTACCTTGTGGATCTCTTCCATAGCATCTTGGCTTCTGCCAGGCCTCTGCGCCAAACATCTGTGCATATGCAACATCACACCCAAGAAAGTTAATTTATAGCTAAAAGATGAATGCATATAATCTACATTACATGCCAATATCTGATGTCTATTTGAAAAGTCATGTCAAAATACCATCTCAGTTGAAACTGATATCTGTCAATAGGTATAAATGATGTTATGTAGAAAATCCAAGATGCTAAGCTTTGGTAAACACAAAAAGAAAAGGCCGTTTGTGTAGTAAACAACACTAAGATCACCCTTAAGTTCAATGTTCCTTAAAATGTCATTGCACCTTAGATTTAAGAGGTAGAGAAACATTCATCAATATTATAAACATAAGGGTCATGACTTCCATCTTGCTGATTAAAAAAATATCACTTGAAAAAAATCCAATGCCTACAAATACAAACACATAAATATAAATTCCTCAGCAGAAGTAAACTGTTTCTGTCAGTATGTAAAGTTCAATTGAAGATCATCTGTTCTCAGATAAATATTTAGTGCTCTGGTCAAAGTGCTTTTTTCTGTTAAGGTGGCATATTTCTTGAAATTATTATAGAAGAACAAATATTCTTGAGAGGTACTCTGGATATTTAAGCCACATACAACTGAAATGATTCTTCATGCATTGAAGTTCTTGTTTAAAGGGATTTCCAGCTGCTTTTGGCAGGGCACCACTCTGAAGAGTCACAAGAGATAAACTTCTATAAGCATGAATTTACACTGAATTACAGGTAAAAGGAAGGCCATGGAAAGACAAAGCAAAGTGATGGATTGCTAGAAATGTCACCATGCACAGATTTGCTATGTGTGGAATTGATTTCCTAGGACCTCGAGAGTCTTGCGCTGTGTGCCAGATTTCAATCCTATGTTATATAAATGACTGTCAATCAGAGTGACAGGTACAAACCCTCACAAAAGCTGAAATTGCAACAAAGATATCTATGTAAAAACAGAGCTATATCTTAATCAAGAAAAAGAATGAGAAATAAAAACTTGCTAAAAAAAAAAGGGAAGAAGAAGCTTAATATGCCGTTAGGTATACATGCTTTAATTTGAGAGTCCTGTGTCCAAAATCACAGAGTTCCCTGACCCATGCACTCGGGCCTGAATATCATACAGCACACTCTATGGTCCTATCCCAGGCTTAGTGAGGAAGCATCTAGTCCAACGTTGTCCTTGTGAGATCTGCCACAGGGAGAAAATACATGAATCAGCAAACACAGTTTTTGCATCCTTTCAACACATTCAGGTCTTGATGCAAATTAATAGATTGGCTTTTGGAATTTTATTCATTTATCTATATTAGTTGCTTCCTTATAACTCTGCCCCTGAGGCAGATTTGCTCTTGATCAGCTGAAAAAGAATATTTTTAAGCTTGTCAGGCCAGCACCAGGCACCAAAGTAGGTGAATTCTCTATGGGGAGCTCACCTAAGTACACGATTTTCCTCCCTGGGAAATCAATGGCTCGTCACTTATGTCCAATATGTTATGTTTCCTGTCTCCTGTCTTTACTTTGACTAAGGACATATCTCTACACATGCTTTTGACTTCACAGCTCCCGGATCAGCATGATGAGACAGAACTACAAAGCACAGGTTACAGATACTAATTTCCCCAAAGCGGGAGGTCCAGACACGACAGTGGAAAGCTCTGACCAGTCACCACTGGCCACATGCTCCGTCTCCATCCATCACATCCTTACTGCTAGTTTTATTTTCTGACATGAAGAATATAGGGAAACATTCAATTACCCTGTGGCTTAGTTACTTTACAGATAAATTAAAAACTGCTTTCATAAGCAACTAATTAATGTACTAGGAACCTTGGGTCCTCTTTTCTGTCCATCCAAGGTTATTGATTGACAAAACTTAGCCATGTCACTCGTACTCAGCAAATAAACATAGCTTGAGCAAATTCTCTCCTTTCCCCCCAATTTTCTTCCTTAGATTAATATGACTTTTAGCCACCTCTCTGAAGACCTCTGATTTGAGAAGCTTTCATTATTAAAGAATGGATTTACTATGAGACACATTTGTAGGGTAAATAAGTGGAGAGTATTACCTCAGCAACTACTTTCCAACACACACAGCAATTGATATTCACAAAAGAACTTTTCCTGGCAAAGAGCAAATATCCATGGTTCTGGGCAGTTACTTGTGGCCAATTGGAACTGCACCTAAGTAGTTTACTACTGACTGATATAAACCCTACCTAGAGGATATCATGCCCCATGCAGTTATTTGAATCTGAATATTTCCAAGATTCATTTTTTTTCTTAAAGTATTAACCAGCCCTTCCTGGGGAAACTGGCTTACACATTTCTTTCCATCTCATAACCTTGAAGTTGTCTTTTGGCTACATCCACATTTAATCCATCCAAAAACACAGAAATGTTTACAAAGAGTCATATCAAGGTCTATAAAAATCTTAGGGATTTGCTACCTCTACCTCCAAGATAACAGGTTAGATTGACAAAGACTCAGGCATTGGCAGAAGACAGAGAACTCCTGCGTCAACAACAAAGAACTTGCCTGTCACAGCACCACAAGTATACTGTTCACATCAGTTTTCCTTTTCCTCAAGGCTCTAGAGACTGTGTGTAAGGAACGTGCTTTACACAATGGCCTTGAGAGACACTGAAGTCAGGAACCTCCTCATCTTTGCGGTGAGCTAGAAAAAAACCTGTTCTTTGCCCAGGTAAGGGAGACACCACCCTTTTATGCTCCCAGCAGTCAAATATGCCCTTTGCTACAAAATGAAACAACTATATCTGTATCTTTGCAAGCTGTTTATTACATTAATATTTTTGAAAATATTTGGGGGAAATAACAAGTTATTAGGCCAGGCTTGGTGGCACACTCCTTTAATTACAACTCTTGAGAGGTAGAGACAGGTGGATCTCTGAGTTCCAGGCTGACCTGGCCTACATAGTGAGTTCCAGGACAGGCAGGGTTATGTATAGAAAAGTGAACTAATTAATTACTTAATCAATAGTAATCTGCGGGTCCCTGTGCTCTAAAATGCTACAAAAGGACAAGAAAAATGTGAGGAATTGAAGCTTAAGAAATAAGAGTGAGTCAGGCCCAGACTGCAGCATAGGTGCTATGAAAAGGAAAACATCAGATTGAAATGTTTATTCCTTTGCACCTCCCCACCATTCCTTGTGACCAAAGCAAAGATTGTTAATAGTATTAAGGAAATTTAAAGCAAAAAAAAATGTAACCAAAATAGACTGAGCATTGAATATCTTTGCAGTGAATTTGGGTGCAAGTGTGTTCAGTCTTCTGTGCGCAGCTACACACTTTGAGAGGTCAACTCTTGGTCATCATCCTAAAAATTCTGTTCTTCAGACAGCAGCCAAGGTACCAGAATTGAAAGTATTTCCAGACAAAGTTCCATCAGACAGACCAGACAATAAAAGACATGCTTATGATGAATTCAGACAGCCAGAGACACGATCCACTTCAGAAGAGGGTTCTAAATGACATGTACTTCAGAAGAGGGTTCTTAGTGGCATCTTTCCTTTCTTTGATACACTGCTTCACTGTTTTCTCATTTCCTTTTCTCCATCCTCCACTTGGTTAGCGTTGTGTGCACACCCCATGAGCTGGCAGCACTGTATAACAGACATGGTTTGAAACCACTTCATACATTACTGTTGGAGTAAATATTTATTTACTACATACCCAAAGGAATCTCATATATCATCTCTATCTTACAGAAGAGAAAAGCAAAACATAGAAAGTTTTATGCTACCTTTTCTAAGGCCTTCCAGCTAGTAGACATTACAATCCTACTTGGATTTGGAAAGTTAACCCAAATATCCATGATTCTCACTGTTTCATGTAAGCTATCAGTGTTAACTGGCTTCTGTTATGTGTTATGTGGCTTCTGTATCTCTTCACATGACACCACAATATTAGATAGATAGAGCGGCCATTATAGGGTTTTAAATTTTTTTAATCAGTGATTCCTAAATTGATACTACTATACCGTGATCTTAATGTCTCCTCATTTGAAAGACTTTCCAAGTTACCTAATGAAGATTCAATCCATACTGAAGCTTAATATCTCATTAAAAGTACGGCAATAATCTAGGTGACTATTCGCCAACTCACAGGCTCTTATTTTATTCCAGTTTGTTTGAACTCTAAATATTTCAGTAAGAAATATATATAAATGAGATGTATACATGATTTTCTACTAAGGTCTCAGTCCCAGAACAATTCTTCTGATTGACAGATAAGGGTTCCTATATATCTAGTGCAATTCCAGATGGCACCCAGCTTCCACCTCCCCATCGGGGTACCAATGTGATGGTGGTAAGCATCACTTCCATTTCCCACATTAGATGTTTTTCGGACATTACTATCCAGAGCCAATTTCCAAGACAATATTTTTGTGCAATCTAGTAGGATTGCTTTGGTTGATATTGAGGTTTCACTTCATATTTAAAGATCTTATCGCAGACATCAACCATTCTTTCTGTCATTTTCATTACAAATTATCATTTTATTATTCTATCAAATTTGTTGACATTTATGTAAAAACGTTTTAATTTGTAAATATGTTAATATATTTCTCTTGTCTTCTGTAGATTTTGAATTGCTAGAAAAATCTCTTCCAGTGCCTAACTTTTATTTGAAGTAGTTTGCATATGCTCTTAAGACTTTTTATTATTTTCAGTGCTGTGATCAAGACCAGGGACTGGCATTTGCTCAGATACATTCTACTCTTGAAATAGTTGCCAGAACCTTCTGGTATTTTTTTTTCTATGATTAGGTTTTTATTCAAATATGCTGTCTCTATTTGTTCTTTATGGGTGAAGTGTGTTTTAATAGTATATACAGAATACTTTTATTCTGTGGTAGGTCTTTTTTTTCCTCTGTTGATTTCTTCTCAGCTACTGGTTTCTTGGTAGCTGTGGCCTTTTTCAACCTCATGCCCCCTCCACCCAGAAGATCTATTCAACTTCTTGGCATTCAGAGGCTTAGTGCATGTCTTGCTGTCTGCATAGCTCTTGTCAGCAGCCTTCTTCTCTGCCTCCTCCTCCTTTAATTTGGCTGCTGCAGCTGTTTCCTCTCCTTCCATTTCCTTTGCCTGAGTTTGTCATTTCTGGCTGAGAGAAGAATGGTGTCCCTGTGCGCAGCCTTTGTGTACCAGTGCAGCTTCTACACAGTTCTCTGTTTCTTCGGTGAATTCTTCCTCAGGAGTCTGATGAATCTTCTTGCATAGGGCTCAGAGAATTCTTTGGCTGTCTGGGCTCTTCAAGTTTCAGTAAATGCTTGTGTTTATCATCCTGAGGATTGGATGGTTACACTCACTTTTGCGGGAAGCATCCTATGCCAAGAACCAATAACTCATCCTCTCTTTTCCAAACCACTTTCTGTCCAAAGGCAGAAATGCTCCACATGCCCGCCAAGAGCAAGTTTCAAATGCTCAGCCTGCTTACAATAAGCAGAGTAATACCAGATTGAATGTTTTGATCGAGAATATCCCTATATTTGAATATTTGGTCACATGACTATTTTGTCATCAGGAAATGGCGCTTTCTGAAAGGATTAGGAAGTGTGGCAATGTTGGAAGAAGTGTGTCACTGGGAGTGAACCTTGAGCTTTCAAAAGCCCATGCCAAAACCAGAGTCTCTCTCTCTTTCTCTCAGCCAGGGGATCACGATGTAGCTCTCAACTACTTCTCCAGCACCATAGCTGCCTATATACCACCGTGCTTCCTGTCATTACGATAATGGACTATACCTCTGAAACTGCAATTAAGCTATAATATTAAATGCTTTCTATCGTAATAGTTTCCATAGCCATGGAGTCTGCTCACAGTAATAGAGTACTGGCTAAGAAACCAGAGGAGTTTCTGAAGGCCTTGAGAATAATATTGTCTTCATTGTAAGTGATCCAGGGCTCCCTAAGCTGGTTATGTCATTCATTTCTTATTTTTCACAAGCCAACTCTCATTAACAGAGAGATATAGACTTTTCTGAAGTCATCCTAAGCTTTACATCATTTAAAAACAGAAGAACCTTCTTAGTCTTTTTTATATTCAACCTTATCTTCCATCACCAAAGGTAGTTCAAGGACTTCCTCAAGATGATGACCCTTAGACATCACCAAAGCTGGAAAGACTGAGGCAGTCAGGGCACAGAAAGGGTATATTGCTTTTGGGTTGTGTTTACTCTGTAGTGCCAAAGGTGGCAGGTTTTGTTTGGTGAAAATACAAGGCCTCCGTGACACACATTTCAGAAGACACTCTGACCCACCATCTGGAACTCTTGAAGCTGGAGGCCCAGCTCCACCAGTGTGTCAAGACTCAACACTGGTATAGGGCTGTCTGATGTTTTGGCGCAAGTTGGTGTGAACCAAGTTCACTATATATGGCTTTAAACACAACTGGCAAAGTGACATTTTTTGCTAGACTAATTCCCATTTTCAGAGTACACTCTGTGAGAGGAATGGAACATACCATGTATTTTTAATTCTTAGATTTGCATTTTAAGTTACCTAAACCTTATTTTCTTTATTGGATTTTTCCTATACAATATATTCATGCTTTTCCTGATCCCCAGCTCCTCTCAGGTCCTGTCACCTCCTGACTCACCCAAACCTGTACCCTTTTTTCTCTTTAAAACAAACAAACAAAATAGACTCTGCAGCCACCAAAAGAGAAAGGTGAACACCAACCCAGATAGCTACACTCTTTTAGAGCTAACACTTCCATCTACAAGGAAAACATGCCTGAAATATGTAATAGTACAATAGTGGCTCAAAGCCCCTAGAAGTAACCAACCAATATCTGACTGGCTTTAAGGCCCACTCCATGAAATGGAACCCATACCCAGCATTGCTTGGGTGGGCAAGAGCTTTGAGACTAGATGAACCAGGAACCTGAAACCAGATAGGCCAGGGACCTAGCAACATTGAGAAGAGCTTGCAAAGCCCAAAGGGAATGGGGGACACTAAGGAAACAAGGTCTTCTAAACACAGCAGGACCAGTGCACACAGAGACTGTGGCAGCATGTAGAACACCTGCAAGTGTCTATGCCAAAAGAGGTCCCAACCCTGAGAGGAGACGTGAACAGAGGTCCCCATCCCTAACCCAGAAGCTACCTCCAGTGGGTAAACACTCACAGATGAAAAATTTCTTCTTGCCAACAGAGTCTCATGGGGGATATAAACCACAGCTAAAGGCATGTCCCATGCCCAGCAGTAGGTGATCAGCACAAACCTCAGTGGCATATTTTGAGGTTCTTTGTCTAATAACATTTTATCAGGACTTTTTCTATGCCTTTGTACCTTATGGCTTCCATTTTTCTGTTGCTATGGGATTCCTGTGTGTACAAACACGTGTGTCTCTATTTGTATTTCCTGTGCTTGTTTTCACGGCTCTTTTTCTTCTGTTTATTTTGTTTGTCTTATTCTGATTTACTTGCTTTTGTTTTATATTAACTTATTTTATTATAATTCTTTAGATGCCTGCTTGTTTTCTATAAAGGGGCAGAAAGTTTGTGGATGTGGACGTGAGGGGAAGTGGGGCAGATCATGGAAGATCATGGGGTAGATGGAACATATCTTCTGAAAAAAAAACTATTTTCAATAAAAGAAAAATGAGGGGGGAAACAGGAGCATTTTATGTGATGAGCGCTGTGAAACCTAAACCTGTCCTTAACAGGGACAGCAATCATGTCAGAAAACTTTAGCAAGCTTCTGTTTATTGAATTGTGTACGAAATCCTGTAATTTAAAGAATGTATTTGAGGGCAGTATTTTACCTCATTGATCTATTCTTAATCTGTCTTCGCCAAATGGTTCAGGGATTACCAATCGTCAAAAGTCTATTGATCTATTTTTAATCTGTCTGTGCCAAATGGTTCAGGGATTACCAATTGTCAAAAGTCTATATGGAAGGGGAAAGCAAATACACAGTCATTTGTGTGAATTGGTGAAAACAAAAAAAATAGAAACAAGAGAAAATAGTTGAAAATTATACACAAATTCAGATAGCCTATATCTCAAACTAAGAAATATATATGATGCTGTCTAACTATTTCCTATCTTTCATGTTTTAATATATACATATATGTTTACATACATATATTTCATGTGTTTGCATATATGTATATATTCATATAATTTCATTTAAAATATACACATAAATACATATAAATATATAAGTATCAGGACTAATTTTATATAAATACGAGGAAATCAGATAAGAATATACCACATATAATATATAAATATGTAGGTGATTTTGAAAAACTTCAGTGTCGCAGTAAACAATCTTTGTAAAAATTAAAGGCACTGAGACAATGTTGTTGTTTTATAATATGTCCTGAAATTTTCGTAGTTAACCATGTTCTGAGGAAAGTCCCTAAGCAACTATCTATCAAACAATAACATTATCTAGCCCGAGGAATACAGTACGTAGAAATAAAAATGTGGCCCATGCTCAGGTTGCTATTTGGGCTTCATAGCATCTGTGACAGAGGCATAGGTGACTTCCAATCACTCTAAGAAAGGCTTAAGCACCACACAGCATACTCACACCCTCGCTGGGTTTTTGTCCCTACAGGGTTGCTTACACTCTACCTCTACTGGTCTTTCGGGACAAGCAAAATACTGTCGGAAATGAATTTCACCCTCCCCCCCTTGTGAATTTGGGATTGTCTTAGTCGCATCAAAATCACTATGTTTATTGTGCTGTTTTGGGTATTACATGTTGTTTAAAGTGAAGTTATAGAAAAACAATGAAAATTGTAGCTACACAGTTCAGGTGTGTTTAATTCACGTGTACTCACCATATAGCATCTTGGCAATGTCTACTTTATTCAGTCAACACTTTTCCTTTAGTATACCCTAGGACTAAGACACGGATTGCATTTATTCACAGAAATTACTGCTTAATGGTATGCAGAGATAGGGGATAACAAGCATCCTTGTCATCCCTCAGTATCTAATTCTGATTTTTGTTGGGGACTGAATTGTCTGATGTCCTGTTTATAGTCATTGCTGAGACTGTCTTTTATGAGGCCATCATGAAGCACGAGGGAAGCTTTCAAGGGAATATCATTTAAAAGACAGAAAATCAGGTGCTGATATGTCTAAGTAACTACTAATAATTAATTAAAATGAGTTTCAATTAGTGAGTTCTTTAACACCCCACCTTTGCCTAAAACTGTTCATAATCAATAAACAGTACGTGGGGCATTGTGCTATTAATATATGCATGTGTAATGATCAACATTATGTTTTTCTTAGTCTATGTTTAGTTTCAAAACAGCATAATCAAAGCATCTTTTTCATGCAGAGAAGACGTGGTACATCTATCACCGTAATGGTGTGAAAACATAATGATGCTTTCCTACAAAGGAAAACCTCTCCTCTTTGATGTTTGAGGCTGGCTTCCATTTACCATGGCCTCAGTAATCTGAGAAGAAAACATATATTACCCACACTATCAAAGATGCCGTGACTTGCTGCTAACAAGCATACACTTAATTGCGGAATGTAAAATGATGTGTCTGCTTCTGATTTTCGTGGTGATAACTCTTTATTAATACAGTATAGGCAGTGCTACCTAAAAACACCCTCAGATGCAATACTCTTTTTTTTTTCATCAAAGTATCCTCAAAACCAGGGAGTAGAATCCATAATGATGTCCAGTCTAAACTATGAATCATTACATGCTGTCATGTTTGTGATTTTACCTCATTCTGGAGCATCTCATTTATATTTTTATGTGGGTGAAATAACAATTACCTGAGAAACACAAATTAAAATAAGATCTAAGTGATTGTAGGCTAAGGCATTCTAAAAAATGTTATATATTTTCAATCTAATTAAAAATTAATTCTTCACATTAAAAGTTAATCTATGGCAATCACTCTCTTGCCTGTACACACACACACACACACACACACATCCACACATTCATTCAAACCTGCCTGATTATAGCATAAGTTAAAGTTGTCTTTCAGGGTTTATTTTGAGTACTAAATCAGATTATCACTGCTAATTGCCTACTTCAGTGTTAGGTTAATGATGAACATCAGTTACTGGTTTTGAAGATAAAAACAAATGTGAGTTGAAGATCTTGGAGCTTATAATACTTATCAAAACAGGGACACAGAAGAAGGGCATACCAAAGAAAGCACAATAGTGAGTAAGAAGAGGAAGATCTAAGGGTAGAAAAGAGGACCAGAAGTCAGGAATCAGGCAAGAGTTACAGCACAAGTCTTACTAGAAGCGTGTTAAGCTCAGGAGGTTCTTAGTGATCGCTCACTGCAATACCTATGATGCCTTTGTGTTACTGATCCAAATGAAGTTCATGGAAAGTTGAATAAGCTCCCAGAAAAAAATTCAGGTAGGTTGGTGTAATTATCTCTCTTGTGAATATTAGAACTCTAGGTGTGTTTAAAGGAATTCTTGCCATCAAAGCCCACATGGTGTGAATTCTGATCAGGGCTGATGGCAAGAACAGAAAATTCATCAACTCTTTCAAGTCGGTGTCAGATTAGATTCCCAGGAGGTAAGACTGGCCAGATCCTAGAAGTTTGTCTGCCTTGATGGGGACTCCAAAATTTTGTCTGTATAAATCTTGCCAAAATGTCTTGTCCTGCTTTTCTCTCATGCAGACAAAAAGCTCACAGAATCATCTAAATTCCCTAAGGCTCCTCAAAGTAAAGCCAATCCATTAACCACAGAGCCTCTTATCCAAATTAAACAACCTAGCTCCAGCATGATCCAAGTCTATTCCTCATGATTTCTGAGATACTTTTCTAACATACAAGGGATAGCATTATGCTGCGAATGGACAGGTAGAACTTGGGCAGCAAAATTAGAAGAGCTTCCTATATTTTACATGAATGTCATCCCATACCCATAAAATTACGATAAATTCACACTGTCACAATGTAAGAATTTCCAGCAAGTGCTTATCATTATCAAGCAGTATTGGTAATGGCTGGTTAACTACCTAGATTTTTTGCAATTGAAAAACCTAAAACAAAAGGTGTGAAAGCATAAGGTGTGTGTATTTAGGTATATGACGTAGTGGTGAGACAATTTTATCTTGTCTTCTTGAAGCATTTACTTAATTTGTCCAAAATTCAGATTACTATTGTACCACAAAACACCGTACTTAGTACGAGCTGTTGTAAATGTCTTAAGTGAATAAATAAAAGACACAATAAAGTAAGGAGAGAGTTGTTGAAAGACTGGGACTCCTAAAATCCTTATAATTCTTTGGGTTTTCGTCAAAAGAGAAAATGCTACATGTATCAGAATAAAGAATTTTTTAAAAAATATAAAAGATAAAGTCAGTAAATACTTTGGTGTCTCAGGAAAATAGTGCCTCCTAAAAGAGGCCAACATGAAGCTATTTAGTAGAGGTCTATGGATACCACAAAAGTATTAAAGACTAGAATGAAATTAGGGACATGATGACAAGAGCTACTAGGTAGGACAATTGGCTTGTGTGGGTTTCCTGTCTACAGGCCATCTGCATGCAATATGTCATGCTTGTAGAACTATGTGTATGTCAGACATTCCCTTCTGCTCAGTAAATGCACCAATCTAACTTTCCAGCAGTAAATTTTGAAACACTAAATGTTTATGCTCACATCTAACATTGGGGGAATGTATCATTTAATTCAAGTTCAAATATTACAAGTATCTCAGGAGTTAGATCAAGTGCTCTGACTATCTTAGCCAAGTGCTCCCAAAGTCTACATAATGTAATTCTGTAATTGCTTAAACTAAAGATACAAATAAACTTCATGTTATCAAAAATACTAAATTTGTTCTGGAACTACAAAAGCATCACATTATAAGAAAATAATATTCAAAGAACAAAAATGATAGCTGTGGGAGTTTTTTAAATGGTAGAAGACACCAAAAATTCTGTAGGTGGAATGTCTTCAAATGAAATACAGGATACTGACTTGGAAAAAAATTTAAAAAGAAAAATTCTGTATTTGTTATGAGAATAGAAATTTCAAGGTTATCACCAAAGTTAAAGAAAATTTATGAAAATCATGAGGTTTTAAAACTTCCAGCTGTGGGACTTTTAGAGTATATCTCAATTTCTATAGTGCTTATATAGCCTGCACAGAACCCTGGGTTCGATCGTCAGCACACATAGCCTGAATAGAGTGGCCCATGTCTGTAATCTCAGCACTCGGTGATGGAGGCAGGACCAGGACTTCAAGATCATCCTTGACTACAGAGCAAGTTTGCAGGCACCCAGAGCAATGTGAGCTATGTGAGAGTTTTTCTTTCAAAAACAAACAAACAAACAAAACATGAAAAGAATAAAGAAAAGAGAACCTCCCAAATGATAACCATGGGTGCCCAAATCCACAGGATCTATTCAAGCTGTGTTACCTGGGTGCTTCTCAATGCTAACAACACAGAGACTAGAAAAGACCTCTTAAGTGAAGAACTAAAAACTAAAAGACAAAAGCAGAAATGTTTCCAAATCTATCAAAACTGTTCCAGATCAGAATTATATATCTTAATGAAGGATACTCACGTGCAGGGAGAGAATAAAATATTTTCTGCTCCACACACAAAAAAAAAAATGTCCTACCACATATATGGGCTCCCTATCCTATAACCTTCTATGTAAGAAACTGCCAGAAGACAAATAAATGTCCAAATAGCAGAGCATCCAGCCCAACAAAGGAAATGAGACACTTACCCATAAAAGGATATTCAAAAATGAGCCCTAATTTAAACATATCACAAAATTCTGTATGACAAATCTCCAGAAACATGCACTCAACAAGATCACATTTCAACATAATGAAGAAATATTCACATATCCACTCAAGAGCTTAAGAGTTTAGTGAGAAATGTAAAATTTAGAGAAAACCAAAATATTATTAACTACATAAAAATTAGAGCCTATACAGAGGGAAATTATATTCTATGTGAGTCAGTCACATAGAGTGGAGTATGGGTTACTTCTTGCAAGCCCCAAGAGTTGATCTGAACAAAATTATCATATAACTGCTCTAGGAATGCATGTATGTGCTAAGAGCAATACTGAGTTCTGAAACAAAGATGAATATCTATTGTTCAAAGTTATCATTACCTGGCAATGTGACAGCAAATACCAAAATTTAGTTAAATGTTGGAATTAATTGCCTATACATGGTTGGAATGGAGGCAGTGATGCTTAACAAACACAATGAGTTAGCTCAGGTAGACTGTTTCAGTGGGTGTCCCCATCATGGTCTTGACCACTTTCCTCATATTCTCATTCCTTATTTGGGAGCTCAGCCCAGGGCTCTGACGCAGGTCTCTGCCTCTGCTTCCATCAGTTGCTGGATGAAGGTTCTATGGTGATATTTAAGATATTTGTAAGTCTGACTAGAGGGCAAGGCCAGTTTGGGCACCTCTCCTCTATTGCTTAGGGTCTTACCTGGGATCATCCTGGGGGATTCCTGGGAATTTCTCTAGAGCCAGGTTTCTTGCTAACCCCATAATGATTCCCTCAATCAAGATATCTCTTTCCTTGCCTTCATCTCTACCTTTCCTACATCTTGACTATCCCATTCCTTCAAGTTCTCCTTACCCCTCCCTTTCTACCCTCCTCTTCCCCTTCTACTTTTCCTTCTCCCCCAAATCCTATGCTCCCAATTTTGTCAGGTGATATTTGTCTATTTCAACTTTCCAGGTGGATCTATATATGTTTTTCTTAGGATTCACTGTGTTATTTAGCTTTTCTAGGATCATAAATTATAGGCTCAATATCTTTTGTTTATAACTAGTATCCACTTACAAGTGATCAAGAGCGTGACGGGAACATCCACTGAAATAGTCTACCTGACCTAATGGGAGCTCACCAACACCAGCTGGACCGGGAAGGAACAAGCATAGGATAAAACTAGTCCTTATAAATGTGGTTGACAGTTGCATGGCAGGGGCACACTTATGGGCCACTAGAATTGGCACCAGGATTTATCCCTACTGCTTGTACTGGATTTTTGGGAACCTTTTATCTTTGGATAAATACCTTGCTCAGCCTAGATATAGTAGGGAGGGCCTTGGACCTTCCCCAAAGCAATGTGCTTTACCTTCTCTGAGGAGTGAAAAGGGATAAGATGGGGGCGGGTGGTAAGTGGAAGGAATGAGAGGAGAGGAAGGAGTGGGAACTTGGATTGGGTAAGTATAATGAAAAAAAAGACAATTTGTTTTCTTTTTAAAAAATAAAAAAGAAAGAAAAAAGGAAAAAAGAATTATTTCTACATGCAATTTTCGCGAATATAAGAATACAAAGACTAAGAAGACAGCTCAGTGCTTAGTCCAGATCACCAGCATACACAAAAAAAAGGCCAGATGTGGCAGCAAGCACTTGTCATTACAGCACAGAGAGAAGAAGACAGGAAGGTCCCGGTGGCTTGCTTGCCGGCCAGTCTGATAAATCAGTGATTCCCAGGTTCAGTAAAGAGAGCTTATATCAAAAATCAGGTGGATGGTGATAGAGGAAGACCTAATGTTGAGTTGACTTCTAGACTCCAAACACACACACACACACACACACACACACACACACACACACACACACGGGCACATTGCCCAATTGATCAACTCACACTCAAAACTCTTGACCAAATAAGTTCCAATTTCTGCCAATCTATAATTTGTAACTGAGGTTACAAAGTTAATTCAGCATCTGACCACGTTTTTCACTCACTTCAGCATTATATTCTTAGCATTCTTAGTCCTAGAATCATGTCTGGATTTATAACCACTGTATTATTTTTCTTTTAGTTTCATAGACAGAAGCAGATTAAAGTATATCAAAATAAGCATTGAGAATTCAGAGATTATTGGTTTTCTTGTGTCTTAATATTCACTGAAAAAAACATTAAAAGTGAACCTGTGTAGGCTTATAGTCCTATTATTTTAGAAATTCCTTTGTATTTTATCCATATCCTTACTTTACCAGAACACCATAATGATGAGTAAGCAACCAAGCTTTCTGAGAACTATGAAATCAGTGAAATTGAAATACTTGTAGATGGAGCAGTGGTAGGCTGCATTCCTGCTGCCGTGCTCCCGCACGGCTAGCTTAACCCCGGAAATAACAACAAGGAAACTGTATTCTTTTAAACACTGCCTGGCCCTTTAGCTGTAGCCTCTTACTGGTTAACTCTCACATCTTGATTAACCCATTTCTAATAATCTATGTAGCAGCACGAGGTAGTGGCTTACTGGGAAGGATCTTAAGGTGTGTCCACCTTGGAGAGGAATGCTATAGTGACTGCCTCACTTCCCTTCCTCCCAGTATTCTGTTCTGTCTACTCCACCCACCTATGTTCTGACCTATCAGGCCAAGCAGTTTTTTTATTAATTGACCAATGAAAGCAACAGATAGATAGAAGACCCACCTACATCAATACTAATCCACACTTTTACTCCAATTTGTCTTATTTTCAGTATTTATGCTGGTTTTGCTCAGCCTTTGTTTCTCTTCATTCACTCAGCTGCACGGTGAAGTACCCCAAACTGTGGGATCTGGTAGATAATTCCTATACCTGTATCATTCACTTTTCTAATTACTGCAACCACATACATTACAAAAGCATTTTAAGGCAGGGAATTGTTTGGGCTCACAGATTGTAAAAATAAACTCTTTCCAGATAGACTAATAGAAAATGTGCTCGTATTCTATCTGTGGTTAAGAAACAGAGTAAGGAAACCTAGTCTTCAACTAGCTTCCTCTTGTTTCCTTTTAGGTTTTATAATCCTACCTATGGATGGTGCCACCCACTTTCCGGGTGACTTTTCTTTCTCAGTTAAAGCTCTCTGGAAATACCTTCACAGGCATACCCAGAGATATGCCATCCAGGTGATTTTATTTTATTTATTTTTTTATTTTTATTTTTTATTTTTCCATTCAAATATTTACACTTCCTTCCCTCCTCCCAATCCCCTCCCGCTTCCCCACATCCCCTCCTCCCTCTTCCTCCCTGCTTGAGGGCAGGGAACCCTGCCATGTGGGAAGTACAATGCCCTCCCCACTACACCCAGGCCTAGGGAGCTGTGCATCCATATAGACTAGGGTCCCAAAAAGCCAGAACATGTCATACAAACAAGTCCCAGTGCCTTTATCAAAGGTTTCTCAGTCAGCCCCCATTGTCAGCCACAATCAGAGGTCCGGTTTGACCACATGCTCATTCAGACCTGGTCCAGGTGATTTTAAACCTAGTCAAGGTGACAATGGAGATTAACCATTTGTAGTCATACTTTCCTTTAGGCTGCCACCTTACAAATAATAATGTAGAATCTTATTATTAATTATGAATACTAGGCCTTAGCCTAGGCTTGTCTCATTAGCTCTTATTACCTAAAATAACCTTATTTTTTAACCTAGATTTTACCATGTGGCTTTTTTCATTTATTTCATTCTGTATGTTTGACTCCCTCCATGTCTAGTTGGCATCTCCTAACCAAACCAGAAAAACTTATTCCACTAAAAATCCCACCCAACTGCTTCTCCATCTCGCTATCTCTCCTGGATGGCTTCTGATGTTCTCTGATTACTTTCTGTCAACTAGTTGCTAACTTAGTCTCTTGACCCAAGACTAATTTTATTTAATCAGTGCAAATGAAAACTCAGGGTTCACAGTGTGACTGAGTGTCCCTCCAAAACCATTACTGCTATTCCAATAGATTTTCATTTCTTTTAGACAAAACAAGATTTTAGTTTATTTAGAACTTTCTCATACAATGTTCAGCCTGTAGTAAATGAATAAAATATGTCTAATCCAAAAACATTCTCTTCTTCTATTTTGATATGTAAAACACTTTGTAATATAAACTTATATGATAATTTGTATGTCTGATGTGATATGTGATAGACATAGGCATTAATAATCACTGAAAGTCTTTTATTCTACTTTTTTATTTAATGGGATACCCTACTGATCATATCTGTAGTACTGACTACATTAACTATAATAAATGAGTCAAAAACTTCAGTGCACACAATTCTAGCATTTCAGAAAGCTCTAAGAAGTTGCAATGAATTGTTCTCCCCAAGAGGACTTTCTAAATAGAAATTATATAAATAATACTACAATTTAAAATATTAACTCAACTACAAACTATCCTTAATGATCCAACTGTACATACCATACAAACCAAATAGAAAGTTAATAACAGTAGCAATAAAGCTAAGCTATATATAAACATAATGGAGATGTTATAAAATATTAATGTTGTAAAGAAAGGATGTTTGAGAGAATATATACCAAGAACATCTATAAATATAGTATGTATTAAAAACAAATTAAAAACAACTTTCCAAGGGCTGATGAGTATCACAAACACCTTTTCATTTCTGTCCTGGGGATTATTTATAATACAGATGTATAGCAATAAACATATTTTTTGAAATATCACTTGGACCACCATGAATGATCAGCCATTTGAACAGAGATTTCTCATGACTGATTCCAGGAATTTTGTTTGTGGGGGGCATTGTCAGCCCAAGTGATTTAGCTTCCATTAATATTGTATGTATGTCTTTATGTGTCTGTATGTTTATATACATACACTTATGTGTATTGTGTATAAACTTTTGTAATTGTAAAATAATATGATTCCTAGAAGTTTTACCAAACTACGTTGATATCATTTGCCTCTGTTGTGTCCTTCTTACTAATGAGGAAGAAGTAGTTTGGCGCTCCCTCCCTGTTATTTTATTCTTTTGGGGGGAAGGTTCTCACTTGTATCCTGCTATTCATCACCCACTAAGACCAACACTCACCCTAGCTATGATTCCTTTATACGTCCATGTTTTCTGTGGTTTCTTGATGTTGCACATCCAATCATGAGAATTTGGAACTACTAGCTACACTTGAGAGTGAACATGTGGCATTCGTTTTCCTGTGTCTTGCTTACTTCAGTCAATATAATCTTTTCTAGGTCTGTGCATTACCTATGAATTTCATGGTTTCATTTTTCACAGTTGAATGCTATTCTGTTGTGTATATGTACACATTCTTACCTCAATCTTTGATCACTGCATATAATCATTAAGGCCAAATAAGCATTAAACAGAAAGGTACAAGCATACTACTTAAATCCAACAATAGCAGTTTGCAGCAAGGGATTCTACATCCCTCTGTAGTTGTCTTTTTTTCTCTTAGGTGAAACATTAGGGTCCAAAGGACCCTGAAATTAGTGCTTCAACAAGAGGAACTATCAAATATAGAAAGATTGAACATTCAAAAGGAGAGAGGAGACCATTATCTAGTCACTAAATTCAATACATTAGTTTCTATTTGTTTTACTTCGGAAATAGGCTTTTGCTCACAGTAAGATATCAACTATTACCCCAAAGCAAAAAGTGGAAATTTTAGGATTCAAACCATGCTCATGTAACAACACACTAGTCATTAATAATAAATCACATTCAGAACCAAAACATGGGAGACCCAGGCATCTACAAAATACACAGCAACCAAAAGCTCAGAGAATGGAGGATGGAGCCAAGTTTCCAGAAAGGAAATCTGTAATTCAGCGCATGCAAAAGAAAAATCACGAAAAGCCTCCTAATAATTTTCCAAAGAAGTCTCAAGACTTATTAAATCTCAAATTTGGATTGAACGTATTTTGGGTCTATAATTTATCATCAATGTACTCAAATTCTTTCTTGTAAAATTAACATATTTTGACAAGATAAATAAGAAAACCTGAAAAATGAATATAACAAACAAAAATTAAATAAAAGATTGTTATTTTCCTTATGTTTTATAAAATAGATAGTATTTCATTATAATGTGAAATAATGCCTAAAATAACATGCCATTTCATTATATTAATTATTTTATTTATTGAAAGAATTAAAATTAATTGATAAAAATAAATTTCTCCTATTTAAAAGTCCTGACTGTTTAAATCCTATTCACTCTCTACTCCAAAACAAAAGTATAAGAAGGTTTATAGCTCTGAGAGCCAATTATGGAAATAGGTTACTCCAACATGATATTTAGACCTTTGAAAGGTTTTTTTCTCCTAAATAGCACACTATCTGGCATTATTTTATTCTTTTATGTGAAATTTGACCTAAATTTTGTCTTATATGTATAAAATTCTTTTGATTTCTCACTTGAAAGAAAGAAGGTAATGACATAGTAAAGTAGAATCTTTTTCCACTGTAAATAAGCTACAGACAGGCATCTTTTGATAATGCTTTATGATGTGCAAATCTTGATGATGTACTATTTTATTTAAATTGCGGTATCCCAAATCTATGACAGATAATAAAATAATTATTCAGTTTGCAAGCTGACTATATAAGAAAATATGTAATATTATTTCTTACGTTCCTTTGAAGAAAAGTAGAATCAAGACAGCTAATTGCCAGGGATTGAGAATAATGACTCTTAAAACAACAGAGTTGATAAAGACCCTCTGTGGGGGTTCCAGAGATGCTTAAATTTTAAACTGTCAGAATAACATTGGTGTTTCTCCCTGAGTGGTGCTTTTAAATTAAACATTTACTTTGTATTTGCTAAGATACAATACTGGCTACGTGCACTTTAAATTGGCTTCAGTGTGCTTTAAATTGGCTTCATGAAAATCCATTTGCTTTAAAGCTAATTCAGTATCAGAAAATCCATTCACATGTTATACCACACAATAAGCTAAGAGGAAATCAAATGTCTATCCCAACAGACATCAAATAAAACAATAAGAAAATTCCATTCGTCACATAAAAATGATGCTCAAATTATTGAAATTTCCTCTGGAAGTATCAATAATGAAAGAAGTGAGAAACATATACTGAAATTGAAATGACGAAACTTTATGAGTTGCACTCTTAACTCTATACTTCTACAAATAAGCACAAGTCTATATATAATAAGTCCTAAGAAAATTCTTTAAATTTCTGGTTACAAAATTAAAGCTGAATATTAGTAATACCCCTTGTCTAATAAATCATCTGAAAGAAAATATGAAAAGAAAAATTTTATTTGCAACATAAAAAGGTACAATATCTAAAATAAATTTTTAAATGTGAATTAATGTAAAACTGTTTTAAAACATTGTAATCTGAATAACATCATTTTTATAGTAAAACTCAAAATTATGATATATGATGATTTTTAAACTTTTAAATAGGGTACTAAGATATTCTTTTAAAAAAATGAGGACATATCCAAAAAAGATTAAATAAAATTAATGCATCCTACCAGATAGTAAAATATATTTTAATCCATAAGAATTAACTTATCTTTCCTGGAGATGTATGTGGTAGACAGATAAAAGGGAAATAATATGTGTTTGAAATAATATAAAACTATGACTCACAGTAACTACGGTTCTCAACTGGTAACAAAAAAATATTAGTTTATAATAATTCTGTAATCAGTTTGAACTTAGAAAAAGTAAAGTAAAATAAATTCCTTTTTTTTTTTTTTTTTTTTTGGTTTTTCGAGACAGGGTTTCTCTGTGGCTTTGGAGCCTGTCCTGGAACTAGCTCTGTAGACCAGGCTTCCATTTTTTATAAAATAATTTTGCCTAAGAATTATTTTTTATTTTGCTCTACAGGGTTGCAAAGAGTCATTTCATTCAGATATTTACTGTACTGTGAATACACATCTGACTTTCTGTTATCCCCCTTCTCTAAGCTCTTTCTATACGAGTGTGTCTCCTGTGTTCCCCTAGGTAGTGTTGCCTCTGCTTTTATTTCATATGTATATGTGTGATTTTGTGGGTCTGTGAAGAGTAGACACCACGAAAGAGAACGTGGTGGTTACCTATTTCTAAGACTTTGTTGGTTTAATATGATGATCTCTAGCTGAGTTTATTTTACTGTAAGAAACATTATATTACTCTTGTAGTATAGTAAGCATTGGTAAACAAATAGCAAAATCCAGATGTAACAAAAAATTGAATTGATAAATCCAGCCTTGAGTAAGGTCAAAAGAGAAAGTAAACTCAGAACTGAAAAGTGAAAAGCAAGGAGGGAAAAAAACTAATGTACATGATTTTGTAAGTAGTTATTTTTAACCTATAAAACTAATAATGAAGAAGGTTGGAAGGATGACTCCTTCCAGATATTCCAAAAGATATTGTGAGTAATCTAAACAATGAAATGAAAAACAATTTTTATAAATAAATTTATTTATTTTTTAGAGTAATCTTTTCTCATTTTACATACCTATCCCAGTCCTACTCCCTCCCTTCCACCCGCTCTTCCCCACTTTCCCTGACCCAAACCCCATCCACTCATCAGAGATGATAAAAATAAGTCAGACATAAAAACAATTTTTATTTGTGATAATTAAAATGGAAAGCTATCACTGGGTTAACTGACTTGTAGAAACTCCCAAGAGGCTTTTATATACATAAAAAAGACTACGACACATGTCATCTTTATCTTCACCGTGTAACACCTGAAAATAGAGTAAGAGAAAAAATAAAAATAAAATGCAAAGTCTGTACATAGTTTTGAAAAGTAAAGAGAACTTGCAAATTCATACACATAGTAGAATTCACTTTGATTAATTCCCATGTGTGCATGAATGAAAACAAAGTTTTCAGAGAAAACTAACAGCTACTACAAATAGATAGATGCAGCAATTTTCATTTTATTTTTCTATATTTGCATGCATTTCTGGGCTTTTCTGTATCAGTAACTGATACGACAAAGCTATTATTAATTTTAAAAATTTTATTAGCAATTTATTTTTATTGTGTCATACTGATTGCACTGACTTCTGGGATAAATGTAGATTTTGATTTATTTGTACGTAATAGCATGATAAGCCAGATCTATTAGACTATCTGCCACTTTTTGAATTTCTCATCTTTTCCCTACTAAAAGCACTCAATGTTCTCTTTTTATTATTTTTAAATATGCATTTCAATGATCACTATATTATATATATCTTATTACATATATATTTTATATATATTCATAACTGTAGTTGTGTAAGGACACAACAGGACAGCATTTTTAATATTATGCCTTACATCATCAATAATGAAAACTCATTTGACCATAAACAAGATAAGAACTACTAACTCTTCCACTATAATGTTTTATAAATTTATCACAATGTGGGCCAAAGTAGGCCTGAGGCAACAAACTCCACCTTGGGATTGAGGCAACAAATTTCCACAGAAGTAGCACTGAACCAGCTACTAATTAGGAGTGGGCCTGAAGAACTCTACGTGACTTTTGAAGAAGAACTAATAACGCCAATACTCCTCAATAGAAACAACACACAATAGAAACAGAAGGAATATTGCCAAACTCTTCTTATGAGGCTACAATTACCCTGATACCCAAAGTACAAAAAGACATTTCTAAAGAAGAGAATTACAGACCAATCTCACTCATGAACATTGATGCAACAATATTAAATAAAATACTGGCAAATCAAATCCAAGAACACATCAGAACCATCATCCACCATGATCAAGTAGGCTTCATCCCAGAGATGCAGAGATGGTTGAACATACAAAAATCTGTCAACATAATCCATCATATGAACAAAGGAAAAATAAAAGCCACATAATCATCTCATTAGATGCCGATAAAGCTTTCTACATAATATAACATCCCGTCATGATAAAGGTCTTGGAGATAGCAGGGATACGAGGAACATGCCTAAATATAATAAAGGCAATATACAGCAAGCCAACAGCCAACATCAAATTAAATGGAGAGAAACTCCCAGCAATTTCACTGAAATCATGAATAAGACAAGGTTGTCCACTCTCTCTGTGTCTATTCAATATAGTTTTTGAGGTCCTAGATAGATCAATAAGACACCAAAAGGAGATCAAGGGGATACAAAATCAGAAAAGAAGTCAAACTCTCACTGTTCTCTGAAGATAGTTTACATAAGCAATTCCAAAAATTCTACCAAGGAACTTCTAAAGCTCATAAACACTTTAGGTAATGTAGCAGGATACAAGATTAACTCAAACAAAATTCAGTAACCCTCCTGTAGCTGGGAAAGAGAAACAACACTCTTCACAATAGCCACAAATGGCATAAAATATCTTGGAGTAACTCTAACCAAACACGTGGAAGACTTTAAAATATATGACAAGAACTTTAAAATCTTTGAAGAGAGAAATTGAAGAAGACACCAGAAAGTGAAGAGATCTCCCATGCTCTTAGATAGGCAGAATTAATATAGTAAAAATGGCAATCTTACCAAAAAGCAATCTACAGATTCAATGCAATGACCATCACAATCCCAGCAAAATTCTTCACAAACATCGAAAGAATGGTACTCATTTTCATATGGAAAAGCAAAAACCCAGGATTGCCAAAGCAATCCTGTACAATAAAAGACTTCTGGAGATATCACAATCCCTGACTTCAAACTTTACTACAGAGCTACAGTACAGAAAACAGCCTGGTATTGGCATAAGAACAGACATGAGGACCAAAGGAACTGAATAGAAGACCCGGATATTTATCCACACACTTTCGAGCACCTGATTTTTGACAAAGAAGCAAAAAATATCAAATGAAGAAAAAGAAAGCATATTTAACAATTGGTGTTGGCATAATAACTGGATATCACCATGTAGAATAATGAAATTGACCCATATCTATCACCATGGACAAAACTCAGTCCAAATGGATCAAAGACCTCAACATAAAGCCAGCCATGCTGAACTTTATAGAAGAGAAAGTAGGAAGTACACTTGAATGCATTGGCACAGGAGACCACTTCCTAAATATAACCCCAGTAGCACAGACACTGACAGAGACAGTTAATAAATGGGACCCCTGAAACTGAAAAGCTTCTGTAAAGCAAAGGACATGGTCAACAAGACAAAACAACAGCCTGCAAAATGGGAAAAGATCTTCACTAACCACACATCAGACAGAGGTCTGATCTCCAAAGTATACAAAGAACTCAAGAAATTTGTCACTAAAAGAACACACAATCCAATAAAGAAAAATGGAGTACAGACCTTAATAGAGAACTATCAACAGAGAATATAAAATGGCTGAGAGACACTTAAGGAAATGTTCAACATCCTTAGTCATCAGAGAAATGCAAATCAAAACAACTCTGAGATTCTGTCTTACACATGTAAGAATGGCCAAGAGCAAAAACACTGATAACAACTTATTCTGGAGAGGTTGTGGTGTAATGGGAACCCTTCTGCATTGCTGGAGGGAATGCAAGCTGGTACAGCCCCTTTGTATGTCAGTGTGGCAATTTCTCAGAATATTAGGAAACAACCTTCCTCAAGACTGAGCAACACCACTTTTTGGTATATATATCCAAAGGATGTTAAATCATGCCACAAGGACATGTGCTCAACTATGTTCATAGCAGCCTTGTTTGCCATAGCCAGAACCTGGAAACAACCTAAATGCCCCTCGACCAAAGAATGTTTAAGGAAAATGTGGTATATTTACACAATGGAGTACTACACAGCAGGAAAAAATGACATTTTGAATTTTACAGGCAAATGGAGGGAGCTAGAAAACATCATTTTGAGAGAGGTACCCAGACCCTGTCTGTTCTCAATTGTTGCTAACACTGAAATGAAACACCTCTATTTGAGGGCTACAGGAAGTCTACACAGAAAACAAGAGGCAAATACTTACTCGTGGGACTATAACAGGGTCCACAGAAATACATTTCAAATGGGAAAGCATTCGATTTTGCTTCTGTAGTGTATTTTAACAACTTTCCTATTTATAGTTTTTATTCCTATTTGTATTTTAATATGACTTTTATATGGTAATTTTTATCCCAAAAACATGGAGCAAAATAGTTTTTTGATTCCATTCTTGAGAAAGACCAAAGAAGCAATGCACCTGTTTGCATCATATCCATGAGCTACAGGGTTCTTTGATGCTGCCTCTCTTCATTATGTTTTTTGTTAGATTTTCCTTACATTTCCAGGCCTGAGGCTCCCCAGGGCAAGAAGATTATCACAGTATTTACACAAATCAGTAGGACAAAATCCTGTACAAACAAAGATTGAGAGGCAGCCATCTCTTAAGACTCTGAATCTTTGGAGGCTCTAGTTCCAAGAAGCCAAGCTTCTAAAAACCCTTGCCATGGTGTCAATAAACATGCATGACAGCTTATTAATGTGACTTTGGCAAAGTATTTTCGTCTTTCTCTCAAAATAAAGATAAAACAGCATGAAAATGGCATAAAAGTTTATAACAAACTATATGCATTAAGTGTTAAAGGCTTATAGTCAAATTTGAAGGAAATGGCCTGTTGGAGAATATTATATTCAGGTGTGTGAATTTAGTTTATGCTGTATTTGTTTAACTCTGTGAAGCTATGTTATTGTGCCTGTCTAAAACGCCTGATGGTCCTAATCAGGAGAAGAGAAAGGTCAATAGCAACCTGAGGACAGGTAGACCTGGCAGGCAGCGAATATAAATAGAAGGAGAAAAAACCTTCCCCATCTTGCTTTCTTTTTCCTGTCCCCAAACCCAGCAGGCTTCCCTTCTAACAAACAGGCTGCCAGAAAATCAGGCAGACTGCCTTCAGATTTCTCCTCTCCCTGTTTTCCCCCAGGCCCAAATCCCCTGGTCTCATCTCCAGCTCTGCTGCAGAACACTGGAGGCATTCCCTCACCCTGATCCAATCTCCAGTAGATTACACAGATCTTCTCCCATCTGATCTTCCTTCCCCAATGTGTTGCTTTGTTCCAGACCTCAGCTCCAGGGAGCACCACCTGCTAACTTCCAGGGCAACAAGTAGGCTGAAGGTGGACGCACACCAATCCTACCATTCCTAAGAGACAGTCCCCAAGTTTCCTAGACAGATTGGTAACAGAAAATCTGCTGTGGTCTCCCTGACTTTTCCTCTCTAACCCTACCCCCAATGGATCACAAAGATATCCTCCTCCACACTTCCTTCCAGTATTTTCAGCTTCCAACATCACCAAGCATTCCCAGTGAGAACATCAGCTGAGGAAACTAGGAAAACAGGCAACACACAGTAACCACATTCTCCTAAAATCCAGTGAGGAAACAGAAAGCAAAGAACAAAATACCAGCCAAAGAAGACAAACCCAGAAATCAGCACCTACACCTATAATCATGACAAAGTCAGATGCCTAGGCACCATCATAAAAATAGAATCAATAAAATCCAAAGAATCACTAGATCACAGCTATCCTACAACAGAAGGTCTTGACTATTCAACATAGCTGAAACACAAGAAAAAGACCTTAAAACCAACCATATGAAGATAATAGAGGTCTTTAAAGAGGAAATTAAGAAATCCCTTAAAGAAACCCAAGAAAACACAACAGTGTAAGAAAATTAATAAATTCTTTAAGAAAACCAGGAAACACAAAGAAATTATTGGAGGAAATGACTAAGTCCCTTAAAGAAATTCAATAAAACACAGAGTTGAAGGAAATGAATAAAACTTTTCAAGACTGAAAAATAGATATAGAAACAATGAAGAAAATACAATCAGAAAGAATTCTGGAAGTGTTCAGGAATTCAAACAGGAACCACAGGGGAAACTTCATCAATAGAATTCTTAAGAGAGATGGAAGAGAAAGCCTTGGATGTTGAATATATAATAACAGAAATGCATACATCAATCAAAAAATATTAATTCTAAAAACTCATAACACAAAACATCCAGAAAATCTAGGACACTATGAAAAGACCAATTCTAAAAATAATAGAAATAATGTAACAAGAAGAATCCCAGCTCAAGGACCCAGAAAATATTTTTGACAAAATCATATAAAAAATTTTCCTAACCTAAAGAAAGAGATGCTTATATGGGCACAATAATCATACAGAATAACAAATAGATTAAACCAGAAAAGAAAATCAGCTTGCCACAAAATAATCAAAACACTAAACATATAGAACAAAGAAAAATATTAAAAGTTGCAAGGAGAAAACACCAAATAACAAATAAAGGATGAGCTATTAGAATTACACCTGACTTCTTTAATTTTTCCCCCTTTTTTATTGATTTTTGTTGAGTTCTACATTTTTCTCTGCTGCCCTCCCCACTTCTCCCCTCCCCTTCAACTCTCTCCCAAGGTCCCCATGCTCTCAATTTACTCCGGAGATCTTGACTTTTTCTACTTCCCATGTAGATTAGATCTATGTATGCCTCTCTTTAGGGTCCTCATTGTTGTCTAAGATCTCTGGGATTGTGATTTGTGGGCTGGCTTTCTTTGCTTTATGTTTAAAAACCACTTGTGAGTGAGTACATATGATAATTATCTTTCTGGGTCTAGGTTACCTCACTCAAAATGATGTTTTCTAGCTCCATCTATTTGCCTGCAAAATTCAAGATGTTGTTTTTTTTTTCTGCTGTGTAGTACTCCAGTGTGCAGATGTACAACATAATCTTTATCCATTCTTTGGTTGAAGGGCATTTAGGTTGTTTCCAAGTTCTGGCTATGACAAACAATGCTGCTATGAATGTGGTTGAGCACATGTCCTTGTGGCACCTGCCATCTTAATGAAAACTCTAAAAGTCAGAAGGGACTGGACAGATTGTTGAGACCACAGATGTCAGCCCAGATTACTATACCCAGCAAACTTTCAATCACCATACATGGAGAAAATATGATTGTAGTAATATGAGCGGCGGGGCCGCTTCCCCAGCACCCCAGCCGCCCGCTCGGCTAGCTTATGCCCCGAAATAACAACACACAAACTGTATTCATTTAATCACTGCTTGGCCCTTTAGCCCTAGCCCTTACTGGCTAATTCTCACATCCCGATCAACCCATCTCTAATAATCGGTGAGAACCGGTCTTACCGGGAAGATTCTAGCCTAGTCCATCCTGGGTCGGAGCTTCATCCCGGGAGCGGGGCATGGCGTCTCTCTCTGAGGCGTCTGCTCCCGAGAGAGCTGTGTAGTCTCTGAGCTCACTTCCTCTTCCTCCCAGCATTTTGTTCTGTTTACTCCTCCCACCTATCCTCTAACCAATAAAATGGGCCAGGGCAGTGCCTTTATTAGCCAATGACCTTCCTCCATCATTTCCCCTTTTTCGGTTTAAACAAAAAAAAAGCTTTAACTTTAACATAGCAAAATTACATATAACAAAACAGTTATCAAGTAAAAGTTACAATAATCTTTATCATAACTAAGGAAAACTATAACTATAACTAACTATTCTTAACTCCATCAAAGACTCCAGAAAGATACAATACTACCTAAGCAAACAAGAAAAAAATCAACTTTTAAAACTCTGGAAATGACAGAGACATCTCGCTGCCTGGACAGTCACCCAAAGTTCCTCTGTACCGTTGGGGCATCCATCTTCAGCCTTTAGGCCCATGGTATCCAGCAGACATTTCCATAAAGCAGGAAAATTCAAAGTCAATTCAGTCACTATCTATTGTGTCCTGCAGAATGTCTCGAAGACTCTTTCATGCATCAGGAAACCCGAAAGATCATCTCACCTTTAGGCAAGTTCAGTAGTCCTCTCTCTGCGGGTTCTCTGTGTCCAGTTTATGCAATAGTCCAGGCAAGAGCAGTTTCTTGCCCAAATGGCTATCAAACTCCATAAGGTGCCTCTTCGATGCCCATCTTCCTCTTGAAGTAGATTGGTGCTGCCAGGAGCAGAGTGTCTCATTGTCATGAAAAGTCCTCAGTTATTAAAACATTAAATGTCCTATTCTGTAATCTTTGAAAGACATGAAGAATGTCTATCTAACTGAAATACATCTCTATATATCTAGAAAATCTAACTAACATAACTACAAGCTTTACTATTATCGATGATTATCCATTAACAACCTATATTTCTTAATTATACAGTACATATTTAAATGAACTACACAATCACAATACCTTAATCAAAATCAGAAACACTTATACATATAACAAAATTGACCTTAAATCTCTATCAATAAAGCAAAATCTATACTAATGCAAATTATTCATATCTATATCATATCTCCCTTAAAATGTAAAAGAACATTTATAAACCATATTTGGGAACATGGGCACAGTTTTTTCTCTCCAAACTGCTTCCTGCTGAATGGGGGCGTCGTTAATTAGGTCTTTTATGGTATAAACTGTGTGCTAGTTTCATCTCAGTTGGCAGTTGAGTGAAGCAATTTTTTGAAGGCGTTCACACCAACCCTTCAGGAGGGCGTGGTCCATCATACCAAATCGGAATAGAAGAAATGAACAGCGTCTCATCCTCTGTGAAAACAAAATAAGAAACTCCTTTCCAAAGCATCATGTCCTTAGATCCAAATTTCAAAGTCAAGGCATTTTCACAATATTTATGTTGGATTAGTTCAGCAGCATTTATAAATAAATATCTTTTAGCACCTGTTGCTCCTTCCTCAGCATTTAAATAATTTAAAGAGAGCATAATAGCATACAGTATCAAAATTCTCTGTGTATTTTCCATCTTTGTGCAGCTTTGTTTTAACCTCTATTTTGTTTATTTTTACTTTTAACTCTTTGCTTTTTGAGACAGGTTCTCTGTATCTTTGACCTGAAGTAACTCTGTAGACCAGGCTGTCTTTGAACTCTCAGAGATCCGCCTGTCTCTGCCTCCCAGGCATTCAGGATTAAAGGTGTTTGCTACTACACCTTGAACTCACAGAGATCTGTTAGTCTCTGCCTTCTAGGCACTGGGATTAAAGGCGTGTGCTACCACACACAACAACTCTCTTTCTTTTTTTGTTTTTTACTTTAAGAACTTCAACTTTTAGTCTGCATATATTTTTAACACACTTTAAACCATTCAGAAATTTTCTTTGTCTTTGAATCTCTCTTTACTGTATATCTCTCTTTTTCTGACCACACGAGCCTTTAAATTACTGAGCAATATGGGTAGGATTAAAGGCGTGGCTTTGCCAGCTAGATCCAGTCCATTCCTTAGCTTTCCAGCCTCATGGCGGATATACAGGCTGTAGTCATGTTTACTGCAACAACTGTATGGCATTTCAAGGTCCCTGCCAGCAAGTGAGCTACAACAGACAATACTCAAGTCCTCTCTCAGTAGCCGGCCCTCCTGCCTCAAACAGTCAGAGTTTGCCCTGGCAGGACAGCCCAGAAAGCCGGCATTTTTAAACGGCGCAGCTTTTTTCCTGCTACGGCTGAAAACTGAAAAGCATGCGGTCAGCTTTTCGTCAACACCGTTTAAGTGTTCGTGGCAGGACCTCTTAATGAGCTGCAGGGTTTTGCAGCTAAAGCTGAGTCAGGAAGCCTCTCTTAGATGAGGCGCTTGCTTGCCTCTAGCAAGCAGAGTAGAACCGAGAAATTGCTGCTACCAAGAAACAAGGCACAATGCTTTCATTTTGTTCTAGCATTACTTCCCAAGCTGTCTCAGGCTTTATGTGGAAGCAGTTGTCCACGTGGGCGCCATATGTAGTAATATGAGCGGCGGGGCCGCTTCCCCAGCACCCCAGCCGCCCGCTCGGCTAGCTTATGCCCCGAAATAACAACACACAAACTGTATTCATTTAATCACTGCTTGGCCCTTTAGCCCTAGCCCTTACTGGCTAATTCTCACATCCCGATCAACCCATCTCTAATAATCGGTGAGAACCGGTCTTACCGGGAAGATTCTAGCCTAGTCCATCCTGGGTCGGAGCTTCATCCCGGGAGCGGGGCATGGCGTCTCTCTCTGAGGCGTCTGCTCCCGAGAGAGCTGTGTAGTCTCTGAGCTCACTTCCTCTTCCTCCCAGCATTTTGTTCTGTTTACTCCTCCCACCTATCCTCTAACCAATAAAATGGGCCAGGGCAGTGCCTTTATTAGCCAATGACCTTCCTCCATCATATGATACTCAATGATAAAACTCAAATTTAAACAATATTTATCTACAAATCTAAATGTACAGGTGTTAGAAGGAAAGCTGCAACCTAAAGAGGTTAACTACACCTAGACATAAATAATCTCATATCATCAGAATCAAAAGAGAAGTACATGTACACACAGAAGTGTGTGCACACGCACGTGTGTGCACAACCATGACCACTGTCACCACCACTAAAACCAACAACAACAAAATAACAGTAATTAACAATCATAGGTCATTTATATCTTTCAATATCAATAGACATAATCTCCCCCAAAAAAGACACAGACTAACATAATGAATGTAAAAACAGAACTGATTCTCCTACATCCAAGAAACAAAAATCAACATTAAGAATAAAAATTACCTCAGAGTAAAGGCCTACCTAATGGAATAACAAAATCTAGTAAAACCAGGTTGATCCTTAAAGAGATAAGTATAAAATAAAACCAAAAAGAAATCACAAATCTAAATGTAAAAAATGTACCAATCATGTAATTTTTAGAAAGATATCTGACTTCTGTTCTTTACAGGTAGAAATGCAAAATAATACAGTTGTGTTGAAAGCTTCTCACATTATGAAATTGAATATGCTCACATGATCCAGCAATCATGCTCCTTAGTCTTTACCCAAAGGACTTGGAAATTTAACATTCCTACAAGAGTCCAGATGGTAAAATATCATTCAGTTCTATAAAGAAGTAAGCTGTCAAGCTATAAAAAGACACAGGGGTGACTTAAGTGCATAAGTAAAAGAAACCAGTTTGGGAAAGCTACATGCCATTTTGTTCCAGCTAAAACACATTCTGAAAAAAACAAAATTGATTAGTAAGAAAAATATAGTGGGCTTGAGAGAAGGGATGAATAGCAGTAAAGGAAGTTTACAGAATATGTTTAGTGTGGTGAAACTATTCTATATCTGCTATGAGGGTAAACATATGTCATTATAATTTGTTCAAACCAATATGCATAGACCTCATGTAGAAACCTAATAGAATGGATAATTTCTGTTAAGATTCATATTTTTGTTTTTTAGATTTGTTTATTTTATGTGCATGTGGTTTTGTATATTTGCATGCATACTTAGTGCCCAGAAAGGTAAAAAATGTATATTGGATTCTCAGGCATGATTTGAGTTCTTGGAATTTAACCCAGGTCCTCAATGATAACAACAAGTACTCTTAACCTTTGAGCCATCTGTCCAGCCCCCAAGATTCTTAATTTGCTTTTTTTTTGTCTTGTTTGTGTATATATGTGTGTGTATATATATGTGTGTCTGCCTATAGGTTATGTGTCCATGAATACGTGTGTCCAGAAGAGAGTATCAGATTCTCTGAAGCTGGGGTTAGAGTTGGGTGTGAGCTGAGAACGGAACTTGGCTCTTCTGCAAGAGCAATACTAATCTTAGCCACTGAGTCATCTTTCCAACCTAAATGAAACCTAATATAAACTATGAAGTTGGCTGACAATTATGTATCAGTGCAGATTTATTTTTGATAACAAATTCGTCTAGCTTCTGCAAGATGTTCTGTCTTTGTATTTAACTTTTTTCTGAGATTATGCTATAGGATGGTGTGGGAGGTCCTTCTATCTATGTGTTGCTCTTATTGGTTAATGAATAAACATTGGCCTGTTAATAAAGCAGAACTTAGGTAGGCGGGAAAAACTGGACTGAATGCTGGGAAGAAAAAGGGCAGAATCTTAGAGGCACCATAGTGCTGCCAGGGACAGACACAGAACCTTGCCGGTGAGCCACAACCACATGGCAATAAACAGATTAGTAGAAATGGGTTAAATTATGATGTAAGAGTTAGCCAATAAGAAGCTAGAGCTAATGGGCCAAGCAGTGGTTTAATTAATACAGTTTCTGTGTGGTTATTTAAGGGCTAAATTAGACGGGGGGCCGGGACAAACAAGGAGTCCCCACACCCCCAACAATAGGACTGGATTTTGAGAGTTGTGGGGTCTTTTTAATCTTTGTTTTTTTATAATATCATTCCAAAAAAGAGATATGGGAAATGAGTAGACTGGGAGAGACTGGTATCAAACAGTAATGAGGTATGAGGAATAGAATGGCAGAGGCATATACCAATACTCAGTTTTGATGTATTACCAGAACGGTGGAACAGGCATTAACAGAACGAGTTGTCACTTAGGGATTTTTAAAGGGAACACTAATGATGCCTCTCCTAGTTTTCTTAAATTTATTAGGATATTTATTAAAAACGATACACACTCCTTCCTGTTAGGGTTAAGGCACTATCCACAGTTTTGTGACTTAGTATGAACTGGCTGAGCTAGTGTCCTTCCATTAGTATACCAGGAAAAATAGGGAATGTTTGAAAGAGAAAAATGTGTAGAAATTAAAAAGTAAAGAAAGAAACCATGTTTGGCAAGAACCAGTCTGGAACACATGCTTACAAAATATTTGGGTACACAAAGTATTGTCCAAGGAAACAAAGGCTGATACTAGAGCCATTCTTAGCAGCGGGTAAGCTCCATGCAAGGAAACTCGGTCCTGATTCATTGTGAAGTGTGACCCGAGTCTTCTGGTATGGTTGAGAACATAAGGAGCAGGTTTAAAAGATAATGATAACAGAAAATAGCAACATGAAGCCCCAGCGGACCATAGATGCAGAGGGTCTTTTCTTCACATATGAAATGCCCTTCAATGGAAGAATGGATGAAGAAAGTATGGAATATATACATATTAGAGTACTACTCAGCAGTAAAAAACAAGGACTTCTTGAATTTTGCATACAAATGGATGGAAATAGAAAACACTATCCTGAGTGAGGTAAGCCAGACCCAAAAAGAGGAACATGGGATGTACTCACTCATATTTGGTTTCTAGCCATAAACAAAGGACATTGAGCCTATAATTAGTGATCCTAGAGAAGCTAAATAAGGAGAACCCAAAGAAAAACATATAGGCATCCTCCTGAATATTAACCTTCAGCAGGCGATGAAAGGAGACAGAGACAGAGACCCAATTTGGAGCACCGGACAGAAATCTCAAGGTCCAAATCAGGAGCAGAAGGAGAGAGAATACGAGCATGGAACTCAGGACCGCGAGGGGTACACCCACACACTGAGACAATGGGGATGTTCTATCGGGAACTCACCAAGGCCAGCTGGCCTGGGTCTGAAAAAGCATGGGACAAAACCAGACTCGCTGAACATAGCGGACAATTGTTGAAATAGGAGTGGCGGGCTGTGTCCCCAGCACCCGGCCGCCTGCACAGCTAGCTATACCCGAAATAATTACACGGAAACTGTATTCTTTTAAACACCGCTTGGCCCATTAGTTCCACCCTTTTCTCGGCTAACTCTCACACCTGGACTAGCCCATTTCTTATAATCTGTGTAGCCCACAAGCTGGATTACCAGGAATGATCTTAACCTGCATCTGCCTGGAGTGGAAGAATCATGGCAACTCACTGACTTAGCTTCTTTCTCCCAGCATTCTGTTCTGTTTACTCATCCCACCTATGTTTTAACCTATGAGGGCCAAGCAGTTTCTTTATTGCTTAACCAATGAAATCAACAGATTGATATATGACACTCCCACATCAGACAATGAGGACTACTGAGAACTCAAGAACAATGGCAGTGGGTTTTTGATCCTACTGCACGTACTGGCTTTGTGGGAGCCTAGGTAGTTTGGATGCTCACCTTACTAGACCTGGATGGAGGTGGGTGGTCCTTGGACTGCTCACTGGGCAGGGAACCCTGATAGCTCTATGGGCTGACAAGGGAGGGGAACTTGATTGGGGGAGGGGGAGGGAAATGGGAAGAGGTGGTGGGGAAGAGACAGAAATCTTTAATAAATAAATACACGGGAAAAAAAAAGAAAAAACAACAACTGACTTTCTAAAAGAAAATCTGTCTCAGAATTATCTTTTTGCAATTTGTGTTCCTTAAGCGACATATGGAAGAATCCTGTTTCCTCCCCATTGGACATAGTCCAGCGTGAGAATGTGTTCAGTTCACAAGTGTGGAGGAACAATTCAGAATGAAGTTGTCAGGTAAATATAAGCAAATTACAGTGTTTCCAAAATTCAGTTCTGAGTGCCACTGATTTCGTACCTGCTTTAAGAATTCAGAAAACTACAAAAAAAATGCTTATCTACTAAAATACTTAAATTACTGGGCTATGATCAGGACCTCTCAGTGTAGCCTGTCACACAAAATGCTGGGGCATTCCTGCGGTGGGGTTATGAAAGTCTATAACTCCCACTAGGTCACCCAATAAAATTTAAAAAAAAATAAAAGGGTGAGATAAGGCAGGGCAATCGCCCAAAGACAAGCAAGCACATAGAAACTCACAATGAGTAAGCAAAATTGGCCAAGACAACCTGTCACCTGACCAAAAGCAGAGTGACTAAAGTCACATGTTCCTAGCCAATCATAACTTGCCAGTAGTGACCACCAGTTTCAAAAGGACCAACCAGAAACAACAGCTTAATTTCCCTAATCCCATAAAAAACCCTAACCTGTTTACAATAAAGAGCTTCTGCATTGGAATCTCCTGGAGTCTGTGCCATTGCCTCTGCATCTTCTCACCCTAAGTTTGTTGACCTCAAACAGGCAACAGCAACAAGCCCGCAAAATCTACATCATAGTTCTTAGGAAAGTCTGTACTAGTCTTTAGTTGCCTTTATATGTGAAAATGTGAGTTTTTCTGTAAGGAAACATATCAATGCACTTTTCTTTTCTCCAGTCTAAAAGCCCCTGACTGTTGTACTTTAGTTATGTACACAATATAGATTTTTATATTTAATTCATAGACTTGTTTAATGAAGGAAATTAAAATCAGGCTTCAACATAATTTAGTAACTACATCTCAGTTTGTTTAGATTAAAATAAATAAATCATAGATTACCATCTTTGGAATTCTGAATACTTTTTTTCTCACTTTATTTTATTTTTTAAAAAAGAAAACAACCTTTTTTCATTTTACATATCAATCCCAGTTCCCACACCCTCCCCTCCTCCCATTCCCCCCACCTTCTCTCCCACCCCACTCTACCCTCATCTACTCCCCATAGAGGGCAAGGCACGTTGCTCTGAGGAAAGACCAAGTCTCTTCCCACTATAACCAGGCTGAGCAAGGTATCCAACCAAAGAGGATGGGTTCCAAAAAGCCAGTACAAGCAGCAAGGACAAATCCTAGTGCCACTGCCAGTGGCCCCACAGTCTGCCACAGCCATACAACTGTCACCCATATTCAGAGGGTTAGCTTGGTCCTGTGCTGGTTCCTTCCCTGTCTGGCTAAAGTTGGTGAGCTCACATTAGTTCAGGTAAGCTGTTTCAATGGGTGTCCCCATCATGGTCTTGACCTTCTCACTCCTCCCACTTTTCAACTAGTCTTTGGGAGCTCAGTCCAGTGCTCCTATGTTGGTCTCTACCTCTGTTTCCATCAGTTGCTGGATAAAGGGTCTATGGTGATATTTAAGATATTCATCAGTATGACTACAGGGCAAGGCAGTTCAGGCACCCTCCCTCTATTGCGTTGTTTTTTAGCTGGGATCTAAACATAATAAAAGCAATATATAGCAAGCAGAAAGCCACCATCAAATTAAATGGAAAGAAACTCAAAGCAATTCCACTAAAATCAAAAACAAAACAAGGCTGTCCACTCTGTCCATATCTATTCAACAAAGTTCTTGAAGTTCTAGCTAGAGTAATAAAGCAACAAAAAGGCATCAAGGGAATACAAATTGGAAAGGAAGAAGTCAAACTTTTGCTATTTGCAGATGATATGCTAGTATACATAAGTGACCCCACAAACCCTACCAGGAAATTCCTAAAGCTAATAAATACCCTCAGTAATGTGGCAGGATACAAGACCTACTTAAAAATTCAGTAACCATTCTATATACAAATGATAAAAGAAATTCTTGAATTCATATCTAGTGATTGTACTTATAATAAATTACTATTCCCTTAGGCCCAACAGTTAGACCTACTTTCTTATGCCCACCCTTGATGCTTGAGTTTCCACCTACGTCCTATCTTCATCCTCTAGGTACTGTCTCTGATTAAAATAAGGAATAGAGCTGTTTTGTTGCCACAGAGGTAGAAGAACCTGTTCAGCAGAAAGTAAATATTCAATAACTGGATTGTTTTGAATGGATGAGAAATTCAATAAATTAGTGCTTGAAACATTTTTCACTAATGTTAATAGCTGGCAGCCTTAGATTAGTCATATTCAAATTTACTTCTGTGCAAACATTGTCTTAGAGTTCTCTATCATTCTTGAGACAGACACTCCAAGGAAAGGCATAATAAAATGCTGGGAAATAATATGAATGTTATAAACTTCCAAAGTTCACATCAGTGAGTTATATCAATTTTCGTTTCACAGAGCTTTCTGGTTAGTAAGCTTCAGCAAGTATGGCATGTTCTTCCTTTCTGTGTACAATCCTCTATTTGTTTGTCTTCACTTGGATCTGGTACTGACAAAATGGCTACATTTGCCCTACAACCCAGAGCACAAGAACTGGGTTCTTCAACCTGAGTGGCAACCAAGCACCATGAACAAACCACTCCCCATAGAAGCATCCGTCACCATAATTACAACAGCAAAGGAAATTGGAGGCCTTTTAGATTATCAAAACCAAAGACTTCAAATCTCTTTACTTTCATTTGCTCAGAATTCCCAGTGGGAAAACTAAGCATGCTAACACCAGACTTTAAGATCTTTGTATTTAATCAAAGAATGTGCTTCTAGGGGTAATAGGAAATTTTTATCTAATTAAAAGTCACTATTCTCTCTAAAACAGACTTTTAAAGTTAGCAGATAAAATTTCTTCCTTGCATTTTATTACCATTTGAAATCAAAGTAATTTAAACCTTAGTACCCATTACTATTTCACTGAACATTTCTTTAAAATCTTAAGTAACTCAATTTCAACATAAAGTATTAATTAGCAATTTATACCTTCTCGATGTTGCTAATGACCTTTATTCAGAGGTTATGGAGGTAATTCTGTGATGTAACCAAATTAAATTTCAACCTTAGGTACAGGCCATTATTTTAAATCAGATCTTTTAACAGGGGCTAAATAGGCAGTTGTATTGCTTACCTTGTAACTTATTTCCCCTCAAAGAGTTAGCAACTGTTGTTTCTCTGTGTACCTATCATGTATAAGAGTCTTCTACACAGTTCAGTAAAATATATGATCTCTGCTTATGCAAAGTAGGGGAGGAAATGCTTGTTCTCACTGCATAGTATTTCATTCTGGGTTAAGAACAACAGCTTCCTTCCATTCCAGGGAGACCTTCTACTCCACTCACCTTTCCTCTTTGCTTTGCTTCTTTTCCTTTGTCTTCATTGTTCATTCTCTCTATATACTTGATTTCTAATTGTGCATTTGTCTTTCAATCTAAGTCATGTGATCAGCAAGACTATTCTAGAGTGATTTTTCTCTTTCCTTCTTCTTTGAGTTTACTTCTTAATTTCTCTGTTTCCTTCACAATAAATATGGGGATAATTCTTATCGAACTAAAACTGCCTTGCTAGCTTGCTAGAATTTATAAAGCACTCTGTCAGACTGTCAAAATGCTAGAATGGCTCTTAGCGGTCCACTTATTCAAGCAAACAACTAAAAACCCACTTAACAATTCAGTGAAATGTTCTACTTCATTCTACATAGTCCAGTAAAGAGAATGAGAGCCCTTCAGATTTTCAGTGATACTAGTATGACATCATATTTCACTCTTAGATGCATCTATTCCTGGTTACATATATCAGGTCTTTTGCTTTGTTTTTGGAGTACTGAGGATCAAATCAGGGCCTTTGACAGTCTAGAAAGGAGCTTGACCACTGAGCTACTTTCCAGCCTATTTTTACATGCTTTAGTCTGGACATGACTGAATAACAGTATGGGAAAATCTTCACATTCTCTAATGGTAAAGTAGGTGGCCATTTCAAATGCTGATGCCCATTTGATATAATTCTATTGTATTCAACCCTGCAAATATTAATGTGCACATACTGTATTCTGGGTACTACATGCAATTTGAATAATACATTAAATAACAAACAGACCATCTCTTAGATATCATCAGAGAAGGTTTTTTATTTTGTTGTGCAGTGGGCAATCATTAACATAGACATTCATAACTAGTAAATGCACAGAGAATAAAAGACTGTCGAGTGCTCAACCACACATGGGACATTGCATCCTCACCTCAATGCTAAGAGACCATAGTAGATGAGGGCAGAAGATACTAAGAGTCAGAAAGCAGGGGAGATCAGTCCAAAAGGCATCTTCTAGACTTGATAAGACAAGACCACTCTATTTATGAACTCACAGTAACTCTGATTGGATGGAACAAGGAAGTGTTCACAAACCCCTCACTTCTAGCTGAGAAATTATTAATAATTGAAGGTTTCAGAGGGAGGGAAAATAAGTTTTAATTAAAAGTGTGGCCTTTGGCAGGTCAATCACAGTGCAGTGAATGTCCCCATAAATATATGGGCAGTACAATTACATATAACAAAACAGTTATCAAGTAAGAATTACATTTATAATATTTATATCTACTTTATCTTTTATCATAACTAAGGAAAACTATAACTATCTATTCGTTCTTCACCTCTATCAGAGACTCCAGAAGGATATAATACTACCTAAGTAAACAAGAAATAAGAAAACTCTAGAAGTGACAGAGACATCTCGCTGCCTGGACAGTCACCCAAAATTCTTTTGTCCCGTTGGGGCATCCATCTTCGGCCTTTAGGCCCATAGTTTCCAGCAGACTTTTCCATGAAGCAGGCAATTTCAAAGACAGTTCAGTCACTTTCTGCTGTGTCCTGCAGAATGTCTCACAGACTCTTTCATAAACCAGGAACCCCAAAAGATCATCTCAACTTTAGGCAAGTTCAACAGTCCTCTCTCTGCAGGTTCTTTGTGTCCAGTTTATGCAACAGTCCAGGCAAGAGCAGTTTCTTGCCCAAATGGCTATCAAACTCCATAAAGAGCCTCTTCAATGCCCAAATACTCTTGAAGTAGATTGGTGCTGCCAGGAGCTGACATGTCTCATTGTCATGATAAGTCCTAAGTTATTAAAACATTAAATGCCATATTCTACAGTCTTTGAAAGATATGAAGAATGCCTATCTTACTGAAATATATCTCTATATATCTAGAAAATCTAACTAACATGACTATAAGCTTGACTATTATCCATTAACAACCTATATTTCCTAATTATACATTACATTTTAAAATGAACTACACAGTCACAATACCTTATACAAGAGCAGCAATACTTATACATATAACAAAATTGATCTTAAAATCCATACAATGCAAATTATTCATATCTGTATCATATCTCCCTCTAAATGTAAAAAGAACATTTATAAACAATATTTGGGAATATGGGCGCAGTTTTTTCTCTGCAAACTGCTTCCTGCTGAATGGGGGCGCTGTTAATCAGATCGTTTAGGGTGTAACCTGTGTGCCAGGTTTATCTCAGTTGGCAGTTGAGCGAAGTAATTTTTTGAGGGTGTTCACAGCAACCTCTCAGGAGGGTGTGGTCTATCATACCATATTGGGATAGAAGAAATCCACAGGGTCTCATCCTCTGCGAAAACAAAAGAAGGACTTTGGGCACCACTCTGTTGTAGAATGGCGGGCTGCGTCCCACCACCCGGCCATCCACATGCCTAGCTTTATCCGAAAAAATTACATGGAAACTGTATTCTTCTAAACACTGCCTGGCCCATTAGTTCCAGCCTCTTATTGGCTAGCTCTTATATATTGATCTAACCCATTTCTAATATTCTGTGTAGCCCACGAGCTGGCTTACCAGGAAAGATCTTAACCTGCATCTGTCTGGAGTGGGAGAATCATGGCTACTCTCTGACTCAGCTTCTTTCTCCCAGCATTCTGTTCTGTTTACTCCACCTATCTAAATTCTACCCTATCAGAGGCCAAGCAGTTTCTTTATTACTTAACCAATGAAACAACAGATAGAAAGATGACCTCCTCCATCACAGTACAAACTGCAATCAGTGGGTTAAAGGGAAAAAAAAGAGAATAGGAAGTTTGTGAAAGGTTAGGGTTGGGAGTGGCTCTGAAGAGAGCTGGGAAAAAGAATGAGAGAGATTGACATTAAAATACACTGCAAACATGTACAGAAACCTCAAAAAGTATTTAAAATACGATTTAAAATAGAAACATACTGGATCCATTAAGAGGAAAGTTAGTATTGGAAAGATGATTAAGTTGGTAAAATACTTGAGATCCTAAGTTTGAACACCAAAACTCATAATAAAAGCCTGCCATGCTGGCTTGCATTTGTAATCTCTGTGCTGAGATGTAAACGGGTAAGTCCCTGAGACTCACTAGTCAGCTAGTCGGTTCAAAGCAGTGATCTCTAGACCAGTAAGAGACTCTGTCTTAAAAATCAAAGATGGTAACAGTAGGTTCACCCCTGGGTCCAATGAACTCCCTATCAATATGTTCTTTGCCAAACTTATAGTATTAGGCTGTGAAGTAGACCCTAAATCCAATCAGGAAGCAGTTGGTTTCTCCCATAATGTTCATGCCACTATTACACCCATTGATCTGTCTTATCGTTATTGCAGCTCACATGATTCACAAATGGCTAAGATTATTAATGATGTTTTGCAGCCCCAACCCCCGCAAACTGAATAGTAGTTCCAGTGATGTGAGAACTAGCCAGCAAGCCTTTAAAAGACATGTACAAGATTAAGCCAGTCAACATTCTAGTGTGGAATGGAAAGGGAGTCATGAATACCCATTCATAAGTGAGAAGCTGTGGGCAGTTGGGTGTTTTAGGGGACAGGGGAGAATGAGTTTTCTTTAAAGGAGTGATCCTAATAGTCAATCATGTTCAATGGATGGGCAGCTCAAACTGGAGCCAAGGGCTTATTGTAAAACGAGAATACAAAGTTGGGCAGTATAGGGAATTGTGGTAGTTATGGTAAGAGTTGGGAATGCTTATGGCGTAAATGTGATTCAAACACATTGCATGAAGTTATCAAATAATTAGTAAAAATATTTTTATAAGTAAAACTTAAAAATAAAATGAAAGGATGATTGCTCTTCTAGAATGACACCAGAAGTTACTCTCTGGCCTTCACGTGCAGATATATACACCTACACACTTACAAACGTTCCCATACACAGAGAGAGAAATAGGGGAGGGGCAAGGAAGGAATGGAGGCAGAGAAAAAGAAAGGACAAGGAGAGAGGAAGTGTATTAAAGTCTTCTGCATTACTAGTAGCCCAAGCCCTTCATTTTCTGATCAGTGTCTCATCAGATGTAGGATAAACTGAGGAATACAAGATAAGGCACCAGAAATTTGAAATCAGGTGAGTTTATAAAAATCATGTTCATAAGGAAGTACAATGCAGGTAATACACATCATGATTAACTTAGGTTTCCATTTATTTCCCCTCAGGCATGCTCCTGTGTGTCATCTTTCGTTGGCCTGGGATCCTAGAGCAGTAGCACAGATTCGTAAGACAAGGACCCAGAAAACTACTGTGCTAACAAGCTGTACAGGTGATTTTGAATTTTAGCCAAGTTTAATTAGCATGGTTGTAGAGAATTCAGGCCAAGTTTTGCAACCCAGGACTAGCAAGGTAAAGCATGTCTTACAAAGTCCAAGAAACATATTTTATCTGTCTTCAGTGCCTCCTAAATAATTTGGCTATACATTGATAGAAAATTGAACTTCTAATATTGAATTTTGAATTGATATATCAGCAAAATGTTTGTAGCAACTTATTTTTGACTTCCTGTCTCACCTAGCTATTTCCTTCCTGATCCCAGTGGTTTCCACGGGGTTTAAAAATTACAAAGATAAGCATTGCTTTTTCTGCCAGTGTCCTACTGAAGTCCCTTCAGCAACTATGTGCATAAAATGCTTGCTCAATAGATGTACTTAGATATAATAACAAAGCCAGTTTCTGTCAGTTATATTCTCTCATACATGCTAAAAAGTTCTGTGGAGATTCTGAGAAACCTGCAACTTTATTTTTATTTTCATTTTTACAAAATAGTTGATCTTCCAGCTATCAACGCTGTACAACAAATGGGCTGTCTTCTTCAATTTTCCTCTGAAACACACTTGGTCATTTCTCTTCTTTGCTTGTCTGGGGCGTCTCACTTTGCCTCACTTTCTCACACTTAGTAAAGCATCACCAAATAAAGGACAAAATAAGGGCAACAGAACAATTGTGTGGAGCCTTTGATTTCCCGGCTCTGCTCATCTGCTGCACGCATAGCAGAACCCATGGTTAATCACCGCATACCCCTAGATCCCAGGGCACTCGTCGAGCTTTCCATATGGTCTGTTCCAAGCAAGGACTCAGACATATATCAAATACAAATTATGCAAAGAAGTGTGATTATACAGTGGAACCAAGTCGTAAGAGAAAAATACCTGTTCAACAAAAACAGAAACCTACTTAATAAACACTCCACATTCCTGGTTCCCAAGGCAAAGCAATAATGTGCAGACTACATAAATCTCCATCTTAATGTTAGCTAGGATAATCTCTCAGACATACTCAACTGGAAGCTTTCATTCCCATTCATCCAAGCAAAAGAAGAAAAATTTAATTGATCATTTCCATTTTCTTCTTCTATGATGTTTTAGGCTTTGCAAGGCTTGTTGCCTATTGAGTGAGTATGTCCCTCTTCAGCTAAGTCTTTAACTGTTGTTTTACCCTAAATTTCCCCTGTAAGTTATGTTCATCCCTTTTCTTATTAGACCATTATTAGCTTTAGGAAAGGTAACCAATTAAAGTGGATGCCCTTGCAAATGTAACGGGCATCAAACAGAAAGGAAACTGAACTGCTAGACCGACAGAGATTGTTAATGAGCCTTAGGGCTTGTTTTTGATGAACAGGAGATTGTTTACTAAGTGACTCTAAAGAGTAACTTGCATACAGGACTTGATTCTATTTTTATTAAAATGTCACATTTCTTTTAACAGTCAACTGAGAACGGCAGTAAAGCATCAGAGTTCTCATGACAGACATCCAATACAAGGCAACACAAAGCACCACAAATGGAATAAGCCCACTGGTACAACTATATGCTGGGTATGCTGACTATAGAGAGAAAGGGGAGAGTTAATAATCCACTGGCTCTTCTTTACAAAGATACTGGCACTCTCATTTCAGTAAGTGCCAAGTTCATGCATTGGTAGGGAATGTGTTTGCATAAAGTGATCTAAAGTATCTACTCAAAAGTTTAACGGGTCTGCCTTCTGACCCAGCAATCTTACATTGATGATATCTTCTACAGGGCATTTGATGTTTGAGCAAGGAAATCTGTGGCAGCATTGTAAGACAAAAGAGTCAACCAATAAGCATGTGAATAAAAGCACATGTCAAATATTACATAACATATTTTCACTGTAATTTAAAGGGAGGCCCATATATATTCATATATATATATATGTATACATGATTTATTTAATTTTATTCATTCGACAAAGACTGATGTGGGAGTGTCATATATCAATCTGTTGATTTCATTGGTTAAGCAATAAAGAAACTGCTTGGCCCTCATAGGTTAAAACATAGGTGGGAGGAGTAAACAGAACTGAATGCTGGGAGAAAGAAGCTGAGTCAGAGAGTCGCCATGATTCTCCCACTCCAGACAGATGCAGGTTAAGATCATTCCTGGTAAGCCAGCTCGTGGGCTACAGCAGATTATTAGAAATGGGCTAGTCCAGGTGCGAGAGCTAGCCTAGAAGAGGCTAGATAGAAATGGGCCAAGCGGTGTTTAAAAGAATACAGTTTCCGTGTAATTATTTCGGGGCATAAGCTAGAGCTAGCCATGCGGGCGGCCCATGCGGGGGGCTGGGTGCCAGGGACACAGCCCGCGGCTCGTACTAATACAAAAGACATTAAATTTTCATTATATTCTAACATATTATTCCTGGTGCTATGTTGGTACATGTGTGTTCACAGCCATACCTAAATCCGAAGTACTAGCTCTCCAGAAGAAGCTGTTGCCTTAAAACCAATTTATTGCTCAGTGATTCAGCAGGTCGTTCGAGATAAAAACAGACCTAGAAGCAAATGGAAAGAGATATGAAGTGAGTTAACCTTTCCACTTCAGCAATAACAATATAAAAGCTGACATCCAATGCCATATGCTCTTAGAAATGTTTTGTTCACTCAACCACACTGAAAGTTTGAGGTTCTTTTATATTTTGCCAACTATGGCCCTATTTTTCTAATTTTAAATGCTAGCTAAAAGATACTCTACAACATAGTTTAGTAACTTAGCAACCTAGGAAATGGCAAATATACATGGTTTCCCTGGATTACTAAAGGAGCTCTGGAAGAGGAATCCTTCTTAAATGAATGAGGACAACCAAGGGACCATTTTTTAAGATCTATAAAGGTATATATGTATGTATATATATTTGAAGTTTAAGTATTTTAATACTATGCATTATGATAATCATACAATGAACATGGATTGATAGACTACACACTTTCTTTGTGTATGTGTACATTTTTGTGTGTTCGTATACATGTATATGCAGGTAAATGTGTATCAGGCTGATTTAAGGTGAATTCATCAGTTTTTCCCAACGTGACTTTTTGAGATAGAGCCTCTTACCAAACCTAGATCTTAATAATTCAGCTAGATTAGCTGTTCAGCAAACCTAGACTCTTCAAGTCTCTGCCCTTTCTACACCCTGGCATTGGGTTCTAGATATTGGCTGTTTTTTGCATTCTGGGGATCCAAACTCGGGTTCTCTTGCTTATGAATATTTTTCCAACTGATCCATATCCAAGGTCCAACAGACCACGCATTTTCTATGAGTATAAAATTTATTTCATCAATATATTTGAAGAAAAAATGATAGACTAAATAGAATACAGAACACAGAGCATTACAGATTGAGTCATGAAAGCAGGGCTTTCATGTTAAAATGAGGGACTGTTGGGAAGTGAGTGTGAGTCTGGAACAAGTTAGGGGAAGGAATGGAAGGTTTTTATGATCAAATACATCATATGAATGTCTGAAAGAATAAAACTATTTTTAAAAAGAAAAGCTGGAATTAGGAGAAGAACCATGCAGATAATAAGAGATTCACTCGCATCTCTTGACCTAAGAATAGGAACAAAGTGTATCCAGGTCTGCACACATTGTAGGAAGGACCCTGAAAGTCTTCAGCTCTTCCACCCTCAGCAGCTCCTAGACTCCTTCATGGGCATCCTGGCCAAGGCTGCTGCCAAGGGCCATGTCTGGGTCCATGGCCCTGCTGGAGCCTTGGTCTGTGTTGATCTCCCTGTTTCCTTTTTTTTCCAACTCAATCAACTTAAATGAGTTTTATTTACTTCCCACTAACAAATCTTTATTTCCATTCATGAGAGCAGTAAGTCGACCATATTCAGCTTCCTTGCCCAGTAATTCAAAGGAAAAACTCAAAAAGATTAGTAAAGAAAAATGGAGGAATTAATACTCCCTAAATTTTTAAAAAATATGTTTAAGGTTGAAAAATGTTTATAATTCCTAGTAGGAAAACATTATCTGAATGAAGACCCTAATGGCAAACCACTGTAAAATGCCACCAAAGACAGTGAGGACAGAACACAGAGTTGGCCCCACCCCTCAATGACTAGAGCACTAGGATGAACTGGCCCTGCCCACCACCACTAACTGCAGCACACGGAAGAGCAGGCACTGCACCTTGCCTGGGAAGCACAGGGGAGCTGTGCCCATTGGCCGGGTACTGGTGAGCAGGTCCTGGAGGTGTGAGAGCGGGAGAGCTGGCCCCACTATCTATCACGTGGTGGAGTGGATGAGGGAGAGATTCTCCTCTTGCTCCTCAACACCTACTGCAAGTGGGAAAACTGGTCCTGGGGTCACCAGAATGGGAGAGTGAAAACAGCCCCTCACCAGCTGCAGCACTCAGGAAAGCAGCCCTGATCTCACTGGGCAGAGAAACACAGCTGAACCTGTTGATGGGCATTCAGGTGATCTGGTCCTGAGGGCATGAGAGCAGGAGAACTGACCCCTCTTTTACGGCCTGCTGCAGTGTGTGAGCGCACCTGGACAAGGCTGGAGAGCTCATCCTGATGGTGTCTATGAGGAAAAGCTGGCAGAGCGACCAACTCATCTACCTCCCAGGCCCAGAACCAGGGCTATGAACCTACCCCAAAATCAACCTCATCCATCAGCCACTGGAAGGGGCCAGGCCTGCAGATTCAAAACTGAAGGATCTCCATGATACAAGGCAACAACAGGATACCCAAGGGGAGTCCCAGAGAGGGCCCAGTATCAAGGGTGTAATAGAAGCCAGCCAGAGGTCTCAAATCAGACCAATGCCTCTGCTATGGACACTTACAAGTAAAGATGAATAGACTAAAGGATATACTGTGTGACTCACTGCATCACAGTACAGATTTCATGCAGAGACTCTCTCTCTCTCTCTCTCTCTCTCTCTCTCTCCGTGTGTGTGTGTGTGTGTGTGTGTGTGTGTGTGTGTGTGTGTGTGCGTGTGTTGGGGTGTGTGTCTTAGTATGTTTGTTTTGGTTTTTTGGTTTTTCTCTTAAATTTTATTTTATTTTGGTGGGGTAGTCCCAAAAGCAGATAACATACATGAAGGGACAGAAAGATGAACGGGATCAGGACACATGATGTAAAATCAGCAAAGAATCAATTTTTCAAAAAAAGAAGGTTAAATTCATTCTCTAATCTCAGTTCCTTCAATCCTCTTAAAAAAACAATTCTTGTACAATGGGATATGCATTATCGTTATGCTCAAAATGATAATTAAAAACAAATATGTGTTGCTATCATCTAAAACAGTTTTTGTGTATGCCATCATCCAAATCATTGTTTCTTTGGAAAAACAGATTTCACATTCCAAAATGAGCAACTAATAACACGTTTTCCCCAGCAGGAGCAATGCTTCTTCTTCTGGCATTTTCCCTCATAAATCAAATGATCATACTTGAGGCAGCACCCTCAGCGGCAAGAAAGGATCTAAGGAGCTGCACAGACTTGAGAAACAGGCAACTGAAAAAAGGGAAAAACTTTCTCTTTTCGTTTCATTTTTTCCATGGCAAAACAAATGAAAGGTGTTGAGAAGTAGAGAACTGTAAGAAAGTTACATGAAGTTTATATTCTCTTTCTCCTTGACGTTTCTGTCGTCTCTTTTCTATTTCTTGGTGCGTCTCATGTGTTAAAAACTTGTCCAGTATGAAGATGGGGCATCAGCGAGAGAAAGCCAAATAAAGTCTGCTACAGCCTGGGAAATGGCTGATCTGCGAATCAGACAGAGAAGGAGGTGTGCAACAGAGGGAGACTTTTGCTGACCCTCCCTGGAGAACCCATTTGTAAATGCAAGGACATTCATAAGTCAGGCATATGGAAGTCAGGGACTGCATGTAATTGGATCATATAATATGACATTCATCCCTGACTTTTTTCCCCTCACCTAGTCTCCAGGTTTTATATCCTACTTTGATGTGAGATAATATGGTTGTACATGACTGACTTGAGTTAAAAAATAGATGCATAAAATGCTCTCAAGCAAGATACTCAGCAACCTGAATTGTGGGGCACAATTTAGCCAGAGACAATTTCATAGAGAAGAGAATTGTGGCTCTGCATTACCCAAATGGAAAAAGCCTTTATTCCCTTATTAAATTTTCAAGGAGTTGCATGGAGATTTAACCACAAAGCACACATTATTTAGGAGATTTAATTATTGTTTGTTTCTTTCTTTCATTTTCTGTCTTCAAATAAAAGCATATTTCACTACATGGTGTGCATTAATGCTTTTAGGAAGGTTCTGGGGCGGGGGATTAACTTTTCAAAAAAACAAAATAGACTTCCTTATTATCTGCACAAATTATGAAAAGCCACACTGTTCTAGGATTGGACAGAAAAGAAATGAACTTCCAGGTGACAAAGTTTGAAACTTATTTTTTAGTAGCTAGACCTTTTAAATTTTGGAATTTGAGAGTGCCTAGCCTTATCTCACAAAACAGTATTATACCTCTGGGTACTGGCTCCTGAAAATAAAGTACTTCATAGTGACTCAGTGTCAGTCTCTAAAAGCAAACATGTAACAATCTTATGTAGACACTGGAAATAAGCCTCTAAACTGTATAGGTGGAAAAACTTTAAATCTTTCAAGTATAGGCTTTGGTATTAACTCTGTATAATATAGAATAGTATATATACAGACATGCATCTGTATGCATAAATAGATGATACATAGAAGAACTATAGATATAGACAGATTAGATAGATAGATAGATAGATAGATAGATAGATAGATAGATAGATAGATAGATAGAAAGAGTGGTGGCTTAAATGAAAATGCCCCCCTAGAAGGAGTGGCATTATTAGGAGGTGTGGCCTTGTTGAAGTAGGTGTGGCTTTGCTGGAGGAAGTGTGTCACTGTGGGGATGCACTATGAGCTCTCTTTGTTTGTCTTTGTTCAGTGTGACATTCAGTCAACTTCCTGTTGCCTTCTAATCAAGATGCATCTAGTACTATGTCTGCCTGCATGTCACCATGTTCCCCACAATGATAATAATGGGCTAAATCTCTGAAAATGTAAGCTAACACCTCAATTAAATGTTTTTTTTCTTGTACAAGAACTGCCATGGTCATGGTGTCTCTTCACAGCAATAGTAACCTTAACTAAGACAGACAGATGATAAATAAAAAATAGATAGATGCAAGATAGATAGATAATAGATAAATAATATTAGATAGATACATAGATAGAGATAGATAGATAGATAGATAGATAGATAGATGGATAGATAGATAGATAGACAGATAGATAGATAGATAGATATCCTTTTTCTCGGTTTCCCCAGAATAAGTAATTATTATCCAAAATGCCATGCTCTAAAAGTGATTTGAGTTTCAGATTTAGATTAGGGATCATGTTTTCCCTTCAGGCAAAATCACTTTTACATTTGTAAGAACTTTCATAATGGTGGAAGGTTCTTTGTAAGCTTCAAAGTGGGCAAGCAACTAACAGTCCTACCCGACAGTGAGACCTATAAACCACAATATCAACCATAATAACACAACATCCAACATCCTTAAGGGTAATCACATCTTGGTAGTAGCCAACAGCAGTCTAATTGGATTTCAGTCCTGCTCACCAAGAGAAAAATCATACTAGTACTACATACATGGCTAGTGGGATCATAGATATTCAAGGAGAACCTACTACTGCTGCTTTCCTACATCAGCATAATCCCTAACTTCATTCCGTATATGTAGAACCACAGATATCTGCTACTTATGTGTAGCAATCAATGCCTCATCAAGTAAACTTCTCTTTAGAACATATGGAGAACATTACAAAAAAATCACAACTAGTCAAAATGCACATAACAATTGACCTTGGGGTTTTCAGGCCCAGCTGATCCATCTACAACCCAGTACCTGCACCTAAGGCTCTTGGGACATCACAGAAAAGGAGGCATAAAGATTGTATGAACCAGAGGACCAGGAAGTCTGCAGTAAGATTATATCTCCTCACCCCTCACATATCAACAATATGCCTGGCCAAACAAGACCTAAACAAGGACAATATCAATAGGCACATTAATATGGAATGAGGAAATTTCATGGACAGCCACTCTAGACAAAAATCTATAAGCAACTGAGAAATGCTGAGAACATAAGAAATAGGCTTTTCTAGGGATGAATCCATAGATTATTACCCAATATTTAGTGGTAAGCCCCACAAGTATATACATACAAGTAATCAAAATGAACTGAAAAGGCAGGTTGTGTTTATATAAACTGATGCATATATGCATATGTTACGTGTGTGTGTGTGTGTGTGTGTGTGTGTGTGTGTGTGTATTGTGAGAATCCCCTCTGTATTCTGTGAATATCATTGGTTAATAAAGAAACTGGCTTGGCCTGATAAGGTAGAGTAGAGCTAGGTGGGGAAAACTAAATTGAATGCTGGGAGAAAGAAAGCGGGGACAGAGAGATGCATGAACAGGGAACAGGAACGGAATAGAGCATCCGCAAGTGAGAACCAGAAGCAAGAGAGAGAGAGTGCATGCTTTACAGCTGCAATTATAGTATGAGAGACCACACCCAAGTGGGCTGGTATCTTAAAGGCTATTGGCTGAAGTAGCTGAAGGAGCTTCCACAGCATGTGGGTAACAATAACACCTAAAGAAAAGGCAGAAAAAGAAAATCCTTATTTTAAGTCAACTCATTCTAATTCTCTGAGAGATTAGATTCCAGTAAGAAGCTCCACTTTTTACCAAGAATTCCAGATATATCCTATTCCTGTTAAAATTTGAGACCCATTGCATAAGAGACTTCAGCCAAAATATGTTCTTATCTACATTTCTGTTTTCTACTCCATTGTTGATTTATTACTAAAGTGCTTGTGTTTATGTATTAGTTATTAAATTATTAATAAGAGAAAGAAATCTCTTCATCTTGTTTTCACATGACCTTGAGGTTCTGCAGGACATCCCTGGAAATCTGGAATAGTTCTGCACTGGTAGACAAACGTCTGGCCATTTTCTGTGTGACAAGCCTTTCTTCAACCATGAGGAAATGAGTTTGTAGGCAGTCGTCAGTTAGCTATATCTTGGAATTGTCAGACCAGGATAAGTTCTGCTGACCAAACTCAGATTCCTTTATATTCTGGTTGCTAGCCAGTTCTACCAGAGGAATAATAACAGAAATTTGTGTGTGTGTGTGTGTGTGTGTGTGTGTGTGTGTGTGTGTGTGTTTCAGAATGGCAATTTTAAAATTCACTTATTTGCCTCCCCCCACACACATTCTTTTCCCGAATCTTCCAAATTAATTCTAAGGGCATTAATCTCTAGAGAGGTGATAATTCTACGAGTATAAGGATCAGTCTCTGAATTAACAGTTTGAAAAATATATTCATGAATGAGGAAGTTGGCACTGGATTCTCAGTAGACAAAAACATGTATTTTATTAAGCTAAGATAATAAAAAAAAAAACTAGGTTGATTTTCCACAGCAAGTAATATACATCTGATCGTCTATCTGGTTTCTTCTCTTTCTAAATATAGAGAAGGGAAATTTAATTCAAAATGTGGTCTTTCTCTTAAGTTCTTGGCCCTTCACATAATAGCTTTCTTGTCTTATAAAGGTTATTATACCCCTTTATTAAGTATTAAGAAATTTTCTAAGGTCTTACTAGTTAAAATGGAAAGACTAAGACCCAATCTCCCACTTTGAAAAAGATGACACCACATAGTTACAACCTATTAAATTCACCTAATCACACTTGTCAAGTGCCAACACTTTGGCACTGGAGTGTTTGAGTCAGACAATTGCAAAATGCAGTAAGGACCATAAACTCACATAAGCAATTCAGACACGCTGCTAGAGCTCACATTCACATGCTTCATGCTTTAAAATGTGCGTTCTCTGTGCCTGGATTTACTTCAAAAAACAAAACTGGGTGTTTTGTTAAATATCTGGACTGGATAAAAATATCCAAGAGCAAATACCCCCCAACGGGAATTATCTCTTCGGCGCTTTCCCCAAAACACATTGAAAACCGATAATGTTCACTTTTTGAACCACAAAACCAGCAAATACATTTTAAATGACAATTTTGAAGTCAAAATTTCATTTCATGTATAAGAAGCACCACCACCTTTGGCAAGTCACCGTTTAGTCTGTAAAACATGCCGCCTGCTCATAATGTCATGCGTCTCACTCACAATAATTCTTTCTTATTAACTGTACAATTTATTTTCCTCTCAGGCTAGGAGGTGCGCGTAAGAGTAGCACACTCTGGCTGGAGCTGATAAGCCGGCCCATAGCAGCAGCACTGCTGGCCTGATGAGATTTGTTAGAAGACGATATCCCATTGGCTCAGGAAACTATGCTGTATATCAAACCTATCAAAAATAATATCTACAAACAATGCCTTGATGCTTTTGCCAATTCTCACAGAAAGCTCTCTGCTGTTCTGAAAAATATAGCTTCATTTTTCCCCCTTTCTGATCTAGTGAAGACATACAGACTAGATTTTTTTCTAAGGGATCCTAGCTTTTGTTTACATTTTTTTCAGTAAGTATGGTCGTTTAAAAGGATATTTTAAAGCCTTGGTTTTAAAACAGATAGTGCTATAGTTTAAGAAGAAACAGATCACCCATCCTTAGGGAAAAGACAGTTTATTTCACATGAAAATAAAAGCAGGATAGGAAACGGCCAAGAGTTAAACAAGCTTTTATCCACAAACTGAAATTCTCACCTAAAGGATACAAATAATTTTAAATAAAGCTCTTAAGAATTCAAGTGTCCTGTCTCCTAAAAAGTTTGTACTTACTTCTGCTTAGAATGACTATTATTTTATCTATGCTCAATTGTTTATTTCAAAAGCACATAGAGCCGTTTTCACCTGGTCTATTTCTGAGATTATTTTCTACAAACAAGAAGACGTCAAGAAAAGTGCTACAGACAAACCGCTGTGGAGAATATAAGTAGATGACACCGTGGGCAGAGTGTTTGGATATACAAACTGTCTGACTTAAGAAAGGGTGAACAAAGGATGATATTACAGGTAGCATTTTGCAGTTTGCTGTGATATATCATCTGTTTCTCACCTTACCTGTCACTGCCCCTTGCTTGCATTTACTGAGTACTCAGGGGACTTCATATTTCACCTATGACATCACACCATCCTGTAAGATGCACAAGACTTCTTGTTATTCTGTTGAGACAGATGGCCTCTGCTGCCTATCAAAACCTACCCAAATATTCAGAACAGTATATTCTTCCAGAACTTTACCATGTGTATATGTGTGTAAGTGTACGTGTGTATGATTGATCTGCTGTATAGTACAAAACAGGCTAATTTACTTTTTCCTTTTTTTTTAAAGAAACAATAAGGGACATTGTCTTAATTTGATTATCCATTTCTGTGATAAAACACTGAACAAATTCAACTTCAGAGAGGAATGGGATTTTTTTTTTTGCTTATATATCCTGATTACAGTCCAAAATCAACAGAAATCAGGGCAGAAGCTCAGTGTAAGAGGAGTGGGAGGAGGAGGAGGGAAATGGGAGGCAGGGAGGAGGCAGAAATTTTTTCAATAAAAAAATAAAAAAAAAGAATCTAGAGGCAATAACTGAGAAAGAGTAATGGAGGGATGATGTTTAGTGGCTGGGTCCTCTGGCTTGCCCAGCTTCCTTTCTTATACAATCTAAGCCTGTCTAGGCCCATCTACACAGGAATGCCAGCAGCCACCGTGGACTGGGCTCTCCGACATTAACCAGCAGTCAAGAAATTTCCACACAGGTCAACCCGAGAAAAGCAATTCCCCAACTGACAATCCCTTTTCCCAAGCTTTTTAAGATTGACAGCCAACATTATCCAATGCATTAAGACACTGAATGACCTACCTAAAATCAAATGCAAGAAGATTCTTATGTGTCATATGAATGGCCTTACACTCACATATCTGCCTGTCTCTGTCTCTGGTGGCAATAAAGGTATAAGCCACCATGCCTGACTTATCTGTTCTTTTATATTGAATAATAACTATACTAAATATGAAGAAAATAGAAAATCAAACAGAAAATATATTTAAGTTGTTCAAAACCATACATTCCCCCAAATGAGAGGAATTAGAATTTGAAGCCAATTATGACTTTAGAGCTTAGGATTCTCCAGCTAAGACTGAAATATAAGGAAGGAAAAACTAAACAGAAGGAGCTGGAGAGATGGCTCAGTGGTTAAGAACATTGCCTGCTCTTCCAAAGATCCTGAGTTCAATTCCCAGCAACCACATGGTGGCTCACAACCATCTGTAATGAGATCTGGTGCCCTCTTCTGGCCTGCAGGCATACATGCAGACAGAATATTGTGTACATAATAAATAAAAATATTTTTTAAAAAAAGAAAGAAAGAACCAAACAGAAAAACAGACTCACAGGAGCTCCTAGGTCCATTGAATGTGTTGATAAATGATGAGGTATGTCTTCATAATAATCCTAGTTAGAGATGCTTTTTTTTATATATTTTTGTTTTAGAGAATGTGAGTTTTCTAGTAGCGTCATCACTTTTTGTTCAAATATTTGAAAACAAAGTTTCATATCTATGAGATCTATGTGATAAGTATTGAATATATCATATTTGTATTTTTAGGGAAAACAAATGAAAGCTAGACAAAACAATCAATTTACACAAAGCACAGGACATTTGAGATGCATAGAAAGAATTATTCTACCATGCTTCTGTTCAAGGTAAGCTTGGCACTCATTTAACCAGAACCCTGAAAGCTCCTGTTTCCCCAGAGACCCTCCCAACCACAGCCAAGAAGCTACTTTTCCAGGATAAACATAGGAGCTCTTCTATTTTTTCTAGTCAGGTAACCAACTCCTAGCCAGGAAGGCCATGTCCCCATTTCCCCTGTTGCCTTCTCTCCTGCTAGCGTTGAACTTGATCACCACTGGTCTTCCACTTCCGACAATAGCTTGAAAGCTTTCTTTTATTGTCTCTTTATTTCTTGACCATAGGTTTATTCTTGTTGACACATCCTCCAGATGTATGTAACTTTTATATGTTTCCATAATTTTCCTCTTTTATCATTCGTTGCTTTTTAAACCTAGATTTTGTTGACACACTGGGAAGCTGAAATGCTTACATTGTTGGAATGTGTTGTGCTACTGTCAAATTACATTTCAGATCTTTCCTTTCCTCAACTGTCTTAAGTTATCTTTTCTCAAGAGTCTTGTGGTTTACGCGTAGATAGCAAATCAAGTGTAACTGACAATCTTGTATCGGAAGAGAAATGATGTATCAGTCAACGATTGGGAAAAGTAGAGAGAGAGAGAATCCAGCCTCTGCAAAGGCACACATGGACCAGATCCTAAAAACAGATTTGTCATTTTATATTTTTCTTTTTAAAGAAATTTTGTTATAATTTATATAATTGATAAGTAAACAAATTAAGCATAGCTTTACTCTAATTAGAACCACGTGCAAAATCAGGAAACTAGTACTTAGCAAAGGAAGTTTGCCTCTTCATGCTTCTGTGAATCTGTCCCCATACCATCCCCAGAGCATGAAGCAAAGCTTTTCAAGAAGGCAGCTTCCAAATACAGTTGATTAAATGACCTATTGCCAGTCTCTTGGGGACAGTGCCTTCCTTAATGCTCCAGTGGCTTCATGAAAGGAAATGTTCCCATTGTCATAAAAGAGCAGATTTTGATTCCCAATAACACAACCAACAGATGTCTCCAAGATCCTAAGGCAACTAGAGTGATGGCAGTTTGTGGAATTTTCCAATCCCTTATGGTGCTTTGAAAATATCTGTGCAACCACCTGTGTTCTTACTATTTGCCCATGCAATTAAAGCTGGCTTATAATGGAGCCAAATTAAACAATAAAAGGTTCTGAGGAGTCAGAAGCCTGTCCTGTGTGTTCCATCCTTCATAATGATAAAGAGATGAATTTTAAATGTGAGAATATAATATATTTGGTCTCTGAGACTGTGTATCCTGTGTCACAAATTAATTTGCCTTGTGTGATGCTTCTACTGGGCAATGAAAAAAATCATAAAGATCCTAAAATTATCTGCTCCCTTTTTTATATAAAATTGCTTTTAAAAATTAGCAATTTAAGAGTAAAACATCAAAAAAGAACTCTGATGTGTACCAGGCTTTCTATTTCATTCTACAGCTACACCATTCTATCAGTAAAACATGTACATGAGATTCATTTATATTCCAGGAAAGAGGATATTTGTGGGAAATATAACTTTAAGTTATACTTTTCTTCCTCCATAGCAAAGCTTTCTACTTTAATTTTCAAAATAGGCCTAAATGTAAGCATCATTTTGCCAACATGGGTATGTAGAAGGATTACTGTTTAAGTACCAAAAAGAGTGTGCTACCTTCTTCATTCATTCCGATGTTAATTTTGGCCTTTTCTATAAAAGGCTCTCCTGAACAATTGCACCAACTGTGGGCAATGCTATAATGTAACTTTTAGGTCACATGAAACTCAGCCAAGGTTACCACAGTCATTTCATTCTACAGAATTTAGACTTGGTTCCTTCATAAATACAGAAAGCCTGGGCAAAGAAAAATGATAGTCTTTTAAAACAAAAAATAATGACAAGGAAAAGCAGCCAGGATCTAGTTTCCTGGTATCAAAAATAGCAACCGGCATGCCTTTACCTAGTGCTTCAATAAAACATAATGCTTTAAGTATAGGTACCTTCACTAAAGAACTGGAGATGCATAAAACTGTGTCTTGAACACTCTTCTTTCCTCTGGCTTGGTCTCAATATGAATAACCCACGCAGTAACTTCTGAGCTCTTGAACAGCTCCAAGTTATTCTCGTAGGACTTCAAGCCAATAACGATTCTAAAAGAAGCTTGACCTTTCGTCTTCCTATCCCTTTTCTCCTTTTGAAGAGCCAAGTTTTGTTTGCTTGCTTATTAACCTATCAATTACGAGATCCACACCTTTGTTTTTCCGCTTTGATTTGTCACAGCTAACATTCTGCTGCACCTTGGACTGCCGCTGCTGTCTGTGTTCTCCCCACCCTTCCTCCCTCCTTTTCCGTACCACATGAATTTGTCGTCAACGCTCATCTAAACTTGAAGTCATCCCTTGATATTTTTCCAATGTTTTTCTCAATCTGATGAAACACATTTTACAAAGTGTTATGGTTCTCTTCAAAAGCCTTCAATTGTATTCCACTGCGTACAAAGAAAAACATTTGATGCTAGTCTCTGATCCATGCAAGCATAGAACTATGACTGCTAAATTAAAAAACCAAAATAATTAACTTGAGTTTTCAACTCTCCAAAAATTTAACTGTTAGATATTTAGCAACATCATGAAGTAAAGCCAATCACTTGGGGGTGAGGCATGACTGCTGTCTTACAAGCAAATCAAAATGTTCTCTCAGGTTCAGACATGTCAGAGGAAGTTTCTGGACTTCATTGTAGTTGACATAGACAATATCAAGCTATTGGCACAAAATAAATTTCTCCAAGTAAAAATCATGCTGAAAGTGCTCTATACTCTCTGGGGATACTCTTGATTTTCAAATGAAAAGACCTGATACCAAAGCCAACCCAAACTGCTTACTAAGAAATCTATACTAGTTCCTGACAGTAAGAAATGTTTTTACCCTCAAACTGGAATGAAGAAAATCAGCATGACATTCCTATTCTCCATTCTAAATCCTAAATATAATAACTATTTATGAAACATTATCCATGTTGATTTGATCCACTATGACATTTATTGAGTGCCTTGTATATGCCCACACTCTTCTAGGCACAGGAATACATCAGAAAACAAATAAGCAAAATCCTCATCGGGTCAATATCCCACTTCAGAGGAAACAGAATAAATTAACAATAATATATGTGAGGTTGTACTGATTGTTATGGTGGAAAATAAATTAGGTCAAGGCAGTAGAGAGAATAAATGGGATGGTTGTTTATAATCACCTGGGGTGGGCTTATTTGAGCTGAAATCTGATAGGAGTACAGAAAGAACTGACATTCTGTCTATTACCACAACCACATCAACTTCTTCTCCTACAGTTCTGGAACCAAGAAGACTGAAATTGCCTATATTCACTCTCTTGGCTGCATTCACTCTTCCAGTTTAAAAAGGTACTTGGTGTTCTTTAGCTCCTGACAGCACCACAGCAATCTCTGCCTTCCTGTTCTCACAAACTTCATCCTGAATCTTTCTATATCATCTATTCTCATAGGAATACCAGTCAGAGGAGTTAGAGCCCCCTCCAAACCCGGGATAATTTTATCTTGAGATCCATAAGGTGACTGAAAAGACTTTTCTTAGAAACAAGGTCGCATTTCAGGGGTCTACTTTGATGTGGTTGTTGGAACAACACCACTAAACCAATAAGAGGTATACGTGAAAATACAGGCAACAAGTATTCCAGGCAGATCAAACAGCAGCTCAATGACCAAAAAGTACCAAAGTGCTTCAACTAAATAGGAAATGGGAAAGTAGATTACTAGAAAACAATAACTTGGGAGAGGCATAAATGATGATCTTAGATAGACAGCTAGGAGCCATAGCATATTCAGTCTCAGGGACTGCCAAGGAACTTTGGAAGACTTGAACAGAGAGAGCTTAAGTTTGGAAAAGTTTGCTCTGGCATTAGGGTATGTATTTGGATAAAACAAATGGAATAAAAGAGAAACTTCTTAGCTGTTGCCCAATTCTTATCGTATCTTATCCTCTAATAGTTTGCCTGTCATTTAACCACCCAGGACAGGGACTGCATTTCCTGCTTAACAGATCACACTACTAAAGTCTACATAATTGTACTATATATTTTAGTACTAAGTTTATAGAAAATGAAAGTCTTTAGACCTGTATTTGACTTTTTATGTGTATTATAATAACCTAATTTTACATGTGTTACAAAATTTTAACTATATTAAATTACAGATGTTTAAAACAAAATCTAAAATAAAAATATAAGGATGGAGCTGAAAACATACAACAAAAAGTAGTCCTCCACCTAAGCAAATAGAGTTTGGTGGTATTTGGAGACCTAGATATTCTTATTAAAAGACAGAGTTTGTCAAGTTGGATATAAATGCAAGAAAGAGGATTCTTTAAATATCTTAGATTGAAAGTAAACAGATGGGGAAAGATAGACACGCAAATAGAAAGCATTAGGAGATCCAAGTCCCACAGTATTATCAGATAAAACAGATTTTAAGAATATTGCTAGAGATAAAGGTGGCCAATTTATAATGGAAAAGGGATGCTTTCATCAGTTAATTTTGTACTTAGGCCTTTGCCTCTCAAGGAAGTTAATTTCTAGTGACAGTCTGACAAAAGCTCAATGAAGCTTGGAGCAATCCGGTTCTTCTAAACTCTACACAGATTGTCCTTCCTTAGCTCCCCTTTTCCTCTTAGACACATGTCCATTCAGCCCTGAACAAATACTACCCACTTCATCATGCCTTAATATCCTTTGCTCCATCTAAGTTTGTGCTGAATTTCCCAGTGGGATGGAAATCAAGTCTCCTTCATCAGTTCTCTTTCGGGGTGCTCTTGTTAATGCCTTGCAACACAGGGCAATCTGTTTTGTATCTTGTTATTTTGTGAGATGACTAATAAAATATTTCTTCAATTTCACTGTAAAGATCTTAACATTCTGCAAATATCAGGATCACTACAAGTTTCTGTATAATTCATTCCCTGCTTTCATTGAACTGCATAAATGTATACTTAACAAGAGAAACAGAACACCCATATGTCTATACAAATTGATATTGTGCCATGATTCCTGAGAGAGTTATACACTATCAGAATATGGAATTCCTTTCTTAGAGAGAGGAAGAAATTCTTCTATAACGGTGCTCCTTCTATTAGATTTCTTTCAGCTACAAAATGCTAGCAGACTGCTTTGTAAAAAGAAACACCTCAAAAGATAAACGTGGCAAGCTTCCTTCTGCTCTACCCAACAAAAGAATTGCTAAAAGATAGATGTGCTCCCTGGGCAGAAGGTGAAAATGTATCTCTAAATTCTTATTGCGAATCCTACCAAATAGTAACAAACAATTTGTAGAATAAAAACCATCAAAGAACAGTTATCAGAATAGAATACTGTTGGATGCTACCCTCAAACCAGAAAGCATCCAGAGGATGAATGAACGTTCACTTCTGTTTACTACAATTTCAAAGTGAATTGTGCTATACGAAAGGCATCAGATAAGCAGCTTTCTTTAATGTATTACTGCTTTCAAATCAATGCTGTGTCCAACTGTTTTATAGACTAGTGCACGTATACATATAGATATGAGCTGTGCACATATGCAAGCATCCCTCATCTCTCTTTAACACAAACACTGGTGCTCAGATTATGTAGACAAGTATTCTCACTTAGCTCTATATTGTATATTTTCTGTCTGAAAAACCTAAAAATTTCAAGATCTATTGGTATGCTAAAAGTTTGCTGAATTTCCCTCATGATTATATCAGGAATGGTATTTCTAGTCTTATTTCAGAAGATGAACAATTTCAAATAGCAATCTATCTTGTTTGAGTTATGAAAAGACAACTACAATTAAAACTGTGAAATCTTGGAGACTAAGAAAAAGGGGTTTGCCCTTTAAGATTCTGTGCTTCATTGCCAAATTGATAGTTCAGAACAGAAAAGTTTGTGCTGGAGCAGATTATGTGACTTAGCCACTCAAAATCCATTCATTTTGGTCATTTTCCTCATCAACTTAACCAGTCCCGAAGCAGTCCACATTGATTTGGGTCAAACTCATAAATAAACTAGGTTCCAATCTATTTATTTCATCAATATAGCCAAAAGGAGTATGAACGGAAAATTAAGAAAAATAAAATATAGTCTTGGTCTCATTCCTCTTTATTTTCCCCTGTAAGGAAGATACTAGGAGTTCACTTTGTAGAGAAAAAGAACAGCAGAGAGCCACTATTTGTTGCATGGTTTTCTCCAAGAAAGCTAGTAATAGAGGTACAAACACACAAGGTTACTATTCTTTCCCTCGCCAAGTCAAGGATCATTCCTTCAGTCCCCATCCAAACTCCCTTATTAACCAATGATCACTCAGCCCACCACCAAAACATTCAGCAGGAAATAAAAAAGTATATTTACGGAGCAGATGGGAGTAACTGTAGAAGGTTGTTTGTTACAATTGTAAAGGCTGGCTGATTTTTCCCTTAAAATTTTGAAATTTTCTAGGTCTGGGTTACTTCACTCAACATGTTTTCTAGATCCATCCATTTGCCTGCAAACTTCAAGATGTCTTTATTTTTCCTGAGGTGATATATAATATTTACTCACTCATAAGTGACTTTTAGACATAATGCAAAGAAAACCTAGCCTACAATTCACAACCCCAGAGAACCTAGGCATCAAAGAGGACCCTAAGAGAGACATACATGGATATAATCTCACATGGGAAGTAGAAAAAGACAAGATCTCCTGAGTAAAAAGGATGTGAGGAGGAAAGGAGAGTAATGAAGAAAAATATATAGCTCATTAAAAACAAAAAAAATGGAATTTTTTTATACAGTTCATTTGTTTTTTTAACTCAGGATCCTCTTTATGTCTCTCTCTCTCTCTCTCTCTCTCTCTCTCTCTCTCTCTCTCTTTCTCTCTCTCTCTCTTCTCCCTCCATCTCTCTCATAGTTCACTTACTCAGAGAGTAAATATGAACATATTTTCTCTTCCTAAGTTCTGACCAATACTATTCAGTCTTCCACTACCATGTTCTCATTCACTCTAAAAATGCAAACATCTCCTAATAAATCTTTTCTTAGTGTTGATCACACCTTGTTGAGGAAGACTCCAGAGAGCATTGGTGAGTTTGGTCCTTGCTGTTCTCAATGGAAGTACGGGCACTCCTTGAGCTCCTTCTCCTTTCTACAGTTCTGTCACGTGAGGACAGCTTCACTGGCCCTGCTCACTTCCTGTGCTCCTGCCTTAGCACATTGTGTGCCCAAATTCAGCATACATTCAATTGCAGAACTGAGATTTTAATTTTATTTATGTAAGAAGACAATGAGGAATTTATATTTCAATGAAGAGAAGGAATTGACTCAGGATCCCAGTAAACCCTGTTCCATTTACTCTTCCCAATCAGATATTCAGAATCCTCCAGATGATATGCCCTACTCAGAAAAACAAGATATTACAAATATTCCCTATCAACTAAGTCCTACATGTCAGCTAATCCCTAAGAGGTATTTCCATGTCCCTAAATGTCTTCAATTATTTATATAAACTTTTATTTGTATCAGTATATGATATAGATTGATTGATACAGCTGAATACACACATTTCTTTTCATCTGAACCTTGTCCACTAGATCGATGACCCATTTTGTTGTTAACTTTGTCATTTACTGAAGTAAATGTACCAATGACCAGCAATTTGCAGTTTAGGAAAAGAGTGTCACAACTGGATTCATGACTGCACAGAACAATCCATGCCTGGTTCCGCTTTGCTACTCAGCCTCAAACTGGCTTCAAAGCAGAAATCTAATGTGGACACCAAAATTGAAATCCCTCGCTTCCCTCATACATATGTGGTGTTGCTTGCTCGCAGACCCATATATTTCTGTAGAACCCTCTGTCTAGGCAAGTCCAACTGTCTAAGTACATCAGTTCCCCCCGGTCACTCCCTTTTCTCTATATGAGACCCAAACACAACTGCCCAGATCACTTTTTGAGCTTATAGGTGCAGAATTATGAGGAATAAAAATTGAACAAGTAAACGAAATAGGAATAGAGTAGTCTACATAAGCAAATCTTCCCTGTTTTCTCAATCTATTAAAGTTAAATATATAATATAGATAGCCAAGGTGTTGTCTCCGTAAATACTATATATAAGTGGGGCTTTTAGTTATTGTAACATTCCTTTTATTTGTTGCTCTGTCAATCATCAAAACAGGCAGTCAAATCAAGTTATCCTTTAAAAACAGGCACACAGGAGGGGAGAGTGATGATCCTTGCCAAAGCCGAGTTTTAATTGATGATGGCTGTAGTACTAATGAGGCTGCCTCCTGTAGTTGTGGCTCCTGTTCCAAAATACCCCTCAAAGGGATGGCCAAGGAGGCTTACAGAAATGACCTATTCTGCTGCCAGAATCTCCATGTGGCAACATCAGTAAAAGAGAGTTGCCTGAACCTTCTGTCTTTAAGTCTACATTGTGAGCTGATGCCACACTTAAGTAATAACAGTCAATGGAATAACTAAGGAGAAAGCAATTCTAGTTCTATGATAGTATTCTTAGTGTAAAGCCAATGTGTGCTATTAGGAAAGACTGATAACAAGTAAATATTTTATTCAAGGCTAAAGATAAATAGTCAATGATAAATTAACAGCTATAAGCTAAAACATGTCATTATTTGGGTTTTATGTGCAAGTAAAATATTTTAAAGATGTTCTCATCTCTGCAAAACAAGGGACCAAACTAAAAGTTTTGAACATGAACAGAAAAGGAGAAAATAAAAGTAATTAATTACAAATAAAATCAAATATCCAGTCATGAAATGATCTTTTACGTTCTCAAATAACCATAGTAATACTTTAAACACGTATTTTATTTAAAAATAATAGTAGAATTGATTTTTATGGCTTGACACTTTGTCACAGCACTCCCTGTAACTTATAGTTGTCACCCCAATTTTTAAATAAGGAAATTAAGATGGAAAAAGTTAGCTTCCCAAGGTCACAGAGTGACAGCTGAGATCAGCCCTAAACTTGCTCTTCTAACCACTAAATAAATTTACTGCCTTGGTTTTTTTTTTCCTTATTTTTCATGATTAAATAAAGCTCGTCCAATCAATTCATGTCTACTTAGGAGTAGAAGGTCAAACGTTTAAAGGCAATCTTCTTCAACATTGCCAAATTAAATCTACATATATCAGCACATATTTCAATGCCGTGCTATTTTACAGCGCCTTACCTCACAATTCCCCGCACTCCAGGATCCATCATAAAAGAAATGTCCATCCTTCCTCAATAAGTGTCCTGAACCATACTGTAGCTCCTCAGCCACTTCTCTCTTCTCAGTGGATGCCATCCTCTTTCGGGATGGCCGCATTCTTCTCCTAATTTGTCTCTCTCCCATTTGTATATCCCTAAAACTTTTTAAATATATATTCTGCATATTAAAGAAAGATTTTTTATTATACATTGAATCAGAACATATTCCTTCTATGCTTAAAGACCTTCATGCTGCTCTTGGAGTAAAATTAGAAGAGTTTAAACTGGCTGCTACCTTCGGCCTTCCTTCACACTGCCTTCCAGCTTGCTCACTGGGCTTAGCTGCTTCTGCTTTTTGCTGTTCCTCAGGAAATTCTGTCCCTCCTCAAAGGCTTTGCTTTTGCTCTTCTTGGGAGTAGTTTGCCTCTCTAGTCCTCTGCATGTATCATTGGTTCCAGATCATTACTGGACCTCAGTTCAAAGCCACTATGCCCAAAAACTTTCACATATCTATCAGGTATAAACATAAATCTATTTGAACATAACAAAAATGTAGACTTCTATAATGTATTCTAAAAGGTTTGCATTTAGTTTACTAGCGTGGCTTCGAAGTAATTCAAAGTTAAGAGAGCAGGACAATGTTTATAGCATCCCAATTCACTCTTGTTCTGCTATTTGCTTCTATTTTCTTAACTAAAAGACTAGAACACCACAAATTCCATTTTGCTCCTGTGTCACTTGGCAAACAACTTTTTAGAATCTCAGCTGAAACAGTATATGTTTTCTCAACAAATTGCAATCAACATAAAAATGTTGGCTGATATGATGGAGCTGTGTATACATCTTTGGTAACCTGGATCAGCAAGTTTTTCCTTTGCCTAGTGGGCACATTTTTAGGGAAATTTATTGACTGTCTCACAATTTGGAAGGTTACAATATTTCTATTATATAAATAATGTCACTTAGGAAATACGATAAATCATGAAAATATTGTAAGAAAAGAACCCAGGAAAAGCATTCAGCTAACTGGTCAAAGCGACACTCGACTACCATGGTTCAAGAATCTCTGCTCAATGACTTTCCTGACATCATAGACTTTCCTGAGGTTTACTCTAAAGTGACATTAATTAGATTCCTATGTGCAAAGCAATATAAGTGATTATAAATTGTATAATAGCTAAATATGATTTTCACATCTGTAGTCCCAGTAACTCAGAAGACCGTGACAGGAACATCACTCGTCCTGCCTACAGAGATCAAAGCCAGTCTGGGCAACTTAGAAAAATTCCATCTCAGAGTAAAAGTAAATAAGGAGGTGCATCTCTCTTCAAGATAGAATGATGCTCTAGCACAGTTAAGGCCTTGAGGTCAATCACCAATACTTCTAACAGAAGGAGCCGGAATATTGAAATATGATCCCTGCTCCTTAACTGATTATAACTTACCAAATTAAAATGCATGATAAACTATTCATTCAACTATCTTCTCATTGGGCACAGGCTCCAACTGCTCAAGCATAAGCACTGCACCCATTTCCTCACAATGGTGCTAGATTTAGGTATTTCTGGGACACTTTCACTATGTAAAGGTAACTATAACTATTACAATTATTCTCTCTCACCTGTCCACTGAAATTCCTCCTAGACATACAGCAGCATAATCTCTGCCATTGACAGTTACATTTTACATACTGAAGCATATAAACAACAAGCAAATCCTCCACACTCAATTCCGAGTTCCTGACTCAGCCAGCACTCGGGGACTTGTACACAAGTGCACAGAGCAGAATCATGCCTTCGGGAAATCAGGGAGTTCAAAGTGCTAAGTCCAGCTACCGGCTGCTATACCAACCACTGTCCATCTTTCACATTGCCTTCCTTTGAGAGAAAACTGAAGAGGGCCAGCTTTACCCTCACTTTAATGGAAAACCAAATAAAGTCTTTAAGACACTAATGTCAATGTACTAGAAAATAAAAATGGATTTCTGTTAATGAAGGTATATTTTGACTGTACTATGTCTCTCCTCTCTTAAGCACCCAGGCTAGATTCTCTCTCATTAGAAAACATTTGTATACTATTGGCTTAGGAGATGCTCACATAGACATGCGCCAAGGAGAAATGCACATTATCATGAATGGCATCTGCCTGATAAAACATTATACCCCTTCACAGAGAATAGCTCCCCTCCTTTCATTTTATTTAATAAAATTTTGTTATGTTCAATGGAGTTCAGTGAAGTGGAGACAGCAAGTTCCTTTTTAAATGCAAGAAAATACGGTGTCTGCTACCTTTACCTTTTATGAGTTGCCTGCCCGCCTGTATTTGGCAAGACAAATAGAATTACATACTGTGAGTGACTCAGAACAGAACTTCACTATCAATCATCCGCCTGGCTCTGCACAAATTCTGTAGGGCATTCAGGACATTTTGCTGCCTATGAATATTTTAGACAAGAAGAATCCCCGAAAGCTTCCTGATGGATTAATACAAGAAAGGAGGACGTTTTCATGTTTTATAGCTATTTGCTAAAGTACTATGGCCATTACTATACTCGAGTGAAAGGATGCCTCTTAAAACAGAAAGAAGTGGCCCTGTAGAAGAATTCTGGCTCCCTTCATCATAAGCTGATTTAAAAGTAATGATATATAATATATAAATATTGCATGCAGTCTTCTGCAGAAAATGAAATCCTGTGTGGGTGCCAACACCTTTACACCTAGCGATAATTGTGGGGGAGGGGAAAGAGGAGGAGGAGGATCTATGCCAACAATTGTTGAACAGAAGTTTGCTTATGTACCCCTTCAGTTTTCCCATTGAAATAAAATGTGATTTACTCACTTCCATGTCCTTTTATTGTGGGATTCACGCTCATGAATAAACAGCAGATCGGTATTCTCAATAGCAGTTCGCAATTTCTTCAATGTGTCTTAAAAGTAGATGAAAATTTAGAAGACACATGAAAATAAAGTAGTAAAATCACTTGTTTTGGTAGCATTGACTTTTTTATTTAAATATAATTGTATCAATTCCAGCTCCTCCCATACCCTCCACCCCCTCACTTTTCAAGTTCCTGGCCCTCTCTTTTTTGTTATTGTTAACATGTATATGCATAAATGTATAAATACAACCTGCTGAGCAATAAATAAAACATTCACTGCTGCCTGCATATACATGAATTCAGGGCTGACCAGTTGGTATTGGATAACTAATTAGGGGACTCCTCCCTTTTGTGACATAGCACAGACTAGAAAGACAAATGCCACATATCTCTCATCACTGGATTTGAAATCTTCAGGTATGAATATATAACATGGAGTTACCATAAAAACCAGGAAAATGAAAAGGGACACTGGGTGAGATGTGGCACTAGAGAAAAGACTAGTGGGATATGAGCGACATTATGGGGAAAGTAGAAAATGGGATGAGGGCCGGGTGGTGGTGGCGCACGCCTTTAATCCCAGCACTTGGGAGGCAGAGGATCTCTGTGAGTTCGAGGCCAACCTGGTCTACAAGAGCTAGTTCCAGGACAGGAACCAAAAGCTACGGAGAAACCCTGTCTCGAAAAATCAAAAAAAAAAAAAAAAAAGAAAGAAAATGGGGTGAGGTAGGCTTTAATTGGAGACTCGAGAAAGATCAATAACATTGATATTTTAAAGTGCATCCTACAAATTTCACACTTTTAATATTTTATCTAATATTTTGTATCTTACTTTCTCACTAATATTTAAACATTTCCATGTTATATAAGCTCTTCATAAACATTTTATTGGTGACACAAATCCCATGAAAAATATCTACAAAATGTATTCAGTAATTGTCCATCATCAGATATGCAAAATATGTGATAATATTTTACTTATAAATGTAAGTATTTCATGTTATTGTTTATACTTGTTTTTCCTATTTTTGATTACCCAAACTATTTTAACCTCCTAAATTAAACCTTATTTACTCTATTTAGAAATGGAGGTTGGTGCATCCAAATGGTCTTGTTAAATTTTTCTATTAATAATTGCACTGTGTAAATGCTTTATATAGAAATACAGACTACTAACTCAGAATTCTTTCCAATGTACCAACAACTACCCTGAGGTATGTGTAACTCTTATTTTATCTTTAAAATTAATAAAGCATATTTGAATGATTTTAAGTGTCCTGCTAAAGTTCAGACAGTAAGTCCTATGGCTGACGTTTGCCTCCTGACCTTTAACAGCAGAGTCCTTCCTCTCATCACATTATGATGGACAGGGAGCAAAGAGACAACCATCGAGTTGTTCCCAGTGTAAGTACTTCTGTCTACAGCTTTCGTCAAGGACCTGCTACTGTTTATTTTCTCTGAATTGTGAATCACTTATATTTCCTTTCGGTGCCTACGTTTCTAATCTCTAAAACCCTGATGGGAATAAGAATGTTAGAGCTACATGGACTCATATGTCCCAGGCTAGCATCAAACTCTCTATATAATTGAAAATGACCTTGAACATCTGATAATCCTTCCTCCAGTCCCCAAATGCTGGGATTTTAGGTAGATTCCCCACTTCCAGATTATGCTGTGCTGGGGATGAAACATAAGGCTTTTTGTCATGCTAGACAAGCACTCTACTGAGTTAATCCTCAGCCCAAGACTTAAGTTTTAAAACTAGTTCAGGACAACAAATACATGTAGTAGTTATTAGTTTGCCAATAACTTTAGATTTCCATATACCGAATAGATAAAAATCTTTAATCGGACAGAATTTTATTTTCCCACTCTTGGGTAGACAATATATATTTTGCCTTCTTTTACAAGTAAATGCAATAAAAAGTTATACCGCAGTTTATGATCTTAAAAACCAAAATTCAAATTATACACCTTGACTATTCAAATATAGTTCATCATTCAGGTGAGTTGATTACTTATAACTCTAACAAGAAGTAAACAGAAAGATGCTGGAGGGATGTTGTTCAGAGGCAAAGTGATCACCTAGCAGAATAAGATACCTGAGTTTGATCCTTAGAGCCTCAAAAAAAAAAACCAAAAAAAACAAGCAAGCAAAAGAGTGTATAACACAAAAAATATGCTTTATATAATTCTAATGATATCATCTATTACCTAGCCCATTGCTCATCTTAGTTGGCTTTGTTTAAGGCATTTAGTACAGTGGACTTTAAAATTATTAGTTATGGTCTGATTACAAATTGGTTTATACTTAGAATGAACTAGAATGGGAACACTGAATAATTCTAGAAAAATTAGAGTCCTTGTTAATAATAGAAACCAAACATGTAGGTCAAGAGAGACGTCTTTTTTCTTTTTCTTAAGAGAGACATCTTAAGTTTGAAAAATAAATGGTAATTAGTGGAAAAGTACAGGTAACAAAGAACAAGTACAAAATATATTTTGGTGTAAAGAATCAGTCAGGGTTCAAATGGGAAGCTGAGCCCACGAGTTATGGCTCACAAATTTATTAAAGAAGTCATCCTTCCACATTGAAGGAAAGGACAATCAGCTGGAAACTATTGGCATCTCTGCGCCTGTCTATCACTGTATCTAACCATGGCAGCCTTCTAGAGTGATGGGTACTGCCACAGTTCTACTTTCCAAAGCTGCCCCCATACCCCTTTGGGCCAATGTGAGTTGAAACTATGAAGAAAATAGATCAAGCCTTTCTTTAGTATGGCCTTTAGTCCCAATACTGAGGCAGAGACATGTAGATATCTGAGAATTCAAGACCAGCCTTGTCTAAATACCAAGTTCTCAGCCAGCTAGGGCTACAAGTAAGACTGTACCTCAAGGAAAAGGAAGAATGATCTAATACAAATGGCTTTTTATGTGGTAGAGACATTAAAAGCCACCATGAAATTTTATATTAAATGAGAAATTCGTGAGCATCACAGCTGTCCTGTGTCTTCTAAAACTACTTCTTGTTGTTTCCAGCAGATGCTGGCTGGGGGTGTAGTTCAGTGGTGTGTCTGTGAGAAAGCCAACCAGAGGCACCTTTCACACAAAAACGTGGGAGGTGAAATGGAAATATGTAAATCAGACAGTCTAATATGTATATCTGGAAAAGAAATAATCTGATAAGAAATTATTTCTCATTGATAACATCACTATCATTAAACAGCCAGACTCTTTGTTTTCGGCCTATGAAAACAATGCAAAGTCTTTGCAATATATTTTTTTCCAATTTTGTAAAGGAAAGATAAACCTGAAAAGGTCTAAAACATTAAAAAGGAAGAAAGCAGAGAAATGCCAAATGATCGCACTCCATCAACTTGAACGGGACTGATGGAATGTGAAATAAGTCCTAGGACAAAAAGCATCACGGAACATCAGGAAATGTCAAATATTATTTATTTGTTTAGCATTAGAAGGCACAGGTAGGAAAGCAGAAATAGGAAAAACATGCCTTTTAAATAAAATAAAGCATTTCTAGCACTGAAATGTGTCCTACATCCCAAAAAAGTACTCTAAGGCCATTGTGGCTGTTCTGAAAGAAAAATGCATGTGATTTTAAGGATAATATCATCACGGCAATAAGAAAATTTCACAATGAGGTTTCCTTTAAAAATTAAATTTGAAATATATGTAATAATCCACCAATTAAATATATATGACCAAAACAAAGAAAATTTTACCTGAGTCCCTCTAATTCATTAAATAAGAACCCAACTGAAAACCAACTGTGTCTTTCTTAGGTATCCCCACTGTATTAGGTGCTAAGTACACAATGATGAATATGGCACGTGGTGTGGGAAGCCCTTCTATCTATGTGTTGTTTTTATTGGTTAATGAATAAACATGTTCCGGCCAGTGGCTTAGCAGAATAAGGCAAGGCAGGGATTCCAAGCAGATAGAAGAGGAGAGAGTAGGCGGTGTCAGTGAGATGCCGTGTAACAGCCAGAGGAGAAAGATGAGAACCACACCAGCTGGAGCCTTGCTGGAAGGCCATGGGCCTCATGGTAAAATATAAAACAATAGAAATGGGTTAGTTTAAGATAGAAGAGTTAGCCAGAAATATGCTTAAGCTATTGGCCAAACGGTATTGCTAATAAAACAATTCGTGTGTGTTTATTGCGGGACTGAGCAGGATGGAAACCTCCGCCAGCAGGCACGTATGTAGCAATCTGTCACCCGTGTTACCACTTCTGTGTCTTATCTTCCACTTTGTGTGAGGAGGGATGGGCACAGAGGTTATTGTCATGGTGAAAAGGCAATAAGTTCTTCCTTTGGTAAAAAGATGAGAATGTTAGACACTCAGACATCCAATCATTCTGGGACCTAGAGACAGCCGTAATTTCAGGCAGACAATACAGCACACCAGACTCTCACACTATCTGCAGACCCAAAGGTGAATTGTGAGTGCAGTGTCAGGGAAAATAGAAATAACAGAAGGCTGAGGTTGTAGCAGAGTTGGGTATTGGTGCTAAGGGAGCAGCTGACAAATCTAACATGTGCTAATCTGCCACCGTTTCCTCATCAGACCTCATCAACATAAGATTTGGATTTGGTCCTTGAAATTGTTTCTCCTACATATATGTGCAGTTTGATATTTTACTCTTTACTGTTTTGGGGATGTGCCACCCAGCTGCCAAATGAACACTTGGAGGCTTATTCTTAGCTATAAATGTCAGCCTTAACTTGCCTTGTTTCTTCCCAGCTTTTCTTAAATTAACCCATCTACCTTTTGCCTCTGGGCTTTTATCTTTGTCTTACTTCTGTATACCTTTCTTCTTTCTCCATGGCTTGCTGTGTGGCTGGGTGGCTGGAACCTGATGTCCACCTCTTCTTGTTCTCTTGCTCCTTTTCTTTCTCAGTTCTCCTACTTATCCTCTCTGCCTGCCAGCCCCACCTATCCTTGTTCCTGCCTTGCTACTAGCCATTCAACTCTTTATTAAACCATGAATTGTTTTAAACAGCTAAAGAATCACAACTTCACAAAGTTAAACAAATGCAGCATAAACAACAGCAACACACCTTAACATAATTTCCCTAACATATATGCATAGAAAATATATAATGCACTTCAGCCTTGGAGATACCCAATGTCTTTTATTAAGCATTTGATTCCTTAAACAAAACTTTGGGTGATCTATGTTTCCTACGCACATGAATAATCAAGAATTAACATCATCACATAAAAGCATAGGTAATGGTGAACACACACAACAATCAATCCTTATTTTTGTGAGATCTCAGAAGCAGTGAAACTCCAGAATGTTGAAAGCTGAGTCTTCAGTCAGTTTTCTCTGTGAAGGGCACTGCCCTTCCAATTGTTTAGAACAAGAATTAATAGAACAGTCTTGAAGATACCTACTTCCTTTCACACAATAGTCAATATATCCCTAAGGACTATCAATCTTGCCTCCCAAATATCGTTGCCAACACTGACTTCTCTCCAGGATCATTATCATCACCTTCTCAGTCTACTTTTCCACAGTCACTTGGTGCACTATTGTAAGAGTAACATTCTGGGGACATACATTTTAGCTTCTTTCCAAATCACTGTTGACAAGATAGTCTTTTCTTATGTTATCAGATCTTATTATTTAGTTACTTGTCATTTTCTTTTCTTTCAAGTGTGTTTTAAAAAAAATTACTTTTCATTTTCTATACAAATCTTACTTCCCTCTCCCTCCCCTACCCCTTCCTCCCACTTCCTCCCTTCCTAGCACCACCCAGTGCTCAGAGGGGATAAGGCCTTTCTTGAAGAGTCAACAAGTTCTAGTACCAAGCCCCTCTCACTCATATCAAGGCTGAGCAAGGTATTTTCCTATAAAAATGGCTCCAAAAAGCCACTTCATGCACCTGGAATAGGTCCTGGTGCCACTGCCTCCCCCCAATAGGCCAAGTCACATAACTGTCACTCACATTCAGAGGGCCTAGTTTGGTCCCATAAAGCTTCTTCACCTCTTAATCCACTGGTGACTCAGGTGTGTATTGTTTAATTTCCACGTGTTTGTGGGTTTTCTGGAATTAGTGTTACCATTGAATTCTAATTTTAAGACATGGTGATCGGATAAGATACATATGTTTATTCCATTTTTTTAATCTGTTGAGATTTGCTTCGTTACCTAGTATTTGGTCAATTTTTGAGAAGGTTCCATGAGGTGCTGAGAAGAAGGTATATTCTTTTATGTTTGGATGGAATGTTCTATAGATGTCTGTTAAGTCCATTTGAGTCACGGCATCTGTTAGTTCCCTTATTTCTCTGTTCATTTTCTGTCTGGTAGACCTGTCCAGGGGTGAGAGTGGGCTGTTGAATTATTAGTGTGTGGTATTTAATGTGTAATTTCAGTTTTAGTAATGTTTCTTTTACATATGAGGGTGCCCTTGTATTTGGGGCATAGATGTTCAGGATTGAGACTTCATCTTGATGGATTTTCCCTGTGCCTAATATGAAATGTCCTTCTTTGTCTCTTTTGATTGATTTTAGTTGTGAAGATCGTGTGACAGCCATGTTAAGGCCATGTGAGAACCATGGGAAGGCCACATGAAGACAAGTGAATACCCTGTGAAGGCCATGTGAAGATCAAGTGAAAGCCATGCATGTGAAGACCACATGAAGTCCTTGTGAAGACAATGTAAAGATTACATGAAAGCCGTGTTAAGGGCATGTGAACACCATGTGAAGGTCATGTGAAGATCACATTAAGGGCATGTGAAGACGATATGAAATCCATGTGAAGACCAGGTGAAGGCCTTGTGAAGACCATGTGAAGGCCTTGTGAAGACAATATGAGTACCATGTGAAGGCCATGTGAAGATTATGTGAGAGGTATGTGACTGTCATGTGAAGAACATGTGAAAACCATGTGAAGAACACATGAAGGCCATGTGATATTTTGTGTTAAGCTTTTGCTAAGTTTGATGTTTTCTTTGACCAATGCGTATATTTCCTCTATTGTATCTTCAGTACTTGAGATTCTCTCTTCCATCTCTTGTATTATGCTGTTTATGCTTGCTACTGTGGTTCCTGATCGCTTTTCCATATTTTCCATTCCCAAAGTTCTCTCAGTATGTGCCCCTGGCTTTGCCCTTGTTTCACAGAGCTCTCTGGGTTGGGCTTGCTCCCTTGGTGGTCACTCCCTCATATCTGCTCCAGTGGGGGTCACTTGATCTGGCCTGCTTCAGTAGAGGTCTCTGGCTCAGGCTTTTCCCCCTTGATAGTCACTCTCTCGTACCCCCTCTTACAGAGGTCACTGATTTGTGCCTGCTCCAGCAGAGGTCCCTAGGTTAGGCCCAGTCCTACAGAGGTCTCCCTGGCTGTTCTTTTTTGGGTTGTATGAACTCTTAGAACACATAATGCTCTGAAGATTCAAGTAAGCTAATATACAAGACCTGATGGAGGAAGGTCATTGGCTAATAAAGGCACTGCCCTGGCCCATTTTATTGGTTAGAGGATAGGTGGGAGGAGTAAACAGAACAAAATGCTGGGAGGAAGAGGAAGTGAGCTCGGAGACTCGACCGCTTTCCTCGCGGGAGCAGACGCCTGAGAGAGACGCCATGCCCTGCTCCCGGGATGAAGCTCGGACCCAGGATGGACTAGGCTAGAATCTCCCCGGTAAGCGCACCTTGGGGTGCTACACACAGATGATTAGGAATGGGCTAAATTAATATGTGAGAATTAGCCTAGAAGAGAATGGGCCAAGCAGTGATTAAAAGAATACAGTTTGTGTGTTGTTATTTCGGAGCATAAGCTAGCCATGTGGGCGGCCGGGTGTGGGGGACGCAGCCCTGCCGCCCCATATTACTACAAAGACCAATCAAATATGTTGGTGTAGGAAAGATGGAATCCAGAGGAGAACACAAATATTAGCCTATGATTCTGCTATGAATGAATGCCATAACTACCTTGAATGGGGTGAGAAAAATATAATCAATTAATGAAATCCAAAATATTTTCAAAGAGAATTATATGACCAAAGACAAATAAGACTTTACACTAGTGCTACTGTCTAGATAGGAAAGTTTTTTTTACCAGAATATGGTGTACCCATTGTGAAACTAAGTGCGTCTTAGAATTGGACCAATATTTTAATATTTTATATATAGGGAAATTTTCTCAGTTGTGGGAAATGAAATGGTAGATAAAGAAAAGAGGCTACAATAAATGTTAGGGAGATGACTGTAAGAAAATATAAGGATGAGTTGATAATATTTTAGACAGAGAGGAAGATATATAGATAATAAATCATGTGCTTACATATGTGCTAACTCTTTCTACTAAGACAGCCTAGACGTAGAGTTATCAGAGTTAGCAAACTGTCAGATTTAACAAGAAAAACTATTAAATATACAGCTAAATTTGCACCTCAGAGAAAAATTCTACTTATAAAAACATTATTCTTTGATAAATTAAAATCAATTTAAGTGAATATTTGTTTTTGCAACACAAGTTTTATAGCTCGTCTTGGCTGTTAACTTGACTACATTAGGAATTAACTAAAACCCAAACTACTGGGCATACCTGTAAGGGACTTTACTAATTAAATCATTAGAAGAGGAAAGGCCCATTTCTAATCTGTAATTTTGAGGTGGGAAGATCCATCTTTAATCTGGATGACACCTTCTTCTGGCAGCCTACATTAGTGACATGGAAGAATGAATTTCTATCTCTCTTTCTCTCTCTCCCTGCTTACTCTTGTCCTCACAAGTAAGTCCATTCCTTCACTGGCATTAGAGGGCCACTTTTTCAGGATTCAGGCATATACTGAGATTTCTAGCTGAGACATCCAACCTTGTGAAATGAACAATTTCTGAATTCTTGGTTTTGCCATTCAAAGCCTGTAACATGGAGGGGCTTGCTTGTTGTTGGTTTCTGTCCCATCTGATAGCCCCAGCTGTTTAGCCCCAAAGAAAATCACTCATAGGTCTCCATAAATTATAAGCTGATTGACCCATTAGCTCTAGCCTCTCACTGGCTAACTCTCACATCTTGAGTAACCCATTTTTCTGATCTATGTTAGCCATGTGGCTCAGTACGTTTTTTCAGTGGGGCAGATCACATCCTGTTGCTTAAGTGGTCTGGGCAGGAGTGGGAGGAATCACCTTCCTCCTTACCAGAATTCTCCTGTTATCATTACATCATTTCTACTTCCTGTCTGGTTTTCCTGCCTATATTTCCTGCCTGGCCAATCAGCATTTATTTATAACATGATTGACAGAATACAGACAATTCTTCCACACCAAAAGCCAGCCATTGTTGGATTAGCTGGACCACAGCCCATAAGTCATTCTAATAAATCTTCTTTTGATATATACAGACAAATTCCTTCTATAAACCCTGTTACTCTACAAAACCCTGACCAATACACATACCCAGTATCTAATAAGCTCCAGAAGCAATAACAAAAACCAACACCTAAATCTTGGCTTCTAAATATTATTATCTATGCAAAAACATCCTGGGAGAAAAAAGCTGATTATAGAACAGAAACAGAAAATGTTAGCATATCCAAGGTATTTTGTGGGATCAAACAATCAAGCCATTCTTATTAAATAAGTGGAGGCTTACAGAGTCAGGAGCAAGCAAGAAAAAAATGATGGGAATGCTCTGGCTCTCAGCTAGTCTGAGCTTAATGAATTGTGAGTTATATGTATTTTATCATTTTAGATTTTAAATTGACAAACTAGATCTTTTATTTTTTAAGGTTTTATTACATTTTATTTGTTGTTGTTTCTTTTTTGTGCACGTATGCCAATAGCATGCAAGCAGGTATCACAGTAAAACTTGTAACAGTCAGTTCATTTTTTCCATTCTACCTCATGTGTCCCAAGATAATCAGGCTTAGTGTAAGTCCCTTTACCTACTGACCCATCACAAAAGCCTACTAATGTGGTTTTGTTTGTTAGTTGGTTAATTTGTTAGTAAAATAGAACATCAATTTAGATTTAAATATTTCTCACCTGGAAACACTGATAACACGTACTACTGGCTAGACCTCAGTAACGGGGAACCAAAGACAAAATATAAAATCCATATAAATATTTGTCAATATCTAGAAAAACAATTGTTTATGCACAAACCCACTTCTAAGAATCTATTACAAATGGACAAAGAAAAAAGGAGCATAAAACTATTTCTTGAGTTTCACTTGTGAGCATAGCTCTTAATGACTGAGCTATCTCCTCAGCCCACAATGTGATATCTTACAGAACTATTTGTGATATTTCACTTGTGAGCATAGCTCTTAATGACTGAGCTACCTCCTCAGCCCACAATGTGATATCTTACAGAACTATTTGTGATATCTGTAGAACGAAAGCAACCAAATCTTCACTAATACGGAATTAATTGAATAAACTAAAATAAATTGCCTCAATTAACAACATAATACTAATAAAAAAATATTAACTACGTGTTAATAATCTAGATACTAGTGTGGAATAATACGCAAGCTAACAAAGAATAAAATAAGTTAATGAAAGAAATGTGCATGTCAACATATGTATTATAACAAAAATGAAAACATATATCTGCATAAAATGCGAATAAAATGAAAGGAAAACAAGACATTAAAGAGAAAAAAGGGCCAAGTATATCAACAGGAGAAGAAAAAGAAGCAGGAGACAACACTAGGTAAGATGTTTCAGAATATATCTTGCTTTGTGTAAGTAATGCTGAGACTATAGAAACAGTAAATAATTACAGGAAAAAGATTTCAAAAGTGACCCTTAGAAAAGAATAGGCAGCACCACTGAACTGATTCAGATGGTAACAGCTCTTGCTGTGAGTGCAGTGGTCTGAGATTGATTACTCTAAGATTACTGCCATAGCTAGATGAGACAATCGGCTCCTGAAAGTTTCATCTCACCTTCACAACTGCACTGTGGCACACAAATAATAATAATAATAACAGCAATAATGAATTAAATGTTAAAAATAATAAACAAAAGGATACAATTTAGCATCACAGCAGCATTGTGCCAAGAAGTCTGAGAACACAGACATTTAGTTCCACCTGCCTACTATACTATACACTAAGAGCTACAAATATACAAAAGGAGCTACAAGTAAAACAAAATGCTCAATTATTCTCAGCAGTTACTCTTTTGGAAGCATTGCTGGTATTATTACTCTAATTGTATTGTGAAATAAAGCAGAAGATGTATTTGTGAGAACCAGAATATTTCCAGGAATATAAAGAAAACCAAATATAAGATAAAATAGTCAAAAATAGTTTCTACATTCTAGAATTTGAGTTGAAATTATATTGTGTTGAATATTCATCTTAAAAAATTAAAAATGTAATTTTTTTGTCAAATGCGTGATTCAGCTTTGCACATTGAAGAGAAAACTGCATCTAATAGATAGCTAATGCCGTTTCAATTCAGTTTTCTCCAGAAAAAAAAAAACAAAATATTTTGAGAAATAGAGGCATCAAGGAACAAAGCAGAAAGTGAACAATATGATCATATGATTCTGGAATTTTTGTCAAGGCAAATATGCAAAATTCATTAAGGACCACTCAAAACAGATACAGAAGCCTCAAGAACCAACTAAAATTTCTCTCTAACCATGGAGGGGATAACAAGAATAACTGCAATAGACTAGAGTATCAAGCATCCTAAAATTTATGAGATTGTGATGACATAAAAAGACACATACAACTTATTTCTAACCTTAAGAAAGTAAAAGGAATGAAGCCTCCAGTTCAGTGCCAGTTTGATTTCTTTGTGTCCTATAAATCAAGTATATGCTATTTTAGCAATGGGGACTTACCCTATCAGACCCCACTAACTGACAAGTCATAGAGAAAAAACCCACATTTGGCACTGGGGTTCGTTTGTTTGGTTATTTGATAGCCTATAACATCTGAGCAAGACACTAACTAGTTCATAGTGCCATAAGGTTCTATGAATTCTTCAAGGTGAGAAACATAACAGTCTTACCCATGTGTGAACTCTGTGAGCTACAATTATGACTGGCCTGCTAAGATAAACCCAATAATGGCAAAAAAAAAAATGTTACAGGAAGTAACCAACTTCTTTCTGGTTGTATTTAAAGCCCACTCTACAAGACAGAATTTGTGACTAGTACTGTTAACTGGGACGAGGTCAGGGTCCTAAGAGAGAGCTTAACTACTAGTCTGTTGCATGAATTTTAATTGATGTTAATAATAAAAACTCAGAGTCAGATATAGGGGTTGATGCTAAAGATCAGAGAAGCAATGCAGTGAACCACTAGAGAGTCGAAAATGTTATCCTGCCCTCAGAATACCTCCTCAGACTTCAACCTAAGACTGCAACTGCACCAAACCTCAGACTGCACTGAGTTCCTATCTTCTTCAGTCTTTTTTCCTCTCTCCTCCCAGCCATATTATTCCTGTCTCCACCTCCCTAGTACAGCGCTTATAGGTGTGTGATCCCAAGTGCTGGGATCACCTCTCTGTGAGTTCTGTTTCTCTTTTAGACAGATTCAGTTTTGTGTAGCCCAGGGTGGCCTTGAACTAACAAAGATCCCTCTGACTTTGTCTCCAATGTCCCAGGATTAAGGGTGTGTGTCACCAATCCCTGGCCTCTAGTGACTTAGCTCTGCACTCTGATCTTTAGGCAAACTTTATTTGTTAAAACATAAACAAAATACTACTACATTTCCCCTTTTCTGCCTGAAATTAAAGAAAAGAATGCTATAACTAAGTTAAAAACTACATACAATAAGTACAATAGCTACATACAATATACACAGGCAGTAAAAATATCAACAATGTGTAGACCATTTGCATTTGACAAGTTCAGAGAAAATAGTCCATTATCTAGCCTATCTTGGTGAGTCCAAAGTGTTGTCTTAATTTTCTATTCTAACTAGTGGTACCAATTCAATATTTTTGTCTCTCAACATTATATACTTTACATTTCTTTAGGGAATTTCTTTTTTAAATCGCTTAAACAAGGTACATTCTAACTATAACTATCTAGTCTTCAACTTTCTCAGAGACCTGAGAAGGAAATAACATTAACCGAGTAAGCAGGAAGTGAGAATAAGCAACTCCTAAACTATGCGAAAAATGACAAAAACAACTGGCTTCCTGGACAGTAACCCAAAATTCCTCTGCAATGTTGGTGCAACCATCTTCAGCCTACAGGCCTAGAGTATTCGACAAAAAGCAGGAATTTGAAGGACTGTCCTACCTTGTATTGTCAAGGTTTTGTAGTCACTCTCTTTTGTATCCTGCTTGTCCAATTAGGATAATATACTGTCACCAATTGAGGCAAGAGCACTTTCTTGCCCAGTGGCTTACTTTTGCAACAAAGAAAGTAAAATCCATGTGAAGCCCATTGTCTCTTCTGAAGTAGTTGGTGATGCCAGGAACAGACATGTTTCATTGTCACAAAAAAAGGAAACTAAATTATTAAAACATTTTAAATGCCATATTCTGTAGATCTCTGAAGTTTTTGAAGATGACCTGTCTATTAAAATACATCTGTTTGACCTTGCAAACATACCTAATATGACTACAAGTTCCATTGTAATAGCTGACTAATTACTAACTTGCATTTCCACATTATCCTAAACAGTTGGTAATAATACTAGTTAGTTAAATGGGCAAATTAAGAAGCCCCACCCTAAACAGTTACCTTTATGCCTATAGACTAGTGCAATGTTCACTCTTCACTAAAGAAGCTTCTTCCTGCTGTAGACAGTGATTAATTCAGAGATTTACAATTCATCCATGTTCAGAGAATAAGAGATTCTGGGGTGCTCAGTCCTAAATGAGACATTCATATCACACTCCTTTCCACCAAGGCTCAGTAATCATCACCAAAGAGAAGGAAGAAAGGTTGTAAAAGCCAGAGGTAGAGGACTTATGTGAGACAGTACTATCTGGTCATGGCAAAAATGCTGCTCGCATAAACTCACAACAGCTGTGACTAAATCTGCAAAGTCCTTGCAAGACGAAGCCATGCAAAATTCCAGCATAGAAGGGAAAGTTCACAGAGTGTAATCCTTAGCTGAGGAGTGATTGGCAGCTGAAGACTGCTAAGAGAGGGATAATCAGCTTTCTTTACCACACAAATTACAGCTTTGGACAAAGCTACACAATATATTATAGCTACAACAATGAATAAAAATGGATATATATATATATATACACATATATACAGATATACACACACATATATCCAGAAATTGAACCATCAGTTATAAATATACTCTTCAAAACTTGAAAAGTTTTACAACAAATGAATTATTACATTGCCAAAGGCTTGTTTTTAATAGGGACAACTCTTTATTAGTCAACATAATTAATTTTATTAGACTACATTTTATGATAATCTTTAACTTTTACATATTCCATACTTAAAACTTAACCTAAATTATTAGGCATCAGCATTGATATCACAATAACTCATAAAACCATGTTTATGGTATAAAGAAATAAAATCAAACAATATAGATATTTCATTATTTAATATACCCTGACAGGAATTCAATTTATTGAAAAAATTCACCATATTTGATATAGCAGGATAGTTTCCAATATATAAAATGTCATCTACCAGGTGTAAATGCAAAATGATTCCCTATTCTAAAATCCCCATTCATCCATTGTGCAATATATCATGCTTCATGCTGTTTTACATTATGTAAAATAAACAATGAATACAAACTCTGGCTTTTAATGCCTGAGGTGTGAAATTAGTTCTCTGCCAAGTGTGTTTTTGATTGCTAGAGATTTAAAATGTTCGGAAGTGTGTCAGTCTGAGACATTTCTTCAGTTCAGTTATGAGAAATGAGAAGTAATCTAGACATTTAAACGAACAGGATGAGGCTGTGATAGATAGAGGCCGTGTGTTACGATTTTGCACACCCTCTTTGGTATTCATCACATTTTATCACACTATACTAGCTCTGGAAATAAATAGTTTGCATACTTAGCTTTCTTAATTTTTCCTTTGAGGCTCCTTTACATTGCCGTTACCACAAATCCTCCATTACAAGATCATCTTGTTTACAAAAGTATAATCTCAAAAAACATTTGCATCACTAATGTAATTAAGCACTTGTTCACAGGATAATATGCCCTACCTAATCTTCTGCTTGCAAATTTTCCATTCCATACAATGACTGGACATATTTTCTAGCTAACAAAGGGCTTTGGGGATTTCTTAGCTAAAACAATGGGATAAAGGTGCTGCATAGGATTTTCTCTCCCAACGTCCAATGCCATGAAACAAAATAAGAAAAAATTCAACAATAGCAACTAAACAGTGCCATCCATGAAGTTCAGGTGTATCACTTTTTTTTTTTTTTAATTTTCGAGACAGGGTTTCTCCGTAGCTTTTGGTTCCTGTCCTGGAACTAGCTCTTGTAGACCAGGCTGGCCTCAAACTCACAGAGATATGCCTGCCTCAGCCTCCAGAGTGCTGGGATTAAAGGTGTGTGCCACCACCGCCCGGCCATCCATGAAGTTCAAAAAGTAGTAGCTGAGAGAGAAAACAGTAGTGAAATTCTGAAACAGTGTGGGAAATGCTTTACCGGGAGACATTGGATTCTAACTATCATTCCCACCATGGGGCAAATGATGAGTCTTGGAATCTGAGACCCATACATTAGTAAAGGAAATGGGGAACACTGCAGAAAAGAAATAGGTAAAGTTTGGGAAATGAACAACAAAGCTGTGAAACCACATCCCTTTGATGGAAGAAAGGCATCTCTGTTACCCATCCTCTGGCGTGGGCAGATCCATTCTCCATTCCCAACGTGAGGAGAGGGCATGTATCCCAAATAGTTTCAGGGTGTAGGATGCTTCATAAAACGCAGAAATCGGGAATAAAAACAGAACCTAAATTTCCTAACAAAAAAAGGCACCAAATGGAGGCGTGTCCTCCCAACTCTGAAAATGGAATCTTCCCCTCTACTGGTGTTGAAATAAGGAGCGGCAGGCTGGGCCCCCAGCACCCTGCCGCCCCCACGGCTAGCTTTACCCGAAATAATTACACGGAAACTGTATTCTTTTAAACACCGCTTGGCCCATTTCTATCTAGCCTCTTCTAGGCTAGCTCTCGCACCTGGACTAGCCCATTTCTAATAATCTGCTGTAGCCCATGAGCTGGCTTACCAGGAATGATCTTAACCTGCCTCTGTCTGGAGTGTGAGAATCATGGCGACTCACTGACTCAGCTTCTTTCTCCCAGGATTCTGTTCTGTTTACTCCTCCCACCTAAGGATGGGCCTAGCAGTTTCTTTATTGCTTAACCAATGAAATCAACAGATTGATATATGACATTCCCACATCATACTGGGGAGGCCATGAGAAATAAATAGCCACCAACTGTGATAAGATTGAGGAAAAAAAAGAACAAGTACCTCATAGAATCAAGAGACACTCTTCAAAGTGAAGTTTGGAACAAAACTTCACAAATGCATGCTCAACCAAACGCATGTGTTCACACACTCACACAATACACACAGATGAGTAATTTTTGGCTCGTACAGTTGTGGGGAGAAGCAAGTCTGAAATCTGCAGATCAGGCTGAATCTCTGGAAGGAACTGATACTGTCTTGAATATAAAGGCAACATGGAAGTTGGCCTCCTTCTGCTTCTGGGAATGTCTTCCCTGTTAAATCAGTTGTTAGATAAGATCCAATCAAATTGGATTAATCTCCTTTTTCCCAGTTTTCTAATGTACATCATTTCCATCCCAAAATATCTTTCCATTAATATATGTATGTGTGTGTGTGTGTGTGTGTGTGTGTGTGTTTTATTAAATCCTAGACTAATTTTACCTACCCAACTAGAAACATAAAATTAGGGGAGACAGAGAAAGACAAAAAAACAAGTTTAAGGAAGCACATTATAAATCAAAGCATATGATAAAGATAACAACTAAGTCTGAACTATAAGAAACTTCCAGCTAATATATAGGGACAGAGAGAAAATGTTTGACCAAATAAGAATGATGTGATTAAAATGCAAATATATTAAAACAATAGAAGTATGGGAAACACTCTGCTAGACAGACATGGTTTCGCCAATGAGTTTTGTCAAGTCAAAGGAAGTAAAAGGAACTGGGTTCCCATTGCACAAAGTAAACACCAACATTTGAAGATAAGGTCTTTTAACTCTGCCTTTTAATATTTTGCATAATTGTTTTGTTGATCGGTCTCTGTAAAGAGTGCCTTGTGGTGTTCATGCATGTGTGTGCACATGTGTATGGGTTCAGAGGTCAGCCTCAAATGTCTCCCTCTATCACTCTCCATTTTATTCTTTATTTGTGTGTGTGTGTGTGTGTGTGTTTGTGTGTGTGTTCGTGATATGTGTAAGAGGGGGTTGAGCACACACATTCATGTGTGTGCAGAGAACAGATTGGATGTTGGTTCTTCTCTTTCACTGTGGGTCTTAGAGACAGACTTGGTTCCTCAGGCTTGCATGACAAATACTTTTAACCACTCAGCTATCTTGCCAGCTCTCCACATGTTTTATGAGATAGACTATTCCACTAAGCCTGGCACTCTCCAATTCAGCTAGGCTGACTGGCCACAAAGTCCCATGGATGCTCCTATCTCTTTGCTTTTGCTTTCACAGCACTGGATATATATTTGCCAACCGAGCCATCTCTCTAGCCCTCTCTCTTTTCTTTAATTTTAAAGAAAACTTCAGGAAACAGGCACTGCAGTGGAACTAAAGAAATAGTAAGTTTCCACAATTCATCCTCTGCTTTACCTTAGTTTCATTTGCTGATGTTAATTAAAACAAAACTAAGTTTTTTTAATCATGTATTCAATATGATCTTATTTTCTTTAAAAAATGTACTTCAATGCTCTCTCTTATCTCCATTTCCATACATTAATATAAAGATAATGGGATAATGGTCAAGTTATATGATAATAGTTTGGAAATAATAGCATTGAAGATAAGTTTTAGTACTATATTTTTGCAGTTTTCTGTATTGCTCAAATTCTTTATTACAAAGTTAACTAAATGATTTTTCAATTAAAATGCCTGATATATAATAGTAATTTGTTATACACACAATAATGCTTTCTATATACATTAGAAGATAGCAAGCATTGTCAAGAGTGCTAGATTTTCTAAAGCAAGTACATAGAATTTTCAGAATTAGGTCATAATCTTATTTGTGGGGAGGGTATTGACTGGTTAAACACAAAGTCACTAAGCCCATAAAACATATATAAGGAAGAACTTTTTTTTTTCCTTTTGAGTCATATATCTCTCTTTCAACAATCAAAAAAATAATCTGGAGTAGATCATATGCACGTTGTTTTTTGTCAGTAATGGTTCAGTTACGTTTCTTCCAAGATAGGGACTCCTTATGCAACCCAGGTTGCCCTTGAACCCATTGTCATCCTGCTTCAGCCTCCCAAGAGCTGAGGTGGTATTACCATGCCCAACCTGCAAGCAGTTTTTTATAATATATATAAAAACATTACATCACATAATTTACAGAATGATATGATACATTTTGAAGGAGGAAAATAAAACATTTATATTTGTTTGTATATTATTCATAAAGAATACAGATTGAAAATGTTCTAATATGCTAACTTTAAATTTTTACTTATCTATGTTTCCATTAAAATTTCATAGTCTTTCTAGATCCTTGCTTAATATCTGAATTTCTCAAAGCAATGTTTTCAATGTATTATTACTCAAATTTCTATGAATTTAAGTAGCAAAATTTTGTGTATAAGTAAACATACAGAATTGTACTTTCTCTTGGAGTCCAGAAAGAAGAGACAGAATTTAACAAAAGGAAAGAAATATTTTAATCATTGAGTAATTATAGACATTTCTTTCTTTGACTTCAAGGAAATGCACATGGTACTGTAATTAGTTTGAAATATGTTAATTAGCTTGAAAATGGAAAAGAATGGGTAGAGAAACAAACAGAAATTGTTTCCTTTCACTTTAGATTTAAAATTAATTTTTTTTAATTATGAAATCTTAGCCTTAGTTTAAGCTTGTTTCCAACTAGCTCTTATAACTTAAATTAGCCCATGTCTATTCATCCACATTCTGTCACACACTGCCCATCCTGCTTCCTCCATGTCTGTGTGTGTGTGTGTGTCTCATGCCTAGATCCTTTTTTCCAGTTTTTCTCTCTCTACTCAAAAGTTCCACCTATACCTCCCGCCAGGCTATTGGCCTTTAAGCTTTTTATTATAGCAATCACAGCAATACATATTCACACAGTATACAAATATACCACATCGTGTGTGTGTGTGTGTGTGTGTGTGTGTGTGTGTGTGTGTGTGTGAATTTCAGCAGGCCTCTGATGGAACACACAGCTATGAACCAGTGCGTCTCCAGGGCTTTGGCAGAGGGAGGTATACGACAGTGTTAGACAGGAAAGATGTGGTGCATTTTCCTGGGACCAAGTGGAAGCGCTGAGACTTTATCAAGGGGGTCACAGAAAGCCACCAAGAGAGTTCTAATGGTGGCTGTGGTCAGGCAAAATATCAAATTTTCTGTATCTAAAAAAAATATTGTTGGAGGCCAACTCAGAGGGTGACTTTTGACGTCTTGAAATTTGCAGGCAAAACATCATATTGACTGAGGTAACCCAGACCCAGAAAGAAAGACAAATATAATAAGTACTCACTCGCAAGTGGCTTTTAGACATAAAGCAAAGAGAAACCAGCCTACAGTTCACAACCCGAGAGAACGTAGACAACAAAGAGGACCCTAAGAGAGAGATGTATGGATCTAATCTATATGGGAAGTAGGAAAAGACAAGATCTCCTGAGTAAATTGAGAGTGTGGGGATCATGGGAGAGGGTAGACGGGGAAGCGGAGACAAATATACAGCTCAAGAAAAAGAACTGAGCCGGGCGGTGGTGGCGCACGCCTTTAATCCCAGCACTCGGGAGGCAGAGGCAGGCGGATCTCTGTGAGTTCGAGACCAGCCTGGTCTACAAGAGCTAGTTCCAGGACAGGCTCCAAAACCACAGAGAAACCCTGTCTCGAAAAACCAAAAAAAAAAAAAAAAAAAAAAAAGAATTGAAAATTTTTTTAATTAAATTTTAGACTAATGTTCCAAACAAAGTTCAGACTCAAAAGAATTATGTAATAATAAATGCCAGGTCAGATTTCCTCTCATAAAGTTTTAATTCATTGTATTTAAGTAGAACTGCGGTGTCTTGCAAAGGAAGGTGAACTGAGTAATGATTAGGAACAGCTTCTTCCTCTGTCTAAATATTCTGTAAATGGTACTGGGTTTTATAAAGAATTCCTTAAGAAGAAACAGAGTGAATCATTTGGGTAGAAGTTAGATCAGAAACTAGGTGCTCGACAAGGCCATTACTGAGATGACTACCAAGACATTTAGATGGAATAATTGATGTAGATCACTAAGAAGATCAAATTGAATCCACAAGTATTTCATGTTCCTATAAATCACTCAAAAATAATATAGTTCTTTAAGCAAATGTAATTAAATTACAAGTATAAGTCTAAAACTTAATAACCATATCCAAAATGTCAGGTGAACCACAGAAAATAACTCTTTGTATTTTCAAATTTCCTTCAAAATATCATTTCATAAATTAAATGGAATTCTTTACATGTTTGTTTCCAAATGCCTTTTTATCAGAGAAAGAGTCAAAGGAATCTCTAAAAAAAGGTGTATTGCTATTTAAGGAGATAACTTACTTTGTGCTTTATAATTATGGCTATTTCTAATCTTTACCAATAAAAAAATTTATGAAGCAACTTAGTTTTCTATTGTTTTTTAATTAAAGGTAAGCAATAAAAAACAGTTTAGGAAAAATAAATTCTAATTAGCTTGTTTATGTAAACAGCCGCTTTACCCTTGTACCTCCCAGATGAGAATTAAAAGCAGTTTGCAGATACTGCATTTAAAACAGTACATATAAAACTTGGCTTACAGGTGTTAGTATGTTAACATGACATTGTGTTCAATGTTTTCATATGGTTTGGGTTCTTTTCTGGCAACATCTTTTGTTCGGTGCTAATTATAATTTTTGATATCTCCTAATTACCCAAATAATTATGTAGATTGTGAATTATAGCAATATAGAAAATCTTTCATTTAGGCTTTAATGATATAAATGTGTAACATGACTTGTAGCCTAGTGCTGTTTAAATTGTGTGCTGGTGTATGTTGAAAGGTAACATGTGAAAAGACCGCTTGTACCAATGTAATGATGTTTTCACTTTGCAGTTAAAAGAGAAATTTGTCTCTAAACACGTATTAACGTAATTTGAAACAGTTAAAATTTGATGAAAATAGAGTAATTAGCACTAAATAAAAACCTTACACATTTCTTTTCAGGGAGTGCTTGACCATTTATGAGAAACTAGTGATTAATATATAGAAAAAAACAGCCTGCTAAATGAAGTGGCCTGCTCTAATTTGTGCTTAGCGGCTCCTGCCTTATCAGTACTAAAATCAGACAACTTTAGGCGATTGTTGAAGAGATCATCATTTGTACAGAAAAGCACAGGTGGAAATGAAAACTGGTAGAAGAAAACGGTCCTCATGAAATGAAAGCCCACCAGCTTGCCGTAGGACAACACTACATCTATTCGGGAAATGAAACGGCTGTCTCAGAAAACAAAGATAAACGCCAAATGCCTTCATAAAGGAAATGGAGAAATACGTTGTATTATTCAAACTCAGAATTCCCGCAGACAAAGAAAGGTCAGCCCCAGGTGCAGAGTCTAAGGAGGCGTCACCCATGATTCCAGGGCCACAATTGAGGCCCAGGCTTCCTGCATGGTCCTGAAGGATCTCAGTCTCTGTGAAACCTGCTCAGATTCTTCTAGTCACGCTTGCGTCTCACTCATCCAGCCCGTAGTGATGCCAGCCTTCTCCATGCTCTACTCATTTTCGTTCCGACACTGGTCCTTTCTGCTGTCTCTCTCGCTGCTCCAGACACAAAGCCTACTTCTGATCTGTTCATCGCTGACTTCCCAGAACCTAGCACTGTGCTGAGTATATGAACGAAGTATGTGAACAGACCAGATAAACAAGGGTTCCACTCTCACTGGGAGAATAGCTAGAAGCAGCCAATCCCAGGAAAATGGACTAAAATACAATAAACGTAGATTCTGGAACTTTCTTATCATTAGAACAGTATTCTTCCCAGTTGACTTGGTTAGATTACTAAATTCAACATCATGAAATATGTTAACAGATTTTGAAAACACTCTCAAAATTAAACCCAGAGATTAAAAAGAAGAGGAGAGCCGGGAGACTGTGTTCTGCTTCGAAGGTAAACTTGTAAGTCTGAGAGATAAGGCAAATCTACAGATGGTAGGGTGTTGGCAGCATCTTTATGCTAAAGACATTATAGTTGCATTAGGAAAGTATTCATTTTTTATCTCCTGACAGACGTTGAGAACTATGTGCTTATTGCAGTATTCCTGCAGAACAACAGAAAAAGTCTAAGAGATGGTTCACTTGAGATCAGACTCAAGACACAGAAACATCTGATAAAGCATTTAATATTTCTGGGTGTGTCTATGAGTGTATTTCTCAAAGAGGGAAGTTTAAATTTGGTTAGCTGAGTAAAGAAGTTCATAACCTCTAAGCAAAGTGGGCATGATTTGATCTGTTGGGTATCTGAGCAGACAAAAGGTGAAGAAAGTCACAATCGCTTTATATTTCAGGTGGAATACTGTCTCAGTTAGGACTTTCTATTGCTGTGAAGAAACCATGACTACATCACCTCTTATAAAGGAGAACATTTCTTTGTTTGCTTTGCTTTGCTTTTTTTTGAGACAGGGTTTCTCTGTGTAGCTTTGGTTGTCCTGTAATTCACTCTGTAAACAAGGCTGGCCTCAAACTCTCAGAGATCCATCTGCCTCTTGCCTCTGCCTCTGCCTCTGCCTCTGCCTCTGCCTCTGCCTCTGCCTCTGCCTCTGCCTCTGCCTCTGCCTCTACCTCTGCCTCCCAAGTGCTGGGATTATAGGCATGTACCACCACCACCTGACTAAGGAAAACATTTAATTGGGCTGGTTTACAGTTCAGAGGTTTAGTCTACCATCATCATGGCAGGAAAGCATGGTGGTGTGGAGGCAAACATGGTGCTGGAGAGGGGCTAATAGTTCTACATCCAGATCACCAAGAAGCAGGAAGCAAATGTCACATTAGATCTGACTTGAGCATTTGAGACCTCAAAGTCCAGCCCCAGTGATGCACTTCCTCCAAAAAGAGCCTTATCTACTCCAACAAGGACACACCTCTTAATAGTGCCACCCCTTGTGAGCCCATTAGGGCCATTTTTATTCAAATCACCATAAATACTTATCTTCTCCTACTTTTGTACATTGCCACACCGTCAGCTTTTGTCATCAACTGCCCTTTTCCCCTTCACAGGGGGTCAAGATGAATGACTAGGTAGACAGACAGACAGAGAGATGATATTTTAGTGTTTCTATTTCTCTTGAGAGTCCACATAGTTTAGTTACCTTCTATAGCACAAATAAAATTAAATATTTAATATTTGAATGTGATAATAGACCAAAGTCTGATTAATTTAATTTCTCAGAGAATTATAATTAATAGAAACCAAAAGTTAGTATACTTTCTTAATTTTTATAACTTTAGTAAATAAAATACAATACTTCTACATACAACACTATCATGTTGGTCTATACCATATAATATGAAATTATCATATAACTAGCACATGTCATGTACCACATATTTTGTAAATATTATTTTATTAGAGTTTCACAATAGCTCTTTGAAAGGACAATTTAATGATTCTCTTTTACACTTAGGAAAACTGAGGCTCATATTAAATACTTTTTCTAATGTCAAGAGACTACTGCATGAACCCTTCGGTGAAACACTGCTCTGTAGAACAAAGAAAGTATTAGAAAAACAACATTCAATATCAGAAGGAAACTCTTTATCCAGAAAAAAAAAGAATAGAAACTATCAGTCATTTATATGCGCAATAGACAGAGTTTACGAGACTAAAACAATGCCTTTGTGGCCCTCTTAACCTGAAATCCATTTCATACTCTCATCTTGTAAAAATTAGTCTATGTCACAGAGTTTGCATATTAAAATGTGATATCGAATAAGGAGATAAAAGAAGACAGTAAGTGGTATTATTATTACCAATAAAACTCCCAATTCAAACGGTGGGGAAATACTACAGCCTGTGGGAAGGTTTGTAGTGCACCCTACTTAAATTAGTCCAGCTTACAGAGAGTCAGTGTTTTGAAGGGAGATCCTGGCATGTGGAAACAGTTCATGCAAATTTCAAAGTATTGTCTGTGCCATTCCACCCTACTGGACTTGAATGTAGTTCTCATTCATTTGTTTGGGCAGTTTCACTGATGCTCTGAAGACCTTCAAACAGATGCCTCATATCGTTCACTCATTATATGTTCACTGAAACAGTTTTTGTTTTATAGAACTCCACAGATTATAGACTTTTTGTTTGTTTGTTTACAATCTTATGTCCTGAGGGAGCATTGACTTCGTGTCTTTACTAACAGATGACCATAAAGTGTAACACAGGTTGCTAAGCAACAACTGTATGCCTAGGAGTAGACTTATCTCCTTGATATACTCGCTGTGTGTATTTCTCTTCACTTATTTCATTTGTGATTAACATTGTACATCAAACAGAATCACTAGAATCCTACCAGTACCCCAAGGGTAGAGCAGTTCCTGGTCCACTTTAAGGTAAGACTTCAGAGATCAAAACAGTCACTATCACAGAGCAGGACTGCAGAGAAAATGAGTAAAATACACTAAGCCCATTTCCAAGGACACGGTGTGTGCTTTCTCATCCATACCAGTGCTACTATGTTGAGACTTGAAGAAAATTTTCAACACTTTTTATGTCTTATGTTTTGCTAAATGATAGAGGACTGTGTATTTCCTCTCATTGTTTTACTAAAGAGTCTGTGATATTCTGAAGCACAATCCATTGTTGTAATGCATAGTATAGGGTAATTCATCATACAGCAAGGACAATACTAACCACTCTTCTCGTTTGCATTGACCATCACTCTTCTATCCTCATTGTATCTGATCTAATCCAAGCTCATTTATATTATTCATGAATTGTTGGTATAGAACGAAGGCAACGATACACAAATCGGTATTGTGCTTCGAAATAGTAATTTATACTGATGGGTTGTGGATCTGAAAACCAAATGTGAAGAACTTCAGAGTTTTTAAAATATAATCTTTGATTATATAAAATATAATATGAGGTTAGTATTGGGATATAATGAATATGGAAAGCCAGACTATTTGCAAGAATAATTTTATTAAAATTACAATTTTAATAAAAGAAAGTTGTCTTAGAAACCCTTTTAGAGCAAACTTTAAATGTTCAGTGTTTTAGAAATTTAGAAATCTTTTATACTAAATAAAATTATTAAAAGTCAACACCGAACTGAGCAAAGAATTCTCAACAGAAGAAGTTCAAATGGCCAAAAGACACAGTTTTGAAAAGTAATAAAATCAAGAAAAGTTTATCCTGGTTACAAAAATGATATTCAAAGGATTATTTTATGTCATACATTGATTTAAAATCACACAAAGGCCTGTGAAATGGCAAACACCCATGTAAATTATAGCACTGTATATAATGCAATATAGGTAAACAATTGTAACAACTTATACAAGAACACTCTGTTGTGGGTTTTGCTGCTTTTTTTTTCCCTTCTTTGTCATAGATGTGGTTCTCTCTATATTTTGACCTGGGTACATTCCCAAAAGGAATTGTGAAATGGAATGAAGAAAAGCAGAGAGTGGAGCCGGGTGTATGAAACATTTCTGTTTTACAGGGAAATTTTACATGTGTGTGTTTGGTATTAGACATGTAATACATACTTCATATATACAAAGCTTATTTAAATGAGAATACATAGTAAACTGACAACAATTATTGCCTTTTGATGCTGAAAGATGTAAATGGACAAGAGACTTACTTTTTTCACTACACATCCAGTTAAACAATCTTAATAATATGTGGGGATTCTTTTCGTTAAGTTCTGGTGTGTTGACAGGAACAGAAAGGCTTTCAGTGCTTTTACTTATTAAGTTAGTGAGAGACCGTAATTCCTGGTGCTCACTAAATGCCAAGAGTTTCATGTGTTGATTGAGAAAGACTGACTTGTAATCATGAACCTAGTAACTAAGTGGGGAAATTAGATTATGTGATTAACAGTCCAATCTTCTGTCTACTAATTCAATCCTAGCAAGCAGAATTAATATCAAAATATTAAAGTATAGTATATTCCTATAAAATATTATTTTTCTTATGTCTGAAATCTGTCTTTCATATTGCTAGTAGCAAAGGAAACTTAAAGAATTCATATCCAAGTCAATGAAAGAAATCAAATCTGAGTAACTTAAATATTACAGAGCCACACATCACATCAGGGAGAGACAGAGGCAGACAGACAGAAAGAAAGAGATCTAACAAAATACATTTCACGAAACACTACTCTCTTTGAAAAGCTCTCATACAAGCAAAAAATGTATCCCCATGGTCAAGCAAGTTAAGGTTATTTTTATACACTACATATCTTAATGTTGGTATATACTGAAGGCTCCAGATAAATGGAATGATAAAAAACTATGTATCACTTGAAACCCAAAATCATTTTTACACATAACTACTGAAATTCACAGAAATTAGTACTTCACTATACCCATTTTGTGATAGAAATATACTTTTATACAAAAGTCTAGAAGACAAACTGGAAACACAATAGGGAAAAATACACTTTATCAATGCATCAATAAGCAGGATCTGGAAATTATGGTGTAAACAGACTGCTCTAATCGGTCATATTACGCTATTTGATAAGATACTGCGATTAACTTCCAAGAATAAGTAGACTGGTTTTGCTCCATACCCTGTCACACCACCCTGATCTGCTCTCCTCATATTTCTCGTTATCACGTGGCTGATGATGTTATATGCTTAGAGATAAGAACTGTGGAAGTACACCTTTAATCCCAGCACTCAGGAAGGAGAGGGTGAAGATCTCTGTGCGTTCAAGATCAGCCTGATCTTCATTGCAAACTCAAGGTTGCCCAAGGCTGCACAGTAAGGTCTTGTCTCAAAAAAAAAAAATTCTTGTTATCACCCACCCCCTCACACTCCAAGGTAAGTCTCATAGCAGTATCTCATCCATATTGTGCAATATTTCATCTCTAACAATGTAAACATAATTAAAGTAGCATTTAGGGGCCAGAGAGATGGCTCAGAGAAGAAAAACGCATGTTGCCAAGCCCAAAAATCTGAGTTCAGTCCCCAGAGTCTAGATGATAGAAGGAGAGGCAAACACCTGGAAGTTATTATTCTACCTCCACACACATGTCATAGCATGTGTGAATATGTATGCACAGATACAAACACAGATAGATAGATAGATAGATAGATAGATAGATAGATAATAGATGGATGGATGGATGGATAGATAGATAGATAGATAGATAGATAGATAGATGATAGATAAATAGATGTAAGAGGGAGACAAATTATTTTTAAGAACAAATTTCTTTTTTAGATGCATACTAGTTTCTCATTTAATGTTAGCAGATTATTTGCACAAATTTAATTCTTTTCTCTTTGCTACCAAAGTAAAAAGAGTGTATCCTATACTGTCTCCTATTGGCAGAGGTTTCTCTCCTACCTGGTCCTGCAACCATTAATTCCCAAAGAGACACACAGAGGTCTACCTTCATTATAAACTGATTGGCCTGTTAGCTCAGGCTTTTATTAACTAACTCTTACATATTAATGCATAATTCTTGTCTGTCTTAGCCAAGTGACTTGATACCTTTTGTCAGTGAGGCATTCTCATCTTGCTTCCTCTAGGTCTAGGTTACAACTATAGACTGAGCCTTTTCTCTTCCCATAATTCTTCTATTCTGGTCATCTCCAACCTATACTTTCTGCCTAGCTACTGGCCACCCAGTGTTTTAGTAAACCAATAAAAGTGATAAAATCTTTACAGGGTACAAGACCATTGTCCCACAGTAGTCTCTGGTAACCTTAGTTATAAAGGGGATACTATGCTCTAATTTACTAGCTATGAAATCAAGAAAATCACTTAACTATTCTGTACTTCACTGTCCTTAGGAAGACTGAAGTTGTTAAGATAATTAACTACTATATATAAAACATATCCTATATGATAAGTATACCAGAAGGCTTAGCATGAACAATAAAGTGCGATAGAAATAAATAACTGACTTCTGATGCGATAAATACCTTACAAAGTTAAATGCATTTTACTGTATTTTCAGAGGCTTTAATAAACCTCTGTGCTATTAATATACCTCTGTGAATCTGAAAATAAAGACATAGTTGGGAGAGTTGCAAAACAATCCCCAGACTGTCTTTCAAAGAATACATATTACTATTTTTAGAATACCAGCATTCCCGGAAACACACTTTGGGAAGAAAAACTCAAATAGAATTCTTTCCTAAAGCAAACACATACAAAGACCAAACTCCACTAAACTCCCAGAACTCACAACTTCCTGTGAGTAAAACTGAGTGGAAATGATAGGTATCTATTAATCCTTCTCTCTTTAAATATTTATTCTTTGAAATTTTCATATTTATAAGAATTTTGAATTTTTATTTTTTATTTTTATTGTGTTTACATTATTAACCTCTTCCTTTTCCTCTCACTAATAATTGCCATGAATCTCCCTTGCTCTCTATAAAATTCATAGGTTTTTTTATTGAGAAAAGGAAAAAAAAAGTTTCTGCCTCCTCTCAGCCTCCCATTTCCCTCCCCCTCCTCCCACCCTTCTCCCCCTCCCCCCACTCCTCTCCCCCTCCCTCTCCAGTCCAAAGAGCAGTCAGGGTTCCCTGCCCTGTGGAAAGTCCAAGATCCTCCCCCCTCCGTCCATATCTAGGAAGGTGAACATCCAAACTGGCTAGGGTCCCACAAAGCCAGAACGTTAAGTAGGATCAAAACCCCGTGCCATTGTCCTTGGCTTCTCATGAGCCCTCATTGTTCGCCATGTTCAGAGAGTCTGGTTTTATCCCATGCTTTTTCAGTCACAGTCCAGCTGGCCTTGGTGAGCTCCCAATAGATCAGCCCCACTCTCTCAGTGGGTGGGTGCACCCCTCGTGGTCCTGACTTCCTTGCTCATGTTCTCCCTCCTTCTGCTCCTCCTTGGGACCTTGGGAGCTCAGTCCAGTGCTCCAGTGTGGGTCTCTGTCTCTATCTCCATCCACCACCAGATGAAGATTCTATGGTGATATGCAAGATATTTGTCAGTATTGCTATAGTATAGGGTCATTTCAGGTTCCCTATCCTCAGCTGCCCAAGGAACTAACTGGGGACATCGCCTTGGGCTCCTGGGAGCCACTCTAGGTTCAAGTCTCTTGCCAACCCTAAGGTGGCTCCCTTAACTAAGAATTGTGCTTCCGTGCTCCCCTATCCAACCTTCCTTTATCCCAATCATCCTGTTTCCCCAAGTTCCCCCCATCCTCCCCTTCTCCCTTTTCTCTCTCTGTCTCCCCTTACCGCCATCCCACCCCACCCCCAAGATCCCAATTTTCTCCCCGGCAATTTTGTCTACTTCCCATAGCTAAGAGGATAACTACATGTTTTCCCTTGGGTTCACCTTCATGGTTTTATATATATTATAGGTAATATATATACATAATTATCACCTAAATTCAAAATACAACTTGCTCTGTCCAAATCATACTACATGTGTTATACAAGCTTAGAGCTGACAACTAGTCAGTGGATAACCAACTGGGGAGCTCTATCCTAGGGAAGAATATCTCTTCCATTTTCAGCATTTCCTAGTTGTTCCTTATACAGTGTATTTTGCTTGTACCCATCCACCATTACCTCCTTCCAATTTCCTTTAGTACCCTTGTGCTGACTGTCCCCCAATTTCATGTGGTCTTGGTTTAGTTGTTGTTGTTCCTAATATTGTTTATAATCCCAAGTCCAATCAGTGCTAGCTATAGGTACATGGATGTGGGGCCATCTTCTAGGGCACAGTCAACTTACCAACAGCCATGTCCCTTAAGGAAAGTGACAGTCTCTCCCCCCAGAAGCTGACAGTATACAGTATATCTTTAGTTAGGAGTGGGTCCTCCTATAGATCAAAACAGATCAAATCCCGGGGACCAATAAAGGAAGCTCCTATCAATAGAATACAGAAGAAAAATATGAATCAAGGTGGAGCAATGGGGTATCAAGAAAGCATGAACTTGTTATTACTAACATTGCTGCTATGAACATAGTTGAGCAAATACTTTTGTTGTATGATAGGGCATCTCTTGGGTATATTCCCAAGAGTGGTATTGCTGGGTCCAGGGGTAGGTTGATCCTGAATTTACTGATAAACCGCCACACTGCTTTCCAAAGTGGTTGCACAAGTTTGCATTCCCACCAGCAATGGGTGAGTGTACCCCTTTCTCCAGCAGAGGCTATCATTGGTGTTTTTTATTTTAGCCATTCTGGCAGGTTTAAGATGGTATCTTAAAGTTATCTTGATTTGCATTTCCCTGATTGCTAAGAAAGTTGAGCATGATCTTAAGTGTCTTTTGGCCATTTGAACTTCTTCTGTTGAGAATTCTCTGTTCAGCTCAGTGCCCCATTTTAGCAGACAATGAGGACTACTGAGAACTCAAGAACAATGGCAATGGGTTTATGATTCTACGGCATGTACTGGCTTTGTGGGAGCCTAGGCAGTTTGGATGCTCACCTTACTAGACCTGGATGGAGGTGTGTGGTCTTCGGATTTCCCACAGGGCAGGGAACCCTGATTGTTCTTTGGGCTGACGAGGGAGGGGGACTTGACTGGGGAGGGGGAGGGAAATGGGAGGCGGTGGCAGAGAGGAGGCAGAAATCTTTAATAAATGATTAATAAATTAAGAAAAAAAGAAAGAAAAGAAAACATGAACTGAAGCAAAATTCAAAGTAATGAAGCTTTCAGTAATACCACTTCCCAGCTGTAGTCATCTCAGACTTTCCATATCTCCATCAACAAAATTCCAAGACACATGTAGATAATATTCATACCAGTCATTGAGTACTAACCAGAAAGCAATCATTATTTTTAGTTATCTTACACTTAGTAATACTCATTTCTATGTCCATGCATGTTATTCCAGTGTCACCAATAATACACACATAGATAAACAAGGTTTTTTTTTTACTTACGTGTTGCAACATGAAACGCCATGCATGATGGAGAACAATGAGGTCTCTCAGCAGTGGGTATCAGAAAGACTGAAACTCAGGCTCATGTTTAAGTAGTGGACAATAGTTCATGGAAGAAGAATATTGTTCTAAATCTAAACAGTAAGAAAATGGAGGTAATTTTGGAAAGATACTTTGCTCAGTCTAAATATGGGAGGGAGGGCCTTGGTCCTGCCTCAAAGTGATGTGATGTGTCAATCTTTGTTGACTCCCAATGGGGGGTCCTGTCCTTTCTGGGAAGTGGATGAGGTGGTGGGGAGGTAAGAAAAGTGGGGGGTAGAGTGGGGATGGCTGTGTGAAAGGAGAAAAGATTGTATTAGATAGAAAGGAGGGAGAGAGAGAAAGAGAGGAGGTGGATGGGGCAGTGGGGAGGTGAGAAAAGTGTGGGGGAAAAGAGTGGGGATGGCTGTGTGTGTGAAAGGAGAAAAGCTTGTATTAGGAGAGAGAGAGAGAGAGAGAGAGAGAGAGAGAGAGAGAGAGAGAGAGAGAAATTCTATAACTGGGACCCTAGTAACTTTTATTTGGGAGACAAGGTGGTCAAAGATAAACTTTAATATATCAATATAAAAAAAGTTTTAGTCAATCATTTAGTCAAGATAGGAGAGTTCCAGTCATTTTGTGGCTTAAGTGTGTGCTCAGATATGATTATAGAGGGGTTTTAATTTGACTTGATACCTCAAGATTGTGCGGTGGATTTGGCTGATATTGATAGTTTATGGTTTTATCGTGTTCTGTAGGCAAAATCTGACAACTCAGACACTAGAATGAGGCCAGTTTCCAGCAACATCATGGTCTAGTTCATAGGGTAAGATCATTCCTAGATGTCATAGCTTTATTAGGTTGTTACTATTCATCTAGATCCTTTATTTTAGTGAACAAAAGCATAGCATACTTACATAACAGCATATTTTTAAATATGCATCCTTCATACAATAAAGCAGCTAAATCAGGTACCTTATCTCATAAACTATTTCAAAGTAAGATGGTATAAAATATAATCTCTGGGTAGTTTCAATATAATACACTGATATTAATTGCAATTACTTTGCACAATACATAGCTTGAAGAATTCCTGAATGTTATTCCCAGTGGCCAACATTTTCTCTACCCTAACAACTCAAGTTCTAAACTCTGATTATATCTAAAACACACGGATGGGAAACAAAACACCCACTCCATCAATAATCAGGAAGCATTGGTTCTGAGTCTAGCTAAGTATCAGGTACCATTCTTTGTGATCCTGACTAGTACTGCTAACCTCCAGGCTATCTGGCCTCCTGATGACAGTTTTCTCCACCCAATGGGATGCTTGTAAAGATTGCAATTGATGTACAGACACAAGAACCATGAAAAGATAGTGACCCAAAGAAGATTGGGATGTGTTCCTATTCTCATTAACTAGAGAAAAACTCTGGCATTTCTAACTTAATTTCTGTTCTCTGTTTTGCACTCACTATCTACATAAGCATGAGGTACAGATTTTTACGTAACTCTGCCATGTTTCATCTTCTAAACAGGATTAAATATCTTCAGTGAAAATGATCTGATTCTGTCTTTGAAAAAATCCTCCCAGATAGTCTTTAAATACAACATAAAATAAAATCAGAATGAGCCTTTCCATGAAGGACCAGTTTTGTAGTGGTGACTGCAATGTGGAAATGTCTTATAGAAAGGGTTGCATCGCTTTCAAGTATGTGCCCCTCTTATCGGGTTTGCTGTCTTTAGAATATTGAAGGTACTAGAACTGACTTAAGGAAATTTTTTAAGAAAACAAAACATTTTTCTGTACAATTCCATATATATTTGTGTATATCCATCTATAGCTCCGTGTGTATTCTATAGGACATACTCGTGTATTTTTAATGCCCCTAACCTATGAAGTATCAGCGTTCCACTACACAGTCCCTGGTAAAATGCCACTTGCTTCTTCTTGTTATCGCTTGACTGACTGAGAGCCGCAGCTGCGTTTCCCTGTCCCATGTCACTATCACACTGCGTGCCACTAGCCCAAGAGATCAAATTTCAGAATCTGAAGTGCAGGTTCAATTTTTGTTCAATGTATATTATTTGTACATCATCATAAAATAAAAAAACATACCTATAATAGGAGAACAAAAGATTTTGAGGAATCAGGAGGCAAGACAATCCATGTTACATGAAAAAAAGAGGCTACTGGGAGTGGCAGGGCGCACAGTAGGATGAAAACTGGAGGAGGAAGAGAGAAGAACAAGAAGAAAGCAGTTTTGAGTGAAAATGCCTAGTCGTCGAAAGGGGGAACGATAGTTGAAATCACTGCAAGGTGGGGGCTATTTGTAGTTTCCTTGGAATCGGTCTGTAAGAAACCCGCAGTTATTTCCAATGTTCCTGAATCACAGCATCATGCCTTTGTTCACAGTGATTCTGTATTAATACCAGGATGTTTGAATTTGGTTGAAATTCAAAACAGTGATATTGCTCAGACCATGCTCAGCAATCAACAGTTGCATGTCCTTCCAATTAAATAAAAATGAGGACCCCAGTTATCATTGACCAAGTACCATTTGTGAAAATATACACCCAAAATTTTATAAAAGTTGAATCAATAAGAGAAAGGTAATTAAAAGAGCCCTTGGCAGTAAAAGACCAAGACCCACTTGTCCTAGACAGTGTCTATGGTATACTGCATCTTTAAAATTCCATTTGGCAGAGAACCGAGGACCTGGCTCAGTCTGCAAAGTGGTACCCATGCAGGCATGAAAATCTGAGTTTGATCCTCAGCGCCCCCCTGGAAGTGGCGTGACAGCACACTCATGTAGTCTATGTGGCAGGGCACAGAGATAGGGCTAGCTGCCTACCAGCAAGAGATGCTGTCTTTAATGATAATGATAAGGGGCCAGTAACCTGACATTGACATCTGACCTTCAAATATACAACACACATGTGTACACACACACATAGATACACATGCAGGAGAATACCCAGCTATACTAACCAAACCAAAAAATCAGCTTGACTGTGTTATTTTCCGGCATATTTTTTTTTCCGTTAAGTTAGATGAAAAAGAATTAGGTTTTGTTTCCAAACAGTTTCTAAGTTGTTTGGTACTTTAAAATGCTCCCATTTTACATTCCCTCACATATACTTGAATAAGCCAAAATATTTTTGGTATAATAACCATAAGCAATTTCATCAAATTGACCCATTTTTTACACTCTTAACCACATAGGGTCTGAGTGGAAAGAAAATAACCAGAAGAAAAGATCCTGAACTGCCAAGTGCCTGCTTTAGGAGCTCTGTTAAGATGCCCTTATTAAGCTTTCCAGAAGGGGTGACTGGGTCTTCTGGGACCACTCGTTTTCAGGCTTAGGTAAAATCAGCCACTTTTAGATCTGTTCTGTTTATACCCTTCCCCAGACTCAGGCAAGCAGAAAAATGCCCACTGCCCTGTCTCCCCCAACTCTGCAGGTGGAGGTGTTAGCCCAGCTTCCTTTTTGAGATATTTTCATTTTGTGAGACTCTTTGTAATAAAACAGCACATTTCTATACAAAAAAAAAATTCAAATAGCAGTAAATTCCATTTGAATGTAAATTTACATGTAAATTTAAAATAACTGAAAACAAATAAAATGCTTTTAATAATGTAATGATACAAGAAAGCCTGCGTCCGAGGAGTAAACAAGTTGTCTCTTGTAGCTCCCAAGCTGCCCATCTTCCTGCCTTTAACGTTTGTTTCCCGTCGCTGCCCTTGTATGTGGCCTGTTTTAGTGGAAGGTCTGTTCAGATTTTGTCAGAGGACAAATGACATATCCTCAGACAGCCCAAATTCTTCTAAACAATATTTATTCAATAATGTGTTGACTTTATACTTTACTGCCACTTAACTCTTCCGTCTCCTTCATGTGGGTGCCAAGTCCCGGCTTTTGATTTGCCAGTCTTCCCTTTGTTTTAGTTCCCAAAGTGGTTCAAAGAGAGTGAGTGCTATTTACTTAAACCTTTAAAGCACTCTTGTTTATTTTGCTGGACTCTCCAGTTACTGAATAGAACCTTAATTTCAGACCCCTTGAACTTAGACTTCTGTTTCTGTGGTTGACTATATGGCTCTCTCGGCAAAGACAAAGCATTTCTCTGGTTCAAGTTAAGGCTTTTCTTGCCTGTCCCTGGCTTCTGCTGCCCTCTGGCAGTCAGAAATAGCATGGCAGGACATGAAACGATGTTTTTTTGGTTTTTTTTTTTTTTTTCTGATCTCAATTACTGGATAGGTTGGTTTGACTTAATACAACTATATCCTCCCCTGATCTTTATCAGGCGTATTGCCTTCTTATATCTACTGGCCTTTAGGCTATTCCTTTTGATGTCTTGGAAACTTGGAGATCCTACAGTCTGTCTTCAACAATACCCACTATTGACGATTCCAATGTCTACAAAGATGGTCCCCTATAATTCTGGAGTCTTAGTTATTTGATGTCTCCTTTTCAGTAATCTTATTCCTCCTCTGAATGTGCTTTCTGTAAGAATATGTTTTAATTTTTGGGTTTTTTGCTTTGTTTTGTTTTGATGAGATAGGGTACTGTGTCTCGTTGGCTGTCTCAGAACCCAGTGATCTCAAACTAAGAGATCTGCCTACCTCTGCCTTGTGAAGGGCTGTGATTAAAGACATCCACCACCATGCTAGGATTTTCACCATAGTCATATGTAAGCATCACTAAAAATCACTGTCACCTATTCCAACTGCCTGAAACTCCAGATCCAAGGAGATATGACACCTCTGGCCTTCTGTGGTACTTGAACTCACATGTGCATACCTATATACCGATTCATACACATACACATAATCAAAATTGAAATATTTTTAAATGAAACCCCCCTCATAGCTTTGGTTTTAGGGGTTCCATTCTCTAACCAAGACTTCCTTTTTCTCTTCGGCCTACTCTTGCCAATTTCCTGACTCTTTATCCCATAGAGACAGAAGTCAGTCAGTCTATACCTCCTCACTCCTACTTTCTCAACTCAAATCTTTACTTTCATATGTGCCCAAATTAAATTGCATCATCTTGTATGTTTCTTGCTTATTTTTCCTGTTGCTGTGATAAGAATACCCTAAGAAAAATCAGCTTAAAGAGAAGAGGATTTTGTGTTGGCTCACTGTTGAAGAGCCCATCACTGTGACAAAGCAAAGTTTGTAGAAGGTTGGCACAGTTTTCCTTTGCTGAGCCAGCTTCTCCTTTTAATAAAGACCACAACCACAGCCTGGGGAATAATGTTGCCCTTCTTTATTTTGGATCTTCCAAGTTCAATCAACCTAATCAATATAATACCGTGTGACATGCCCAGAAGTGACTTAACCTAAATAATATCTCACAGGTACACTTGGAGTCTTGTCTATTTGGTTATTTCAGAAACTAGCGAGTTGAAAATCAATGCTAACCATCCCGCTGTATCTATCTTTTAAATGTTCTATCAGTTCTCTTGATGTCTTTTTTCTGTTCTGTTTCTATATCCATTTTGTTGAACATGAATAGACACAAACACACACAGAGACACACACACACTTGCACAAGTGTACACTTATCTTGCTATCCCAATTGTTCTGATGCTTTAAGTTTGTGACAACTAGCCTCAAAACATTGTTTAGCTGCCCAAGAAGGAAGCTTCTGGCTTATCTTGATTTCCCTGTACCATTCAACCAAGGTGTGTGGTATCTGGTCCAAAGATGTTTGTTCAATCTGTGTTTTCCCAGAGATTTGATGTTTTCTGCCTCTAGATATAGAGTGTGTGTCAGTCACTGATCAAGCATGTGTGCACTGTCAGGAAGGCAGTTCATAGGCACAGTTCCACTTACTGACCTACAGAGAGAAAAATCACCTCTCCAGCGGAAACACTTTTGAGAATAAAAAAAACAACCCTCCCACTCTTAGGCAACCACTGTGTTCCCCAAAAGGACAGTCAACCCTCTTCGAGTCTCAGATTCCCCAGGTCCTCTGATTTCTTTGACAACTATACATCACAAGATGGTACTCAGCAGGTTTTCCAGAACAAAGAAATGTTGCTCTGTATCAACTCAAGTTAACTCTTTCTCAAACCAAGTTTAAAAGCAAGTCCTTCTGTGTTAATTTGGACAAATATTACAACTTTTGTCAATTTCATTGAAGATTGCAATGTTCTGAGATTAAATTTAGGCCATGATCCTATTGAATTATCTACTTATGTTTAAAATGTACACCTGGAAAAAATTAATAAATTTTCGATTCGAAAAAGAACTAGTTCAAACTAACTTTTTACTTTTCATGTTTTTTTTTTATTAATACATTTCTCTAGAGTAGAGTTGAATGAATGGGGCAATAACAAGCATCAGAAAAACATGAATCTCACAGACAGCTTTACCCATTATCAGCATTGTAATCTTGGATGAGTGTTTTTAACCTTTCTGATTTTCCATTTCCTTATCCTAAAACTGGTATGCTTAATGAAATGCTTACAAATATTTGTAGAAAGAAAGGGGCTGTGGATGTAGTTCAGCAGTAGAATGTTTGACTACCATGTACAAGGGCCAAGGTCAAACCCTAGTACAGCACTAAAAAGAAAGAAAAAGGAAAAGAATCCAGGAAATTGTTAGCCAAGGCACTTGGGAGAGAGAGGCAGGAGAGTCAGGGGTTCAAGATCATCCATAGCTACATAGTGATTTCAAAGCCATCCTGAGCGATGAAATAGTCTAACTCAGAAACTAACAATTTTATAAAGGCACATAGACCAACACATCAAGAAACACATAGAAATTTTAGTCCTTAATTTTACAGGTAATTCAAATGTAAACTCAATATGAAGTCAACTTAATTGAAGAAGAATATATGTTTGTAGCTTTTCTTCCAACTTATACTTTGGTTAAGTCTTACACATAGAATCTCATTTCTCTATTTTGTATTAGTTTACTTTGAAAAAAAATGATATTATAGTATAATGTCAATGTAAAGATCTGGATTTGACTTGGCATTGTTTTTTTTTTTTTTTTTTTTTTTTTTTTTTTTTTTTTGAGACAGGGTTTCTCTGTGGCTTTGGAGCCTGTCCTGGAACTAGCTCTGTAGACCAGGCTGGTCTCGAACTCACAGAGATCCGCCTGTCTCTGCCTCCCGAGTGCTGGGATTAAAGGCGTGCGCCACCATCGCCCGGCTTGACTTGGCATTGTTAATGTTTAGAAGAAGCATGGATTGTATAAAGGAATGACATTATTTCAGCCTGAAATTGATTTGTATCATATGACATTTCATTTTGCTTGTGCACATTTTGTGCAAATTGATTATATAATTTAGCTTGGATAAAATCAGCTTGAATTTTTTCAGCCCTGCTCATAGCTGAGGATAACCACCAAATTGCTTTAAATTAATTTACATATTAAGTGTAAATAATTTTATTCTATATAAAGTATTAAATATAGCCATCTAAAATTTTAAAGAATTTAGCAATGTAAGTTGCTTATGAATTACATATACATTTGTATTTAAATCTTTTACTCTTTTATTGAAAATATATTATTTCTCCTACAATATACCCTGATTACAGTTTTCTGTTGTGTGATGTCTTACTCTTTTGGCTTTTGGGGGGGCCCACGAACCAGGTTCCAAATAAATCACACACATAGGCTTATTCTTAGTTATGAATGCCTGACCTCAGCTTGGCTTGTTTCTTGCCTCCTTTTATGAACTTAAATTATTCTAACTACCTTTTGCCTCTGGGCTTTTATCTTTCTCTATTTCTATATACCTTTCTTCACTTCTTGGCTTGCTGTGTATCTGGGTGACTGACATCCTCTTCTCTTTCCTCGTTTCTCCTTCTATTTATATTCTCTGTGTGACAGCCCTGTCTATCCTTGCTTCTGCCTTGCCATTGACTGTTCAAGTCTTTTATTAGACTATCAGGTATTTTAGACAGGCAAAGAATCACAGCTTCACAGAGCTAAATGAATGCAGCATAAACAAAAGCAATGCAGCTTAAAATAATATTCTCCAACATTCTATGAAGAAACACCATGACCAAGGAACCTTATAAAAGGAAGTTGTTAACTGGAGCCTGTTTATGCTTTCAGAGAGTTAAGTCCATGAGGATCATGATGAAGAGTGTGGTAACAAGCAGGCAAGCACAACAGTAGAGCTGCAACTATGAGCTTATATCTCATAACCATAAATTTTAGGTAAAGACTGGGCCTTTTGAAACCTCAGAGCCCATCCCCACTGACATACCTCCTCCAAGGTACCACCCCCTAATTCTTCCTAAACATTTCCACCAACTGGGAACTAAGCATTCAAAGATATGAATGAGTCTGACAGAGGTAGTTCCCAAATTTTAATCAGAAATATTGCATCGCTGCACACATTACATTGATCAAAGACCCATCTGTCTTCAAACGTATAAGAAAATGCAGTCATAGCATGGACACCACAGAAAGAATGAAGTAGAAAGTTTTTTTTAACAACAATGATGAAATGATGACTGTCCCATTATGCCCTCTATTTCACCTAACTAACACAGTTCTTCCAGAAGAAAAATATCATACACCTTCCACAGACACAATCCGAAAGACATGGCTTGAAGCTCACAGTTCAGTATGTTTGACATATATGACTGGATCAAGGATGTGGATCCTATTGATCAAAGGATGTAAGAACTAAAGAGGCAAAGCTATTTGTTCCACAATTCCAAGATTCAATTGTGTAGTAAGACAAGTTTTCCCAAGCAAGAACTCCCATCCAGAGGGTACAACTGGGAAACTCTCTTACTTAGGATTTCTATTGCTGTGAAGAGACACCATGACCAACTTGTACAAAGGAAAACATTTAATTGAGGTGGTTGCTTACAATTTCAGAAGTTAAGTTATCACCATGATAGGACCTTATCACCAAGCATGTAGGCATGGTGCTGAAGAGGAAGCTGAGAGTCCTACATTTTTCAGGCAAAAGGAAGTGGTCTGTCTCACTGGGCATGGCTTGAGCATATAGGAAATCTTAAAGCCTACCTCCACAGCGACATACTTCCTACAACACCACAGCTACTCCAACAAGGCCACACCTTCTTTGAGGGCCATTTTCTTTCAAAGCACAACAGAGACCAACTAGAAAAGACACTGGTATTCAGTGTCCCCTGACAGAACTGTAAAAATCTTGTGTGATGATTGACTTCTTGAAAATAATACCCTTCTCATTTTTCATTCTTAGCTTTACCCTCTGGAATGTTTCACATATACACACAGTCATGCTTTCAGTACATACACAGTCAGCACCACTGATGTGGGAGTGATTTCTTATTAATAAAGAAACTGCCTAGACCCATTTGATAGGCCAACCCTTAGGTAGGCGGAGTAAACAGAACGGAATGCTGGGAGAAAGAAGCTGAGTCAGGGAGTCGCCATGATTCTCCCACTCCAGACAGACGCAGATTAAGATCATTCCTGGTAAGCCAGCTCGTGGGCTACACAGATTAATAGAAATGGGTTAGATCAATATGTAAGAGCTAGCCAATAAGAAACTGAAACTAATGGGTCAGGCAGTGTTTAAAAGAATACAGTTTCCGTGTAATTATTTCGGGTAAAGCTAGCCATGCGGGCGGCCGCATGCCAGGGACGCAGCCCTGCCGCTCGTAACACAACACACCACGACCCCTTAAAGTCTGAGTTACTTTAATTCTGATGTTAGATGACAATTCTATTAAGTCAGAAAATATTTTACTATAGGCTAATGATTTATCTGTATGGTTTTACATTTAAAACACTGCAGATTTTATTTGTTTAGCTGTAGTTTCCAGGAGACAATAGCCTTCCACAGTTTACTTCTAGATATCCTTTGATTTGTTTGTCCTGTGTTTTGGGCTTCATTTTCTTACTGCTATGCTGCAATTGAATAATGAGAGCCAGGCTGTAAAGACTCTCTAGTAAACCACGTGATTCTCTTTTAATCTGAGCAATGTTCAATGTAAAGGATTTGCTGAATTCTCCCTTCAGGCATTGTTAAACTATATCAATGGCTATAATGAGTAAACACTTGGATTGACACTGATCACATGGTTGGATTTTAGTGGCTGTGTTATTTGTACTTAGTAGTTTAGACTGTGATGCAGTTGTTCTGTTAAGCCCTTCAAGTTCCTCATTCCTAAATTTAATTCTGTTCCTCTTATTCCTCATTTATAAACAGACTGATTCCTTTCTGGATTTCTAATACCTTGCTATGAAACTTAAATTAGGAGCACGATACCCTTATGTGGTAGAGATGATATATTACAACCAGCAGCTTACTGAATGACATCACCTCTTAAAATTAAGAATGAAACAAACACATCCCCTCATCCCTCTTTTCTTCATCATCGTGTTTGAAACCTTAGTAAAAGTAATAAATAAAGAGAAAGAAAAAAATGCCTTGCTATGAGTAGGTACTATCTTATATGTCTAATACTTTTTAAAAAACTTTCTCCCTGGGAGTTATAAAGTTATTTCATGTGTGGTTTCCCTTCTACATTGTTACTTGAAAGTTTCATTTCAATTCCAATGCTTTATTTGTTAGTGGGGGACAATGGAAGAAAACAGTAAGTCTGTAGCTCAGGCTGGCCTTCAATATACTACATAACTAAATCTGACTTTGAAGGCCAGTTTTCCCAAGACTGTTCCCATTGCAATACATAAATTATTATAGATTGTTGTCCTCCAGTTCCTAAGCCAGTGCCATATTCTTTAGATTTTTATGTTGTAATACTTTTGCTTTGGTACCAATTTTCTATATGTTAGAACTAGCTTCTGTTTTAATAACAAATGTGGTCATGAAATGAGATATGTTTCTAAATTGTGTCAAGTATTCAGTGGCTTCGAAGAGAAGTGAAATGATCCTCTGTCAGGCAGCTGCATCACCGTGAGGGAGCTTGAGTGGGAGATAGGCAGTGGACTCCTCCTGGATCCCCCTCACTCGGGGATTGTTGCTAACAGAAGTCTACTTGCACTTTTCCACCTCCAAAAATAGGAAAGAAAACTAAAATATGCCCTGGATCTTCAACCTTCTACTTTGAAATGAGTAATTTCATATCATTATTCAATACAAATTACTTCGAGGTACAAGAAAGTGGAATTTTACCTATAAATAAGAATATTCCATTAAAAGAAAAAATTAATTACTCTTTCAACTGTTAAAAACGTCTTGAGAGATAGGGATTTAAGGGCTCCCTCTTTTTAGACATTCAGTTTTTCACAATCAGTACCCAGGACTAAGTGTCTTATAGACAGAGTCTCTGTATCGTTCTATGCCAGTTGTCTTTAGAACTGCTACGCTCCTGAAGAGGAAGATCTGTAAGACAGAAGCCAACCTTATCTTGTCTTTTACAAGGTGCTATCTATATCTATAAGATTCTGTGACCCCAAAACAGTACTGGCTGTTTACTCAAAACAATCTTTAAAATGGGAAACAAAGAGGGGTCACACTCTTTGTCTCAAAAGCGACAGAAATCCAGACTACTGTAGTAAAAATGAGAATTTATAAATAAACTCATGCATTCTTGGACTACATGATTCTCAACAAAGGTTCCAAGACCAATCAGTAAGACTGCTTCCTGCTTCCTGCTTCCTGGCTCACTGCCATAAGAGGACTCTGCCATTTGCTCCCTCTGAACTCTACCTTGCTTTCCCCATCACTACAGAGTGAAATCTCTACAACAAACCTGTCTTTCTGTAAGTTGCTTTTGTTGGTTAATTTTGTCACAGTAAAATAAAAACCACTAATCCAAGAACTGTTTCTAAATTCATAGTTAGCATGATATGATAGCAGCTATCTCCATGAGAGCTGCTATTCTCTAGGCTCCTTAAAGTGTGTGTTACTTAAAAAATAAAATAATAAAAATATTTCTCAACCTAGTTCAACATAAAATTGTTTTATGTCATTGTTGTACTACAATGGCATAATGAAAGCATTAGTAAACTAAGATTAAGTCCAATGATCAACCATTCCATGGATAATATTACATATTCCAACCCTATCCTTACTTTCCCTAAAATTATTTGTCTACCGCTCCCAATTCTCAATCATGTATGCTCTGTCATTTATACAAATTCCCAAAGTACCATGTCCAAATTGAGAATGTAATCAAACTTCCATAAATGAATATGCAATCTTGTTTCTTACCACATTCCATCAGCAAAGGGTCTGGCTTCCAGTTATAAGAAAAGCAAAACCATTTATTATAAAATGAATTGTGTTCTGCAAATTTTCATTTATTGAGACAGGCATGGTGGTGAAAGGGTTTAATTCCAGCACTCAGAAGGCACAGGCCAGAGGGTCTCTAACCTGATATACATAGTGAGTCCAGACTACCTAAGACTATATACATTCTGTCTCCAAAAGCAGTTCATATGTTGAATGTCTGTTCCATATCCTATGACTATATTTGCAATAAATCCTTTATTTAAGTTAAGGTGGTTAAGATTACATGCCATTACAAGATAAAAAAATCTAATAAAATTGGTATCTCCAAGAAGAAAAAGAGACCAGTGAGAATGACACCCCCTCTCTTTCTGTCTGTAACAAGAAAAAAAAATGTCCTGTGAGAATACAGAAAGGCACCGACAGTCTGTAAGGCAGGAAAGAGGACTCACAAGAAATCCAGTGTGCCCAATGGAGTATTACTCAGCTGTTAAAAAAAATGACATCATGAAATTTGAAGGCAAATGAAAGGAACTAGGAAAAACCATCCTGAGTGAGGTAATCCAGAAGCAGAAAGACAAACACAACATGTACTCACTCATAAGTGAGTACTAGGTGTAAAGCAAAGGATAATCAGACTGCAATCCACAGCTCCAGAGAAACTAGAAGACCCTAAGAGGGACACATCAATTCCCCTGGGAAGGGGAATTAGATGAGATCTCCTGGGTAAGCTGGGGTCAAGGTGGGGAGGTAAAGGGGAGGGTATGGGAGATGATAACATGAAGGTAAGAGATCGTGGAGGTGGGGAGAGGGACTGAGTGGGAGAGAAATGAAAGAGAGACCTTGATAGAGAGAGCCACTGTGGGGTAATGAAGAAACCTGATGCTAGGGAAAATCCCAAGGTTCTACAAGGATGACACCAGCTAAGACTCCTAACAATGGTGGAAAGAGTGGTCGAACTGAACTTCCCTGTAATCAGATTGGTGAATACCCCAACTATTATCATAGAACCTTCATCTAGTAACTGATAGAGTCAGATGCAGAGATCCACAATCAAGCAATAGGCAGAGATCTGAAAATCCTGTCGAAGGGAGGGAGGAACATATGTGCAAGGGAGGTCAAGATCATAATGGAAAAATCTACAGAGACAGCTGAAGCAAGCTCGTGGCAACTCATGAACCCTAGACTGATAGCTGTGGAGTCTCCATGGGTACCAACTAGGCCCTCTGTATGTCAGAGACAGTGATGAAGCTTGGACTATCTGAAGAACCCCTGGCAGTAGGACTAGGGTCTATCCCTGGTTCATGAGCTAGCTTGATGAAGCCCACTCCCTATGGTGGAATGCCGTGTTCAGCCATTATGCAGAGTGCCAGACTTTGTTGACTCCCCATGGAGCCCTTAGTCATTGGGAGGAGTGACTGGAGTGAACTTGGGGGAGGTGAGGGGGGCAGGAGGAGGAGTGGGAGGGAAAACTGCAGCTGGAATGCAAAATAAAATTATAAATTAAAAAAACAGGAAATAAAAGCAAAGAAAGAACAGGGTCAAAAGGAGAGGACAGCAAAGGGAAGAAGTGAGAAAGAGTAGGTACAGTGGACACATGCAGGCTGTAGAATAAGAGAAAGGAAGGAATAGAGAGAGGAAGGAGGGAGGGAGGGAGGGAGGGAGGGAGGGAGGGAGGGAGGGAGAAAGGAAGGAAGGAAGGAAGGAAGAAAGAAAGAAAGAAAGAAAGAAAGAAAGAAAAAGAAAGAAAGAAAGTCCAATGTACCAGCACCTTGAACTTGGACCTGTAGTTTCCAAGACTGAAGAGGAAGAAAGCAGTGTATAAACCATTCTGTGTGTGGCATTCTGTTGTGGCATAAGGCTTACCAATAAATCATCTTAAAAGAATTCAGTCAGAATTCACACTCAGTTATATATTTTTTGAGTCAGTTACATCTTGTCTTGTTCTCTTGCTTCTTATAAAAAGAAAAAAAAACTGAAAAAGAAAAACCCTCGCTTTCAAAATAATTGCTATTAATTGCCTTTTTGACACTACTTTCTATCATAAGTCCTTTCTGTTGCTCCTAGTTACCTTCCCTCTGGAAGTAAGCCAATTTAGGACCATAGCTTGTTGGAGAAAAGGTTGTTTGACTAGCAAGAAATCAAAAAGATGGTAATATTTAAAGGACTTGGGACAATAATGAATCTGAACAATTCTTGCCCTTCAACAGTGGGTTCTGTAATGAAGAAAACAGTCTTTCCCACCAGACCCACCGACACTCTCCCTCCGAGCCAACTGCACTTACCTCACTGGATTCCTGGACTTGGCCTCACTTCTCTGGATCTGACGTTGACTATCATTTCCTGTTAATTAATTTCCATCTAGAGATAAGTAATGTAATTATAAACTGGTAAATATTCCATTTACTCTAGTATATGAAGTTTAAATTTAATTATGTTACAACTGTTTGCTTTATAATATGATTATGCTATGCCTGGAGACTCTTATCTGAATTCACTGTCTCTTTTTTCATTGTCCACTCATTCCTCAGCCAACTCCACAGAAATCGTGGCCATGATTGACAGTTTGCAAGATTTCACAGCTAATCTTTGTACTTTCTGATTAAATATTTTTTGCAGCAATAAACAGCTATCAACACTAAACTTTCTTGAACAATATTCCCACTCCAAGTCCACTAAATTAAAAGATGTCACCCTGGTGGCACTTCTCTGTATCTTTCCACATTGTTTTTCAACCACATCTCTAAATATTAGAGCACTTCTGTATCTGTCCAGGGTCTTTTCTTCTCTTTTCCTACATCTCTCTTGTTCTCTGTCTCTATCATTCTTTCCTTCTCTCTGTGTCTCTGTTTCTCTCTGTCTCTCTATTTCTCTGTCTCTCTGTTTTTTTCTCTCTTCATTTCTCTTTGCTATCAACCAATAGCCAACTCATAAATGCCACCAACATGTTGATGTCATAAATGTACACCCTACGCACTCCTTCTATAGAGTGACAAATCTGCACAGAAATTGTTTACTTGACATACCAACTTAAATGTCTAACAAGTATATTCTACCATAACTATTATAGTATGACTTCTGGCTTATACAAATTATTCCATGTGTTCCTGATCATAATGCTAGTACGTTAACATTAGCTATATATATGGTGTTGCTATCTTTGTCAACTTCCTTCTTGTATACAAATGGTTGGTTACATTTCCTTCTGCTTTGATATTAAGGGTAGCCACATGACTTGAATTAGCCAGTGAGAGAAAGGAGACCTGGAAGATCTCATGATTGGATAGAAACCATAAGAGGCACAATTCCCTCCCACTCCTGTAGTGATTATGTAGAATGAGCAATAATCTCACTTGAGGAATTTCTAGGATATAAGCTTTTTTTTTTTTGTACACAACTGGCCCTGCAAATCTCCTTGTTTGGACTGGGACTATTAAGATGTAGGATTTTCAGTGACACACCTAGAAAATACCTTGACAAGCTAAAATGAGCTGGTCCCCCTCTGAATTTAGAAAAAAAAATGTATTTAAATAAACCATGAAAAAAAAATTAAAAATAAATAAATAAATAAACCGTGGTGTGTTCTATTGGGAACTCACCAAGGCCAGCTGGCCCAGGTCTGAAAAAGCATGGGATAAAACCGGACTCGCTGAACATAGCAGACAATGAGGACTACTGAGAACTCAAGAACAATGGCAATGGGTTTTTGATCCTACTGCACGTACTGGCTTTGTGGGAGCCTAGGCAGTTTGGATGCTCACCTTACTAGACCTGGATGGAGGTGGGTGGTCCTTGGATTTCCCACAGGGCAGGGAACCCTGATTGCTCTTTGAGCTGACAAGGGAGGGGGACTTGACCGGGGGAGGGAGAGGGAAATGGGAAGCGGTGGTGGAATCTTAAATATATAATTAAAAAATAAGAAAAATAAACCATGGTGGTTTGAATAAGAATGCCCCCCCATAGGCTCATATATTTGAAAGCTTAATCACCAGGCAGTGACACTATTTGAAAGGATTAGAAGATGTGACCTTGTTGGAGAAGTGTGTCAATGGAGGTGGGCTTTGAGGTTTCAAGAGCCCATATCAACCAAATTCAGGTGCTCCTGCTCCCTCTGTTTATTTCTTTCTTTTGTTCTTTCTTTCTTTCTTTTTCTGCCTGAAGATCAGGATGCAATGCTTTCAGCTACTGCTCCAGGACCATACCACCATGCTTCCCTTCATAATGGACTAAACCTCTGAAAGTATAAGTAAGGCCCCGATTAAATTCTTCCTTTTATAAGAGATGCCTTAGGGCAGGCAAAGGCTGCAGTCCTGAGAGAAGCACTGTCTTGGTGAAGTCCTGGTATCGGTGACTGGTGTTCAAAGTGAATGTCTATAGATACATCATGTACTTTTTTGTGTTGCTCCCAGTGGTTATGCTAATACCTGTGATCTGAGCTCCATAGGAGGCCATGTGGATGTCCATGGTTCATGCTCCCAGTGAAAACCATGTAGAAGTTCATAATTCATGCTACAGTGGCTGTTTTGGCAAGAAAGCTTTTTTTGAAGAGGTATCAATGACTGCAGACACATAATTGAAATTAGAGGCATTAAAGGTTTCTGTGACAACCTAGACCTCCTCCCCGACACACACCAAAGAAACAGTATAGACAGGAAACCACTCAAGAGTCCATAAAATTATAATAATGATGCTGAAGCATAGCTCTTCACCCTTGATGCCTTCTAGTGGCTGTGGGAGAGGTGGTGATGACAGGTATCTTTAAAAGTTTGGCCATGCTCCAGAGAATATATATAGGCAACACAAATTGGATTTGGTGCATTTTTTTTCTTTTTCTTTTTCCCCCACTGTTAGTGGAGGGCACAAGGGTGGAAGGGTGAACTTGGGAGGAATGGGAAAGGAGCATGATCAAGGTACATTGTATAAAATTTGCAAATAATCAATAAAAATATTATATTTAAAAAATTGCCTTGGTCACAGTGTCTTTTCACAGCAATAGAACATTGACTAAGATAAGATCAGTAATCGCTTTAATTAAGGCATGAGTATGTTGAGGGGAAAAGCAAGCCATTGTGATTCTGCTGGGATTTGATTATGTTGGGATCTATATCATAAACTAGCATCTCTTGAGAAATAGTGAAATTGGTACTTGCCAGACAGGTGCTTCCACAAGAACAAAACCTAACAGTGTGGCATTGGATCAAGGCAACAATACATAAGGAAACTTTTTTCAGAGACTGAAGACATGGTTCCACAGAACCATACTATGACAAAAAATAATCTGTTTTTTTTTTTAACCTTGGTTATCTTAGAGTGAAGATGACATACTAATGTATAAGAAAACCTGAAGAAAGGGGTTGTCAAGATGAGTTTACCATAATTTGGTTACTTTTGTCCTCACTCATTGAAGTGCGATAAATAAATAAACTCATGAAAATAAGTACCCTGTAACAAGCAAGAGTAGAGATTTAGAAAAGATATACAGGTTCAGCTGTAAGGAGTAACACTCCTCAAATTCAAGTAGTAAAGGATGAAACAGAGAAGACTGATGGCAAAGCAGGGCTGACAAAAAGAGCTCTCCTGTGAAGAACAAACCCGAAGTTCATAACTAAGACGAACTGGTGCTGCGTCTGCTTTCAGTTGGTCAAAATGGCCCAGGGAAAATAAACGTGGGGGTTCGGTTTAGTCACTGGAATCTGGAAAGTCCAAGATACGTCAATTTAGATGAGGTACAGAAAGAAAATGATGAAAGTGAGGAGAAGATAGAAAAGGAAGGAGAGGAAATGGGGGAAGATAGAGAGGGAAGCAAAACAGGTAGTGATGATTTTTAAAACCGGTAAAATCTAAGTAGGTCTGAAAGAGTGGGTACATCATTGACTCACGGAGTAACTGGACTCGGAGTTAAACATTGTTAAGCTTTCAGGAACATTTTTATGTCAAAGAAACCTTATCTTAGCCTAGAAATATCCATAACTGCTTGAAGTTTAGAACAATCCTTGACTTTTAAGTCTTCTTCCTGTAGGTAGTAGGTGAAGATAAATTTACTCAGCCTCCAAGGATGGCACATTCTTCTGTGAGCAGTGCAGATGAAGTCAAGAAGAGGACCACAAAGGAAAGCTAGTTATTCAGAAGGAAGACCAGAGAGCTACAGCAGGCAGAACACAGGGGTATGTATCCCAGAGTATGTATCCAACTTAATCAAATAACACCCCTACTCTAAGGTAGAGAATACTTGCAACATGAAGAAATTTCATTATATAGATATTGTCATAAATCTTACTTTCTGTATGGTTACTTATTATGACTAGTTTTCCCATCCTCTACAATGATACATTCAGTATGTGAAATTAATTGCCTTATGGTTAATGTGGTTTATTCTTTAAATAAAAAGAAGTTACATTTAGACCTGTTTTGAAACCCCTAATAAGATGACACCCAGTCTGTCATGTCCAGGGTTAAGTCTAGTTCAGGTGCCTTCTGTTTAGGACACAAAGGAGGTCAGATTAGACCTCTGAGTCAGTGTCTGGGATCTATGTGAGATGTCACATGACTCCCATTGACACCCTCCATCCAAAAAGGTCACACCTTCTAATCCTTCTAATCCTATCAAATAGTTCCACTTTTCCCACCCTTTACCCAGCCAATGGGGGCCATTCCTGTTCAAATTACTATAGTCTCTATGTTCTGTCATAAAGCATATCTAATATTGGAGTAGGGGTGAGATGTTCCAGGACCAATTCAGAAATTGTTATTCATTCACTCAGAGCCAAGGTTCAACTTTAAGATTAATTCCATATCTAGTCATGAGATAGGCAATGCTGGCTGTACTTGAGAGGAAAATAAGCCAGCCTTCAAAGTACCTTCAATATGGGGAGCAGAATGACTTCATAATAGGCAGTGCTATCTCAGTGACCTATTCAGAAAATGTTCTGTAGTAAACACAAACATCAGTTAGAGAAGCCTATGAAGTTGGTATTGTGCTTTAGCTGATGCAGCTAAAGTGCATATTCCAGTCTCTCTTACAATTAGCTTTGGATGCATGAATGAGTTACTATCTAAGGAGTGTGACGGAAGTAATACACTTGAACCATTTTCAGGAATGGCCTATAAAATCTCCCATGCATGGTTTTCCTCCATTCTCCTTACCTGGTTATCAAATAAATATAAAGAACTTTAAGGTCCTATTACAGAGTGGAAAGAAGCATAATACAGGCAGGTCCCCAAATGAGTCATTTTTTAAAAACTTCCTGCCATTTAAAAGTGCCTGTTTTATACTCCACTAAATCTTTTGTGTTAACCATGGAGATTTGAGGTTTTACAGATTAATGTTTGTGTCCTTTACAGACTCATATATTGAAACCCTAAACCCAGTGTAAAAGTATTGGAGATGAAACATTTGGAAAGTAATTAGGGCAAGATGACTAGAACTGTTGTTCTTTAAAAAAGGGACATTTGACAAGAGCTAGTTCCAGTACAGGCTCCAAAACCACAGAGAAACTCTGTCTCGGAAAAAAAAAAAAAAAAAAAAAAAAAAAAAAAAAAAAAAGAACATCAAAAAAGGAACATTAGGAGGGCATGGTGGCACACCCTTTAATCCCAGCACTCAGGAGAGAGTCAAGTGGGTCTTGGTGAGTTCCAGGACAGCCAGGCCTAAGTAGAGAGACCCTGTCTCAAAGCAAACAAACAAACAAACAACAAAGAAGGGAGACATTAAAGTTCTCTCTACATATTTCTGTTTCTCTCTACCCTACCATGTCTGTTCTCTCTTTCTCTCCTATGAGATGACACTGGAAGAAGGAAGACATGTTTAAACCAGGAAGAGGATTATGACCACAAACCAGCCATGCGGTTACTTTGATCTTGAACTTCCAGCCACCCAAAAGTGTGACAGTAAATTTATATTATTTAAGCTGTCTTCTGTATTTTATTTTATGACAGCCCAAGATAACACAGAAGAATGTATTTTCTTTAGCAATGAAAACCCCTAAACACATATGAAGGGTAAAGTATTTTTCAAGAGGCCCTTCAACTAGAAATTCTTCCTCCAATATTTCTTTGCTCTAGTATACTACATCAAATTATGTCATGTTAATTCCCTAAAATCAAGACTCCAATTTTATTCAGTCCAACACTAATAATCTTCAACTACCACAAATCCAATCTTGTCTTTTCTATTTTTCATTCTTGATTTGTCCTAAACATACATCCTTCCACTGCAAGTTAATATATCTTATGCTTTAAACCATGCACTTTATAAATTTATATAATATTTATTACTGATTAAAAACATCTTTTGTTTTAAGAAATAAAAGTCTACTTCCCCATCACATATGTGTCATGAAACAATCAAGATAATGAATTAAAATAATTAAATATGAGATTCCTTTCCTTATAGCTAACATATACACACCGCCCTAGATGCCTTTCTGAATGACACATATATAAACTACTAGGGGAAAGAAAATTTGAAATAAAGAAGGTAACATTTGGCAAAATGTGTAATATTTTAACACAGTGGTTAAGAGTGTGTACTCCAGATGACAAATGGGCTGAGAAAGAAATCAGAGAAACATCACCAATTGTAAGCGGCTTAAATAACCAGGCTAGCTTAATATGAAACAGCAAATTTTAATGAAGGGATAGCTTACAACACCAGGGATCCAGCGATAAGCAGGAAATACAAAAAAAAAAGAGAGTGGGCAGGGCTCACGCTCAACAGATTTATATGTAAACATTAGCCCGAGGCGAACACGCCCCCTAATGGGCTGGACTAACCCTACATCACCCCCTTTTGTCTAAATAAGACAGAGCTAATGGATAATCATCAATAATAGTCAAGCTTGTAGTCATGCTAGTTTGATTTTCTAGATATATAGAGATATATTTCAGTTAGATAGGCATTCTTCATATCTTTCAAAGACTACAGAATATGGCATTTAATGCCTTAATAACTTAGGGCTTTTCATGACAATGAGACACGTCTGCTCCTGGCAGCACCAATCTACTTCAAGAGGATGATGGGCATCGAAGAGGCTCCTTATGGAGTTTGATAGCCACTTGGGCAAGAAACTGTTCTTGCCTAGACTGTTGCATAAACTGGACACTGAGAACCCACAGAGAGAGGACTGCTGAACTTGCCTAAAGGTGAGATGGTCTTTTGGGGTTCCTGATTCTTGAAAGCATCTGCAAGACATTCTGCAGGACACAACAGATAGTGACTGAACTGTCTTTGAAATTTCCTGCTTCATGGAAATGTCTGCTGGATACTATGGGCCTGAAGGCTGAAGATGAATGCCCCAACGGTACAAAAGAACTTTGGGTGACTGTCCAGGCAGCGAGATGTCTCTGTCATTTCTAGAGTTTTTGATTTCTTTTTTGCTTAGGTAATATTATATCCTTCTGGAGTCTTTGATGGAGTTGAAGAATGGACAGATAATTATAGTTTTCCTTAGTTATGATAAAAGATAAAATAGATATAAATATTGTAACTGTAATTCTTGCTTGATAACTGTTTTGCTATATGTAATTTTACTATGTTAAAATGAAAGCCTTTTTTGTTTAAACAGAAAAAGGGAAAATGATGTGGGAGTGATTTCTTTCTAATCTATTGCTTTCACTGGTTAACTAATAAAGAAACTGCTTGGCCCTCTGATAGGGTAGAATTTAGATAAGTGGAGTAAACAGAACAGAATGCTGGGAGAAAGAAGCTGAGTCAGTGAGTCGCCATGATTCTCCCACTACAGACAGACGCAGGTTAAGATCTTCCCTGGTAAGCCACCTCGTGGGCTACACAGATAATTAGAAATGGGTTAGACCAAAATGTAAGAGCTAGCCAATAAGAGGCTGAACTAATGGGCCAGGCAGTGTTTAAAAGAATACAGTTTCTGTGTAATTATTTTGGGTAAAGCTAGCCAGGTGGCGGGAAGCAGCCCCGCAGCTCCTCTGGCAAAAGCTAGACGTGCAGGAGCTGGGGCAGCAGGGAAGCGGCCCGCTGCTCCTTATCTCAACAACCCTTCACAATAGCCACAAATAGCACAAAATATCTTGGAGTAACTCTAACCAAAGAAGTGGAAGACCTGTATAACAAGAACTTTAAATCTCTGAAGAAAGAAACTAAAGAAGACACAAGAAATAGAAAGATCTCCCATGCTCTCGGGAAGGTAGAATTAATATAGTAAATATTTCAGTATTACCAAAAGCAATCTACAGATTCAATGCCCATCAAAATCCCAGCAAAATTCTTTACAGACCTTGAAAGAACAGTACTTAACTTCATATGGAAAAGCAAAAAACCCAGGATAGCCAAAGCAATCTTGTACAATAAAGGAACTTCTGGAGGCATCACAATCCCTGACTTCAAACTCTACTACAAAGCTACAGTACTGAAAACAGCCTGATATTAGCATAAAAGCAGACAGGAGGACCAATGGAACCAAATTGAAGACCCAGATATTAATCCATACACCTATAAACACCTGATTTTCAACAAAGAAGCAAAAAATATACAATGGAAAAAAGCATATGTAACAAATAGTGCTGGCATAACTGTATATCAACATGTAGAAGAATGAAGATAGATCCATGTCCATCACCATGCACAAAACTCAAATCCAAATGGATCAAAGACCTCAACATAAAGTCAACCACACTGAACCTCATTGAAGAGAAAGTGAGAAGCACACTTGAATGCATTAGCACAAGAGACCACTTCCTAAATATAACCCCAGTAGCACAGACACTGAAAGAAAAAGTTAAATGGGACCTCCTGAAACTGAGAAGCTTCTGTAAAGCAAAGTACATGGTCAACAAGATGTACCGGCAGCCTACAGAATGGGGAAAAAATCTTCACCACCCCCATATGATGCAGAGGACTGATCTTCAAAATATATCAAGAAATCAAGAAATTGGTCATCACAAGAATAAATAATCAAAAAAATGTGGTATAGACCAAAACAGAGTACTCTCAACAAATGTGTCTAAATTGGCTGAAAGACTCTTAAGGAAATGCTCAATATCCTTAGCCATCAGAGAAATGCAAATCAAAACAACTCTGAGATTCCATCTTACACCTGTAAGAATGGCCAAGATCAAAAACACTGATGATAATTTGTGCTGGAGAGGACATGGCATAAAGGGAATACTCCTGCATTGCTGATGGGAGTGCAAATTGGTACAGCCACTTTCGATGTCAGTATGGAGTTTTCTCAGAAAATTAGAAAACAGTCTTCCTCAAGACCCAGCAATAGCACTTTTTGGTATATACCCAAAGGATGCTCAGTCACACCATAAGGACATATGCTCAACTATGTTCATAGTAGCATTGTTTGTCATAGCCAGAACTTGGAAACAACCTAAATGCCCCGCGACAGAAAAATGGATAGGGAAACTGTGGTACATTTATACAATGGAGTACTATACAGCAGAAAAAATTATGACATCTTGAAATTTGCAGGTACATGGATGGATCTAGAAAACATATTGAGTGAAGTAACCCAGACCCAGAAAGACAAATATCATATGTACTCACTCATAAGTGGCTTTTAGACATAAAGCAAAGAAAACCATCTTAAAATTTACCATCACAGAGAACTAGACAACAATGAGTACCCTAAGAGAGATATACATGGATCTAATCGACACGGGTAGTAGAAAAAGACAATATCTGAGTAAATTGGCAGCATGGGGACCATGGGAGAGGGCTGAAAGGGAGGGAAGAGAAAGAGAGAGGAGCAGAGAAAAATGTAAAACACAATAAAATCAATTTAGGAAAAAAAAAAGTAAAACAACATCATTTTTAACTTCATTCCCCACAGAATTTTGTCAAGTTATGTAAGAACTAAAAAACATCTTGGTTCACAGAAAGAAATCATCTGAATTAGTGTTCACTTTATAGCATTCCTATAGTTGCAATTGCACCTCAAGAGTTAAGTCTGAGCACAGGGAATATCTCCCCATGTGCCTGACCATCTCAAGAACAGATCTAGTTGGAGGGTGATGTTAAACGGTAGATTATCATTAAGAAATCAGGTTTCTACAACCCTATGTCATAATATGAGCACCGTGTTGTAAAAGATATTGAGTCCCCTTCATCTAGTTTGGAGAGTGTTTGTTTCGCTCAGACTTATGAGTATCAGTAGTATGCAGTTAAAGGAATATCTAAAGCGTGGGAGACCTAAAGTCTCGCCTCACAAGACCAGGCTTTCTCCTTTGCTGACTTATAGTCAGACTGAACTGTGGTACAGGAAAACACTAGACATTTTCCATCAATATCTGAGAGTCAAAAGAGCACCAGTATCTCAGGATGCACTCAAGATTACATATTGAAGAAGGGTACTTACACAATTGAAAAAAAAAAAGAACAATAAAGAAGAAAAAGTGTCCCTTAAAAAAAAAGGTGTGGCCGGGCGGTGGTGGCGCACGCCTTTAATACCAGCACTCAGGAGGCAGAGGCAGGCAGATCTCTGTGAGTTCGAGACCAGCCTGGTCTACAGAGCGAGTTTCAGGACAGGAACCAAAGCTACAGAGAAACCCTGTCTCTATTTCCATCCATTTGTATGCAAAATTCAAGAAGTCCTTGTTTTTTACTGCTGAGTAATACTCTAATATGTATATATTCCATACTTTCTTCATCCATTCTTCCGTTGAAGGGCATCTAGGTTGTTTCCAGGTTCTGGCTATTACAAACAATGCTGCCATGAACATAGTTGAGCATATACTTTTGTTGTATGATAGGGCCTCTCTTGGGTATATTCCCAAGAGTGGTATTGCTGGATCCAGGGGTAGGTTGATCCCGAATTTCCTGAGAAACAGAAACACTGCTTTCCAGAGTGGTTGCACAAGTTTGCATTCCCACCAGCAATGGGTGAGTGTACCCCTTTCTCCACAACCTCTCCAGCAAAGGCTATCATTGGTGTTTTTTATTTTAGCCATTCTGACAGGTGTAAGGTGGTATCTTAAAGTTGTCTTGATTTGCATTTCCCTGATCGCTAAGGAAGTTGAGCATGACCTTAAGTGTCTTTTGGCCATTTGAAGTTCTTCTGTTGAGAATTCTCTGTTCAGATCAGTGCCCCATTTTATAATTGGGTTGATTAGCCTTTTGCGGTCTAGTTTCTTGAGTTCTTTATATATTTTGGAGATCAAACCTTTGTCAGTTGCAGGGTTGGTGAAGATCTTCTCCCAGTCAGTGGGTTGTCTTTTTGTCTTAGTGACAGTGTCCTTTGCTTTACAGAAGCTTCTCAGCCTCAGGAAGTCCCATTTATTCAATGATGCCCTTAGTGTCTGTGCTGCTGGGGTTATACGTAGGAAGTGGTCTCCTGTGCCCATGTGCTGTAGAGTACTTCCCACTTTCTCTTCGATCAGGTTCAGTCCTGAGTGAGGTAAGCCAGACCCAAAAAGAGGAACATGGGATGTACTCACTCATATTTGGTTTCTAGCCATAAATAAAGAACATTGAGCTTATAATTCATGTTCCTAGAGAAGCTAAATAAGAAGGTGAATCCAAAGACAAACACATAGGCATCCTCATGAATATTAACCTTCATCAGGCGATGAAAGGAGACAGAGACAGAGACCCACATGGGAGCACCGGACAGAAATCTCAAGGTCCAAATCAGGAGCAGAAGGAGACGGAGCACGAGCAAGTAACTCAGGACCACGAGGGGTGCACCCACACACTAAGACAATGGGGATGTTCTATTGGGATCTCACCAAGGCCAGCTGGCCTAGGTCTGAAAAAGCATGGGATAAATCCGGACTAGCTGAACATAGCGGACAATGAGGAATACTGAGAATTCAAGAACAATTGCAGTGGGTTTTTGATCCTACTGCACGTACTGGCTTTGTGGGAGCCTAGGCAGTTTGGATGCTCACCTTAGGAGACCTGGATAGAGGTGGGCAGTCCTTGGGCTTCCCACAGGTCAGGGAACCCTGATTGCTCTTCGAGCAGATGAGGGAGGGGGACTTGATCGGGGGAGGGGGAGGGAAATGGGAAGCGGTTGTGAGGACGAGGCAGAAATCCTTAATAAATAAATAAATTTAAAAAATAAAAAAAAGAAACCCTGTCTCGAAAAAAAAAACAAAAAAAAAAGGTGTGTACTCAGGAGTGACCATAACTTGTTTCATATTTTAATTCATGATTGTCTGCTCTACATTAGCAAAGGCAATTATTGAACCTCAGTGATCCCACTTCTCAAATTGTTAAAAGATAAATTAAAAATGTCCAAAGGTGATTTTAAAAAAAAAAGCAAGTTATATCAAAGTTCAGACACGCCACAAGAATAGAAGGTTTAGAAGGTGAAAAGACTTTCCTAAATGTAGTGATGAGGCAAGCGGGCCTGCTTTTCATCCCGCTCGACTCCCGCACAGCTAGCTTAGCCCCAGAAATAATAACACAGAAACTGTATTCATTCTGCTAATGCCTTCAGGACTCATAAGTGATACTGTTGGGTTACTCCAGCAAACACAGTCACAAGTGCAGAGGCTTCGTCTTGTTAGAGAATGGCCATCGTGTGGCAAGAACTGAATGGATTTGATAGCTTGATGCCTTTGGACACAAATAACTGCACTTTTAAGCTGATAGTATGGTTTGAAAACATTTCTTCAGTTAACCACTTTAAATATTCTTTTTTACATTGAAAAAACACCCACCCAATAGCTCTGATGTAGGAATAAAAATTGGCATAACCCATGTAAATAGCATTGTGCATTTTAACACAAGCTATTTCTCTTATTCTATACCTTCCGGAAACAAGCGCAGAATTAATTTCACTGTTTCCTGAAGCTTTATTTGTTATTATTTATTGCCTGGTTTTTCAACATTTTTTCCTTGCTTGCTTTCTACACATCTTTTTCCTGATACAGTATTTCATAAGATTTGTGCTTTTGAGAAGTCATATAAATTGGTTGGAGTGTCTTTCTATTTTCTTACCAGTGAATTAATTCTCACCGTATTCTAATAAGTATATTATACTGCATTATTTGTGTTTGTTGATGATCTATGATCATGTGTATATATATTGATGGCCCAGTAAATACACAGTCATTTCTTATTCTTGAAGCATCTACTTGAACTTAAAACCAGATTTATTTGAAACAATATTTCAAAAACATATCAAAATTACATTTGGATTAGCCAGTAATAAATGATTTTATGTTTCTGAGTCTAAAAAATATTAATGGACATCCAGTTCCAACTTCTCCATGATATTACTTATTCTCCTTATCCATATGTCCTTTGTTTCATTTGCTTGCAGTGAAAAAATGAAAGAAGACGTTTTATTCTCATAACCATTTTGCTTCAATATGAAAAACAAGTACTTACATTTATTCATGATTGGTAGGCACTGTGGGGATCTAGTAAAACAAAGGGGGAATATTGCTACATTATAATGATAAACTATAAATGCCTACATACATTATTTTTCTAAAGTAATTCAAATTAATAGCTTCCATCTGCATGCATCATATAAAGTGTTTATGTGGTAAACAACTGTCAGGAATTCGGCTTCTGTAACAGCTACTTCATTAGTGTCTTATATATGATCCCTTAGATGCTGAAGAAAAACATTTCACTGAATTTTATTTTCATTTAATAACCTATAAGTACTTGATTTTTTTTCTTCTAAACGTTTGTTCAAAATTCAGTTGTCATCTATGCGTTAAATTATGCCACCACTGAGAAAATGCCTCACATCAAAGGTCTCTGCAGTACCATTGTGTTCCCTGTTCCATACCAGACACTGTCAAGATTGGAGAATACGCTGGGGAATGAAGAAGGTTACACCTTGTAATATGGATATATAGCAAACCTAAATGCTATGCTCAGGTGTGTGCAGTGTGAAAGAAGGACTCATACATCAACTCTTCAGAGGAAATCTATGGCTATGTGTTTTGGGAAGTGCAAGGAGAAACATATTCCATATTGGTTGAAAATAAAATTCTGCATTCTAAAAAAGAAATAGAATGTAATATCCAGTTCATAAATTCTCCTCTCCCCAACCCTCTAGGTACATTTTCACAGCACATATGGAATTTCTGAATTGAAAGTGAATTTTTTCTCTCTCAATCTCCTAGTCAAATGCCCCAAGACTCTTGTCTGCCTACTAAAGTTTTGCTTCCAACTCATATATGACTATAGCAGAATATCTTTAGGATCATTTATTAAATTTTTTATACATGTAGTATTTGATTTTGTTTGTTTGGTTTGTTGGTTGGTTTTTGTTTGGGGGGATTTTTAATTTTTTTATTGAAAGTAAAATCTTCTATTATATAATATATCTCAACCACAGTTTTCCGTTGCTCCAGTCCTCTTAGATACTCCACCATCTCCCTTGCCCCCAAACCTACTCTACCTATAATTTCTCTTCAGAAACTAGCAGGCCTCCAAGAGATGATAGCCAAATAAGACAAAACAAGATACAGTAAAACAAAGCAAACGCTCTCATGTCAAGACTGAACAGGCAGCTGAATCAGAGGAAGAGTCTCAAGAGCATGCCAAAGAGTCAGAGATACATCCTCTCCTACTGTTAGAAGTACCACAAAAGAACCAAATGAACATCCATAACATATATGCAGAGGAGCTAGTGCAGCCCTATGCAGGTTTTGTGCTTGCTGCTTCAGTTTCTGTGATCCCTACTTAGTTGATTCAATGGGTCATGTTTTCCTGGTGTCCTCCATCCCCTTTGACTTCGGCAATCTTTCCTCCCCCTCTTCCATGGGGTTTCCTGATCTCCAGGGAGAGGGATCTGATGAAGACCTCTGATTTAGACTCTCTCTCTGCACAAATTCTGGTCATGGGTCTCTGGACCTGCTCACACTGCTTCCAGAGGAAGTCTCTCTGATGGCAACAGGAAAAGGCACTGAACTATGAGTATAGCAGAATATCATTAGGAATCATTACATTGACTTTTATTTTTCTTTGCCAGTCATATTCTGTTCTATCATATGTCCTTCAATCATCCAATCTCTGGTTTCTGGCATTCCAGGCAATGTAGGGCATGGGTTCCAAGCCACTGGCCTAGTGTTTGGTTTTGTTCTAGGTCATTGGTAACACAAGACGTATCAGGTGTGGGCTCTGTCTCGTGGAATAGACCTTAAGTCAAATCAGACATTGGTTGGCTATTCCCACAAGTACCACCTTTAAGCTATCATATTTGCAGAAAGGATACATTGTAGGTCAAACATTTTTGTGGCTGAATTGGTATCCACATTTCTTTTGGCTGTATCCTACAGTGTACCTTCCCAAAACAAAGAGTATAGAACATAGGGATGAGTATTCTATGTAGGAAGCAGCTTGACTTTTCAATGTTTGTGGTCTGTGGGATCCACAGGAGTTGTGGGCAGGGGGTTGGAGGCTTCAGCTGGTGTTCTGTCGAATGAGAATAGGGGATGGGTCCTGGGGTAACAGTGTGCCTGAGTACTCATTTTATTGCTTCTATCCTTTATTAATTCTAACAGTAAACAATTATTAAGTATCCACATAAGGCAAAATATAAATTGTGAAGAAGTATATGCCCAGACCAGTAAGAAAATGAAAACTAAGATTTGTTATAACTCTGGAAATAGAAGTTTTGAGAAAGAAAAAGAATGCACAGGATCTGAGCCTTTGCCTATCTTTCCATGTTTCCAACAAATATATATATATATATATATATATATATATATATATATATATATATATATTAAAGCAAGAAAATGAGCACAATAGAACCAAATATCACACAGATATCAAGGCAAAAAACAAAATCACAAGAGTAAATGGAATGATGACCAATTTGCAATAAAGTTAATACAGACCTCAGAAGAAATATGATCATCAGGGCAGTGGAATATACACCATATAACCTGAAGAATAAATGTGTAATGAGAAAATGAAAATCAGACACAGTCATCTCTCTCAAATCCTGCCCATATTAACTGTTAATATTGCTACCGAAAATACTGTATTGACACTGCACTGATGGGTACCACTGAAGCGTACAGGTGCAGATGAGTTTTTGGCTCAATTATAATTCCTAAACCACATTCCCCTTGGATTCACTCAATATTCTTTCACCTTTCTCTTCCTCAGTTACTGCTGTAGCATTCAATTCCAGACAGTCTTCAATCAGTTTGGTAGAAGCCCAATCTGAACATCATATATATATGTGTGTGTGTGTGTATATATATATATATGTATATATATATATATATATATGTATATATATATATTGCCTTGGACATCATAAAATATATTAACTACTTTTCTGTTTCTGTGATAAAACACTATGACTAAGGCAACATATAGAAAGAAGGGTTTAATTGGCTTATAGTTCAATAGGGGTAGGAGTCCATCATGAAGGGAAAGCCTGTGGGTTAAGTGTTTGCCATGACATCTGGAACACAAGCTTAGAGCTCCCATATTAAACCACAGATAAGAAACAAAAAGTGAATATCAAAGCGTTTGACATCTCAAAGCCCACTTCCAATAGTTTACTTCCCCCATGGTCTCATCTCCAAAACCTTCACAAACATCACCAAATGGGGAGCAAGTGAGCCTCAAATCAATGAGCCTATGGGACATTTTTGCTCAAACAGAGACAAGAGGCATTACTCACCTATATGAGAAGTTTAAAAAGGGTACTTAGTTCTCACACATGCACAACTCAACAGAGCAGAAGGAATGGTCTTTACCTCATCCTTGTCTGCAGAGAAGCCAGGGGAGAGAGATTTCTATTCCTTTCATTCTATGACCAAAAGTTCTGTGAAGCACTTCTAAGGTTTCCCCCAAAGGCTTTTTGTAACATTAGAAACAGTCAGAAAAAGAAAACAAACAAACATACATACACGCGCGTGCACACACATACATACACACACACACACACACACACACACAACTCATTTTTTTTCATTGACTTGTCTTTCTTCCCCATTTCATTAACCTTCTTTGCCATTTCTGCTCCTAAATAACTACCTTGCCCACAAATCTTTCAGCAGGCTCTGTTTACTAGAAAGCTACCAAAGAAAAATACCTACCCACAGGAAACTCAACATAAAACCTATTCCATTCTCAGCCCCATGCTTTTTCCTCTTAGATTTTGACTCCTAATAGAGAAAATTAGTTCTCATCAATTATTTAAAATTTTCAGTAGCTTGTTACTTCTGCACTATCTAAACACCTGCTGAAGAAATGTTTTTCTCAATTCCTGGAAACTCTGTCTGTGTCTTCATGGAAAGACCTCTCAGCTGTTCAGCTGATGACCAGTAGACCTGCCTTTCTGTCTGACTTCTATTCCCTTCACTATTTCTCACTCCCTGCCTTGCCCTTCCTAAGATAAGGTGAAAACAAAATTCCATGGGGGTAAAAAAAAGCTTAATTAGGCTATCAAATATTGTTAGTCTCTTTTCTTTTTTAGTCTGCCTTATGTATATTCTACAAAAAAAATACAAGTTTTTTCTTTAAGTTTTATTTATGTATGAGTGTTCTATCTTCATGTACTTTATGCCAGAAGAGGGCATCAGATCCCCCTATAGATGTCTGTGAGACAACCATTCGGTTGCTGGGAATTCAACTCAGGACCTCTGGAAGGATATCTAGAGCTCTTAAACACTGAGTCATTTCTCCAGCCACTAAAATACAAGTTTTAAAGGGGATCAAAACTTTCTTATTGAGTAGACCTTGGAATATGTTGGATTTAGCTCCCAACAGCTCTTGACAGTCATGTTCTCATTTCTAGACAACCTATGGTCAGTAATGCCGAGGTGATACAATGTGCCTTATCACCTCCGGTTTGTGGTTTCTCTGTACTTCCAATTAACAAATTAACACAAAACTGTTGCTTAAGACATACAGGTTTATTCTCTTATAGTTCTATGGGTTAGAATTCTTGGTCTCGCTGGACTGTACTTCCTTTTTTATTTTTATTTTTCCATCTGCTACCTTTTTTCCTTTTTAAAAATTTATTTTTAAAAATACAAAACTATCTTCTCTCATTTAGCATACCAAATCCAGTACCCACCCCCTTTCCTCCTCCTGCTCCCTCTACCTTCCTCCCCACCCCTCCATTCCACCCCCCATCCACTCCTCAGAGAGAGTAGGTTTCCCATGGGGAGTCAACAAAATTTAGCATATTACTTTGAGTCAGGACCAAGGCCCTCCCTGTTGTAATCTGTTGGCCTGGTCTGTCACCTGGATACCCTGTCCCTTTAAGAAACAAGCTCTGCCAACTCCCAACCTCCCCTCCCCTCCTTCCTTCCACCTAGGCAAGCTGATCTCCTGCCTCCTCCCCAAACTGTGCTCGCTCTCTCTCTCTCTCTCTCTCTCTCTCCCTCCCTCCCTCCCTCCCTCTCTCTCTTTCTCTGTCTGCCCTTTTGCCCTTCTTCTGGAGAGGCAGCTTCTGCCTCTCTGTTCTTTCTTTTCCCCTTCTTCCTTTTCTCCCACTTCTCCCCTTCTCTTCCCCCTCCATAACCCACTAAATAAACTCTATACCCAAACTCTCTGCATGGTGTATCTGTCTGTCTCTCACCCACTGTAATCTCCCACATGTCATGGGGATCCGCCAAGGTCTCGGGTGACCTGATGCTGCTTTTTGTGGGACCAGCCTCCGGTGATCAGTGTTATAAATGATAACAATGATAACACTCCCCACTAAATCTAGGTTGAACAAGATATGGGTTCCAGACCTCACCTCAATAAATAAATGAAGAATGATTCAGTAAGACACCCAATATGAATTTCAAGTCTTTGCATACATGTGTACACACATGTGCACACATTCGTATTACATAGAATATTTTCTTTTACTATTTAAAATGTTTGAATATGCCAGTGGGAAAAATAAGTGACCCATTGGATAGTTTAAAGCAGGTAAGTTTGCAATATATCATTACTAAAGATATGAGTCTAAGTACATCATTGTATTAACTCAGTTCTTTTCCTGATTAAATGCACAAAGAAAACAAAAGTTATTTTCACTGGTGTGGATAGGCAAGAAAAGAGCTCTTTTCTCTCACTTGCAGTGATTTGAGGAGTTCCCCTTAATGTTTAGGGACTTCAGCCCAAGCCAAACCAGGAGTTTTGTTTTCAAACAAACAAGCAAACAACAACAACAAAAAGAAAAAATCAGGGCTTGCTTGGCTGTAGGAAACAGAGCTGAGATTTAACAAAGATGTTTTAGTGTGGACTTAAGGACGTTGATTAAGAAAGGAGTGAGACAGAAAACAAGCCTGACATGCTTCCTACTCTACGGGCACAGGCTTCTGTTTTTACAATAGTATTCTAACTAAGGAAGCTAAATTATCACTGGGTGCTTTTGGAAAGCACCTGACAGGATTAAAATTGGCTAGGGAAATTACAAGTCACCTAGATGCAGGAAGTTGGGAGTTCTTTTTCGTAAATGAAGTGGACAATCCTGTTTGAGCTTCTGAGATAATGCGGAGGCAAAGGAATAGGCCCTGCCCAAGGTCGTATATGTACAGGTCTTACACCTGGCTCATTGTTACTTTAGCCATAAACATCTATGAAATAATATTATTTCTATGTCAAATAGCCTTCACAGAAAATGTCGACCATGTTGAAATTCTTGTTTTTATTTAGCCTGAGACTCAAACTGAGCTCCTGGGTGAGGGGCTTCTTTCTCATCTTACATCTCCATAATTTTTTCTTTCTGTCCTGTCTTGGTTATTAGATTACAGATGCTTGACTTTGAAGAATGAAAAACACAACATGGGGTGAGATTCAAAATAAATTTTCCCAGCTATTTGTCTTTCATATAGCACCATTTTTTTTTCAGCATCAGGCCCAGGCTAATTCAGTACTGGTTTCAACATAAAGAGATGACCAGCATGTCAAGATTTTCAGTCACTGAGTCATAATGTAAATCAAAGGGGTTGGGAAATTGTTATGAATGCTATGTGTGTAGACACTTAGGTAGCAAACATAGGGAGAAATACAAATCACACTTTTTAGTAACAGCTGTGGTGTAAAAGGCAGACTCTCCTTGTCTGTATGCCAAAACCTGTAATATATCATTAAATTTAACTGACGCCAGTGGGTAAACTTTTACCAGAACACGAGAAAGGAAGCAGAACCCAAGGAACGAAACAGTCATCCAACAAAGATAAACTCAAATCAGCATCTAGACCTATAATCACTTCAAACCTAGACACCAGTGTAAGAAGACAACAACAGTCAAGGTAATATAGCCCCCCAGAGACCAGCTATCCCGCTACAGCAAGCCTGAATAGTTCAACACAGTTGAGGCACATGGGGAAAAAAAATTAAGACAAACTTAATTTATGAAGATGATAGAAGTCCTTAAATAGGGAATGAATAAATCTCTTAGAGAAATTGAGGATAAAGACAAATTAGAGGAAATTAATAAATCCCTTAAAGAAAGTAAAGAGAAAACAGTTAAAGGAAATGAATAAAACTGTTCAAGACCTGAAAACGGAAATATAAAAAATCAAACAAACAAACAAATCACACACACACACATACAGGGAATTCTGGAAATGGAAAACCTAGGTAAGGGAACAGGAACTACAGACAGAAGCATCAACAAAAGAATACAAAAGATGGGAGAGAGAATCTCAGGCAGATATGATGCCTCTGTCAAAGAAAATGTTAAATCTAAAAGACACAGAACATCCAGGAAATCTGGGACACTATGGAAAGTCCAAGGAATAGAAGTGTAAGAATCCCAGCTCATAAACCCACAAATTATTTTCAATAAAATCAGAAATGTTTCTGAACATAAAGAATGAGATAACTATAAAGGCACAAGAAGCTTACAGAACACCAAATAGATCAAACCAGCCAAGAAAATCCACTTGGCACATAATAATCAAAACACTAAACATATAGAACAAAGAAAGAATATCCCCTCTCCCTCCTCTTCCCCTATTCTTTCCCCCAACCTTTCCTACATGCCCCCACCACTCCACTCCTCCTGTTTCTGTTCAGAAAAGGTGACAATAAAGCATGGCATATAAAGTTGAGGTAAGATTAAGCGCCTCTCCTTGTATTAAGGCTGAGCAAGGCAACCTCATATAATGAACAGGTTCTTCAAAGCCAGCCAAAGCACTGAGGACAATCCCTGCTCCCACAGTAAGGAATCCAAGTAGAACAAGCTATACAACTGTCACACATATGAAGAAGGCCTAAGTCGGTCCCATGAAGGCTCCCTAGCTATGGGTCCAGAGTCTGTGGCTTCTGTGACCCAGGTTAGTTGATTCTGTGAGTTTCCTTGCGATGACCTTGACCTCTCTGGCTTCTACAATCCTTCCTCCCTCTTTTCAACAGTATTTGCTGAGGTTGTCCCAGTGCTTGGCTGTGGATCTCTGCATCTGTTTCCATCAGTTACTGGGTGAAGACTCTGATGACAATTTGGGTAGTTACCAATCTGATTCCAAGAGATGGCCACTTCAGGCCACCTATCCACTATTGCTGAGTCTTACCTGGGGTCAGTAAAAGAACTTCTGGAGATATCATCATGCCTGACTTTAAGCTCTACTACAGAGATATAGTAATAAAGACATTTTACTGGCATAAAAAGACAGATCAATGGAATTGAAGACCCCAACATAAGTCTTTAAATCCACACACCTATGAACACCTAATTTTTTCACAAAGAAGCCAAAATTACACAATGGAAAAGACAGAGCATCTTCGACAAATGGTGCTGGCATAACTGGATGTCAGCATGCAGAATACAAATAGATCCCTATTTAGCACCCTGTACAAAATTCAAGTCCAAGTGGATCGAAGACCTCAACATAAACCCAGTTACTCTGAACCTGACAGAAAAGAAAGTGGGAAATAGCCTTCAACACACTGGCCCAGGAGACCACTTCCTAAATATAACACCAGTAGCACAAACACTAAGAGTCACTATTAACAAATGAGACCTCGTGAAACTGAAAAGCTGGGTGACCTGAGGCTAGATAGCACAAGGACCTAAGGCAAAACCAAATAATAACAGCCTAAAATACTGATAAAATGTCTCCTAATGATATTCTGTTATACTTGGAGACAGTGTCTTATTCAACCACCATCATCCCTTCTGCAGCAGATGGGAACAAATAGAGACCCACAACAAGACATTTTAAAGTGGGAGATCAGGGAACACTCATCCCTAAATGGGAAAGGGAATCTGGGGAAAGATGTAAGAGCCAGAGAGTATGGAGTACACCAGGAAAATAAGACCCTCTAAATCAAGAACAAAGTTTCTATGAACTCAGAGACTGAAGCAGCATTCATAGGACCCTCACAGGTCTGCACCACGTTTCTGTGTGTATGTGTGTGTGCACATGTATGACTTCCAGTTTAGTATTTTTATGAAATTCCTGCCTGCAGACAAGTGGGTCTCTCTTACTCTTGGGCTCGTTTCCTTCTTAGTTTGTCTTGTCCACAAAGGTATGATAGTTTTTCTCTTATATTTTATTTTGTTATATTTAAAGATAAACTTAAGGTAAAGGTTAACAACTCAATTGTACTTGGTGGGAGTGGGAAAATCAGTTTTCTCCAATGGAGTGACACAAGATACATCAACCACTCCACAGTAGGCCTCATGTTCAGCAGTGTTGACCAACATGCAGTGAACAACACAGTTTAACAAAGGCTTGAATATACTTCCCAATATCCCTTTATTTAATTTCCATTTAGAAGTTACCATGTGTGGGTCTACACACACACACACACACACACACACACACACACTTACTAAAGCAGTATAAAGTTAAATGCTCAAATGCATAGAGAAATCCAAGAGATGGTTTGAATTTTAGTATTTTATTTCACATACCCTAGCCATAAAGTCCCATATGGATTTTCAGCATTAATTAATGACACGTTATCAAGTTTCAAAGATTTATTCATCAGTTTAATAAACTCCAAAAAATCAACATGATTTCATGCATTCAGAGGAGTATTTCCTGGTCAAGTGGAAAATTGTGCGGATGCTTCTGAAAGACCTTCATTATAAGCAGCTTTATGGTGAGTTTCATGGTTTAGAAGTCAGGGCCTTCTTTCTTCAGTTTGCTGTAGTCCACATTCACTGAGTAGAACTTGGGGAAAAAGTATATTTTAGATTACTAAAGAGAAACACGGTGCAAAAGTTTTAGAATTTGTTTCATTTTTTTCAAATAAGAACTCAGAAAATTTTAACAATACTTAACTATGTAAATGTAATACACACAAAAAATACATTATCTAAAATATTAGTGGTTATTCAAGGAGATGATTTTGGCAAAGTAAATAAAGCATTCAATCTATAGTTTAAGTATACTCTATACTAGTAAGATCTATAAGGATTATCCATTGCAAAATGAATAATTATTAATTCTTTCTGATGCACACTTTTATCTCTAAATTTTTACTTCATATATATCTGTGTGTGCATATATAAATAAACCCCCTATGTGTGATATGTGGGTCCCCGAGTCAACAGGAAGGAGGCTAGTAATATAGTGTTTTGTTGCTTATGCAACTCTTCAGCTCCCACTGTCCTTTTCTCATGGGTTTTCTGAATGCTGAATACTGTCAGTCACCTTTGGTGATAGATTTTAAGTAATACGGCACTAAAACATGTCTAAGTTTTCCAAATATTTCAATTAAGAATCATTTTAGAAATAAATTTTACTCAAGTGCTAAACAATGTCTAACTCCTAGTGAGTTTGTTGCTGTTTTGTTTTTTTGGTGATATATTTGAAACGGGTCTAGAATTTCTACTGGAAGAAACAAAATTATAATCTTAGTTTTACTTATTCTTGGGCTAAAGAAAACTAAGAAGATAATGCTATAATCCCTTGAAAATGAGTTATTTATCTGTAAAAGAATTATAAGCATTTTCTCCAGAGTACTGGTTTGAATAAAAATGGCCCCCATAGGCTCATATATTATTAATGTTTAGTCACCCGGGAGTGGAACTCCCCAATACTGATTAAAGGATTAGTTGTGGCCTTGTGGGAGGAGTGAGTCACTGGGGTAGTGGGCTTTGAGGTTTCACAATCCCATGCCAGGCCCAGTCCTCTTTCTGTTTGTGGATCAGGATGTAGCTCCCAGATACATTCTCCAGCACCATGCCTGACTGTTGCCATGCTCTCTGCCAACATAATAATGAACTAAGCCTCTCTAAACTGTAAGCAAGCCCCCAATTAAGTGTCCTCTTTCATATGAGTTGTTTTGGTCATGGAGTCTGTTCACAGCAAAGGAAGACAGACTGCATTAAAGAAGACTTCAGGGCTGGTATCTAGCTCAAAGTCACAGCAGTTGCCTATGTGAGGACCCAGACTCTTTCCTTTCCACTGTAAAAAAACATACAAACAAATGGTTCACAAATCTGTTCCCATAGAGATTTCTTCAAACCCTCTTTTCTTCAAATATATACTTCTTTACTGTAAGAGGCAGGATCTCACCCAGCCTCCATGGTGTGTATGTGAGGATGATCTTAAGAGTTTATGCTCTCCTGCCTCCTCCTCTCCTGCACTGGAGTGACAGGCACATGTCGCCACGCTGTTTTAAGGGCACACAGAGCTTTGCACATTCCAGGCAAACAAACACCTTGCCAGCTGAACCTCATCCCCAACTCCTTACTTGACTTTCTAAAAAAGAAAACTCTCCAAGTTGTAAAGCATATCACCATGTTATCCTTAGGTTTATACACACTGGTCTAGGAATACTTGGACAGAAAATTGTAAATAAACAAACAATATTCTTTGCTCTGTCTTGTTAAGAATCAATTCACCTAGGCAACAGAAGAAGTTATACTAATCTCTAATACGTTTGCATAATATTAGGTTATATTGAAATAGATATACAAATAACACGTTTGCATAATATTAGGTTATATTGAGATAGATATACAAGTATAATATGTGTTAAACAAAAAATAAACATCTAATAGATGCCAACAACATCTAGCTGCGGTTTATCTTAACCATCACCATCTTCTGCATTCTAATTGAGGATCAAATTATAAATTCCTTAAAACTGACTAAACTGAAAGGCTGGAGAGATGACTTAGTGGCGGAAAGCAAGTACTGTTAATCTAAAGGCTCAGAGTTCAGGACCCAGCACCCATGTGGGGTGGCTCACAAACCACATTGATAACTAACTCCAGCTCCAGGGCTCTGACATCAGTAACCTCAGCAGGCTCCTGTACTCATGAATGGAATTCAAAGCAATAAGAACAAATATTCAAAAACAAAGCCACTGCTAGGTGTGGTGGTTGTTAAACACCTTTTAACCCAGAATTTTGAGGCAGAGGCAGAAGGATCAACCTTGATCAGGTTGAAGAACAACTTGATCTACATATCAAGTTTCAAGACAACCATGGCTACATCCTTAAACCAACTATTCTGCCAAAGTAGTGATGCATGCCTTTAATCCCTCGGCATTCTGAAGTCAAAAAGGCAGGCAGATATCTGAATTCAAAGCCAGCTTCATCAACACAGTGAGTTCCAGGTCAGGACTATGTAAAGAGACCTTGACTCAACAATTTTTTTTTTTTTTCCTCAAAGCTAGTGGGCTTTTGATGTATTTGCTTTGTACTTAAAATTCTCTCTGGAAGTAATTTTGAAATCTGCTTTGCTTTTTTCACTTCCATGCCTCTGCTGCTTTTCTCAACAGTGGTCACCTTGAAAGCACCCTAGATGGCGATATCTGATCCTGGCTTTGAAGCATTTCTTTCATTGATGGGCCTCTAATCCTTAAATCTCATCTTTTCCTAATCTCTTGTAGTTTTATGAGTTTTTGCTTTGGGGAGCCAATAACCTCCCTTTATGAACTGAATATTCATGTCCTCCTAAAATGTCTGGTGAAGTCCTAGCCCCTAGTAAGAAATGACATTTAGAAACTGAGAGTATGGAAGGTAATCAGGTCATAAGGGCAGAGCCTTCACAAGTAGGCTATTTTGTTTAAAGAGAAAAACAGGGCCAAGTGTCTACCTCCTTTTCCTCTTGTGAAAGCATCCAGTAATCTTGTGAAAGATCCAGGATCTTCGGGAGGAACAGAACTGACTGGCTCTTTGGTCTCACATTTCCCACAATGGTGACACATTTCTGCTGCCAAGGTTCCCTATCCATGGTACTTTTTATCATAGCCACCCCAAATCTTAGTATCTTAACACTATTAACGTTTAGTTTGTTTATTCACATTGCTGTTTCTAAGTCAAGTGCTCCACACTCATTTCATTCCAGTCTTCAGTTTCATGAGAAGCCCTCATTTGCCACTCTGGTTCCCAAGGGAAATGGAAAGAACAGGGGGTCAAAAACAAAATAATTTAAAAGTGGTGAATATCATCTTCCTACCTCATTGCTGGCCACAAAAACAAACAAATAAATAAATAAATAAATAAGGTGTATGGTACGACTGAGTTCTATTGGCCAAATAAATAAAATTTTTTTAGATGAAGCCAAGAGTTTCGCACATGCTTTTAATCCCAGCACTTAGGATGTAGAGGCAGGTAGATTTCTGAGTGCAAGTCCAGCCTGGTCTACAGATTGAGTTCCTGGACAGCCAGGGCTACACAGAGAAACAAGTCCATCCTCAAAAAAGTTCTCCTTAGATAACAGAAAAATCACTAGGGAGATAATAACATCACTGCTTGGGTTTAAAAGCAAAAATAAGTAGACCGTTCATTTCAGGCTTAATGAACATCTAGAATGCGTTCTCTTCACTCTTACTACAATATAACATTTTTCAGTTTCCACCCTCTATGAGCCAGAAGCACTCAAGGCTCACGCTATGCCACAAACACCAGGGTCTTAACGCAGCAACGTTCCACTTTCAGTTAACAGGGCCTCACATCAGCCCGTCATCAATTTCCAAGGCACCAGTAATTGGCACAACTGTTGGAATCATCTGGAACATTTCCTGAAATACCTATATAGAATATCCCAATATGCTCTTTGGTCAAACAACCAAATTCTAGTTCTTTGTTCTCTCTCTCTCTCTCTCTCTCTCTCTCTCTCTCTCTCTCTCTCTCTCTTTTTTTTTTTTTTTACATACATTTCCCCCCAGAATAACTGGTGCTTAAATTCCTAAAATAAAATAATGAACGAGAATGCCTGTTTATTATTTCTTGAGCACATAGAAGATGGTTTGGTTCAGCTTGGCTAGTACATTTCTAGTTCTACCATTAGAGGACAGCAGCTTGTGTACTTAGAAGCCAAATTAGAGTTGGGTTAAGCGAGTAAAGAGCCAGGCGGTGATGGCTGATGGCGGCACACATCCTTAATCCCCGCACTCAGAAGGCAGAGGCAGGCAGACCTCGGAGGCCAGCCTGGTCTACAAGAGCTAGGAAAAGGACAGCCAGGGCTGTTACACGGGGAAACCCTGTCTCAAAAACATGAACAAACAAAAGGAATAAAAAGAAAAAATAAAGTGAGTAAAGAATAATCTTTAAAATTGCTATAAACAGTAATGAGAACACGTGTCTCTACCACAGACACTTTCCCCAGGTCTTAGTCAAACACGGCTCAGTGTGACTCTTCTGGGGGGCTAAGGCAAACTGTTAGGTACTGGGGAACAATTGGATGCAGCAGAAAACCTAAGGGAGAAGTAGGCACGTTAAATAGATAGATTGTTTGGCATGAAAATTATACCCGAACTCTTGGCAACAGAAGGTTTACATGCACAAATACAACACATAAGCAAGGTTATGTTTGAGAAATCAATAGTCATGGTACATGAATACAATCTTTCAAGGAGTAGCTAAATAGACCACTCTTCTGGGAAGGTGTTATAGCTTATCTATGAGGCTCATGGCAAAATTTTATTTTTAACTGACTTTCATTTATTCCTACTAAACCTCACCAAAAGTATTTGAACCATACCAAGAAGAAACAGGCAACCAAACCACCCAGGAGACCAGGCTGTCCACACTTCAAATGCAATGGCGGCAACTCTTCAAGGTTCATTATGATAATGGAGTTTTGCCTGCACATCTCATTTCAAGAAAAACTACCACAGATCCACAGATCTGTTACAATCTGCTTTCCAGCCATGTTGAACAATGTTGTACCTTACCTTATATTGTTCATTGGGACCCAGTTTGTTCCAAGGCTCTGGGTTATTTTTCCTGTCCCAGCTAAAATGAATAAAACAGTATAATTATTATAGTAATAAAACACCACTTAAATCATGTTTTGAAATACTTCCGAAGAAGCTAGGGTTTTGAAGAGATCAAACTCATTCATTTTCTAGTAGGTATAGGATAGTGTTACTTTCACTATGAAGCGAAACAGAAGTAGAATTCATAGTTAAACAAGCATGCTACTGGTAGAAATCACAGTAACAGCCATTTAGGATATCTGTCCTCATCCCTGTCTTTCTAGCAGGAATGCTTGTATTTGGATTTTATAAAGTCTTCTATTTTTATCATTGAGGTAATATATAAAAGTTTATAGACTCCCCATTAATCATCTCCAACTGCAAAAAGGATCATTTTATTGTTTAAAAGATAAAACATTCACACGGGACAAGAATCACGATTACGTATTTTATAAAAAGCAGTGATTCCCAGGCATGGCGGCACACGCCTTTAATCCTGGCACTCAGGAGGTAGAGGCGGACAGATCTCTGTGAGTTCAATGACAGCCTGGTTTGCACAGTGAGTTCCGGGACAGCCAGAGATATATAGTGAGGCCCTGTCTCCAAACAACAATAATAAACAAACATAACAATTATTATACCAATCTGAAATGAAATGAAAGACTTAGCAATTCTACTTTGCCAACAGAAAACTAAAACTCAGAGAAATTGGGTAAATTGATGAGACAGGAAAGGTAAATGTCAGCAGCAGAAAGTCCTGGAGGCTGCGTGGCTACGAAATTGTAGTTGTTTCTACTGTGGTCCCCAAGGCAGCTTCCTCAGCCAGCCATCCAAGCTTGAAGCATCGGGAGACTCACCTGACATCTGGATTGAACAATGCCAGGCGCATCACATACAGTGCTGCTCCAGTACCTCCTGCTCCAATAAATACGAAGAGAGGAATCAACTAGAACAAAGAATAGACAAAACAGTACCCATCATCAACAAAGAATAGACAAAACATAGTACCCGTCATCACATTCTTTGATCTTGTCCAAAATAAGACTAAAATGGCTCCTACATGGTAACATCCAAATCCATTTCGCTAACTTGTCCGAAAATGTGAACAAAGGTTGATCTTAGAGGGAAGCAATGTTTCTTTTCAATTGTATTCTAAAGGCATTAGGATTATTTTGGTTTTAAGAGTCTGACTTATTGCTGGGTGGCGCTGGCTGGCGCATGCCTTTAAATCCCAGCACCGGTGAGGCAGAGGCAGGCGGATCTCTATGAGTTAGAGGCATAGAGCGAGTTCCAGGACAGCAAGGGCCGCACAGAGAAAGCCTGTCTAGAAAAAAACTAAAAATAATAAAGATAATAGTAATGGTAGTGATAAACACACAATCTCTGTGAAATAAAGAGCATAATCAGCTGGCAGGCATGTCTGTTACAAGCACTGGTTTTAGGAACTAACTCTGAAAACAGATTTCTACTAAATTAGCTAAGTATTTGGAAAACCAGGCTTAAGGTAAAGATTAGTTATCTTAGGGACTGTCATAGGGGGAGTTTTACTGAACAAAAATGAGATGTCAAGAGAACTTAAGTAAATTTTGCAAATGCAAGGTATCCAAGAAAAGTAAGGATTTCAGGATGAAGATCCCTTACATTTCAGAAGGCTTGGGGATACAATGCAGTAGATATAAATGCCTCAAAAGCCAAGATAACAAACCTGACCTTTCTTGGAGTCTCACCCACTCCGTGTACCATCCAACCCTCTTTGGAGCAACCAATCTGCGAAAGCGTGGCCCGCCGCGTTCCACACTCAGAATGTTTACCTTCCTCCCTGATGTCTGCCACCTTCTGCTTCTGGCAAAACTCCGCAGCGGAAAACAAAAGGCTTCGAGCAGCCGGGTCAGGCCAACCACAGACAGGGTAAACCCCAAGAACAGCGAAAAGGGAGCGTCCCCAGGGGACTGAGGCAGGTGCACCAAACACAGAAGCCACCCTGGAAAAGACCATGAACTTACGCTGGGATGCTTCTTGGCTTGCCCGATGATCTGACGGAGCATGTTTGCGGCAGAGGCCTACCTCCACGGAGACAGGAGAAGGAGCGCCAGACACACACCAAGCGGCTTCTGCAACCCGGCTGAGCGGACGTCCAAAGTCACCCAGGACCTCCTACCTGAAGGACCCCTGGCTCGAAGGGCAGCCTGCGGCAGGAAAGCCCGGATGCGGCTGTCCTCCGCAGCGCCGGAATGGCTCAGCCTTTGCGCGGTCGTGCTCACCTAGCTCGACTTCTGCATTCCACCGTGAAGCACAGGATCCTTCAGTGCTTCGTCATGCATCCTCTCTGATGGGTATATTTCGGCGTAGAAACCAGAACTTCTCGACTGATGAGACAGGCACATTTTAGGACGACACGCGTATGATCAGGGTCAGCGGGCGGGCGCGGCTTCTTCCCTAGTGGAGCCTCCCGGCCCGGGCCGCACACGAACGCGCTTGGAGGCGCGTGTGCCGTGCACGCGCAGGGCCGCCTGGAGGGCCCGGAGGGAGCTGCAAGGCGCCTCAGTGGCTCCCACAGGACACAGGTCCTGTCTGCAGCCGCCAAGGTCAAGGGCTGTGGTTTGAGACTGCTTGCAGCTGCTTCCTGTCCCCCACTGCGCTGAGGGACAGAAGTTAAAAAAGTAGTCAGTGACCTTCGTTTCTTCAGTGTGATCGCTACACTCCCAGATCATGACGCTAGCCTCAAAAAACTTCTGCAACATGCCACCATCCCTTCTGGGTCCAGCTCTTGCAACTTCAATGGTCGTGTTCCTAAACTTAAGGGTTTCTACTGCCCTATTTCCATTTTCATTTATTTCTTTCTAAATTTGCTTTCACCCCAAAAAGGCCTCCTCGGGACAGGGTTTAATGGAGCACATACAATCACAACTAACAGTTTGAACCCTTTCCTACTCCCTACATATATTACAGCTTTGAAATAATAAGACTAAAAAGAGGAGACGTCTTCACTGGAATTGCTAGACTTAAGAAGTAGTATTAGCCGAGAGAAAGTTACCAGTGGAAGTGTATAAGGAAGACAATTCAAGTGAAGAAGTTCTGAAGCTCACAACTGCTAACATGCTGAAGTCTGTTATGGCTGGAACTCAAGACCAAAATCAGGGACTGGAGAGATGACTCTTAACGCTGACTGCTTTTTTTCGGAGGTCCTGAGTTTAATTCCCAGCATAGAGATATGGAGAGAGTAGACAGCCTTGATTTGTTGCTGATTTCAGTGGGATTGCTTTGAGTTTCTCTCCATTTAGTCTGATGTTGGCTGTTGGCTTGCTGTATATGGCCTTTATTATGTTTAGGTATGTTTCTTGTGTCCTTGCTTTCTTCAAGACTTTTATTATGAAAGGATGTTGTATTTTGTCAAAGACTTTTCCAGCATCTAATGAAAGGATCAATTTCTTTGTATGGTGGATTGCATTGACAGATTTTACATATGTTGAACCGTTCTTGCATCTCTGGGATGAAGCTTACTTGCTCATGATGGACGATTTTTCTGATGTGTTCTTGTATTTGGTTTGCCAGTATTTTGTTGAGTATTTTTACATCAATGTTCATGAGTGACATTGGTCTGTAATTCGTTTTCTTAGTAATGTATTTATGTGATTTGGGTATCAGGGTAATTGTAACTTCATAAAAAGAGTTTGGCAATGTTCCTTCTGTTTCTATTGTATAAAAGGAACAACTTGAAGAGTATTGGTATTAGTTCTTCTTCAAAAATCCTGTAGAACTGGGCAGTGGTGGCGCACACCTTTAATCCCAGCAGGCGGATCTCTGTGAGTTCGAGGCCAGCCTGGTCTACAAGAGATAGCTCCAGGACAGGAACCAAAAACTACGGTGAACCCTGTCTCGAAAATTCAAAAAAAAAAAAAAATTCCTGTAGAATTCTGTGCTGAAACCATCTGATCCTGGGTTTTGTTGTTTTGTTTTTTATTTTTTTTTGCAGGGGAAACCTTTGAGGACTGTTTCTATTTCTTTAGCAGTTATAGGTCTACTTAATTTGCTTATCTGGTCTTGATTTAATATTGGTAAATGATATTTGCCAAATTGAAATTAAAAAAGAAAGTTGTCCATTTCTTTTAAGTTTTCCAATTGTGTAGAGTACAGTTTTTCAAGATTTGACCTGATGATTCTCTGGATTTCCTCCATGTCTATTGTTATGTCCCTCTTTTCATTTCTGATTTTGTTAATTTGGATATTCTCTCTCTCTCTCTCTTTCTCTCTCTCTCTCTCTCTCTCTTTCTGCCTTTTGGTTAGTTTGGATAAAGATTTGTCTATTTTGTTGATTTTCTCAAAGAACCAACTCTTTTTTTCATTGATTATTTGTATTTTTGTATTTTTTTTCTCTGTATTTTTTTTTATTTAGCACTCAATTTGATTATTCCCTGCCATCTAATTTTCCTGGGTGAGTTTGCTTCTTTTTGTTCTAGAATTTTCACATATGCTGTTAACTCACCAGTGTAGGATTTTCCCAGCTTCTTCATGAAGGCACTTAGTGCTTTGAACTTTCCTCTTAGCATTGCTTTCATTGTTTCCCATAAAATTGGGACGTTGTGTGGTCCTTTTCATTGAATTTTAGGAAGTCTTTAATTTCTTCCTCTATTTTTTTTCCTTGACCCACTGGTGACTCAGGTGAGCATTGTTTAATTTCCATGTGTTTGTGGGCTTTCTGGAATTTGTTGCTGTTGAATTCTAATTTTAAGCCATGGTGATCTGATAAGATACATGGGGTTATTCCAATTTTTTTTTATCTGTTGAGATTTGCTTTGCTATTTAGTATATGGTCAATTTTTGAGAAGGTTCCATGAAGTGCTGAGAAAGAGGTATGTTTTTTTATGTTTGGATGGAATGTTCTATAGATGTCTGTTAAGTCCATTTGAGTCATGACATCTGTTAGTTCCCTTATTTCTCTGTGAATTTTATGTCTGATAGACCTGTCCAATGGTGAGAGTAGAGTGTTGAAGTCTCCCACTATTGGTGTGTGGGGCTTAAGGTGTGATTTAAGCTTTAGTACTGTTTCTTCTACATATGAGGGTGCCCTTGTATTTGGGGCATAGACGCTAGGTATTGAGATTTCCTATTGATAGACTTCTCCTGTGACAAATATGAAATGTACTTCTTTGTCTCTTTTGATTGATTTTAGTTGTGAAGACCATGTGAGGGCCATGTGAAGGCCATGTGAAGACCATGTGCAAATCACATGAAGACCACATGAAGGCCATGTGAAAACGATGTGAAGGCCACAATCTCTTGTTCATGGACACCTGCAGTTTACCCAAAGTCATTTATCATTATTTTCTCAATAATAAATCCTTGATTTATATGAAATTGAAAGGACTTAAAATTTTGCAATCATTTCTGGTATTCCATTGAAATACAGACTCCCTCTGTCTATTTCTGTGGCCCTTGACAAGGAGCTATACCTGTAATGGGAAGTTGAAATATTCTCCATTTACTTTTACTCTGAGGATAAAATAAAAAAGAGGACAAGACAGCTCAATTAAGCTTAGATTAATTTTATTCAGGAAAAGACTTCATATTTGAGTGTAACTTAATAACTGTTCTTCATGGTGGATAGAGCATGCCTGGATTCATGAGCATAAATAGACACAGTAACAGTAAGGTCACTGAACATTAAGAAAAGTATATATCTAGATTTAAATTCCATTAATCAAGCCTTCTTCTTCTTCTTCTTCTCCTCCTCCTTATTCTTATTCTTCCTCCTCCTCCTCTTCCTTGTCCTCCTCCTTTTTCCTGAAACAAAAACTGGAATTTCATTCCTGCCTGAAACAACCTAAAATTACAAAATGTGTACAAGGGTTTCATGGCAGCAGATTTCAGCCAAAAAGATAATGGTCCTAGAGAAATGGACAGCAAATGAGGTGTCCCATGACTGTCTATACTAACTCCTCTGACAGTGTTTGTAAGCTTGGGACACAGAGGCCACAATTAGTAAATTCAACATGTAATAAGTACCCTGTATGAACCTGTAAGTATCAAAGAAATTAAATTAGTACTTGAAACCCATCTGAAAATGAAAACTCTGAGATAAGACAGATTCAAAAGAAGGCAGCTCCCCAGTACATCCCAAATAAAAAAGCATTATCCATGTACTAACATCTAATTAAGATATAACAAACAGAAAATTGCAGAAATGAAACATGTTTCTGAAACATGGGTATACAATTTTATTCCGAATTAAAAACTAAATCCAAAATTACATAAGTATACAACACAAAATGAATGATTTTTTATTTTTAACCTTATTATTCTTCTTTTTGCCTATATATGTTTGCAGGTAGTGTTGTATGGTGTGTTTGTGTGTGTGTGTATGTGTGTGTGATATGATTGGGTGGGGAGGGGAAAATCCCAGAGAAAACTGTTATACTGACAAGACCTGATGGTTTGATGGATACAGGTAAGTGGGGAGAAAAGTTAAAAATAATGTCAGAACCAGGTTTGGTCATCCATTCCTTTGATCCCAGCACTCAGGGAGGCAGAGGTAGGCAGATCTCTGAGTTTGAGGTCAGCTTTGCCTAGTGTGCAAGTTCCAGAACCGCCAGAGCTACATGCGGAGAAACCCTCTCTTGGGAAAGAAAAAAAATGGAAAACAGATGTAGGAGTTGTTTTATTAATGGGGATTAATTTGTGACTGGAGATGGATTAAGGAAAGACTCAAAGAGCATCAACCTGAGAAACTCCAGCGTGTAATGTTTGTTTGGATAAAACCAACAAGTGATGTGGGTTTTCCCTCTGTATGTTGTGATTACCACTAATGAATAAAGAAACTGCTTTGTGCTGCGGGAGGACCTTCCGCTCCTTCAGCCAATAGCTGCTAAGATACCAGCCCACTGGGGCGTGGTCTATTTATCTTTAAAAAAGAGAGGCAAGCCTCGGCCTGCTCTCTTGGTTCCCGCGCTTGGTCTCGTGCTCCAGCGCTTAGTCTCATTTCCTGACAGTTGGTGCTTTGTGAGTTTTAACCCCAAAATAAATGCCCCTTTAAATACTAACTGGTGTGGGATTGTTTTTCGCATTAGCTTTGAACCTATAGCAGGGCAGACTTTAGCTAGGCAGGGAAAACTAAACTGAATGCTGGGAGGAAAAAGGGCAGAGTCAGAGAGAAGCTGTGCAGTCCCACCAGAGACAGAAGCTGGTTGGAATCTTGCCAGAAAGCCACAGCCAGTTGGCAACACACAGATTACTAGCAATGGGTTAAATTAAGATGTAAGAGTTAGCCCATAAGAAGGTAGAGCTAATGGACCAACCACTGTTTTAGATAATACAGTTTCTGTGTGGTTATTTTGGTTCTGAGTAGCCGGGACAAACAAGTGGCCCCCTTCTTGCTACAAACAAGGAGGGGAACATGGATGATATGTGGTGAAGGTTATGAATGTAAAGACTGGTGTGGTTTTCTTTCTTACTTTTTTTTGTCATTAATTCAGAAAACTTTTGCTAAGTGAGTGCTCTATACCAAGTACTGTTGCTTTTGCTTTTTTTTGACTGGCCTCTGACTCTTGCCTTAGCGTGCCAAGAGCTGGCATCACAGACATATGCCTACATGAACATCACTTAGACTCTAGACATTTAAAATTGGAGAAAAAAATACTGTGACCTAACAGAACTACCATGTGGACTAAGAAAGACAAGTAATGAACAGATAAAATAACTTTAGAGAGTTATAGGCATGCAAATAACCTAGAGCAAGAGCTAGAAATAACATGGATGAGAAGGGAAGAAGGTTACGTTAGCTAGAGTGGGCAAGGAAAGAGCCTTCTGAGAATATTCGAGTTGAAACCTAAATGAAAAGAAGAGGCAACCAGTGAAAGATCTTGAAAGACAGTATAGTTAAATGAAACTGCCCAGAGACTATTAAAAAAAAAAAAAGAGCAACAGAACCAAGTGGTGGGGTGCATTCCTTTAATCCCAGCACTTGGGAGGCAGAAGTAAGCAGATCTCTGTGAGTTCAAGGCCAGCCTGGTCTACAAGAGCTAGTTCCAGGACAGCTAGAGCTATTATATAGAGAAACCCTGTCTCAAAAAAACAAAAAAAAGGAAAGAAAAAAAGAAAAGAAAACGAAAAAAAACAGCAACAGAAGAAAGTATGCAAAAGTAACTGGTCCATGCATAACAAAAGAAAAAAGATATCACTTAGAGATAGCAATCTTGCTAAAGTTTTATATACTGTGGTAAGGAGTATGATTGTTTTAAAAATCAGTACAGAAAGTACTCAGGTGTAAACAAGGGAACTACAGTAGTGAGTACAGCCAGACTGGCTGAAAAAGAGAATACAAGATGGGGAAACCTTTTACTGAATATTTCATTTGGAATGAAAAATACTGGTAATAAAAAGTAAGTTGATCTACAGAAATACCATAGTTCAAAAGAAAGTGAAGTGCAGTTGTTTGCTCTTTTCTGGTTTTGTTTTTTGTTTTTTGCTTTGGACCATTGACCTAGTTCCAGACATAAGAATAATATGAGCAGCCAAGTTTATATTGGAAAGTTAACAAAGCAGAACTGCATGATGTAAATCTGACTAAACTGTAACCAACATGTCAAATTGTCAAAATTTAAAGTTTGCATATTAAATTTAGAGGAAAGAGGATGCGGCCTGTATATTAAGTAGGGTTAGAGAGTAGAGGTGACAGTTTAGAAAAACCATGACAGAAGAGGCATTAAAAAATTCAATGTGAGTTTCAGAATAGGGATTTTCTGTGTGGCAGATTATATCATTTTCAAATTCCTCTGGCCTGTCCTCAGGAAGAGCAGTCATTTAATTGCCTCATTAGCATCTGGTTTGATTAGATGACATCCTTTAGTAGAAAAGGAAATCTGAGAAATCGCACTTGTCATGCAGAATTATTGGCCCCTTTGTGTGCTGTTCTCTCTTCTCTTTTCCCTCCATGACAATATCAAGTTTGGCCTAGAGAGTGGTTGCTTTACCAGCTCGGGTGTGAAATTGAAAGCTATTTGGAGAAGAGCCATTGCTTACCTATGATGGGCACGTTTTGAAAGTAGGGAAGAGAGTTTTATTGTTTCAAGTCATAGTACTTGTGATTAGCAGCATAGTCTATGTCAAAAAGAATTACAGGTTTGGTCAATGATGCAGAGACTTGGCTAGATTCAAATAGAAGAGAAGTCGATTATATACTGCTAAAAGAGTAAAACAAAACAAAAACCCTCTTAGCTTTGGGTTTTAAAAACTGAGATGCGAATTGATATTTCATTTCCCGAATCTTCTGGAGAAAAGAATCAGATAGAAAGATATGCTTGTGCTTATGAACTCCTTGCATGGATTCAAGCCAAGAATCGATGAAATGTGCTGACAGAATCAACACAAGTCAAAGACCATTTCCTACCTTAGCTCTGTAGCAGCTTACACCCAGTGACGTTTCAGCACCCATGTACAGTTCTCATTCTCCTGCTGAATTAGAGCTTCACTATAGTTATCCAGTCTCCAGTCTCTGTTCCACTGTAGAAATTTGGTCTTTTGTTTGTTTGATTGTTTAGGACAATTAAAGTGGTTGTGAATTCAGAGATCTTCAGACCAATCAGATACAACTGTAGAAAGCAACAACCTAGAAATCACAGAATTGGACCGGGAATGTAACTTAGTCCTACATTCCTCAAACTCTATGTGAGGGCTGCCATACTTAGCACTAAAACAGAAACAACAAGAAGAAGATAAAATGTGGAGCAAAACAAGGAAGGAAAGAAAAAGTAGGTCAGGAAGGACAGGACGAGAAAAGATAATAAAAGAAGATTCCACAACATCACTTATGGATCATAGACTCTGAGTAGGAAATAATGAGTGAGTGTTAGGGTCTCCGAGGTGAGTGAATTTGGAGCAAAAAGAATCAAGACCTGGATATCTTGAATGAAGAGTTCTAAATGTTTGTAATGAAAAAGACGGACTCTGTAATAGTAGCCATTTGGGTACCTTTCAACCACTTCACTTTGAGGTTTGTACCATGCTTATTTCTTGTTCTTTTGTTTTAATTTTTTGATTGATCTAAAAATTTAAAAATATATAAATAATAGTTGTTCATATTAAATGAAACTGTAGCCAGACTTTGTGGCATATCTCTATCATCTCAGCATTGGAGAGGAAAAGGCCAGGAGGTCAGCCTCAAGGCTAGCCTTAGTTACATAGTGAATCTGAGGACAATCTAAGCTACAAAAGACTGTGTCTCCAAACTAAACAGCAAACAAATAGATATTAAATAGTAAATACCTCTAAATCCCCATCAATAGCATCCAAGATAAATTAATGCTCTTATATATAGTCTTTGAAGATGCAAGCCTAGAAAATTCTGGAAGTTATGGTGATTATGTGTTGTTATTAATGCATGACAGCAAAGAAATAGCTTCTTTTGAGAAAAATAATTTAATAAATGAGCCATAGAATACAATTATATTAATGTAAATTGAAGACAGAATCATATTTTTGTTCAGTTTGCATTTAGAATTTTAATTATTTTTCTAGTAGATAAATTGACAATTGGAGTTATTTTTCTGATAACACAAATGCAAATACCTTCACTTCTGCAGCTATCCTTAATCTAAAAACAAATATGTTCATCTACTAGTACGACAATGTAACATAAACTACCACTAATTATAAAATTTCTATTAGAAAAATGAAAGCATTTTTGTCTGAAAGTTTACTCTGACTGTTATAAATCTCAAAGCTTCACTGCTATAGTTTAAATTAAATACTTGAAATACTTTATGTGTAAAATTCAATGAATATTAAAAAGCTGAGCCACAGTAATTTAGCAAGTACTTCTTTTCAGTGAAACCTTATGACTACATAATATTTTAGAGAAAAAATATGTGTTTGTCTTATTTGGAATAAGACATCAGATATCTAATCTTTATAATAGACTTTAGATTATCTCATTTTTCATCTCTCTTATTTGATGCTATTTATTATCTACCTGGTGTGGGAAGTCCTTCTGTACATGTGCTGCTTTTATTGGTTAATGAGTAAAGAATCTGCTCTTAGCCAATGACTTAGCAGAATATAGCCAGGCTGGAAAAGACAGGGAGAGAAAGAAGCAGGAGTTGCCATAAAGCCACCAGAGGGGGAAAACGTGAGCTACCAACTGGAACCTTGCTGGTAGGCCATGAGTCTCACAATAAAATATAAAATAATGGGTTAAATTAAGATGTAAGAGCCAGCCAATAAGAATCTAGAACTAATGGGCCAAGCAGTGATTTAAATAGTATAGTTTCTGAGTGATTATTTGGGGTCTGAAAGGTCGGGAACAAAAAAAGTGGCCTCCTAGATTTATCTTCAGTTTTTATTTCCTCTGTGAATTGTTTAGTTCAGTCATTCACTTGCTCATGAACGTAATATTGAATGCTTGCTGGGTACTATTTGCTGTGCTGAGTCGGGGTGGCCGATATACAATAACAAAGCTTTATGAGAAATAGCGCAACAAGAATTAGTATATAATTTAACTTTCTTTTATGATGTTTACTTAATTTACAAAAAACGAAATAATTATCTGCCTGCTGTGTGTATGGATTTGTGTGTGCAGGAGTATCAGAGGTTAGTATATAGTGTCTTCCTCAGTCACGGTCCACTTTAGTTTTTGAGGTAGTTTCTCACTAGACTGGAGCTTGTGGATCTGGCTAGACTAGCTGGCCAGCAAGCTCCAAGAATCCTCCTGATCTTGCTTCCCTTCCTCTGGAATTGATAGGTGTATACTACTGCTCCCTGCTTTTATATGGCTGCTAGAGATTGACCCATGCGTGTGCAGCAAGCACTTTGCCACTGAATTATAGCTCGAGGTCGTGAAATCATTTTTGAAATCACTGAATCCATGATACCTGTGAAATAACTCCAATTAGAGACACGTTAAACCAGGTAAGATATGTATCATTCATGAGATCAATATAATTCAAAAATGAAGAACTTACAGATGAGAGTTAATACAGTGCATATTTGGTGTGGGAAGTCCTTCTGTATATGTGTCAATGAATAAAGAAGCTGCTTTTGGCCAATGGCTTAACAGAATATAGCCAGGCTGGAAGAGATATATACAGAGAGAAGGCAGAGTCAGAGAAGACACCATGGAGCCGCCAGAGCAAAAAGACATAAGCTGTCACCTGGAACTTTGCCAGTAGGCCATGAGCCTCATGGTAAAATATAAAATAATGGAAATAGGTTAATTATAGATGTAAGAGCTAGCCAATAAGAAACTAGAGCTAATAGGCCAAGCAGTGATTTAATTAATACAGTTTCTGTGTGATTATATTGTGTCTGGGAAGCTGGGAACAAACAAATGGCCTCCTACAACACAAACTGATGAACTAGTTCACAACCAATACATAAAAGGAACGTGCAGGAAGAGAAGACACTCTGCCTAAGACTCTCAAGACTACAAGTAAATGAAGACCAGGCCAATCATGATACAGTAAAACAATCGGAACTGAAGTTCAATACATCAGTCAGGAGTCAACCAGAGAAGCAGAACTTCTAAGCCACATAGTAAAATATTTATCATAGTAAATTGCTATGATACAGTCTGTGGAAACTAGCATTTCCTGTTCTACCTGAGGCCAGCAGAGGAGTCAGTAGGGAAGGATGAGACCTTCCGAACAAAATCACATTAGACACATGATAAGCATGACCACAGGATAGAAGCTACAACACTGGTGGCTCCTGTTGCCTCCAAATTTCCGATATCAATATCTAATCCTAATATTATGGGATTCCCACAGAAGAATCCACAGCTCTTTCTAATAAAGCTAAATAAAATTCCAACTAGCAGGATATGTAAGAAAGGAATCTGGCAGGGTGAAAGTACTAACAATTGTCCTAGGTGATCTCAGCATTCCGGATGTGCCCCTCCTTAACCCCATTGAGTTATGTGTCCCAATGTCTCCTTTGCAAACAGGTTAAGCCACATTAACTAAGAGCACAACACCCTATTTTCCTGTTTATTGACTGGCATGAATGGCCCAAAGTGAACAAGTAGCAGTCTAAGCTTTCAGTTTAATAAAATCATTGTTGTATATGCTGATAGAAGCATCCCTCCATTGAAGCTAAAATGTCTATGCCAGCAGAGCGATGTTAAAAAGTGATGATTTCACATTGCGTGGCTAGGGTTATAGAAACAAGAACCGCTTTCATATATAAGCCCTTTGTTTCGAGTAAATAGTAATAGGCACTATTTGCTAACTTAGAATGTACATTATCTAGAGAAATGACTCCACCTCACCAAGGTATTGCTCTCAATTTGCACTGTAACTGTGTCTTCAAAATATAATCCCACCTATTGTATTAGGTGACTTGTTTATGGGGATAAATCATATGTTAAAGCTACCAAATTCTACGAGTTTGATCCAATTTTCATATTTTATTTGGTGTAAAGTGAGTTTATTGGACAGAAGCAATACTATGCCAAGCAGGTAAGCAAGTCAAATCCATGACTACAGTGTTGAGGCATTGATAACAAAGCATTGCTTCTTTAAAGACCATTCATTCTTCCTTTTTCTTCCAACTCTTTGATGAGCATCCATTTGAAACAAACATTTTCACATTCTTTGTCAATTTTAAAACTTTATTTTTTCTCTATATAATTGTCCTGACTGTCCTGAAACTCATTTTGAGATCAGAGAGAGCTCGAACTCAGAGATCTTCCTTCCTCTACCTCCTAAGTGCTGAGATTAAAGGTGTGCAGGAACATTTTACACACACACACACACACACACACACACACACACACACACACACACACGTGCATGCGCACACAAGCCTAGATGTTTTATAACTGTCTATAACTGATTTCAGGTGATCTGACACCTTCATACCAATGCACACAAAATAAAGTTAAATTTAAAAAAAAGAGAAATGTGAATTAACTGATGAAGATGATGGAGTTTCTTTGGGGTGATATAAATGTCCTAGAATAGTGGTGATGGTACTCTTGAACAATTCTTTCAGCATTTTTGTTTTGCTTTGTCTCTGTTTCTGTTTTTGAAGACAGGGTTCTTCTGTGTAATAATCCTGGCTGTCCTGGATTCACTCTGTAGCCCAGGCTGGCCTCTAACTCACAGAGATCTGTTTGCCTCTGCCTCCCGAGTGCTGGGATTAAAGGCATACACCACTCTTTCAGTATATCTAAAGCCACTTCACTGTATACCAGAAAAGAATTAATTTTATGGTATGTGAACTATATCACAATAAGGTTATAATAAAATCTCAGCTTTAAGTTGTGAACCCTCAAAAATGAATCTTATTTTTCTAAAGAGATGACTGACTGGCTATGGCATAGAGGTAAAATGAAAATGTAGTTTTTATAACTCTTGTTTTAGCATTTGAAGTTTTATCTATCCCATGCATGAAAAATTGAGTTCTATAAAATATTTTTCAGTATTGTTCCCAATCTCTCCAAGTTGAGGCTTGAATCTTTTACTTGGACCTAATTTCTCTATCATTGTAAATTTCCTGTCATTTCTCTCTGAAAGCACTTAGGATTTTCTTGAAGTTCAGAAATTCCAACACACTCTGCTAGTTCCCTTTTTTGAGAGAAGGTTTCTCTGTGTAGTCCTGGCTGTCCTAGAACTGTGTAAATGAGGTTGGCCTTGACATCACAAATCTGCACACCTCTGCCTCCCCAGTGCTGGGATTAAAGGCGTGTGCCATCATTGCCTAGCTAGTTGTTATTGTTCTTCTTGAATATCCCTGAAATACTAACTACAGCATGATTAAATCAGCTAGAGATTTGCTGTAAAGAATTTGTCTTTAAAGGGGATTGAAATGATAGTTGTTTTGGCTGCCTGCTGCACTTTTGGGTTGCCAAATTAGCTTAGCACTGCAAGGTTAGGGGAAGAGAATTATTCTTAGTGATGAATGAGTCTATTATTTTTTAAACAAAGATTCTCACTATGTAGTCCTGGCTTGCCTAGGAATTCAGTTTGTAGACCAGGATAGTCTTAAACTTAACACCAATCTGTCAGCTTCTGCCCTAAGTGCTGGTATTAAATGAATGGGTCACCATATTCATCTGAAAAAATTTAATTTTAAAAGTTTGCCTATCAGACAAGATACAGTACAATATAAAGATGAACACTTAATGTTCAAGAAAAATGATTAAATAGTTTGGAAGTAGATATTTAAAAATATATATCAATGATGTCACAAGAACAAATTAAGGAGTTTCCTCAGGAAAGTTGGCTTGAATTTTAAACAAGTGCCTTTGTAGTTCACCTGTCAGGAAACTGGTTCAGTTACTGCTTTTGTAGCTGCCCATATCATAGCCATGTATCAGCCAGGACACTCCTATCTTGGCACAGGAATAAATTCTTCAGAAGTTTCATGCTTGCTGTCTTGCCTGGTACAGTTTGCTGTCACACTTACAGAAAGTTGGCTACTACTTCTTTTTTCAAGGTTTTTCTTATGGCCAAACATAAATCACATCTGCAATCCCATTTCTAAGAGACTCTGAGACCTGTCATACACATGAAGAGGAAAGAGATGAGTCTAATTTCAACTAGAAAGTAAGGTCTAATTACATTGACAAAGAGAGGTTCTCTGATGTTGCAACCCATTTTCAATTCTTCAGGTATCCTTATCAATCAATATACTCAATGTTCACAAAGTGTCTACAATCTCAATCTGTGGTTCCAGTTCACTGGCTGTTGGCTTTCTTCATTGATTTTATGAGATGAGATTCTTTTAGAGCAATGATTCTCAAAGACACAAATGTGGATACTGCAGTTGAATTTTCTTTCCAAGGGACATTTGGCAAAGTGTGGATACATTTTGAGTTGTCACAGCTTGAGTGAAGCTGGGCTGTTATTGGCATGTAGTGGGGAGAGGGAAGGAGTTGGAACATCTTACAAACAGGGTCACCTTCTACAGCACACTCTCTAGCCCAAAATACCATAAGTGCCCACACTGAGAAATCCTAGTTTTGAGTAACGGAGAATCTGTACTTCTTGAAACAAGTTTTGAGACAAGAATTTAATACTCTGGGCTTTTGCTCATCATATAAACATACAGATATATTTAATATTTATTATTTAAATATAGATCTAATATTTATTATATTTGAATATATGTTCATTCAATAAGTATATATTTGAATTCATAAATATATTTAAATATATATTTAAATGTATATAAAGTTCTTAGAGTTGCTTTTCAGTTCAGTTCAGAACACTTTTTTTTTTGCTGTTGTTGCTCCATCTTGATGTTCTATTATCAGAAGTAATTGTTGCCCTATTGACTGTGATCAATAGGCATTTTATTCCAAGTGATGACATGTGATATTTAAATAATTATTTCTCACTACAATATTTTCTTTCTGTTGGTAATAAGATTTTTACTTTGTTTCAAGACAAACCATGTCAAATGAATCTTAATTTCAAAGTGATGGGATTTTATTTCCTTTTTTATTTCTTTTTAAATTTTTTAATTTACTCTTCCATAATGTATTACATTCCAATCCCAGTTTCCCCTCCCAACATCTCTGCCACATACCCCACCCCTATTCACTCCTGTTCAGATTCTCTTCAGAAAAGGGCAGGCTTCCCATGGATACCAACCAAACGTGGCATATCATGTTGCAGTAAGACTAAGTAGACACCACCCTTTCTATTAAGGCTAGACAAAGCAATTCAGTATGAGGAATTGTATCCCAAAAGAGTCAGAGACAGCCACCGCTCCCATTGTTAGGAGTCCCACAGAGACCAAGGCACACAATCATAACATATATGCAGAGCCTAGATCCATGCAGGCTCTGCGATTTTCAGTTCAGTCTCTGTGCGCCCCTATAATCCCAGCATACTTGATTCTGTGGGTTTTCTTGTGATGTTCTTGACACTTCTGAATGCTACAATCCTTGCTCTCTGCCCCCCCCCCCCATTCCCTTCTACAAGATTCTCTGGCTTTGGTCTCTTTTCCAGTTGCTTGATGATGCCCCTGATGATGATTGTGCTGGGCTCCTGTCTACACAAATAGCAGAGTATCATTAGAAATCATTTCATTGACCCTACCCCCACTCCCCATCTTGGTGTTTGGTTCTCTCCTGGATCTCTGGGCCATCCAAACTCTGGTTCCTGGTCCTCCAGATAGTGTTAGGGATGGACTCCCTCTCATGGCCTGAGTCTCAAGCTGGATCAGCCATTGGTAGCTGCACTACCCTTATTCCAGCATATCTTGGAGTCAGGACAAACTGTAGGACAAAGGTTTTGTTGTTGGGCTGGTGTCCCAATCCCTCCACTGGAAGTCCTGCCTGGGGACAGGAAATGACTGGTTCAGGTTCCATATCCATTAGTAGGAGTCTTCACTAGGGTTACCTGTTGACAGAGGTTTCTGTCCAGCCGGGTCCTGCAGCAATTCAGTCCCAAAGAAACCCACAGAGGTCTATATAAACTGGTTGGTCTATTAGCTCAAGCTTCTTATTAACTAACTCTTGTATCTTTAATTAACCCATAATTTTTGCATGTGTTAGCCACGTGGTTTGGTACCTTTCATCAGATGCTTCCTCTGCACTTGAGTGACAATTATAGACACTTTTTTCTTCCCAGAATTCTCTTATTCTTGTTTCCACGCCTATACTTCTTCCCTGGCTACTGACCAATCAGCGTTTTATTCAACTAATAAAAGTGACAAATCTTTACAGGGTACAAGACCATTATCCCACAGTAGTCACTCTCATAGATTCCTGGGGGTTTCCATTATACTAGGTTCTCGTTTGCTCCTAAGATGCTCCCCTCAACTCCAGTTGTCTCTCCCTCTACTCCCTCCTTATTTGTTCTCTCCTGTTCCCACCCCTACCCATCTTCAGGCTCCCTTTGATTTCTACTCTATTTCCCCTTCGCAGAGAGATTCATGTGTTCCCCACTTTGAGCCCTCCTTGCTGCTATGGATTGTAGCATGGTTCTCCTTTACTTTATAGCTAATATCTACTTATCAGTGAGTACATACCATGTTTATCTTTCTGGGTTGGGGTTGTCTCACTCAGGATGATTTTTTTCTAGCTCTATTTATTTTCTTGGAAATTTCATGATGTTATTATTATTTTTAGCAGCTGAGTAATATTCTATTATGTAAATGTACTACATTTTCTTTAATCCATTCTTTGGTTGAGCAATCTCTAGGTTGTCTCCAGTTTCTGGTTATTACAAGTAAAGCTGCTATGAACATAGTTGAGTAAGTGTCCTTGTGATAGGATGAAGCATCCTTTAGGCATACGCCCAGGAGTGATATACCTGGGTCTTGAGGTAGATGGATTCCCAATTTTCTGAGAAACTGCCATAATGATTTCCAAAGGGACTGTACAAGTTTGCACTACCATCAGCAATGGAGGAGTGTGTTCACCTTTCTCCACATACTTGCCAGCAAGAACTGCCACTTCTGTTTTTTATCTTAGCCATTTTGGCAGGTGTAAGATGGAATATCAGAGTAATTTTGATTTGCATTTCGCTGATGGCTAAGGATGCTGACATTTTCTTAAGTGTTTCTCAATCATTTGAGACTCCTCTGTTGAGGATTCTCTGTTTATATCTGTACTCTATCTTTAATCATATTATGTGGTTTGTTGATATCTATTTTCTTGAGTTCTTCATATATTTTGGAAACTAGCCCTTTGTCAGATATGGAGTTGATGAAAATATTTTTGTTGCGATTTTAAAAAATGGCACAAAGAGAAGTCATATTATGAACAAGGTTCACGTAAGAAGTTTATTGGAAAAGGAGAAAGAAGGGGGCAAAGAAGGGGACAGACAGGGGAACAGAGACCAGTCCCTGGGAACAAGTGTGGCAGAAGAAAAACAGAGAGGGGGGTTAGAAAGAAAAAAAAGAAAAAGATAGCAGGAGATAGAGAAAAAAAAAACAGAGGAAGAGATGGGAGGTGGGCAGGCCTACCTTTTAAAAGGAAATGTAGCAGATATGCACAGAAGGTGCTCTTAGTGACTGCAGCTGAGTACATACCCAGTCAGGACCCTAAGGGCAGGCCAGTATGGATTCCTATATACTAACATTTTTTCCATTCTTTAGACTACTGTTTTGTCCTATTGAAAGTGTCCTTTGCCTTACAGAAACTTTTTAGTTTTATGTGGTCCTATTTTTTTTATTGCTGAGCCTGCGCTATTGGTGTTCAGTTTAGGAAACTGTCTCCTGTGCCAATGCATTCAAGGTTATTCCCCTTTTTCTCTTTTTATCAGGTTCAGTGTATCTGGTTTCATGTTGAGGTCTTTGATTCACCTGGACTTGAGTTTTGTGCAGGGTAATAGGTGTAGATCTATTTGCATTCTTCTACTTGCCAACATCCAGTTAGACCAGCACCATTTGTTGAAGATGTTTTATTTTTCTCATTGTATAGTTTTGGCTTCTTATAAAAAAAAAAATCGGGTGTCTCATAAGTGTCTCATAGGATTTATGTCTGGTCTTTGATTCAATTTCAGTGATCAACCTGTGTGTCAGAAATTGGCATCTAAACTTGTAATTACCCAAGCCCAGATGCCTAGATGCCAGTGTAAGAACATCCATAGCAATATGGCACCACCAGAGCCCAGCTATTCTACAGCAACCCCCCGATATTTCAAGACAGATGAAGCAGAAGAAAACGACATTACAACCAACTTTATGAAGATGATAGAAGTCTTTAAAGAGAAAATGAATAAATTCTTTAAAGAAATTCAGAAAAAAACACAAACAATGGGAGAAAATGAATAAATTCCTGAAAGAAAGACAAGAGAAACCAAAAGATAAAGGAAATGAATAGAACTGCTCAAGACCTTTTATTTCTTTTTTTTTTTTTTTTTTTTTCACTTTTACTTTTCTTCCTTTTATTGAAAACTGATTCTTTTTTCTTACAATATATCCTGATTACAGGTTCTTTTCCCTCTACTCCTTCCAGTTCCTCCCCACTCCTCTTCCCTCTGGGTCTACTCCCTTTCTGTTTCTCACTAGAAAAGAACAGGCCTCTAAGCGATAATGACAAAACATGACAAAAATAAAATATAATACAATAAAACAGAAACTGTTTTCTTTAAGGTAGACAAAGCAACACAAAAGAGTTGAAAAGATCCCCAATGTTAGGCACAAGAATCAGAGACGCATTCCTTTACATTCTCAGGAATCCCATAAATACATTAAACTGAAATCTATAATATATAGAAGACTTGATGCAGACCCATGTCTGTTCTGTGCTTGCTGCTTCGGTTTCTGTGAGTTATTATCAGCCTTGATCATCTGATCTGAAGAACAAAAAAAAAGAAAAAAAAAAAAAAAAAAAAAAAAAAAAAGAAAATACTGGACATTTAGAAAAGACTGAGAATTATGCAGTCATTAAAAAAAAACTGACAAGAAATTTATAAGCAATGAATGAATATAAAAAAGTCAGAATGAGGCAATGCACATACAGAATATTGTATATGTTCACTTATATGTAGACATGAGATACTAAATAAATGATAACCAACTTACAATCTGTAGACCTAGAGTCTTAGGTAGAGATGGGACTAGGATATATGGATCTCCCATGGAAAGGGGAACTGTACTGGATTCTATGGTGGACTGGGGACAGAGCGGAAGTTAATGGGGTAAAAGAGTGGGGAAGAGAAGGAGACACACGGTTAAGGAAAAGAATAAGAGAAGACACAGGTAAAACTGAGGGGCATTTGAGGGATGGTATGGGAACTGAGTGCCTCTCCTCAGAGCTCAGTGCACCCTACGGAAGAGGAGGCAGAAAGAAAGACAGAGGAGATGGAGGAAACCCAGAGATCAAGACCTTTTATTTCTTAAATATCTTAATGTGCTTATTAAGTTTTCAGTCTCAACATGCTCTGAGACCTGGGCATTTCTGCTTTTAAACATCTCTGCTACCAACTCCACCCAGTTTAGATGCAAACTTAACCTTCTGTGTCTGACTAGAAATATAAATTCTTCTAGAATGCTTTCCCTGTGCGTGTTTCCTTCTCTTTTAGTATGTGTATTCTTTCTCTGGTTGCCCAGAGTAACAAACAGTAATTTACCTGATTGTACATTCAACTGTAGCTTAAGTTCAGGCATGGGAAAGACAATAATAATTTTTTTCATAAGGTACATATCCCCTCATTTTTTTAAAAAAAAAATTGAGACAGGGTTTCTTTTTTGTAATTTTAGAGCCTATCATCCTGAAACTAGCTCTTGGCCTCAAACTCACAGAGATTTGTCTGCCTCTGCCTCCTGAGTGCTGGGGTTTAAGGCATGCACCACCACCACCCAGCTCATTTTCAATTTTTCAAAACACTTTATTTCCCATATTACACATGCCACCATTCAACATATATTTGTAGAATAAATGAATGAATATAGTAGATTTAATTTAAACCTTTGTCTAATCTCAATAAAGAACAGGTTAAAAACTCTTATACTGAGACTGCTTCTGATCCTAATATTTTAATAGCTTCTTTTGAATAGAATGTGGCTTCTGAAACGGCTGCTGCATCTAGTACATATTTCCCTAATTTTTAATGGGCTTAAAATAATCTTAAACAATTTCCATAAATAGATGCCTGATTCTATTTCCTATCAGCGTAGACACACAGCCTGAGAAACTTCGCAAACTGGGCACGGTGGCACACTCTTGTAATCCCAGTACTTGAGAGGTTATGGCAGGATAATTCCTGTGACTTCAAGGTCAAGTTGAACTATTTATTGGCCAGACTGGTCCTCAAAAAGCAGACAAACTCATGATATACATGTGAGAAGAATTTTACCTTGGTTGTGTTCTTTATGGTTTCTTTGTTTTTTCTTTTAATAATACTGAGTGTTGTGGTTTATTTTATGGAATATTTTCCAATCAAAAAGTGATTGTTTACTCCCATTCCCTTCATGTCACTGTTGCTCCAGTATATCTTGCAGACAGCTTGCTTTTGTAGATCACAGTGTTTGTAGCTCTGTGATATTGATGATTACCATTCTCCCTGGTAATGTTCAGAGCACCCTCTAGGACTGTGAACCCTAGCCATTAGGGGTGAAGCTTCTAATCGAGCACCAGCTTGAAGTCTCTATGTTCAATGATACAAGTAAATGATGTCTTCAACAATAGGGACTTCCTATCAGGTTATAGAGGGCAAGTACTAGTCTGTGATATTTTAAGGTTTCTTGGGACCTATTTGGCCATAACTCAATAAGATGTAGCCCATTGTTAGTACTAAAGTTTTTACTAGGTGGGATAAGACACTAGTTGGGGCACTGTCTCCCTCAGTTTATGATGACTCCATTTAAACTCTTCCCATATTGAGTATATATTTGGGTGCTTCTACAGTGGTAGTGTTCTATCATAACACAGCCCAAGAATAGAGTGTATGAGGAGAATTCTGAGTCCCTGTGAGAATACTCTTAAAAAAAATGATGAGAATCTTGTGACCTTTGTTTCTTCACTAACATGGAATTGTTTCTGAATTTATTTTTGTGTGTGTTCTCCTCTCAGATGTAGTGGAGAGGAGTGAGTTAACTTCAGAGTATACATTACAACTGGCTATTGTTTTTATGCCTCCATGTTTTTGCCACATGTGGATGGTCCTTGGGATTGCACACTACTCATGTGATTGCTTCTTAAACCTCAGAATATAAATTATCTGATGCTCTGAATAAGGTTGGCAATGGCATGAGACTTTAGTCCAGCTCATTTTTAGGTTCTGTTCTCCCAGTTCCACCGCCTCCAGAGCAGTAAACAGGTTTCTAGATGCTTTTTTCCAAAGGCCTTTAGTGTTAGTTGTCCTGTCCATATTGCCCCCTTTATCCATCTCTCCCACCCCTTCCTCATTTAATCTTCCCATTTTACTTTCCGCTTTATCTTTCTATAACACCATATTCTATTTGCCCTTCCTTGGGAGACCCCCACACACCCCAATCCTTTACTAGGTATAGAACCTCTGTGGTTATTTGGGTTGTAGCATACATTTCAAAAGCTTAAAAGCTGACTTCTACATTGCAGAAAACATGGCCTATGAGCTGTAAGGTACTTGGCAATTAGGATGTCCACATAAAGGAAGGTTAGATAGGGGAGCACGGAAGCACAATTCTTAGTTAAGGGAGCCACCTTAGGGTTGGCAAGAGACTTGAACCTAGAGTGGCTCCCAGGAGCTCAAGGTGATGTCCCCAGTTAGTTCCTTGGGCAGCTGAGGATAGGGAACCTGAAATGACCCTAGCCTATAGCAATACTGACGGATATCTTGCATATCATCATAGAATCTTCATCTGGTGATGGATGGAGATAGAGACAGAGACCCACACTGGAGCACTGGACTGAGCTCCCAAGGTCCCAATGAGGAGCAGAAGGATGGAGAACATGAGCAAAGAAGTCGGGACCACGAGGGGTGCACCCACCCATTGAGACAGTGGGGCTGATCTACTGGGAGCTCACCAAGGCCAGATGGACTGTGACTGAAAAAGCATGGGATAAAACTGGACTCTCTAAATATGGCGAACAATGAGGGCTGATGAGAAGCCAAGGACAATGGCACGGGGTTTTGATCCTACTTAATGTGCTGGCTTTGTGGGAGCCTAGCCAGTTTGGATGTTCACCTTCCTAGATATGGACAGAGGGGGCAGGACCTAGGACTTACCACAGGTCAGGGAACAGTGACTGATCTTTGGACTGGAGAGGGAGGGGGAGAGGAGTGGGAGGAGGGGGAGAAGGATGGGAGGATGGGGAGAAGGGTGGGAGGAGGGGGAGGGAAATGGGAGGCTGGGAGGAGGTGGAAACTTGTTTTTGTTTTTTTTTCTTCCTTTTCTCAATAAAAAAAATGGAAAAAAAAGAAAAGTAAAATCTAATAGTTGTAGATAGAAAAAGAAAAAAAAAGATTTGTCTTTCAAATGTATGTGGTTTAGTCATACAAATATTCCAATTAATATGCTAATATAAGAGTTAAACAGACATCACACCAAGCAGGCAACAGCTGTTTAGGCAGAAATTCTCTCAGGTAAGAAAGTTTTAGAAACTCTCACAATTGATCCTCTTTGAAATACTTCAACTTTGGCAGGCTCGAAAGATGGCCCTGATGAAGGTCCCGGAAGCCCTAAGACTGATGGCCAGCAACTAGATGGGGGCCCAACAACGGTAACAAGGAGTTCAGCTGTGACCAAAGCCAGGGCCACACACAGCGTGCAAAATTCAAATTTTTGTAACATTTCACACGCCTTTAATCCCAGCACTCGGGAGGCAGAGGCAGGCGGATCTCTGTGAGTTCGAGACCAGCCTGGTCTACAAGAGCTAGTTCCAGGACAGGCTCCAAAACCACAGAGAAACCCTGTCTCGAAAAACCAAAAAAAAAAAAAAAACAAAAAAAACAAAAACAAAAACAAAAAACATGCTCACAGCTCAGGGCTGGTTCACTAGCTCTTCGAGACCACCTCCAGATTAGTTCATTAGCATATCAAGTCCTGTCCTGGGTTTGGATTCTGTCTGAGCCAGGGGCTTAATTCTGAGGCAAGGCAGATCTGCCTGGTGGCAAGCTCAGGTATCATTACTATTTCAAGTCATATGAAATGGACTTTTTAACTTACACAACCCTCAATTTCATTTTTCTTACCAACTTAATAATATCCCATTGTGTAAATGTACCACATATTCATTATCTCTTCATCATCTTATGGGCATCTATGTTTTTAATTTCAGGCTATTATGAATAGACCAGCAATGATCATGGATGAGCAAATATCTCTGTAGTAGGCTGTAGAGTACTTTGGGTATATGCCCAGGAATGGATCTTGAGGTAGATGGATTTTGAGATTCTCGAGGAACCTCCACGCTGATTTTCACAGTAGCTATACCAATTTTCACTTCCACCAGCAAGGACTAGGTGTTTCCTTTCCCCACATCCTTACCAGCATATGCTGCCATTTGTTTTATATCTTAGCCATGCTGAGGGGTAAGATGAAATCTCCAAGCAGTTTAATTTACATAAGAGTTAATAGTGAAATGGGTACATTTTCTCTCTGAGACTAATACTTCTTAAAATAGCAGTTAATTCAAGACTGATGTAAATTTTACATTTAATGGTCATGCAAAAACATAGCTCTCACCTCAAAGAGATCAAGAGATACTTTACTCTGGGACTAAATGTAAGTGACTATTATTATTATTACCATTAATATTAATATTATTAGTGGCAATAGTACATAGATTTAGGTCCCTCCAAACACCATGTTATCATATTCCAAAGAGGTAGTGATTGCATGAACTGCTTTTAGTAACAGAAGAAAGCGATACACCAAGACATTTTTCACATATTTTGGTGGGTGTATTAGGCATGGCAAGGTGGAGGGAACTCTGTAACATGCCTTGGATGCTATCTATCAACATTCTTAGCCCCTTGATTGGTGGAAAACTAGTGTTTCGTTCAGTTAGCCCAAACCAAAATAACTTTTATCTGTTAGTCACACGTTGTTAGATCTGACCTGAAGGTGCGAAAGGAATGGCTATTTAGTAGCCCAAACATAGACTGGGTTAGTTGGTAATCAAGCTCTGGAATTAAAACTTCCCAATCTCTCCAGATTTTAATCAGTTTTAATGAAATTATCTGAAGCCGTCACAGCTTTTTTTTTTTTCTAGGAATTCTTGTCCAGGGTTTACCCTATTGGCTAGGCATAACATTTTGTACATATGTGTGTGGGGGACATAACACATTTATTAAATATTATAATGCCCCTCGTAGCTTGGAAGGCTTAGTAATAGGATCTGACAGAGAAGAGGCTGAGGGCTAGGCAGGACAGTTTATCTTCAGGAGAGAGGAATAGCTGGTAACCACATAAAGAAACAAACTCTGAGGACCCAGGAAAAGAATTAGTCATGATCAGGATCTTACTTATAAAACAATAACAAACAAACAAGCAAAACCAAAACTCCTTTGTATCTGACAAAAAATTCTCATTCGCAAACCTTTGGCAGAAAACACATGTTTGCGCCTTCCTATTTAAGGAAGAGCAGTTCAAGGAAGCAGTAGGAGGTGATGGGGGTGCAGACATCAGTTATGGTTTTTAGTAGTCTTTTAATGAAAAACTTTAAATCTTAAAAAACACAAACCAGACTCAGCATTGGTCTTACATGACTGGAAGGAGATGGAGGACAGTTTCAGAGAGGTCTAGTCTCTCTTGAGGCTATGGGCTGAGTTTTGGGGGCTGTGCGCGAACTCTGCCTTGAAGTTCCTCGGCTTCACTCGGCTTCACTCGGCTACCTTCGGCTCTCTCCGGGGAGGGAGCGCGTCTGCGCACGCGCCCTCCGTTTCTGCCGCTAGCAGCGGCTCTTGAGCTCGGGGTTTTCACTTCCTTCCCGTCAGAGCCGTATCCGGGTCGTTGCTCTCCCTATTGTTTCAGCCCGTCGGCCTCAGACTGTGGGGATTCTGGTTCTTTTGTTGCTTCTGGTGCAGGATAATAAAGTTTTCTGTTCTTTTTTATTCCTGGCTTTTACGGGGGCAGCTCCCCTCGCAGGGCGGCCGGGCGGGCCTGGCGCTGCTGACCGGCGACCGCGGGGGAAGGGGCGGGGTGGGGGTGGGGAGGGACGGCGGCCCGCCCCCCGGGGTCGCCCCTGCTCGGCCGGCGCACCGCCCCGCTTACCGAGCTGCTCTCGAACTGGTCTCCGTGGCCCTCGGCGCGTCCCCGCTGCCTCGCCTCCTGCAGCGTCTCCCTAGGTCTCCTGCAAACGACCACCTCACGGATTCCTTAGTAAGTGTATCCGAGGCCTCGGTCAGGACTTGGCGGAGCAGGGAGGACTGGGTGGGTCCTGCCTGACAAACGGACCCCCCTGGTAGATGCTGCTCGCTGGTCCCCGGCAGTGAGCTCTGGCTTCTGGGTTGCAGTGGGTGTACGTTTTTTGTACGTTGCGGGGTCTAAGAGGGACTGCCGAGGAGTTACAGAAGAGGCATGTCCCTCGAAGGTGTGTCAGGAGGGGGTCTGCGAGGGTGGGCTGGTTTGGCTTGGTCGTGGCCTCACCACAGGGGCAACCTGGCCTTCTGCAGTCAGCGTCCACAAACTCACCTTCTCCCCCAAGCACTGGGTTGAGAACTCAAGAGTCCTTGCTCGATGTCACCCCTACCGTCTTAAGCATCCCAGCTCTCCCTGTTCGGTGAGGTAAAATGACTGTAATATTTTCTCTTCACAGTGGATCGCAGCTCCAAGAGGAGGCAGGTGAAGCCTTTGGCAGCTTCTCTTCTGGAAGCTCTCGATTATGATAGTTCAGATGACAGTGATTTTAAAGTTGGAGATGCTTCAGGTAAACGTTTCCTTCCTCCTTCCCCTTCGCAGCTTTCTCCGGTTCCGTGTATTTTTAACTTTAATTTTTGAACCAGTTTTGATTAAAATGCTCATTTACAGTAAAAGCACACATACCATTTATTTTGTTCATTTGATTTCCTGCATTTTCCCAAGATCCTTTCACTAGAACCTGTTACGGTTATCTGGTACAGAAGAACCCTTTTCAAAGATGCAAAAGCAGTTTTTTTTTTCTATCCTATACCCTAAAATGCATTTATGCTTATAGATTTTAGTGAAGAGTTGAGGTACCCCAGATATAGAAGAGTGTAGACGAATACTATGGACCATAATTAGCCTTGCACAGGGTTATTCCCTTTTCAGCTCCCATGGCACACTTAGGGGAGTTCTGTTTTGTGCCTTAGCTCCCTTACAGAATACATTTAGTCCAAGCAAACCTTCTGCTTAAAAATAGCAGGTGCAATGCCTTGAGGAAAGCGTACACGCTTGCTCTTTCTAGTTAGTGGATTAAGAGGTGATGAAAGTTGTATGTACACATGTATAGACGCAGAAGCAGAACATTATGGTTTTCCTGTATGCGTTTTCTTCTGTGTACTTAATGTGTACTTACTATATTAGGGTTTAGTTAAAGGAAACTAAGAAACATAAAATTATATCTGAAAAAGATCAGCAAACACATGAGCATTGAAAAGTTTTGGTATTTCTGCTCCTTTGATGAACATTTAGATAAAGTGAGAACCTTTCTACTTTCTTTCTCTTGAGTAGTGGGCTCACACTCAGGACCTTGCTCTTGCTCTCTGGCTGAGCAATACTCCGGGCCCTCTAACTTGTTTTTAGTATCCCGTCATGCAGTTTGGCATTTTGAAACATCTTGCTCCTTTTCTCTGTAGTGAGAAGGCATGGAATTAGTTTGAGTTGTGTTACTCTTAACGGCATCAGCAAACAGTTTCCGTTATGGTTTAATGCAGAATCTCATTTAGATTTTATAATAGCTTTTCATGGAGACAGTTCTTCAGAGTCACGGGGTTCTGTACGGGGTACAGTACTGAGTTTAAACGACTCCTCAGGAAGTTTTCCATAAACTGATGGACCCGATGGGTCTGACTGTAACATTTCATCTTTTCCCTGTTCAGAACCTAAGAGTGGGTTGTGATGAGTTCAGTCCAGCAATCAACATTTGATAAGCTTGTCTTGATTAACTGTTCTCTAACCTTTCCTTTGCAGCTCTTTATCTCCTATTTAGTTGGTATTTGGTACTTTCAAAGAAGGAAAGGGAAAGGAGGTGAAATGCAAAAGTCTTCTTCCTAGAGAAGACTATCAGGAATATGCTTTGCTAAAAGGTAGTATTGGTGTGTCAGTGAGACTCCAAACCGCCAAAAATTGTTATCACTTAGAAGGCAGGAATTTATGAAACAAACTCTAAAACTTTCTTTAAATGTTCACAGATGGTTTTGTTTCGATAAATTCTGACTTGATAGGTTTATTTTCTCATTTATTGAGGTGGAGTCATGCACAAGCATTCTCTTTACAAGGCATGGAATAATCCAGATACGTTTATAAGATTCTTTAAAAATGATGGTATCAAGCCAAGTCAAGATTCCCGACCTTGATAAGTACTAATAATTGTTGAACGGATGTTATATTTGGCTAATGTACATCCCCTAAAAGCACTCAAATTTCATACATTCTGTCCCTTGTCGTATAATTCCCAGTTTTTTACTGCCCTGACTTCTGGTGACTTTATATACATGATCTTAAGTTTTCAGGTCACAGATTTGTTTCTGCAGGTTTGGAGATGTTATTGTGAAAAAGAGCTAGTGGTTACTGATTTTATTTCAAATAATAGTCAGTGGCATGCGAGTCTCCTTCCCCATTCTTGTGATCCGGAATCGCAGCTGAGATGTTGACTTATCTAGATCAGCACTACTTCCTCTCACTGTTGATTGCGGGCGATGAAATAAACATGCTCTAAGACAGGGCACAGGTAAAATTATGGTACTAGCCATCAGAAGAACCGTATGTGGAAATGCTAGATGGAACCGCATGCAAGTGACTGATTTTGTAGTTCTAAACCAGCCCAGTACTGGACACACACACTTCCTTTCGCTTAAGTAAAGCATTTGATTTGATTTGTGCCTGGGATTAGGGATAATTTTCTGTTATCTGCATTGAAAGCTTTTTGAAGATGTGTGCATTCGTTCATTTTACTAACAATATAAACTAATGGTGCCCTGACCTTTCCTATTTTCTTTGCTATGCAAAGCAAAATGGGTTACCTTTAGATCTTGATGGGTTATTTAGTTAAAACAGTGAGGCCATTTTGCCTGGAAGTAATCTAACTAGGAGAGGCAGGTTGAAACTTCAGTAATGGTTTCTTTTGGTAGTGCCTTTTTGTTTACTCTGTGTTTGTTGATCAAGTTGTATTCATTAGCATTTAATTTTAACACTTTCCTGAATGTTATAGGAAATCGCAGATAAATAGATTGCACTTACTAAATGATGGGTATACAGGGAGTAGTTGATTATGTCTGTGGTTCAAGTCTTCTGGAGGAGAAAGGATTGTTTTTGACTAGGTTGATAAAGGTCATCTTCATTGAGGAGCGAGGGAAGGAGCTGTGAAGTAAGAATAGTAAAGAGAAAAACAGTCTTGGTGAGAGAAACAATAAATGTTAAAGATGCAGAGACATGGACATGTTATTTCTGTTTGGGGTTAGGAAGAAACATGTGTAGAGGACAGTGAGACTATTGAGATCTTATTTTAGATGTGGGTTTCTCAGAAAGCCTTGGCACTCTTGGCGCTTTGTGTTGACTATTTCTTTGTTGTGGAGGTTTGTCCTGTGTAGTATAGTGTCGATGTTTAGAGTACTGTTGTCTTGTGTTTGATGCCAGTGTCTTCCCTACTTGTTGTACCTACTGTGTGACTGCCAGTGTTTCCAGGAGCTAGTGCATGTCCTTGGAGAAAGAGTTACCCATCCCAGAGAAGCTCTGCTTTGGATTTACCCAGAAAATGCAAGATGGCACAGCCTGTAACTAGAGTTAGGAGAGAATGAGTTGTGTTGTGATGGGCTTCTATGAAAAGAAACCGAATTATTGAAAGATGATTCTAGGCTCTGTTAGTTACTATGTTAGTTTATGCTGCTAATTCTTGCCAATGAAAAGAATAACTAAGGTTATAGAATTATTGGACAAAGGCTGTATTTCATAGCTGGAAATCTCTAAATTGTACTGATTTTATTAATATTCATGATTAAGAAAATGAGTGTTATAATGATACTTATTGTTGATTATTAAATTCATATTATCAAGTAAATATTGTCAAGGTATTTTTGAAGTTTTGTTTTTAATTCTGTAACTAAAATACTTTCCTTAACTAAGAGTTGAAATGATTGTTTCTTTGAGTGATCCTTATATACTGTGTGTTTTGAAGGGTTATTTTTCTTAATTCTGTAACTAAATGAAGAACTGAATTTTAATTTTAAACTCACTTTAAATGTAAAAAAATTCATTCTAGATATGGGGATTAATTAACTCTGTCCTTATGCATACAATAGCTTTATTTGCAATATCTGGCTAATTTCTTCACACTTTTAATTTTCCTTTCTTCTTTGCCTCCTTCCTCTATTATTTCCTTTCTCCTGTGCGAAATAATAGATTTGGAAGGCAACATGGGGGATAGTTGTTCTTTGATGTTGTAGTAATAGCAGTGCTTTTCTTTTGCAGCCTTTAAATATGGAGCCAGGTGTGGACCTCATTTCTCATTGTTTTTTTTTTATCTGTGCATATGAATAAATATATCTGTTCATCAAATGAATATGTACCAAATAGAAGTAATGGCTAATCAGATGAAAAAGTTATTTTTCCAGCGATCCTGGTCCTGTTGATAGACTATAACTAAGATGTTACATTTGGTGATGAAAAAGTTTGGCAAGCACCTACCTAGTATTTGAATTTGAAGAAAAATATAAAACAATTGAATTTTAAAATTGCACTGTGCTCAAACATGGTTATAAAACAAAGCAAGATCAAAGAACATTAGCTTACCCCTATATTTGAGAATAATTGACATTAGTATTGACATTAAAAATAAAATTACAAACTCTATGACATATATAAAGTTTACCAGATATTACAAAGTTTATTCTCATCGGGAACTCATACTCTGTAGTAGGAGCTACTAGGGGAATTTATGTATCTTTTATTACATTCTTGTTGTTAAAATACCTTGTAGAAGAGTAGGATCTTCCTCTTTTGTCTCTCCCTTTTAGCTTCTTGATTGCAGTGTTACTTGTGAGGTGTCATACTTTTCTTTAGCTAATGTCCACAAGGGATCCTTTTCTGCCTCTGAAGTATTTAGTGAATTCTGCTTATTTCTTAGAAGACCATTATTTAGAAATTTGTAGAAATCATTGTTGATTTTAGCTAGGATTGATTTTTCTTTGTAGGTTAGGTTCAGTTATTGTGAGTGGTGTAAAAATCCAAATTTTCTTAATGATTTATAGAACTGTTCAACTGAAATCAAGTCACTCGTTGGGAATGATATTGAGTCCATGCTCTTTAAATCTAAAAAGCTGAAACATCTTTAAGAATTTCTTCAGTTTGGCAGAAACTTGTTTTACAGGAGAACTGGTCTAAAACAGACAGTTGATTTGTGTCATCTCTCACACATTGTGAATATTTGTACTTTACGTTGTTTATTATATTTGGTAGCAGCTTAGGTATTAATGTGGTATTAATGTAATATATTATTTATATTTCAAATTACCTTTGTAAAATGTGATCATTCCTAAATTTCAGCACACATATCTAGCTCCAAAGGTCTGAAACCTAGAGAATTGTTAGCTTGGATGATAGTGCGTGTTTTTTTTTTTTTTTTTTAGAACACTACTGAATAAGCAGATAGTCTTGAGGTTGATAGTGAACTCATTGGGTCATTCAGCATCTATTGTTTTCATTTCTCTCGTGAGTTAACTAGCACACAGGATAGTTCTGTTATTAACCATGTATGTGGGGCTTCTGAGATGATTGAGCTGTACTAACCTTTGCACCTTCAATTCCCAGTTAATTTTAAAGGTGAAGGAAAGTTAAATTCATTGAAATTAAAATTATATAGAAGCAGTAATTTTCTAACAGTAAAACATTAAAACAGTAAAGTAATGCTTTGTACTTTTTTATCATTTCCATTTTCTTGACTATAGATGCAGACAATTTATTTTCCTATAGATTTTACAATTGGTATAAAAACCGTTTCTTCTTCTTCTTTCTCCATTTCCCTTTATCCTCCTGTTCAAATATTTAAAATTTTTACTTTTGGTTTGTGTGCAGACAAGATTAGAGTAAGTGCTGGGTTGAGATGGACTCGGCCGCCCTTGGTGGGCATGGAAGCAGCTTGCTAATTGTAAGCTTGCGTGATCTACCCAATAATCATAGTTTACTTGTTCAGTAGCAGGGAGCTGGGCATTTTAGGATAGATTCATTTCTTCATGAGCATCTTCCATTGTAGGACACTTAATAGTTAGAACTTATGAAAGTTTGCATGACACATTTATTGATATGGGCAATATTCTACTAAGCAGGAAGACTGAAATTTTCTTTCATCTTCCATTTTCTTATGTGCCATTGGTTTTGTCCATTTTCACCTTTGTACTTGATGTAACATTGTCTGCTACAAGTTCACTATCAAATGTTTATGCTTGTTTTGATAGAAAAAGGTTTAATAAATCAGACAATTTTAGAGGGCTAAATTTTTCTTGCTTGATTTGTGATTTATTAGTTTAAATATACATATTTTATGAAAGAAGGATATAAACAAAGATTAGTTAAATTACATTATGGTAAAGTTAAAATCAAGTGCCCGTTAAAACATACTTTTAGACAATAAAACTATCTCTAGGACATTATACTGTTATTAGCTATTTGATATAAAATGGTAGTACTATTCTTATAGTATAGTCTAATTTACATTTCATATGTCATCCTCATTAATTCATATTGGATTAAATCATATATCAACTTTGTTGACTTATTATTTAATGAGGTTGGGAATGTCTACCATCCTTTGCCGTAGATTTGTTTATATTGTTTTGCAAGTTATTCACGAGTTTTGGTGGTTTCATTTGTGTCAGTGTTGTGTGTGTGTGTGTATGTATATACATATGTGTGGTTTTTTTTTCTCATATTTTCGACAGATTCTGAAGGGAGTGGTAATGGAAGTGAAGACCCTTCAAAGGACAGTGGAGAAGGCTCCTGTAGTGATTCTGAGGAAAACAATTTAGAAGAAGAACTGAGTGAAGATATTAAAATAAAAGAAGAACAGCTTAAAAATTCTACAGAGGAAGAAATAGTGCCATCAGATAAACAGTTAATTAAAATGGAAAAGAAGGAAGAAGAAGAAAATGGAGAAAGACCTAGAAAGAAAAAGGAGAAAGAAAAGGAAAAAGAGAAAGAAAAGGAAAGAGAAAAGGCAGCAGTATCTGATAGTGCAGCTGCTTCTGCTGCTGCCACCACAGCCACAAGTCCTGCTGTCACTTCCCCTTCTGTCCCTGCCACCACCACCACTGAGGAACAAGTCAGTGAGCCCAAGAAATGGAATCTTCGTCGAAACCGACCCCTTTTGGACTTTGTATCCATGGAAGAGCTGAACGATATGGACGATTATGACAGCGAGGACGACAATGACTGGAGACCTACTGTAGTAAAGAGAAAGGGGAGGTCGGCATCTCAGAAGGAGGGCAGTGACGGAGACAATGAGGATGATGAAGATGAGGGAAGTGGGAGCGATGAAGATGAGAATGACGAGGGCAATGACGAAGACCATAGCAGCCCTGCTAGCGAAGTGGGCTGCAAGAAGAAGAAGAGTAAAGTTCTTAGCAGAAACAGTGCTGATGATGAGGAACTGACCAATGATAGCCTGACCCTATCTCAGAGCAAGAGTAATGAGGTAGAGCAACCCAATTTTTATGATATCTGTCTGTCTGGGGAAAAGGGAACTCTCTAACTCACTGCTTATATATAGTAAGTGGCTTCCTTGAATTTTTATTTAGTTGTAGGTGTGAATGAACACCCTAAATGTAACCTTTATTCATTTGGTCAACAAACTTTTAATTACCCACCACTTGTCAACATTCTCCAGGAGTTTGTAGTTTCCATCTCCAAGGAGAAGAATATGTAGAGAAACATTTTTATATCTCTAGACTTGGGAAACGATAGTTCTCTCTTCCCATTTTTCTCATCTTCCTGTTCATAGATGCTAACTGGCACTGAGTGGGTTATGGTAGGAGAAACTTCTTTCAGCCTAATTTGTCCATAGACACATAAAAATAAAAAGCTTTTGAATACTTTAGAAGAGAACAGCAAATAGCTCATTTTTTTCTCAGATTGGTAGAGTTGTTTTAAAGGGTTAAGTCATCATCAGCATAGTCACCAGTGCTTTGCTTTATGTGTGTGAAGGTAAAATGTACTTTTAAAAGCATATTTATTGAACAAATTCTCTGCAAAGAAGTAAAAATGAAAGCAAATATTTCCCCCATAGAACAAACGTTTCTGTCCTGAAGCAACAGTAATGACTTCAGTCCTGCCATTGAAGTTCTACTGCACGTTAGGTTTGCCCATTGGTCCAGAGGTGCAACGTTCAAGACTTCAGTTAAATTTATCTGTGTCTCTGTCTGTGTGCCTATATGTTTTCCTTCCAAAAGAAAGATTGATTTGCTGTCTTACATGTAGATGTATCTGTTACATCACATGTAGAACTGTATTAATTCTGTCATTTCTGTTACTGTGTTTATGTCAACAAAATTTTCTTCACCATTTTTTTTTTGTTTTTCATATCATTGAAGTAGCTTAAACTGGTAGATTTTCTTTATGCTTTATTTATTCTTTCATATTTTTCTGCTTACAGATTTTCAGAGTAGTGCTTGTCTATTTTAACCAGGCTTATTATCAATTTTGTGGGTTTCTTTTCCTCTTAAATAATATATAGAAAACTCAGGGATTCCATGTCAGCAGAGGCGAAATAACATCTTATTATTTGCGTTATAAACACCGATTAATTTCAGGTTTCTCTCATTTCTATGAAGAACATTGCCTGCTTCCAGTGCTATGCTAATTTTTATCTTTAGGTAAAGGAAAACGCATTTGAGGAGGTAGTGTGGTACTTTTTAAGGTTATAGCATAAACTGTTCCATATTGCTAATGCCATTTTGGCTTATTTATAGTTATCTGTTAATATTTAGATTGCACATTTATCTGTTTAGTTTATTTTTAAAGCATTTAGCACTTATTTTAGGTCTATTGATTGAACTTACTTTTGGTAACATCTCTTCATGTTCCATGTTGATTGGGTTAATATCCACAAAAGTAATTTAAGATAGAGGGCATATGGAGGAGATTCATAGTAATCTGTAGGGACACTTGCATAAGGTATTTTATCTTTTAATTACCTCTACTTGACAACAGTGTTTTAATAGACTTAAGTTTTATAATACATTTCATGTGGGTTAGTTTTTTTCCCTTCTGGTGATAAAATTAAAAATTCTGGTAAGTAATGGGGCCTATATTTAAGTGTCCCAAGATATTTCTGGGATGAGATTCCAAAGTATTCTTAGTAAAATACCCATATAGAATAATTTACAGAAAGCTAATCTCTGTGAGAATAGCCTCTTGCTTATATGCTTCATCACAGTTTTTGTCCCTTCAACTATTTTAATTCTTTAAAATTTTTTAATGATTTTAATTATGTTTAAATCATCTTAAACTGAACTAGACATTCAATTTTAGTTAATAAATTTCTTACTTACAAGTCTAAATTTTCTATTTATATGATCTTGTATTTATAGAAAGATGTTTGAAGTTTATTCTTGCTTCCTTATGGGTCAATCTTACTAGTCCTTATAGCTAACAAGTACGTATTTGAGGTTTCATTTTTTTCCATTTTGCCTTTAAGTGTCAGATTCCCCTTTGTAGTAGAAACAGCAGAAAGTATGGCTTTAGAAATACAAACAAGAATATCATATTTAGTTTTTAACTGGAAGCCTTTTCTTGGTTGCAATGTCAAGTAGATTTGCAGAGAAATGATAAGGGTTGTCTACAGTTAAATGGTGCTCTGAAACCTTAACAATTTTCAGTTTTCGTAGGGGGATTTACATTTTTTTAACCAGGGCCATTTTATAACTCACTTTTTGGCTTCAACATGCCTCATGCACATAGAGGAATGCTTCTAAAGCATTTAGGTTTTTGAGTTTCTTTATCTTAGATGTTATTGAAGACTTGCAGTGTTATTTATGTTGACTGTGTCTATTGACATTTGCAATTTCAAGTTAAATCTTAGAAACTATAAAAACAAAAACATAATAGAGAAGCAGACAAGTTGTTAAGTTGGTAACACTGACTTTAGGTAGCTTCTTGAACACTCCACTAGTCACAAGAGAAGAGTACAAAAAGCAAGTAGTATATTAATAGCATCATGAGAATAGTCTTTAACTGTGCACTTCCTGCAAGAGAGCTTCCTGAGACACACCTTTGCTGCTTGAGCACGGGTACTTGGAGTTGCATTTTCTGCAAATTGGTACCTATCTTTTTCCGTGGGCTTTCACATTTGCATGCTTTAAATCAGTACAGTCTGGATAACGCCCCACCCCTGCGGTATAGCTCTGTCCTTTTCAGTCCTTTATTTTGAAACTTTTAAGTGTCACTAATAGCATTTTGCCCACCCATTGATCTTCTTACCTAAAGTTTTTAAAAGAAGGGTAGTGGCTAGACAGTGGTGGCGCACACCTCTAATCCCAGCATTTGGGGAGCAGAGGCAGGCGGATCTCTGAGTTCAAGGCCAGCCTGGTCTATATATTAAGTGCCAGGACAGGCTCCAAGGCTATACAGAGAAACCCTGTCTCAAAGGAAAAAAGAAAGAAAAAGCAAAAGAAGGGTAGTGTAACATTTTCAAAAAATGGTTCTGGTTCTCATTTTGAAGACTTTGAACCTAGAGTAGGTGAGAATTTATACAATGCAGAAATTCTGTCAATAGAAATGGCAGTCTTATTTTATTAAGGACCCAAAGCTGCTTTCTCATTGATGATCGCTAGAACAGTTTGGTTTTTGGACGACTGTTTTGATAAATACAGCCTTGTATTTTTGGCTCAACAACAAAAGAATTTTTTATTTTTTTTTTGGTCATACAAGGCTCTTTAATGACAAATGTCACCTAGTGTTTGGCAAAATTTCTAAATACTTTAAATGAGAAAATATTAACCCTTTCTTTGAAAACATGACTTGTGTTTTAATAGAGCAAGTATAATTCAAAGAATTACAAGTAATTACATAGAGTAAGTAATTCAGGCACACTTAGGATGAAATGAATATAAAAACTCAAGTTTATTATCAATTCTTTCTAGCATACTTCTGAAGATATTTATCTTTTGGGATGTCTGACTTACTAATTAATTATCTCTGCACATTTTCAAGAAAAAAAATTGCTTTAAGTCCTGTTAAAAGCAAGTGTTGTAATGTTTTATAAACATTTGAGAGTCTTTATTATTTTGTTTTTCGTGCTTTTGACATGGTGCTTCTCTGTAGCCTTGGAGCCTATCCTGAAACTCGCTCTTGTAGGCCAGGCTGGCCTCAGACTCATTTGAGAGTCTTTGAAGAAGAGCATTGGTGAAGAGTTGTTGATCACACGTTTGGTATAATGTTTTTTCTTATCTTTTAATGCTGCTTTCATGTAAAGTATATCGGATTTTTTCTATTAAATCTAAATACAACAGGTAAAATTTAGTACATTTGTGTATGTTTTATAATCAGAGAATACATGGCAAGTGAACACTATGTTTCAGAATGTAAGAATATTAGGCAATGCTTCATTTTTAGGCTAATGTATGGTTGTTTTCACATTTTTAATACTAAGCATTGGGATTTGACCTAATATCTTCGAACATACATGCCATTATACTTAGTTCTCAGTTGCTTCCCTGGTTCTTCTCTTCTCCCTACCTGTGTCCTTCACTTCAATTCTTCAGCTTAGCTTTTGCATGTAAAAAACCATAGCTCTGTGAATTCTCACCTCCCTTAAGTTCTTTTCTTTGGGATTAACTTTACATTCCAAGGGGAAAAATGAAATAATCATTGAATTATTGCTATAGTACCCTTTCCCCCTAATTTCTAGGTGAGTTTTCTTTTGTCTTCCATAACTTACTTTCCTGATTTCTATTTTTGAATAAATCTGCGTTAAATTTATTGTTGAGCATTTTAGCCTGTTCTTTGAAAGAGGATACATATCTTCAGAAACATGGTAACAAGTTCATAGAAAACTGGTCTCTATTATTTTGATCATAAATGATCATAAATCATACTTAAACATTAATGTATGTTTGCTCTACTAACAAAAAGTTAGTTCATAATGTTTTCAAACTTTGGTTTAGATGTTCCTGCTGAACCATCGTGGCCAGCTGTTTGTTTAGGTGGACACTGTAGGGTTATTGTTCCGCCCTCCTCTGCATTACAGTTTGAACAAGCGTCTCACTGGGGTTAGAAGGCTAGCAACAGCAGTCCCTGCTATTTTCTCATTCTCATGCATTAGAGAAGATTCCATGTGGAGAGAAATTGGCATAGACAGACAGCTTAGATAGACATTTTTTCTGAATACAATCAGAACATAGAGGAATTAGATCCCTCCGATCGATTCAGTTTCTACTTCAAGAAATTCTCTTTTTATCTATTTACAGTTTTACCCATAGAAATTCACTTAATTTCTGTATTAAAAAGCCACTTTCCGAGGCTTAGAAGTAAATCTTTCAAAGAAAAGTTGACAGTCCATTAACCCAGGTAGCCTATTATTTGGCAAACTCTGCTTTACTCGGTCATTTTCTAGTCTGTGATATTTAAAAAAACAAAAACCAACTTAGAAGTGATAGTCTATGAGATGGGGTGGGATTACCAGTGCCCATTCATGACTATAATTTGGTTCACCGGAAGACAGCCCATCCCTTGCCTCATTGTTAGATGCACTCAGTCTGTGTTTCTCTTTTGAATCATCTGCAGGGAGTGTAGAGGAGAGGAGGAAGCTATGAACAATGCAACACCGATTACCTTTATTATTTCACTAATTCTTACAACAACCTTTCTGTTGCATTTTATTCCTGTCATTCTCATTTTACAAATAGGAACATTGTATGTTCAACAGCTGTTAAGTGAATGCTGAGAATGAGACCCATGATTTTCATTAACTATTAAGATACTATAAAACTTGAGTTTTCTTTATAGGATAGTCTCACCTTGCTTGGTAGCCATTTTTTTTTTCTTGTTTTACAGCTGTAACTTTAGATGTTATCCATAAAATGTATTGAAAGAATTATTTTTTGCAACCTGCAAGGATTTTCAGTGGGTGTAGTGGCATATGCCTGTAAGCAGAGCCTTTGGGAACTAGAGGCAGGAGGATTAGAAGTTCAAGGCCATCTTTGGGTACACAGCAAGTTCAAGGGCATCTTTAGTTACACAGTGAGATCTTGTCTCAAAAAATTCTCCCCCCACCAAAATTTGAAATGTCATTTACAATTTGCATTGAAATGATGGTTCCAAATGTTACCTTTGAAAGTATAGATAGAATCTAAAGGGATAGAAAACAGTAAAATATTAATATGAAATTAAATATATTTAGTGACTGTGGCATAGAACTAACAACAGTTTTGTTTTTACTATCTATGGTTAGGTTTATAAATGAAAATATATCAGAATGCTACCCTGTAATGTTAATTGTTATCTATGAAAATAGCAAATTTTTTTGTTTTATTCTTTGAGGTAGGGCCTTTCTGTTTAACTCAGGCCGGTCCTACTTCCTAGGCTCAAGTTGTCATTTTGCCCCATCCACTCGTGTAGCTGGAGCTATAGGAGTGTGCTACTGTGCCAGAATGAATCATTTTTTTAAATTAAAGTCTACATCCATAATGCACAAGGTTTACATTAAAATAGATAGGCTCCCTTTTCTTGAAATTTTATCTTTTTATATTTGTCTGCTATTAAAGCTTTTCCTCTTTTATGTTGGTAGTAGCTGGCTATCTTTATTACCACTTTGCATTAGATCTTTCTTGATATAAATGTAAGGAACACTCTTATTTTCCAAGCAACTACTTTTTTTTTTAACAGTCAGATATGCAGATTATGTGTTCAGGCTTTTTCAGAGTAGTTGGGTAACTCTGGACTTTGGAGTCTAGAGTCTCTCAGACATCATATTTATACTTGCTTATACATTATCCTTAATTTACTCCCTCCTGTTTTGTATATGTGTGTCTTGTCTTTCCTGGTAGTAACTTTACCAAACGTAACTACAAAGTAACAAGAGCTACATCTTGTTACTTTGAAAATGTCTATGTAAGATTGGTGATTCCTAGAGGATCTGTTGTTCCTTTTCCCCTAATATAAGGGGGAAGTCAAGTGCCAAAGCCGACTTCTCACTTTGTAGAGGGAAGAACCCATGGCACATGGAGAGAAGTGACAGACAAGATGTATAAAGGTGGCAGAGCATGCTTTGAGGCTCCTAATGGAATGCCACATAAATTTAAAGTATGAGAAATAGAATTAAAAAAAACGAGAATTGTGAGTATTAAATTACTTTTCTTAATTAAAATGTGATTTTTCTGATGTATTTTATATTAGGACTCGCTGATTCTTGAGAAGAGTCAAAACTGGAGTTCCCAAAAAATGGACCACATTCTGATTTGCTGTGTTTGTCTTGGAGATAACAGTGAAGACGCAGATGAAATAATTCAGTGTGACAATTGTGGCATTACCGTTCATGAAGGTAATCTTGCTGTTTTTCTTCTGTTAGAAATGGCTGGTTGACATCTTGTTTAAAGGAAGTTTGAACTTTTTTCATTTATACTTGTCTAAGGTTTTACTGTACTATTAGATGATGTGATGGTTCAAATGAAAAAAATTTATGAGTCCTGAAATATGTTAATTTTTGTGTGTATATGTCATATTTGCATATGTGTGTATGTGTGTGTGCACATACGCACTCTCATGCACGTTGGCCTGTTCATGTGTCTGTAGAAGACAGAAGCTGATGCTGAATATCTTAGGTTCTGAGACAGGGTCTCTTATTGAACCTGATATTTGCTTATTCCACTAACTGTCTGGCAGTTGAGTCCCAAGGACCTGTCTATGTTTGCCCATCCGTGGTGGCAACACAGGCATGCACCACAAAGCCCAGCAAACAGAGTCATCACCCGTCTTTATTTTATTTTATTGTGTGTGTGTGTGTGTGTGTCTGTGTGTGTGTGTGTTTGTGTGTGTGTGTGTGTGTGTGTTTGTGTGTGTGTGTGTGTGTGTGTGTGTGTGTATGTGTGTGTTTGAATCAGGATCTTAGGTAGCCCAGGCTTGCAGTGGGCTGGCTAAATAGTAGAGAGGATGACCTTGAGCTGAGATTCCTGCCTTTGCCTCCTAAGTACTAGAACTACAGACTTGGTACTCCACACATTGCCTAATGGGCAAGAGAGGGTAATTTTTATTTCTTAAATTACTCTTGAGCCATATTTTCGGTTAGGTCATTTGACCGTGGATATAGTTTTTTAAGGCCATGATAATAGTTTAAGAAATTTAATTGATTTCTGACATTCTGATGCTAGGTCATTTTACTGTGTAATTTTTAAAACAATTAAAACAATTAAAATAATTGTTGCCATTATTGTTGGGTTTTTTGAGACAGAATCTTGATAGTCTAGCTGTTCATCAAACTTATAACCTTTCTCCTGCCTCAGTTTTCTGGGTGCTAGAATTATAGGCATGAGGGATAATTCTAGATTCTCTTGTACCCATTTTATATTTGGAAACTCTTTGTAAGAAGTTCTGGCATTACTTGGTCTTCATTTTCTTATGTCAAAAATCAGTTGCAGCTGAGTATATTCTACTATCTTTAATTTACCCTGACTTACTTAATCAGCTTTGTTAGCTACCTAGTCTGTGGAGGTGAGAGAATATACAGCTTCTCATTTACTCTGTACTTGAGGGTGAAGATACCTTGAGGTTTCATTATTTTACCTCTGTAATTCTAACACAACTTTTGGTTTTTCTGTTTTCAGGGTCTCAAGTAGTGTAGCCCAGGTTGGTTTTGAACTCCCTGTAGTTGAGACTAACCTTGATGAACACAGAATTCTTTTTTTTTTTTGTTTTTGTTTTTTGTTTATTTATTTATTTATTTATTTATTTTTTTGTTTTTTTTCGAGGCAGGGTTTCTCTGTAGCTTTGGTGCCTGTCCTGCAACTAGCTCTTGTAGACCAGGCTGGCCTCGAACTCCCAGAGATCCGCCTGCCTCTGCCTCCTAGTGCTGGGATTAAAGGCGTGCGCCACCACCGCCAGTTGTGGTGGTGCACGCAGGTAGGATTTGCTGAAGGAGGCAGAGGCAGGAGGATCACAAGTTCGAGGCCAGCCTGAACACAGAATTCTGTACAAATACCATGTTAGTCCCGCTGACATCTTTAAGGTTAATTAAAGGTTCATAATATCATCTATGTTTTAGATGAGTAACCTCATTAAAGACAAATGTACCTTTCTAAGGTGCCCTTGAATTTTAGAAACAACTAAAATGCCAGTCTGCATCAAGGCAGATAAATTAGATGATCAAAATAAGTAGCAATGCCATACCTATAGTGAGGAAGTCAACTGCTACAGGAGCTATGTTTTATCAACAGTCAGGGGGCAGACAATGAGGAATGCCTGTAACCATCTTATTTTCTCCTTTTTATTTAGTCCCGATCGCAGCCCATGGAATGTTACTTTCCACTGTTAGGGTACCTTATGTCTTCCTGCCTCACTTAGTTACTATAGGTACTCAAGGTGGTTGAGATCCTGTGTGGTTGGTATCAGTGTAACCCCTATTCTTCAAGTACATGCTTCCTAGTCACAGTCCTGTTTCCACAGATGGAATAGGGGCACAAGAAAGCATTCAGTGCTCCTGAACTGGTGCTTGTAAGTGTTTCTGAGAGCTAGCTACTATTTGACTTGTAAAAGGAGGACTGTAGTTTTCCACTCTTGAGTAAATCTTCATGTTGCATAATTAATTAATTGATACTATATTTGAACATCCTAATTGAACAATTTGAAATGCAATGTAATCTTTTTTCATTATATTTTTTATTATTAACACTTATGACTTGTACAAATTAAGAATATTCACTGTGTTTTTCCAAGTATGCAGAAAGACTTTTTGATTATGCCCATTTCTTCTGATTTCTGTCCTCTGGTATCCTGCTCAATTCCTGTAAATTCATTTCCTACGTTCATTCCAACTTCTCTTAAGTTTCCACAAATGGTTAAGAAAACATGGTCTTTCTGTTTTTGGCTTATTTCATTAAATATAGTATCTTTCATTCCTATCACATTAAAAGACTTTTGTGGCAGTTTTTCCATAGCTGAATAGTACTCCATTATACAGATATGTCTGTATATTTATTAATTACTGTTAATTTATTGACAGGTATCTATACAGAGTATATATTAGGTATTTTGTGACTAGTGCTATAATAAACTTGGCATGCAAATAACTCTTGATGCTAACCTCATAGTCTTTGGATGTATAGGTAGAAGGTGGGTAGCTGGATTATATAATAGGTCTACATACAGCAATATATAGTTGTTTCATTTTTTTCAATATCCCCACTCTATTTTTTTTTTTTTAAGTTTATGAGACAGGATTTCTCTGAGTTGCCCTGGCTGTCTGGATTCTGCTTTGTAGACTAGGCTGGCTTCAAATTTAGAGAAATCTGCCTGCCGCTGCCACCCAAGTTTGAGATTAAAGGTGTGCACCACCACCAACTGACTTTATTTTATGTTGTATCATTGCTATTTTAGCTGGCATAAGGTGATACCTTATTGTGGTATTTTCACTTTGCCATGGCTAGTAAAATAGACAGGACATTTCTTTCATATATTGATTGGCTATTTGTATTTCTTTTTTAGAGACGTTTCTGTTTATGTCATTTTCCTATATGTTTTAGTTGGAAGTTGGATTACTTGGATTTTGACTGCTGATTTTTTTATATTATGGATATTAGACCTCTGTCAGATGAAAACATTTGGCAAATATCTTCTTCCTTTCTGTTGATTGTCTCTGTACTCTATTTTAATGTTGCTCTTTTGTGTCAAGAACATTTTCCTTTGATGTAATCCCATTTGTTAGTCTTTGCTTTTCGTGGTGTTAGACTCAGTTATTTTTCTGTTGCTGTGTAGAGCACCATGTTCAAGGCAGCGTACAAATGAAAGCTATTAATTTGAGGGTCATGGTTCCCGAGGGTAGTAGAGTTCATGATCATCATGACAGGAAGCATGGCAGCAAGTGGGCATGGCTCTGGAGCAGTGGTTGAGATCTTACATCTGACCCACAGGCACAAGGCAGGGATGGGGGAGAGAGGAGGAGAGTGTGCGCTAGCTGGGAATGGCTTG